>NC_064637.1:58700267-59329017 GCF_023864275.1 Schistocerca cancellata | reverse complement strand
GTCAGGAAAGAGGGAAGGAGAGGGAAAGACGAAAGGATTTGGGTTTTAAGGGAGAGGGTAAGGAGTCATTCCAATCCCGGGAGCGGAAAGACTTACCTTAGAGGGAAAAAAGGACAGGTATACACTCGCACACACACACATATCCATCCGCATATACACAGACACAAGCAGACACACACACACACACACACACACACACACACACACATATATATATATATATATATATATATATATATATACAGAAAAGGGTGTTGCAAAAAGGTACGGTCAAACTTTCAGGAAACATTCCTCACACACAAGTAAAGGAAAGATGTTATGTGGACATGTGTCCAGAAACGCTTAATTTCCATGTTAGAGCTCATTTTAGTTTCGTCATTATGTACTGTACTTCCTCGATTCACCGCCAGTTGATCCACTTGAAGGAAGGTAATGTTGACTTCGGTGCTTGTGCTTGTGCTCTACACTACTAGCATCAAGCACATCAGTACGTAGCATCAACAGGTTAGTGTTCATCACGAACGTGGTTTTGCAGTCAGTGCAATGTTTACAAATGCGTTGGGAGATGCCCATTTGATGTATGGATTAGCACGAGGCAATAGCCGTGGCGCTGTACGTTTGTATCGAGACAGATTTACAGAACGAAGGTGTCCCGACAGGAAGACGTTCGAAGCAATTGATCGGCATCTTAGGGAGCACGGAACATTCCAGCCTATGACTCGCGACTGGGGAAGACCTAGAACGACGAGGACACCTGCAATGGACGAGGCAATTCTTCGTGCAGTTGACGATAACCTTAATGTCAGCGTTCTGTTGCTGTTTGTTTCCATTCAATGATTAATGTGATTTGAAGAGAAGTAATAAAATGAGCTCTAACATGGAAAGTAAACGTTTCCGTACACATGTCTACATAACATATTTTCTTTCTTTGTGTGTGAGGAATGTTTCTTGAAAGTTTGGCCATGTAGGAAACATTCCACATGGGAATAATATATTAAAACAAAGATGCTGTGACTTACCAAAGGAGAAAGCGCTGGTAGAAAGACACAATAAAAAATACAAACACACACAAATTTCAAGCTTTCGCAACCCACGGTTGCTTCATCAGGAAAGAATATACACAGCGAGGCTAAGAGCCTCAAGGCAAGGGTGAATAGACAAACATAAGGAAGACGCAATACAAACGGCTGAGGGCTCACAATTAATTTTTCAAAATTAAAAAAAAACTAAAACCGTAAGTCTCAAGTTTTAGGTGGCTGAAACGCACTAAAGGAAAAGACAACACAACAACAATATCCTTTCCGGAATTCAAACTTACTTATGTGCGGCTGAAGGCTTTCAATTTATACAAAACAGAGTAAAACCAAGAATTTTTTAAATCATTAGCTATGATAGATTATAAACAAACAGTAAAAGACAGGTGAGAAAGGTAGTAAAGACAACGGCACTCAGCCGGCCTCGGTGGCCGAGCGGTTCTAGGCGCTACAGTCTAGAACCGTGCGACCGCTACAGTCGCAGGTTCGAATCCTGTCTCGGGCATGGATGTGTGTGATGTCCTTAGGTCAGTTAGGTTTAAGTAGTTCTAAGTTCTAGGGGACTAATGACCTCAGAAGTTAAGTCCATAGTGCTCAGAGCCGTTTGAACAACGGCACTCAGAAGCCTCCAGGAGCTCGGTCTGCTCTCGTTCACTTAGGTGAGAGAGGTGGTGGGCTCAACTATACTTGATCCGTCGGAACCCAACCAAGTGACAGCCACGGACCGACCGACACAACGACTTGCTTCCCGTTAATCAGTACATGAGAACTCAAACAGAAATGGTTACAAACGTGATAATCCACAATGGAGTATGTATTAGCTGTCAAAATTACACACCATGTTGGACAGCAACAACAGGTGAGGAAAGGACACTGCCTGAATTTACGTAAGTAGCCAGGGCAGGTAACCGGAACACTAACGGCCACAAGGCACTTGAATTGTAGTCAACCAATATATTTAATCCCACCCGCTAAATGTCAGCAATAGAAACACGTGGTGTTGTTCACAGGAAAACCACCCCAACAGCGAACCACGAAAACGAACCACACAACACGAATGGACGTGGCTAGGGTACTTGAGATGACTACTCAACTTGACGTCCTGGGTCGGTGAACCACGGAGCTCAGAGCGATCGGACAGCTCCACACACACTCCGACACTGCGCCAGCGGACCCAACCGACTGCACTGCGTGGAGATAATTTCCCTGGTCCGCAGCAACCGACCGACTCCTGCTGGTCCGTCCGTGACTGCTGCTCCATCACGATTGCACTGCTGGTGCGTCTCCCACTCACTTCCAGACACTCTATGGAGGAAATACTGGCTCGGACCCAACCATGCAGAGGAAACACGCCCACTGGCTAAACGACATCCCTGCACCAGGAAAGGACCGTCCCGAGTTCCACAGGATGGTAATTGAAGGGGGCCAGAAGCGCTCAGAGAACCAGTTACACGTCACCCGATGTGACGGAGCACTGCCCTCAGAATACCGACAACATCTAAAATGGTCGTCACTGGAAATAACGCCAACTACACACACAACCTGACAAACACTTGCACGAAGACCTGAACGATACCAGTCACTAAGCACACACGAAGACAAATCGGGAGTCGATGCACACACACACGGCCGACTCATGAACGATCGGAGAGCCAAAACGCGTCGTCCAGTTGGACGACCGACCGCCGATCCACCAAGACCGTGGCCCGGCTCAAGTGATGCGTGGCGGCAATGGTCGGGCGAGCCATGTCGACGCAGACCTCACTGCTGCTCCAACCCGACTGCACCAGTGCCGCATTGCAACTCCCCCACTGGCAGGTCCGGAGTGAGCTCCAGACACGTTCCAACTGACTGGCAGCCCGAACTCGCGACCCGAAATCCCTTATGACAGACAACGACCGGGAAGTAATAGCAGTCGAGCAAAGATACTACAAGAGGGGATATATCGATACGCGCTGCTAACGTCGCTCACGGTCGGGCAAAGCAGCAACTCAGTGACAGTAGTAATTTAAATTAACGCGGTGAGGTGGAAGTACGTGAAAAACAGGGTGTAAAATACATTATGGCGGGAACACGAGCCACGCACGGCTCACGATGGGTGAACGTGTCTTTTACGCGTAAATTGGTTTCTGACTGGCTTACTTCTCAATTTCTTGCACTTCTTACGCCGAGACGCCCCCCCCCCCCCTCCCCTCTTATTGTTCTGTAGATCCTGAGACGGTCATAACATACCGAGATTAGAAACATGACGTACTGAAACGGCAATCAGCTACCGAAATTAATAACCTGATGTAAGATATAGTGGTATTTAATTGGGATCAGTACAAAGAAAATACCTTTTCTGGATCAATGTGGACTTTCGCTGCCACTGGGACGCTAGTCGTGGAAATTTTATGTTGAAATCTGACTCACTCTGTCATTGATGTCTATATGTAAGCATGTGCATTGATGTTTTCTTGTCTTACAACAAATTAGTGACCAGAAACTTTTTTTTTCACTTGTAAGTAGGCTGTTTAGGTTTTTATGTTGGTAACGCCACGTAGCGCTCTGTATGAAAATCACTGGCTGTGCTGTGTGCAGTCTGTGGCTAGTTTGCATTCCTGTCTGCCATTGTAGTGTTGGGCAGCTGGATGTGAACATCGTGTAGCGTTGCGAAGTTGGAGGTGAGCCGCCAGCAGTGGTGGATGTGGTGAGAGAGATGGTGGAGTTTTGAAATTTGTAAGACTGGATGTCATGAACTGCTATATACATTATGACTTTTAAACACTATTGAGGTAAATACATTGTTTGTTCTCTATCAAAATCTTTTATTTGCTAACTATGCCTATTAGTAGTTAGTGCCTTCAGTAGTTTGAATCTTTTATTTAGCTGGCAGTAGTGGCGCTCGCTGTATTGCAGTAGTTCGAGTAACGAAGATTTTTGGTGAGGTAAGTGATTTGTGAAAGGTATAGGTTAATGTTAGTCAGGCCCATTCTCTTGTAGGGATTTTTGAAAGTCAGATTGCTTTGCGCTAAAAATATTGTGTGTCAATTTAAGCTCAGTCACGTATAAATTTTTCTAAGGGGACGTTTCACACTTTGCATGTAGGTGACTCCAAAGATTCATTCAGAGTGTTCGTTGGAAAGATTGCTGTCGGGCGAGAAAGGTAACAATAATTGGCTCTGTAGAGAGTGTTCACCCTTCCTTCTTTACTGTATTATCTTCACAAACCATGTGCTACTTTTCGTTTGGTAGACAAGATGTAAGTTGTGCTGCGAAAATGGCCACAAGAAGAAACCTATTATATTAAAGCCATTCAAAATGTATCTTTGATTCTTAGGTTACAGATCTGTACGGCGAGTGAAGTGGTATACGAGGGTTGTCCAGAAAGTAAGCTCCGATCAGCTGCGAAATGGAAACCACTGGGAAAATCCGGTAAAGCTTTGCACAGATGTGTTGGGCAGTGTCTCTATTGTATCTGTCGATCGTGTCGTGTCGCTCTTTTCAGTTTTGAGTGAACAGTGAGCAGCTAAAAATGCGTAGGGAATACCGTCTCCCACCAAGTATGAGGGCCTGGTGAGGGATTTCGCCTGTGTCGTGCAGCCCACATAACACAACTGTCGAGCAGTTCCTCCTTCGTGCCAATTCTCGTCCGCACACTGCAGGGGTAATGAAGGGGCTCCTGCAGCGTTTCCGATGAGAAGTGCTTGATCACCCGCAATTGATTAGGCGGACAGGAAGGGCAGTAAGGAGTTGGAGTTGAGTGACTGAAGGAAGAGCCGGCCGGTGTGGCCGTGCGGTTAAAGGCGCTTCAGTCTGGAACCGCGTGACCGCTACGGTCGCAGGTTCGAATCCTGCCTCGGGCATGGATGTGTGTGATGTCGTTAGGTTAGTTAGGTTTAAGTAGTTCTAAGATCTAGGGGACTGATGACCTCAGAAGTTGAGTCCCATAGTGCTCAGAGCCATTTGAACCATTTGAACTGAAGGAAGATGACGCAGGTAAAATTTCCAGTAGGGTGTGATGAATCGCAGCTAGCCCTAAATGTGGAAAATGTAAATTAGTGCTGATGAGAAGGAAGATCAAACCTGTAATGTTCAGACGCAGTCAAGTTGTTTAAATATCTGGGCGTAACGTTGCAAAGCGATATGAGACAGAACGAGCATGCGACAACTGTGGTAGGGAAGGCGAATGGTCGACTTCGGTTTATTGGATGAATTTTAGGGAAGACTGGTCCACTTGTAAAGGAGACCGCATACAGGACACTAGTGCGACCTATTCTTGAGTCCTGCTCGAGTGTTTGGGATTCGTCCCAGGTCGGATTGAAAGAAGGCATCGAAGCAATTCAGAGGCGGGCCGCTAGGTTCGAACAACGCGCAAGTGTTACGGAGGTGCTTCGGGAACTCGAATGGGAATCCCACAAGAGACGACGTTGATCTTTTCGAGGAACACTATTGAGAAAATTTAGAGAACGATTCTACTGCCGCCAACACACAATGCGCTTAAGGACTGCGAATATAAAATACGAGAAATTAGGCATATACACTACTGGCCATTAAAATTACTACACCAAGAAGAAATGCAGATGATAAACGGGTATTCATTGGACAAATACAGCAGAACTGACATGTGATTACATTTTCACGCAATTTGGGTGCATACATCCTGAGAAATCAGTACCCAGAACAAACACCTCTGGCCGTAATAACGGCTTTGATACGCCTGAGCATTGAGTCAAACAGAGCTTGGATGGCGTGTTCAGGTACAGCTGCCAATGCACCTTAAACACGATACCACAGTTCATCAAGAGTAGTGACTGGCGTATTGTGACGAGCCAGTTGCTCGGCCACCATTGACCAGACGTTCTCAATTGGTGAGAGATCTGGAGAATGTGCTGGCCAGGGCAGCAGTCGAACATTTTCTGTATCCAGAAAGGCCCCAATAGGACCTGCAACATGCGGTCGTGCATTATCCTGCTGAAATGTAGGGTTTCGCAGGGATCGAATGAAGGGTAGAGCTACGGGTCGTAACTCATCTGAAATGTAACGTCCACTGTTCAAAGTGCCGTCAGTGCGAACAAGAGGTGACCGATACGTGTAACCAATGGCACTCCGTACCATCACGCAGGGTGATATGCCTCTATGGCGATGACTAATACACGCTTCCATTGTGCGTTCACTGCGATGCCGCCAAACACGAATGCTGCCATCACGATGCTGTAAATAGAACCTGGATTTATCCGAAAAAAATGACGTTTTGCCATTCGTGCACCCAGGTTCGCCGTTGAGTACACCTTTGCAGGCGCTCCTGTCTGTGATGCAGCGTCAAGGGTAACCGCAACCACGCTCTCTGAGCTGATAGTCCGTGCTGCTGCAAACGTCGCCGAACTGTTCGTGCAGATGGTTGTTGTCTTGCAAACGTCCGGAACTGTTGACTCAGGGATCGAGACGTGGTTGTACGATCCGTTACAGCCATGCGGATAAGATGCCTGTCATCTCGACTGCTAGTGATACGAGGCCGTTGGGATCCAGCACGGCGTTCCGTATTACCCTTCTGAACCCACCGATTCCATATTCTGCTAAGAGTCATTGGATCTCGACCAACGCGAGCTTCAATGTCCCGATACGGTAAACCGCAATAACTTAAGCCTACAATCCGACCTTTATCAAAGTCGGAAACGAGATGGTACGCATTTCTCCTCCTTACACGAGGCATTACAACAACGTTTCACCAGGCAACGCCGGTCAAGTGCTGATTGTGTGTGAGAAATCGGTTGGAAACTTTCCTCATGTCAGGACGTTGTAGGTGTCGCCACCGGCGCCAACCTTGTGTGAATGCTCTGAAAAAGCTAATAATTTGCATATCACAGCATCTTCTTCCTGTCGGTTAAATTTCGCGTCTGTGGTACATAATCTTCGTGGTGTAGCAATTTTAATGGCCAGTAGTGTAGATAATCGTTTCTCACTAGCTCTATTTGCAAGTGGAACAGGAGGGGAAGTGAGTAGCAGTACTACAGGGTACCCTCTGCCACCCTCCGTACGGTGAATTGCACAGAATCTATGTAAATATAAATGTAGACCTGCAAAGAAGGGAAGCTTCCCATAAGATCATGCAAGTTTAAGAAGAACAATGTCATGTGACAGAAACATCCGCCTGCTTAGCTGGGTAACGTTCCTGTCTCCCATGCATGCGGGTCCGGGTTCGATAAAATGGTTCAAATGGCTCTGAGCACTATGGGACTTAACAGCTGAGGCCATCAGTCCGCTAGACTTAGAACTACGTAAACCTAACTAACCTAAGGACATCACACACATCCATGCCCGAGGCAGGATTCGAACCTGCGACTGTAGAAGCCGCATGGTTCCGGACTGAAGCGCCTAGAACCGCTCGGCCACAAGGCCGGCTAAACAACGTTGGAAAAGCGCGCCTTCTACAGAAATATTGTGAACCAATCAGAGTCTTCGTTACTTGGATTTCAAGTGAACATTCTTTCATCGCACGGTCGCAGATAAACAGCCGGTCTTCTGATCTGCCGTTCTAAGGGCTGCACTTGGCCTTCCGATTTTCTTATTCCTAAAAGAAATTTCTCCTGCCGACTCACACGAAGCAGTTTTGCGGCAGAGAGTCTGCCCACAAGGCACCTCCTATGTGGACAAAGAGCATAGGTAATTCTCCGTCATTACATGCTCAGAATGGCTGCTTTCCGCTTCAAACAATTTTATGACCTTTTGCTCCTTTTGAGTTAAATTCCACATCCAGGGCCACCTAGGAAGAGCTGTAATGGCAGCAGTAAACAACAGGTCTCCCTCACCACAGTAAAAGGAAAGTAGACGAAGAGTTTGGCAGTAGTGAATATTGTCCGCAGTATGATGCAGCGTTAAAGAATCAACGACATTCTCTACCAGAATGTGCATACTCGTGTTACATTATAAAATACATTGCGTGACAGTTTGTGATTGAACTATCACGAAACAAGGCAATGGTGGTTGGCTAGAAGTGATGCAGCTGAGGACCTCAATATGTGGGACATGAGTCTCACAGATAAGATCGATGTGGTATGTCGACCTCTACTGTGACACATTAGCAGATAACTGGGAAGGTTGCTGCTGTTCTAGAAGGAATCCTGGCAAGGCCCTTATGAAAACTGGAACTAAACTTCTCCTGAACCGGTCATGAAGGCCTGATGTTACCGACCGGTCGCCGTGTCATCCTCACCCCCATGAGCGTCACTGGATGCGGATATGGAGGGGCATGTGATCAGGACACCGCTCTCCCGGCCGTATGTCAGTTTACGAGACTGGAGTCGATCTTCTCACTTCAGCAGCTATTCAGTTTGCCTTACAAGGACTGAGTGCAGACCAGATGGTCACCCATCCAAGTGCTAGCCCATTCAGATAGCGCTCAACTTCGGTGATCTGACGGGAACCGCTGTTACCACTGCGACAAGGCCGTTGGCCAAGGGCCTTATGACCCATCACATTTCACGTCAGTATCTACGATGTCAGTTGCAAAGATAACATCAAAGAAGTAAGTGCATATCTATTATTACACATTACTAGATGCCACGAGTGTGGTGCACTAGATACTTAACAGACAAGAACGTTAATAATCAAAATATCCACGGGTGTGCTGCCGGTCTATAGTGTCCAACGGGCACAATATTTCGGCGATCATACATGTCGCCATCATCAGGTGAACTGACGGACTGAGCTCCTGTGAACGTGCCGGCACGGAGATCCGTACGCTATGGCTGCTCAGAGGGAACTGGGTTCGGTCGCGGCGGCGACCGACTCAAACACCCTCCGCCCGCGGCGCGCTCCCTCCGCCGTCCGCGCCCCGCGCCACGGTCGCGCGGTGGAACAGATTGCGACGGCGTCTGAGATGACGTCGGTGTGATGGCTCTGTCCGCCGTGGTCGTCACAACTATACGTTTGCTCGATTTACTCTTGATTAACCCAATCGCTGGTTCCCAAGCCTTGCTAAGATTATAGCCACAGTCACGGTTTAAGAGGTCGTCATTGGTGCGAATTTCGATGGCCTCTCTAACAACGCTGTCCCAGTATCTCGACGTCTGTACCAGAATCCTCGTGCGGTCATACTCCACGGCTTGATTTTCCGACAAACAATGTTCAGCGACCGCCGACTTGCTCGGATACATCAGTCGGGTGTGCCTCTGGTGTTCACGGCATCCATCCTCGACGGTACGCATCGTCTGACCAATACTGACACGGAATCTGGTACACGCCGGCCTTCCTCAAACCGAGGTCATCTTTGGCGCTCCCCACCAGTGCACGAGTTTTATTTGGAGGACAAAACACAGTTCCGACCCGGTGTTTCTTCAGAATGCGGGTGATTTTCCCCGAGAGTGCGCCTGTGTATGGAATAAATGCAGTGGCTTCCTCCTCGCTCGTGACTTCATCCATCTCAATAGGTTGTGCTGCAGTGGTTGGGCGGAGAGCGCGTTGAATCTGCCACTCTGAGTACCCATTTTTTCGAAATACAGTTCTCAGATGTTCCAATTCCTGGGGTAGACTCTCTGCGTGAGAGATAGTGCGCGCCCTATGTACTAGAGTTTTAAGTACCCTATTCCTCTGTGAAGGGTGGTGGCAGCTGTCTGCGTGCAGATACAGATCAGTGTGCCTTGTCTTCCGATACACGCCATGACCTAGGGTGCCGTCAGCCCTTCTCTTGACCAAGACGTCAATGAAAGGTAATTTACCCTCCGTTTCAGTCTCCATAGTGAATTTGATGTTGGGGTGTATGGAGTTTAGATGTGTATGGAAGTCAAGGAGTTTATCCATACCATGTGGCCAGATGACGAACGTATCGTCCACGTAACGGAAAAAGCAAGTAGGTTTCCATACGGATGACGACAGGGCTTCCTCCTCGAAGTTCTCCATGTACAAATTCGCTACCACTGGTGAGAGTGGGCTACCCATGGCGACTCCCTCCGTTTGTTCGTAGTATTCTCCATTAAAAAGAAAATACGTGGAAGTCAAGACATGCCTAAAAAGTTCGGTGGTCTTCTCGTCAAACTTCTGACTAATCAATTCTAGTGACTCTCGAAGGGGTACCCTCGTAAACAAGGAAACGACGTCAAAACTCACCATGATATCTGACTCATCCAACCTGAAGCTATCAAGGCCTTTAACAAAATCCACGGAATTACGGATGTGATGAGGGCATTTACCCACATAAGGACTTAATATTCCCGTCAGGTATTTGGCCAACAAATATGTCGGTGCCCTGATGTTGCTGACAATGGGGCGTAATGGTACCCCCTCTTTGTGAACCTTCGGGAGTCCATACAGTCTCGGCGGTACCGGACCTTGGGGTAACAATTTCTTACCGTCACCCTCCGGTAAATCTGCGTCCTTGAGAAGCGCCCTCGTCTTGTTCTCCACCTTCTTTGTAGGGTCAACGCTGATCTTCCGGTAGGAATCGTCATTTAGCAGGCTCTGCATCTTATCAGTGTAGTCCTTATGGGAGACAACAACTGTAGCATTGCCTTTGTCAGCCGGTAAGACAACAATTTCAGAGCGCTCCCTCAGATCACGAATGGCCGCCCTCTCTTTACTGCTGACATTTGACTTCATCGGCTTGGATTTCCTCAACGCACGACAAGTTTCACGACGTATTTCCTCGGCTGATTCTGGCGGACGCCGTCGCAATCTGTTCCACCGCGCGACCGTGGCGCGGGGCGCGGACGGCGGAGGGAGCGCGCCGCGGGCGGAGGGTTTTTGAGTCGGCCGCCGCCGCGACCGAACCCAGTTCCCTCTGAGCAGCCATAGCGTACCGATCTCCGTGCCGGCACGTTCACAGGAGCTCAGTCCGTCAGTTCACCTCATGATGGCGACATGTATGATCGCCGAAATATTGTGCCCGTTGGACACTATAGACCGGCAGTACACCCGTGGATATTTTGATTATCAAATACGCCGGGAGAAACTCAAGAATCACAAGAACGTTAATATTCATTGGTTGTCTTCTTCTGCTGCACACATATCCGTCGATGGTAGAGGATCACTCACCCACTCTGGGCCATCCCGACGTCCCATCACAACGCTATGCAGAACGGGCTAGACTGGCAGAAATATCTGGTATGCTCCCCAGATGTTATTGGAGCAACTGAGGAGAGTGCACAGGTATATGGAATAGATATACTGAAAAGGAATGTTCGTTGCTGAGGAAATCGTAGGGCAGCTCTCAGTGGAGTGAACCAAACATAAGATCTATTGATGAATATGATGATAATTATGATGTGGTTTCTAGTGACAGCAAGAAATTTGTGATAGCTATGGCCACTGATGCAGGTTACTTGCAGTGCCACTAGGCTGGGAGGTCACTGGTTCGAGTCCTGTTCCCAAAAAAACATTTTCCACCTGTATTTAGGTACCGATGGGGATGGAGTGTGTAACAGAATATTGAAGTACTGTGCTGCACATGTTAGCCCTGTATTTAATCTTATTTGTAATTCTTCCTTTAGGAATGGTCAGTTTCCTGAGCGATTAAAGTACTCAGTAGTAAAGCCGCTTTACAAAAAGGGAGAAAGAGATAATGCAAATAATTTTAGACCTATTCCTGTGTCATCAGTGCTTGCAGAAGTTATTGAAAAGGCTGTGTATTAAGGATAATTGATCATTTTATATCACACGATTTGCTATCAAATGTACAGTTCGGCTTTAGAAGTCGTTTAACAACTGAAAATGTTATAGTCTCTTTTCTCTGTTAGGTACTGGATGGGCTAAACAGAAGGTTTCGAAGGTTTGGCATACTTTTTGATTTAACTAAGGCATTTGATTATGTTGATCACAAAATATTGCTCCAGAAGTTGGACCATTATGGAATATGGGGAGCATCTCACAATTAGTTCACCTCTTACTTTAGCAACAGGCAGCAAAAGGTCATTATTCACATTGTTGATAACGGCTGTGATGTGGGGTCTGAGTCAGGTACTGTCAAAGGGGGGTGCTCCAGGGATCAGTGCTGGGGCCGCTTCTGTTCCTTATATATATATATATATATATATATATATATATATATATATATATATATATATATATAAATTATATGCCCTCTAGTATTATGGGTAACTCTAAAATATTTCTGTTTGCTGATGACATTAGCTTGTTAGTAAAGGATGTTGTGTGCAACATTGGCTCGGTTTCAAATAGTGCAGTTCATGACACAAGTTCATGGCTTATAGAAAATAAACTAATGCTACATCACAGTTAGACTCAGTTTTTACAGTTTATAACACACAAATCAACAAAACATGACGTTTTAATTTCACAGAATGGGCATATGATTAGTGAAATTGAACAGCTCCGAAGTCTAAGTGTTAGACAGTAAGCTGTCGTGGAAAGCCCACGTTCAGGATCTTGTTCAAAGACTTAATGCTGCCATTTTTACTATTCGAATGGTATCAGAAGTGAGTGATCGTTCGACACGAAAATTAGTCTACTTTGCTTATTTTCATTCGCTTATGTCGTATGGTATTTTTTTGGGGGGGGGGGTAACTTTTACCATTCTGCCCGCATCTCGTGGTCGTGCGGTAGCGTTCTCGCTTCCCACGCCCGGGTTCCCGGGTTCGATTCCCGGCGGGGTCAGGGATTTTCTCTGCCTCGTGATGGCTGGGTGTTGTGTGCTGTCCTTAGGTTAGTTAGGTTTAAGTAGTTCTAAGTTCTAGGGGACTTATGACCACAGCAGTTGAGTCCCATAGTGCTCAGAGCCATTTGAACCATTTTGAACTGTTACCATTCTAAAAGGATATTTTTGGCTCAGAAACGGGCGGTTTGGGCAGTAGGTGGTGTAAGTTCATGAATCTCATGTCGACCCCTGTTCACGAGTTTGGGTATTTTGACATTGGCCTCTCAATATATAGATTCGTTACTGTCATTTCGTGTTAACAGTATTAGCTTATTCCCAAGAATAAGCAGCTTTCACTCGGTTAGTACTCGGCAGAAATCAAACCTGCATTTGGATCGGACTTCCTTAACTCTTGTGCAAAAAGATGTGCAGTACACTGCTGCATCCATTTTCAAGAAGCTACCACTCGAATTCAAAAATCTTAGCTGTAATCCACGCTCTTTCAAATCGAAACTGAAGAGTTTCCTCACGGGTCACTCCTATTGTCTCGAAGAGTTCCTTGAAAAATTAAGGTGATTCTTATTGTATTGTTGATTGCGTTTACTTAAACTTATGGACTGACTTTTTTCGGGTCCATAAACATTTATTTTTGTCTGTGTAATTTCATGTACTGACACGTTCCATGACCTTGGAGATTTGCTCCTCAATTTGGTCCTACGGAACGTGACGTGTAAATAAATAAATAAAAAAACAGTTCCCGAGCATCAGAAGGGGTGACTTGGTCCTGGTGTACACCCTTTCCCTTACTTCAGTATCTCATGGAGTGAGAGTTTGTGAAAACGTTGATGGTGAACTGACAAGTGCAAATGCTAAGTTTGGTGATCACTCACATTTTCAGTCGGTGTGAATGGTCCACCAAACCCTAATCATCCTTTTTCACCAGCGCTAGTGCTTGCTAAAGTTGGAACAGCTTCCTGCAGCTAAATTTAATCATATCTACAATTCTGTGATGAAACAATCTATCACAAGGTTTTATATGCAACAGTGTGTAGCTACATGGCTAAGTGAATTAATGATAGCCTCAAAATGAAAAAGTTCAATGGTCAACTGGCAGCCATTTCAAAGAATTCTTTTTTTTGCCACTGATCGCTTATTCCTTTACTGGTAATAAATTGTACATTTAATTAATGTCAAGTACCAGCATGGTTCAGGGTCGCTGTCAGACTTTAGGTGTCCCTAAAACTTCCATGATAAGTCGATTCTAAAAAAGAAAGAAGCTAAGGCATCACAGTCTCCAATAAAACTAAACTAAACTCCTCCTGAACAGGCTATGAAGGCCCAACGGTTACCGACCGGCCGCCGTGTCATCCTCAGCCCACAGGCGTCACTAGATGTGGATATGGAGGGGCACGTGGTCAGCACACCGCTCTCCCGGCCGTGTGTCAGTTTCACAGACCGGAGCCGCTACTCTTCAGCCAAGTAGCTCCTCAGTTTGCCTCACAATGGCTGAGTGCACCCCCCTTGCCAACAGCGCTCGGCAGACCGGATGGTCACCCATCCAAGTGCTAGCCCGGCCCGACAGCGCTTAACTTTGGTGATCTGACGGGAACCCGTGTCACCACTGCAGCAAGGCCGTTGGTCACAGCCTCCCATAGCATGATATAAAGCGCTACCATTGTCAGACCAATCTTAGAACAGTACTGAGGATGTGTTGGCATCTTAGTATTTTTTTGCCAAATGTTAAGGAATTATGAATTGAGTGTGGTTGAAATTGAGAACTGGAAAGCCGGCCGGAGTGGCCGTGCGGTTCTGCGCGCTACAGTCTGGAGCCGAGCGACCGCTACGGTCGCAGGTTCGAATCCTGCCTCGGGCATGGATGTATGTGATGTCCTTAGGTTAGTTTAATTAGTTCTAAGTTCTAGGCGACTGATGACCTCAGAAGTTAAGTCGCATAGTGCTCAGAGCCATTTGAACCATTTGAGAACTGGAAGTTTCATAGCTCACCCAGCTGCTATCTGCGCTGCCAGCAGTGCTTACACCTGCTCCTGGTAGAATCCGACACTGCTTGATAGTTGCTAGCAAGGGAACCTCCCCATCGCACCCCCCTCAGTTTTAATTCTAAGTTGGCACAGTGGATAGGCCTTGAAAAACTGAACACAGATCAATCGAGAAAACAGGAAGAAGTTGTGTGGAACTATGAAAAAATAAGCAAAATATACGAACTGAGTAGTCCATGCGGAATATAAGCAACATTAAGGGCAAGGTGAGCTCAGGAGCGCTGTGGTCATGTGGCTAGCGTGAGCAGATGCGGAACGAGAGGTCCTTGATTCAAGTCTTCTCTCGTGTGGAAATTTTAATTTTTTGTTTTCAGTTTATGTCACAAACTCTTATGTTTTCATCATTTTTTAGGAGTGATTATCACATCCACAAGAAAACCTAAATCGGGAAAGGTAGAAGAATCTTTTTACCCATTCGCCAAGTGTACAAGTTAGGTGGGTCGACAACATATTCCTACCATGTGACGCACATGCCATCACCAGTGTCGTACAGGATATATCAGACGGGTTTTCCTGTGGAGGAATCGATTGACCTATGACCTTGCTATCAAATGTTTTCGGTTCCCATTGGAGAGGCACGTCCTTTCGTCGACTAATCGCACGGTTTTGCGGTGCGGTCGCAAAACAAAGACACTAAACTTATTACAGTGAACAGAGACGTCAATGAACGAACGGACAGATCATAACTTTACGAAAATGAAGATATTAAATTTATCAGTCGAGGGAAGACTTGAACTAAGGACCTCTCGTTCCGCAGCTGCTCACGCTAACCACGAGGCCACGGCGCACCTATGCTTACATTATCCTTGATGTTGCCTATCTTGCGCATGGACTACTCAGTCTGTATATTTTGCTTATTTTTTCATAGTTCCACACAACTTCTTCCTGTTTTCTCGATTGATCTGTCTTCAGTTTTTCAAGGCCTATCCACTGTGCCAACTTACAACTAAATCTGAGGGGGGTGCGATGGGGAGGTTCCCTTGTAAGGAACAGAGATGTTAATTAACAGAAATAATAACAGGCAATGTTGGGCACCACGAAATATAGTCCATACAAAATGGAGGTGGAGTCAGTAACTGTTGGCACCTAGAATAACGCTGAAAGTATGATAGGAACTGAAAAGTTTGAATGTTGCATGGGACAACGGGGGTAATAATATTAGGTTGGTTTTTTGTTGCTAGGTGTGGTCGCGTCAGAGATATGAAGGTCATCTATTTTTTTTTGTTTTTTTTTGAAATGGGATGCTATAGTTTGGTACTTATTTTCTGATAGCAGCTATGGACACGAATCCAGTGATGTGTAACAGTAAGGTCTTTGAAGGTCAACATAGGTCAAAAAGGTGGCATGAACGTCCATTTACAGAAGGCGTTCGAAGTGATGACCATTTGTATCAATGCAGTGCTGCAATCTCCTTATCATTAACTGAGAGGTATTCCTTATCACATCGGCACTTATCGAAGCACATGCTCTGACAATTCTTTCTCGCGTATTTTCAGGTGTAGTTGGAACGTCTTTATAAACAATGTCTTTTACAAATCACCATAATAAAAAAAATCCAGAGGCGTCTAGTCTGGCGAACGAGACGGTCAACGATTTAGGAATTGTCTGCAACTCATTTCTAGCCATCAGCGAAAAATGTGCCGGACACCCATCGTGTTGACATCACATTCTGTTCCTTGTTCCTAAAGGTATTTCTTCCAACAAGATACCTAATGTTTCTTGCAGGAATGTGGTGTACTTACTACCATTAAGATTTACTTCGATGAAATAGGGGCCTATAATTCTGTCCTCCAGAAGCCCACGCCATACATTCACCGACCACGTTGTTTGGTGTGCATCTTGCCGCAGCCAACATGAATTTTCAGTTGCCCAATAATACATTGTATTCAAATTAACATTTCCATGGTTCGTGAATGTAGCCTCGTCAGTAAATAAAATCAAATTAATAAATGTGTCATCCCTCTGAACCTGAAGCTGAGCCCATTGGCAGAATTCAATGCGACGCATACAATCTGTACCAGTTAATTCTTGGTGGAGACTGGTATGGTAAAGATGATATTTATAGCGATCTAGAACACCAACAACACTACTCTGGCTTATACCCGATTCCCTTGCGATTTGACGCGATCTAACGCAAGGATCTCGAACCACAGTGGCAAGAGTACCAATTTCCTTAGCCGGTTGTTTCAAAAAATGGTTAAAATGGCTCTGAGGACTATGGGACTTAACTTCTGAGGTCATCAGTCCCGTACAATTTAGAACTACTTGAACCTAACTAACCTAAGGACATCACACACATCCAAGCCCGAGGCAGGATTTGAACTTGCGACCGTAGCGGTCGTTCGGTTCCAGACTGTAGCCCTAGAACCGCTCGGCCACTCCGGCCGGCACCGGGTGTTTTTCCGATGCGTTAAAGATCCAGTTGTTCTCAATTTATCATACACGTATTTAAATGTACAACGTGTAGGGTGAATACATTGACGATATCTTTCAGCGTATGTCTCTAGCTCTCACTGAATTTCGTTGGCAATTTCCGTAAATGTGAAGCATATCGACTTGTTCTTCGAAGGAATACATCATTCACATTCACTTGATTCGACGGTACTAGTCTTACCGTTCCTATTAGTGTTGTATTGTGAAACAGTCGAATCGTGTTTATACATGTCAATGGCACATTAGATGGATACGCCGTATTCGGGGAATATTTACTATTTGCACGATATACGAGTGAGAATAGTCAGAGCATGTGCTTCAATAAGTGCCGATGTGATAAGGAATACCTCTCAGTTAATGATAAGAAGATTGTAGCACTGCATTGATACCAATGGTCATCGCTTCGAACACCTTCTATAAATGGACATTCATGCTACCTTTGTGACCTTCGTTGACCTTGGAAAACGCCCCCTTAGAAAAATTATATACGTGACTGTGCTTAAACTGACACACAATATTTTTTTAGCGCAACGCAATCTGACTTTCAATAATCCCTACAAAAGAATGGCCCTGACTAACATTAACCTATACCTTTCACAAATCACTTACCTCACAAAAATCTTCGTTACTCAAGCTACAGCAATACAGCGAGCGCCACTACTGCCAGCTAAATAACAGATTCAAACTACGGAAGGCGCTAACTACTAGTAGGCATAGTTAGCAAATGAAAGATTTTAATAGAGAACAAACAATGTATTTACCTTAATAGTCATCAAAAGTCATAATATATGCAGCAGTTCATGACATCCATTTTTTACGAATTTCAAAACTCCGCCATTTCTCTCCCCACATCCACCACTGCTGGCGGCTCACCTCCAGCTGCGCAATGCTACGCGCTGTGAACATCCAGCTGCCCAACACTACAATGGCAGACAACAATGCAAACTAGCCACAGACAGCACACAGCACAGCCAGTGATTTTCATACAGAGCGCTAGGTAACGTTGCCAATAAGATAACATAAACAGCCTACTTACACCTTCAAAGACCTCACTGATACACATCATTTGATTCGTCTCGATATCCGTTATAAAAAAATAAGTACCAGACTGTAGCATCCCATTTTAAAAAACAAAACAAAGTTGACCTTCATATCTCTTACGCGACCCCACCTAGTAGCAAAAAATCAACATCATATTACAGCCCCCATTGCCCCATCCAACTTTTGTCCCACAAACTTTTCAGCTCCTGTCATACTTTCGGAGTGATTCTTGGTGGCAATAGTTAGTGACTCATCCTGTATTTATAAAAAAAAATGGTACATATTGCACGACATGGGAAAGCAGGAAAACAGACATAAATATTGTTCATGCTTGACACAAGTCAGACCCTCCCCCCCATATTAAGTCGATATCGGACTCTCAGTAAGGAATACGTCCTCCTCGGGCATTAATGCGAATTTGCACCTGTTATCCATGTTGACTACCAGAGTGTTGAGGAGTCCTTCGGGGACTCTCTCACGCCTCTCAAGGCGGTTTTCAGTCCTCGCGCGCTTTGGGGAGGGGGTGTCCTTCCAAGAGCATCCCAGGCTTGCCCTATAGGGTTTGTCCCAGGAGAATGCAGGCCATTCCATACACTCAATATCTTCACCTTCCAGGGTGTCAGGGAACTCAGTTGTCCTGTGTGGACGGGCAATGTCGCTCCGTGGAACTCACGGACTTCGAACGTGGTCAGGTAATTGGGTGTAACTTGTGGCATACGTCTGTATGCGAGATTTCCACACTCCTAAACATCCCTAGGTCCACTGCTTCCGATGTGATAGTAAAGTGGAAACATGAAGAGACACGTACACCACAAAAGCGTACAAGCCGACCTAGTCTGTTGACTGACAGAGACCGCCGAAAATTGAAGAGGGTCGTAATGTGTAATAGGGCAGACGTCTATACAGACCACCACACAGAAATAATCTAAACTGCATCACGATCCACTGCTACTACTATGACAGTTAGGCGGGATGTGAAAAGCTTGGATTTCATGGTCGAGTGCAGGCCGGTGTGGCTGTGCGGTTCTAGTCACTTCAGTCTAGAACCGCGTGACTGCTACGGTCGCAGGTTCGAATCCTGCCTCGGGCATGGATGTGTGTGCTGTCCTTAGGTTAGTTAGGTTTAAGTAGTTCTAAGTTCTAGGGGACTCATGACCACAGATGTTCAGTCCCATAGTGCTCAGAGCCATTTGAACCATTTTTTCATGGTCGAGCGGCTGCTCATAAGCCACACATACGCTGGTATGTGACAAACGACGCCTCGCTTGGTGCAAGAAGCGAAAACATTGGACAATTGAACAGTGGGAAAACATTGTGTAGAGTGACGAATCGCGGCACACAATGTGGCGATCCGATGGCAGGATGTGGTTGTGGCGAATTCCAGGTGAACATCATCTGCCAGTGTGTGTAGTGCCAACAGTAAAATTCGGAAGCTGTGGCGTTGTGGTGTGGTCGTGTTTTTCGTTGAGGGGGCTTGCGCACCTTGTTGTTTTGCGTCGCACTATCACAGCATAGGTCTACATTAAGTACCTTCTTGCTTGCCACTGTTGAAGAGCATTTCGGGGATGGCGACTGCATCTTTCAACAGATCGAGCACCTGTTCATAATGCACGGCCTGTGTGGGAGTGGTTACTCGACAATAACATCCCTGTAATTAACTGGGCTACACTCTGACCTGAATCATAAAGAACACCTTTGGGATGTTTTGGAACGCCGACTTCGTGCCAGGCCTCACCGACCGACGTCGATACCTCTCCTCATTGCAGCACTCCGTGAAGAATGTGGTGCCATTCCAGCACCTGACTGAACATATGCCTGCGAGAGTGGAAGCTGTCATCAAAGCTAACGGTGGGCCAACACCATATTGAATTCCAGCACTACCGATGGAGGGCGCCACGGAATTGTAAGTCATTTTCAGCCAGGTGGCCGGATACTTTTGATGATATAGTTTGTTTTGAGAGGTAGAAGGTTCTGGTAGAGCACGAAGTTCAAAAATGGTTCAAATGGCTCTGAGCACTATGGGACTCAACTTCTGAGGTCATAAGTCCCCTAGAACTTAGAACCACTTAAACTTAACTAACCTAAGGACATCACACACATCCATGCCCGAGGCAGAATTCGAACCTGCGACCGTAATGGTCGCGTGGTTCCTGACTGAAGCGCCTAGAACCACTCGGCCACAACGGCAGACTATTAAACATATCAAATATGTAACGTTTACCTGATTTTTTTTACTTTTTTTGTGCTCCTATGTTTTTTTAGACTGACATCGGTCTCAAATGGCATACTTATCCACTTTTTACAAGAATGTCCACATCTTATAGTTTACATTAATTTACAGACGTGACACCAAGATTGCGAAACCTACAAGCGAATGAGGCACAATCCTGATACAATTTTTATTTAATATCGTAGTTCATGAAGCAGTAATGCCCTAAACACAAAATGGTATATCATTTTAGCTAGACTTCGCCTGCGTGGTTACTGTATTAACTTATTAACCACACAAAATGAGATTGCGTTGTAATGGTACTCTCAAGGGTCAGTATTCCCAGACACAACAGGGGATTTCGATCAGGGCAGATTGCTGTACGGATTCCTGTATGCACACAGGTTGACTTAGCTCAGAGGCGAATGGTGATTCTCAAGATGTGGTGGGTGAAGTACACTACTGGCCATTAAAATTGCTACACCACGAAGATGACGCGCTACAGACGCGACATTTAACTGACCGGAAGAAGATGCTCTGATGTGCAAATGATTAGCTTTTCAGAGCATTCACGCAAACAGCAGTTGACCGGCGTTGCCTGGTGAAACATGGCTGTGATGCCTCGTGTAAGGAGGAGAAATGCGTACCATCACGTTTCCGACTTTGATAAAGGTCGCATTGTAGCCTATCGCAATTGCGGTTTATCACATCGCGACATTGCTGCTCGCGTTGGTCAAGATCCAAAGACTGTTAGCAGAATACGGAATCGGTGGGTTCAGGAGGGTAATACGGAACGCCGTGCTGGATCCCAACGTCCCCGCATCACTAGCAGTCGACATGACAGGCATCTTATCCGCATGGCTGTAACGGATCGTGCAGCCACGTCTCGATCCCTGAGTCAACAGATGGGGACGTTTGCAAGACAACAACCATCTGCACGAACAGTTCGACGACGTTTACAGCAGCACGGACTATCAGCTCAGAGACCGTGGCCGCGGTTACCCTTGACGATGCATCACAGACAGGAGCGCCTGCGTTGTTGTACTCAACGACGAACCTGGGTGCTCGAATGGCAAAACGTCATTTTTTCGGATGAATCCAGGTTCTGTTTACAGCATCATGATGGTCGCATCCGTGTTTGGCGACATCGCGGTGAACGCATATTGAAAACGTGTACTCGTCATCGCCATAATGGTGGCGTGATGGTATGGGGTTCCATTGGTTACACATCTCGGTTACCTCTTGTTCACATTGACGGCACTCTGAACAGTGGACGTTACATTTCAGATGTGTTACGACTCGTGACTCTACCCTTCATGCGATACGTGCGAAGCCCTACATTTCAGCAAGATAATGCACGACCGCATGTTGCAAGTCCCGTACGGGCCTTTCTGGATACAGAAAATGTTCGACTGCTGCCCTAGCCAGCACATTCTCCAGATCTCTCACCAATTGAAAACGTCTGGTAAATGGTGGCCGAGCAACTGGCTCGTCACTATACACTAGTCACTACTCTTGATGAACTGTGGTACCGTGTTGAAGCTGCGTGGGCAGCTGTACCTGTACACGCCATGCAAGCTCTGTTTGACTCAATACCCAGGCGTATTAAGGCCGTTATTAATGCCAGAGGTGGTTGTTCTGGGTACTGATTTCTCAGGATCTATGCACCCAAAATTGTGTGAAAATGTAATCACTTGTCAGTTCTAGTATAATATATTTGTCCAATGAATACCTGTTTATCGTCTGTCTTGCTTCTTGGTGTAATAATTGTAATGGCCAGTAGTGTATACACACACTTGAGGATGAAGCTGATGATATTTGGTTTGAGGAGCGCTCAACTGTGCGGTCATCACAGCCCATGCTAAGTCCCAATCTAGCCAGTGTCACGAATGATGAGGACAACACAAACACACAGTCCCAGCGTTGAGAAAATACCTCAAGATCCAGAAGAAGCAATGGTAGCCACTAGATCACTAGCTGCGGCCGCGGATGTAGATGTGTGTACGTCTGTGTTACAGGGCTACTTTGGGGAGGTGTTCCTAGGGCTGCTGAGGAGTTCTGGGGAGAAGGTGGCGGTCAAGATGTCCAAGGTGGACCTGCCCGACGAGCGGCGGCGTGACATCATAGACGAGGGCCAACTGCTCCACCGCTACAGACACCGCCACGTCGTCGGCTTCGTCGGCATGTGCCTCTACCACAGCACCATCATGGTCGTCATGGAGTTTGTCCCAGGTGGGTCCTCACCGTACTTCTCTCAAAGGCTCCGTACCGTGTCACGAACCAATTGAACCTCTCTTACCATACTTTTTTTTTCTCAGAGCAAATTTATTGTTAATAGTCAGAATTTGGTGACAATATTTTTCTAAGTAGTCTCCACCACGTTTTTTGGCCGTACACCAACATTATGGAAGAGCATGTATTCCCTGCTAGTAAAAGCCCTTGTCCTGTAGGCGTAGCCATGTTTTCACTGCATGGCTGGCACTCTTCTCATCTTCAAAGTGTGATCTCCGTAGAGAATCTTTAAGGAGGGTAGGACGTCAAACGGGCCGACTTGGAGCAGGAGAGGCGCCACAGGACATTTTAATTTCCACTGTCTATAATTTTAGAAGTAAATTCGTAAAACTTTGTCACCATGACCAGGAAGGATTCAGGATTCACACTCGCAGCAGCGGAAGTTCGAAAACATAACAAAATAATTTTTTTTACTAGTGAAATTTGATCATTTTTCACTTACTATTGGTTGCATTTGATGCTATAGGTACACTTTTCTTCACAAGTAAGAGAGACTGTTCGATGAATTTTGCACAGCATACAAACCATACTTATAGGTGACTGAAACTCTAGAATTTATTTAATTTATGGAAAAATGAATGAGCTGTAGCGTTTTAAGCTTTATGTTTAGAAGAAATCATATTTTGTAGTAATTATCTCAATTTTTACCACAGTTTTTAATAGATTTGGAAAATTCTAGAGTTTCATACACCTGTAAGTATGGTTTGTATGCTGTGCAAAATTCATCAAAGAATCTCTCTTACTTGTGAAGAAAAAAGTACCTATAGCAACAAATGCAGCCAATAGTAAGCGAAAAAATGATGAAATTTCACATGTGAAAAATTTTATTTTGTTATGTTTTTGAATTTCCACTGTTATGAGTGTGAATACCGAATCCTTCCTGGTCATGCTGACAAAGTTTTATGAATTTATTTCTAAAAGTGTAGACAGTAGAAACTAAAATGTCCTGTGGTGCCTCTCCTGCTCCAAGTCGGCCCGTTTGACGTCCTACCCTCCTTAAGCTGTGCAAAGAGATGCAAGTGCGAGGGCGCCAGGTCTGGAGTGTAGGGTGGACGAGACAATGACGTCCAACTCAATTTGGCGATCTGTCCCCGGGTTCTCAGATTTGCGCGTGGGCATGCATTATCGTGTTGGATCACGATTTCTGCTGGATTCTTGTCCGATCGAACACTTAGAAGTTAAGTCCCATGTTGCTCAGAGCAATTTTTGAACCCATCGCCCAGCTGCACTCCTATCAACAGCAGCATCGCCATACACTGCACACGAACTTTTGTGGATGTTCTTTCTCTGCACAAAAGAATTCAATAACAGGACGCGGCTTGTAACGTAAATCATATGTAGACGCCATTTTAACGTTGTACTACGGCTCTTCCATCTGTCAGAACGGTTAGAAATTTCACCGGTGCACAGAACAAACATTAAATGTGAAGCACCAACAACGACATTTGTCTACGTATATTAATGGTCTTTTTTTTTGTAAAAAAAGTGGGGCATTACTTATTGAACGACCCTCGTGCATTAACTGAGATGATTCGTATCCGTGTTACTACCGTTAGTGCAACCTGCCTGTGAGAACTGATCTATTTAAAACTACAGCAACTGGAAATAAGCAACGATAACACAGGAAAAGCTACGTTTATAGCATTTGTAGACTTAGAGAAAGCTTTAGACAATGTTGAATGGAATACTCTCTTTGAAATTCTAAAGGTGGAAGAGGTAAAAATACAGAGAGCGAAAGGCTAATTACAGTTTGTAGAGAAACGAGATGGCAGTTATAAGATTCTAGAGGCATAAAAGTGAAGCAGTGATTGAGAAGGGAGTGAGACGGGATCCTACCCCATTCCCGATGTTATCCAATCTGTATATTTAGCAAGCACTAAAGGTAACAAAGGAAAAGTTTGGAGTAGCAATCAAATACCAAGGGGAAGAAAGAAAGCCTCTGAGGTTTGCCAATGACATTCTAATTCTGTCAGAGACAGCAAAGGACTTGAAGAGCAGTTGAACGGAATGGACAGTGGCTTGAAAGGAGGATGTAAGATGAACATCAACAAAAGCAAAACGATGATAATGGGATGTAGTTGAATTAAAACGAGTGATGCTGAGGGAATTCGATTAGGAGATGAGACACTTAAAGTAGTAAATGAGTTTTGCTGTTTGGGAAGCAAAATAACTGATGATGGTCGCAGTGGAGAGGATATAAAATGTAGACTGACAATGGCAAGGAAAGCGTTTCTGAAGAAGAGAAATTTGTTAACATCGAGTATAGATTTAAGTGTCAGGAAATCATTTCTGAAAGTATTTGTATGGAGTGTAGCCGTGTATGAAAGTGAAATATGGACGATAAATAGTTCAGATAGGAAGAGAATAGGAACTTTTGAAATGTGGTGCTAAAGAACAATGCTTAAGATTGTATGGGTTGATCACATAAGTAGTGAGCAGGGACTGAATAGAATTGGGGAGAAGAGGAGTTTGTGGCACAATTTGTCAAGAAGAAGGGATCTGTTGGTAGGACATGTTCTGAGGCATAAAGGGATCACTGCAGGAAAACGTGGAGGGTGAAAACTGTAGAGGGAGAGCAAGAGATGAATACATTAAGCAGATTCAGAAGGATGTAGGTTGCAGTAGTTACTCAGAGATAAAGAGGCTTGCACAGCACAAAGTAGGACGCAAAGCTGCATCAAACCGGTCTTTTTACTGAAGACCACCACCACCACCACAACAACAACAACAACAACAACAACATAGGTTCCAGTCATTGGGCTAAAATGACAAAGGGAGTCCCATAGGGTACAATTTTGGGACCACTCCTATTCCTTATACAGGGTGAGTCAGGAGGAAAGGTACATGCTTTGATGGACGATACTAGTGATGATTCTGAACAAAAGCTCCTAATAAACATAGGCCCTTTTTTATCCGTTTAGCTGTAAACCAATGAAAATAACTAGGAATGGGAAATGTGTAACGTCGTCCTTACTAACCGTGTCAGTACGCAGTTAACTTGTGCATGGTGCAGTTGTTTCCCTCAAGTTTCAGTGCGACAGTGCTTGCCGTAGTGCGCTGTACTACAGTGTTGTTACGTGAACAACGAATATAGTTTTGTGTAGTGAAAACGCAACGGATCTTCACACATGCAGACTATGTTGACGAACGTGGAACGCAACCCTACTACTAGCTCTAGAGGAATTGCTGCCCAGCTTGGTATTCCCCAAACACGAGTGATACGCACAATACACGAGCACGGTCTGTATCCATTTCATCGGCAGAGTGTACAAAATCTGCATGAAGGAGATGTTGCCGCCCGGCAAGAATTCTCTCAGTGGATCGTTGCCAATGGGCCATTATTTTCACTTACTCTGTTCACTGATGAGTCAACACTTACCCGCAACGGAATCAACAACACGCGCAACTCTCATATATGAGCAAATGAAAATGTGCACGCTACTGTGGAAACTAATTTTCAGCGACGTTTCTCAGTCAATGTGTGGTGCGGTATTATTGATGACCAACTCATCGATCCAGTTGTTATAAATAACCGTCTTACTGTGACACTGTATCTTGAGTTTCTTCAAAATGTGTTACCAGAATGTGTGGAGGATACCCCTTTCACGTATGTACACTACTGGCCATTAAAATTGCTGTATCACGAAGATGACGTGCTATAGACGCCAAATTTGACTGACAGGAAGAAGATGCTGTGATATGCAAATGATTAGCTTTTTAGAGCATCCACACAAGGTTGGCGCCGGTGGCGACACCTACAACGTCCTGACATGAGGGAAGTTTCCAACCGATTTCTCAAACACAAACAGCAGTTGACCGGCGCTGCCTGGTGAAACGTTGATGTGATGCATCGTGTAAGGAGGAGAAATGCGCACCATCGCAACTTTGATAAAGGTCGGATTGTAGCCTATCACGATTGCGGTTTATCGCATCGCGACATAGCTGCTCGCGTTGGTCGAGATCCAATGACTGTTAGCAGAATATGGAATCGGTGGGTTCAGGAGGGTCATATGAAACGCCATGCTGGATCCCAACGGCCTCGTATCACTAAGAGTCGAGATGACAGGCATCTTCTCCGCATGGATGTGACAGATCGTGCAGCCACGTCTCGATCCCTGAGTCAACAGATGGGGACGTTTGCAAGACAACAACCATGTGCACGAACAGTTCGGCGACGTTTGCAGCAGCATGGACTATCAGCTCGGAGACTGTGGCTGCAGTTACCCATGACGCTGCATCACAGACAGGAGCACCTGCAATGGTGTACTCTACGACGAACCTGGGTGCACGAATGGCAAAACGTCATTTTTTCGGCTGAATACAGGTTCTGTTTACAGCACTATGATGGTCGCATCCATGTTTGGCGACATCGCAGTGAACGCACATTGGAAGCGTGTATTCGTCATCGCCATACTGGCGTATCACTCGGCGTGATGGTATGGGGTGCCATTGGTTACGCGTCTCCGTCACCTCTTGTTCACATTGACGGCACTTTGAACAGTGGATGTTACATTTCAGATGTGTTACGACCCGTGACTCTACCCTTCATTCGATCTCTGCGAAGCCCTACATTTCAGCAGGATAATGCACTATCGCATGTTGCAGGTCCTGTACGGGCCTTTCTGGATACAGAAAATGTTCGACTGCTGCCCTGGCCAGCACTTTCTCCAGATATCTCACAACATGAAAACGTCTTGTCAATGGTGGACGAGTAAGTGGCTCGTCACAATACGCCAGTCACTACTTTTGAGGAACTGTGGTATCGTGTTGAAGCTGCATGGGCAGCTGTACCTGTACACGCCATCCAAGCTCTGTTTGACTCAATACCCAGGCGTATCAAGGCCGTTATTACGGCCATAGGTGGTTGATCTGGGTACTGATTTCTCAGGATCTACGCACCCAAATTGCGTGAAAATGTAATCACATGTCAGTTCTAGTATAATATATTTGTCCAATGAATAGCCGTTTAGCATCTGCATTTCTTCTTGGTGTAGTAATTTTAATGGCCAGTAGTGTATTATGACATTCGTCTCTGTACAACAAATACAGTTATATCAAGAACTGATGTAGCGCTTGAGCAGGAGTAACTAAGTGGGGTCTAGTGCTCAAAACGTTTGGGTGTACATATTGATGAAAACGTGGAACAAGCATATTTCAGAACTTGTCAAACAATTAAGTTCAGGTACTTTTGCTCTCTGTGTAGCTGCCAACCTTGAAAACAAACGTTTCAAGGTCCTGACATATTTTCCATATTTCCACTCAATAATGTCGTACAGAATAATTTTCTGGTGTAACACATCACTCGGAAAGAAACTACTGATTCCAAAAAATCAGGCAGTGAGAATAATATGTGTTCATCCCCAGATGTCGCGAATATAGCTTCTCAAGTAGCTAGGCATTTTAACTGTGCCACCAGAATACATAGTTTCACAAGAGAAATTCATCATGAATAATCCATGACAGTTTGAGATGTATAGTGATTTACATACCCCCAACAACAGAGGGAAAATGACGTTTATTATAGATTGTCAATGACATAAGTGACCCAGACAGGAGTTCAATGTACAGCGATAAAATTTTTTGCTCATTTGCGAAGTAACCTAAAACTGCTGACAGGTACAAAGAAAGTTTTAAATCTAATTTAAAATAATTTCTCCTGGACAACTCCTTCTATTCCATTGATGAATTTCTGCTTATAAACCGGTAGCCATTAAAAAGAAAGTTGTTTAGCGCACTTGCATGAGTAGGAATAAAATGATAATGTATTCACAAATGTTTGACTCGTCCCACATCATTTCGATAAAAGAATAGTTCAAATGATCTGTGGAACAGGTAACTAACTAACTAGCTAAATAATTGGTTACCACTTGGATGGGTGACCGTTCGGGTCTGCTGAGGGCTGTCGGCAAGCGGGGTGCATTCAGCCCTCGTGTGGCAAATTGAGAAACTGCTTGCTTGAGGAGTAGCGGCTCCGGTCACGAAAACTGACAACGGCCGGGAGAGCGGTGTGCTGACCACATGCCCCTCCGTATCCGCGTCCGGTGACGCTTAACTTCTGAGGATGACATGGCGGCCGGTCGGTACCATTGTTCCTTCAAGGCCTTTTCAGAAGGAATTTAGTTTAGTTCAACTGGAAATAAAAAGTGGAAGTTATTGCTCAGGAACACACTGCAGTAATGATGAAAATAAGTGATTACCAGGACCAATGTAAACGTAAATGGTTCCCTGCAACGTGTAGCATTTACTATGTCCGAATAACATCCATACTATCAATGAGTAGTATGGAAACACCCACTGATCGGAAACCCACTTTATAAATAACAACACCACTACAAGAATTCATGCTGTAAAACCACAATAAATATTCATTAGTTACACCCAAAAAAACATATACGCTAAGTTACAAGTACATACTTGTCCATACTACACGATATTCGATTTCGGTAATTAGCTTGTTAAGTAAAGTGAATAATACACTACTGGCCATTAAAATTGCTACACCACGAAGATGACGTGCTACAGACGCCAAATTTAACCGACAGGAATAAGATGCTGTGATATGCAAATGATTAGCTTTTCAGAGCGTTCGCACAAGGTTGGCGCCGGTGGCGACACCTACAACGTGCTGACATGAGCAAAGTTTCCAACCGATTTCTCACACACAACCAGCACTTGACCGGCGTTGCCTGATGAAACGTTATTGTGAAGCATCGTGTAAGGAGGAGATATGCGTACCATCACGTTTCCGACTTTAATAAATATCGGATTGTAGCATACCGCGATTGCGGTTTATCGCATCGCGACATTGCTACTCGCGTTGGTCGACATCCAATGACTCTTAGCAGAATATGGAATCGGTGGGTTCAGGATGGTAATACGGAACGCCGTGCTGGATCCCAACGGCCTCGTATCACTAGCAATCGAGATGACAGGCATCTTATCTTCATGCTTGTAACGGATCGTGCAGCAACGTCTCCATCCCTGAGTCAACAGATGGGGACGTTTTCAAGTCAACAACCATCTGCACGAACAGTTCGACGACGTTTGCAGCAGCACGGGCTATCAGCTCGGAGGCCACGACTGCGGTTACCCTTGACGCTGCATTACAGGCAGGAGCGCCTGCAGTGGTGTACTCGACGACGAAACTGGGTGCACGAATGGCAAAACGTAATTTTTTCGGATGAATCTAGGTTCTGTTTACAGCATCATGATGGTCGCATCCGTGTTTGGCGACATCGCGGTGAACGCACATTGGAAGCGTGTATTCGTGAGAGCCACACTGGCGTATCACCCGGCGTGATGGTATGGGATGCCATTGATTACACGCCTCGGTCACCTCTCGTTCGCACTGACGGCACTTTGAACGGTGGACTTTACATTTCAGATGTGTTACGACCCGTGGCTCTACCCTCCATTCGATCCCTGCGAAACTCTACATTTCAGCAGGATAATGCACGACTGCATGTTGCAGGTCCTGTACGGACCTTTCTGGATACAGAAAATGTTCGACCGCTATCCTTGTCAGCACATTCTCCAGATCTCTCACCAATTGAAAACGTCTGGTCAACGGTGGCCGAGCAACTGGCACGTCACAATAAGCCAGTCACTACTCTTGATGAACCGTGATATCGTGTTGAAGCTGCGTGGGCTGCTGTACCTGTACACGCCATCCAAGTTCTGTTTGCCTCAATGGCGAGGCTTATCAAGGCCGTTATTAATGCCACGGGTGATTGTTCTGGGTACTGATTTCTCCAGATCTATGCACCCAAATTGCGTGAAAATGTAATCACATGTCAGTTCTAGTATAATATATTTGTCCAATGAATACTCATTTATCATCTGCATTTCTTCTTGGTGTAGCAATTTTAATGGCCAGTAGTGTACTTTGAGCTCTTTGATGATATTGCTTCACTACACGTAATAAAAATGGCCCCTTTTTATCACACAGTAAAAGCTGAAACAGTGGATTAGTGCAAGATCGGGACAATACTTATTAGACAGTTACTTACTTGCGTTAAGAAAGACCAGAGTTATTAAATTTAACTACTTCAGACGTTTCGGTAAATATTTAACAATGCCCTAATTGAGTAAAAACTCCGTCCGGACAGGCCTTGGAAGGCCCAGCGGTACCGACCGGCCGCCGTGTCGTCCTCAGGCTACAGGCGTCACTGGATGCGGATATGGAGGGCCATGTGATCAGCACACCGCTCTCCTGGCCGTTTTTCACTTTACGAGACTGGAGCCGCTACTTATCAATTAAGTAGCTCCTCAGTTTGCCTCACAAGGGCTGAGTGCACCCCGTTTGCCAACAGCGATCGGCACACCGAATGGTCACCCATCCAAGTGCTAGCCAAGCCCGACAGCGCTTAACTCCCGTGATCTGACGGGAACCGCTTTTACCACTGCGGCGAGGCCGTTGACCCTAATGGAGTACAACTGGTGAATATTTCAGTTAAATTGGAAGGTGGCGTACATATTTCGGCTCTGTACGCTTTTAGTGCTACTATTTTCAGATGTGGTCTAAACTCTTCATGACATCTTGTTAGGCTTATCATAAGTCCAAGATTAGCCTGCACAGCCTTGGACTTACAGTGGTGTTCGGGGTAATGTCTGGGTTGCAAAAACGTCTGAAGCGTGAGAATTTTATAACTGCCGACAATTAAGGTTCGCGTTTCTGAATATTCTCTTAGAGTGAGTCTCTCTCAACTGACTGTTGAGAAAGCTCTGTCCTCAGTGGTGTGGTGTGGGTGCCGACTGCGTTACTACTTTTCAGTCACTGTTAGGTGTTGTTCTGTTTGATGTCCTCCCTCATGATAGATCGGTCAAGTCTGACGTGTATTGTGCAATCATTAGGAAATTCTAGGAACAATTTCAGCGTGTCTGTCGCCATAAAAAAAGAAAAGTCTGCACCCCCGAAAGGAGCTCATAATACTTCACTGGGATGTTCTGTCTCATCCACCATCCATCCCGGATGCCACATCTTCCAACTTTCATCCGTTCTGCCCAATAGGCGATGTACTCTGTAGGGAGGAGTACGTGAATGATGGGGATATTACTGATGCAGCAAGATATTGGCTCCGACATCAACCAGTAGAGTAGTGGAATAGGGGCACGGTGAGGTGGCGTACAGCCTTCGTATTGAACGGAGATTATGTTGAAAAACAGAGTTTTGTAGCGAAAACAGTGGGCAATAATATGGTGTACACGAATCCTGAATGAAGCAATCCTGATTGCAGAAAAAATGTTTTGCGTTACTAATTGAAAGCCCCTTGTAAAATGAATGGTATCTAAAAACGACACCTCTTCCAATGGCATATTTTCATAGCCTGCCCATACGATGCATTTGAGCTTTGTAAACTCCTAGTCCAACACAACATCTGCTCTGTTGACTCTGATTTTTTATTTATTTATTTATTTATTTATTTTTGTGTCCTCAGTCTTCTGACTGATTTGATACGAATTCCTCTCCTGTGCTAACCTCTTCATCTCAGAGTAGCACTTGCAACCTACATCCTCAGTTACTTACTGGAAGTATTCCTATCTCTGAATTCCTCTACAGTTTTTACGCTTGCCATTCCCTCTAGTACCATGGAAGTCATTCCCTGATGTCATTACCTGACGTCAAACGGGCCGACTTGGAGCAGGAGAGTCACCACAGGACATTTTAATTACTACTGTCTATACTTTTACAAATAAATTCATAAATCTTCGACACCATTACCAGGAAGGATTGAGGACTCACAGTCCTCGCAGTGGAAGTTCAAAAACGTAGCAAAATACCTTTTTTCACATGTGAAATTTCATCATTTTTTCACTTATTACTGGCTGCATTTGTTGCTGTAGGTACACTTTTTCTTCCTAAGTAAGAGAGATTCTTCGATGATTTTTCCCTATCATACAAACAGTAGTTACAGGTGTATAAAACTCTAGAGTTTTCCAAATCTATTAAAAAACTGTGGGAAAAAGTGAGAAAATTAACTACAAAACTTGAGTTTTTCCTAGACATGAAGTTTAAAATGTAACAGTTCATTCATTTTTTCATAAATTAGATAACTTCCAGAGTTTCATACACCTGTAACTATGGTTTGTATGTTGTACAAAAGTCATCGAAGAATCTCTCTTACTTAGGAAGAAAAGTGTAGCTATAGCAACAAATGCAGCTAGTAGTAAGTGAAAAAATGATGAAATCTCAGATGCTAAAAAATGTGTTTTGTTACGTTTTTGAGCTTCCACTGTTATGAGTATGAATTCTGAATCCTTCGTGGTCATTCTGACAAAGTTTTATGAGTTTATTTGTAAAAGTATAGACAGTGGAAATTAAAATTTCCTGTGGTGCCTCTCCTGCCCCATGTCGGCCCGTTTGACGTCCTACCCCCCTTAACAGATGTCCTGTGATCCTGTCCCTTCTCCTCGTCAGTGTTTTCCACATATTCCTTTCCTCTCCGATTCTGCGCAGAAGCTCCTGATTCCTTACGTTATCAGTCCACCCAATTTTCAACATTCTGCTGTAGCACCACATCTCCAAAGCTCCGGTTCTCTCTGTTTCCAGTTTTCCCGCAGTCCAAGTTTCGCTAGTGTGCAATGCTGTGCTCTAGACGTAACTTCTCACAAATTTCTTCCTCAAATTGAGGTCGACTGTTTTATGTTAGTAGACTTCTCTTAGACGGGACCGCTCTTATTGCCTGTGCTAGTCTCCATTTAAATCCTCCTGCTCCATTCGTCATGGGTATTTTGCTGCCTAGGTAGGAAAATTTCATAACTTCCTCTACTTCGTGACCACCAATGCTGATGTTAATATTTGTTGTGTCGGCAGATTAGCCAGCACAACTCACTAATTTAGAGAGGAGGCCGAAATGCACGCGTCAACTCACGCCGGCTTGCGTTAAGTCTGAAACAGGATACGTAATGAATGCTATAAAGAAAAGTACGTAGATGCTGGAATACTTAACTTTAATCCATCATTTGTATACAGCATTCTTGATGATACAAGTGAGACTCTCTCCAGATATGGTTAATGGCGCCTTGCTAGGTCGTTGCCATGGACTTAGCTGTAGGCTATTCTAGCTATGGCTGTTTATATACTTTCCGGGATGCGAGGTCGTGGTCCAAGAACTTTTCTGATCCTTACGTTGGAATATAAAGTTTTTCGGAAGGCAACACATACGGATAGATATTTACATAAAAATTCTAATCATCATCCTCAACAAAAAAGAGGTGTCATAAAAAGTCTCGTCGATCGAGCGGAACGGATATGTACACCTGAACATTTGGATGCTGAAGTGAAACATCTGAAGCAGGCTTTTGAAAAAAACGGCTACTCAAGAAAAGAGATAGATAGACTTTTGCGTCCAAGGAACAGAAACCCAAAAGATAAGAATGAACCACAACAACAGAAAAATACAGTAGTCCTCCCTTTTATTAAAAAAGTAACAGATCGGATCGGTAAGATTTTACGAAAACATGACATAAAAACGATCTTTAAACCAACTAAGAAAATAAGTCAAGTACTACGATCTGTGAAGGATAAGCGCCCTCCTCTGTCGACATGTGGTGTGTATAAAATTCCATGTACCTGTGGCAAAGTTTACATTGGTACTACCAAAAGAAGCGTAAACACGCGACTGAAAGAGCATAAAAGTCTTTGTCGACTTGGAAAAATAGAAAAGTCAGCTGTAGCGGAACATGCTCTTCAACCAGGCAACCACCAAGTGAAGTTTTCGGATACCGAAGTTTTATCTACAACGTTAAATTACTACCCACGGCTTTATAGAGAAGCTATCGAAATTTATAAACATAACGATAATTTTAATAGGAAAGAGGAGGCTATGAAACTTAACGATATATGGACAGTGGCTCTACAAAACTGCTAACAATTTTTATCTTTGACAAGGTGGTAATCGATAGTCGAAGTCGGTACTTTGCTATGGATTATCACTGCTCATCACGTGTCACCTGAACCACGCCCCTCTTTCTTACAATATATAAGTCGCTCTCAGACACCCGACCAGTCAGTCGGCAAGACTCAGAGGAGCAGCGCCTCTGAGGAAGTCCAGCGCAGTCCTGGACGAAACGTAAGGAGCAGAAAAGTTCTTGGACCACGACCTCGCATCCCGGAAAGTATATAAACAGCCATGTCAACCGGTCGTGAAAGCCTTCATTCTATATTCTAGCTATCTCTCGGCAAATGAGAGAAAGGCTTCGTCAGTGTAGTCGCTAGCAAAGTCGTCGTACAACTGGGGCGAGTCCTAGTACGTCTCTCTAGACCTGCCGTGTGGTGGCGCTCGGTCTGCAATTACTGACAGTGGCGACACGCGGGTCCGACATGTACTAATGGACCGCGGCCGATTTAAAGCTACCACCTAGCAAGTGTGGTGTCTGGCGGTGACACCACAAATATTCTCTCTGTTCTCATTTCTGCTACATCTCATTGCCTTCGTCTTTCTTCGATTTAATGTCAGTCCATATTCTGTACTCAGTAGAGTGTTCATTCCATTCAAGAGATCCCGTAATATTTCTTCACTTTCGCTGACGGCAAGTGTCACATAAGAGGCAATACTGCATCGTTGTGGTTCACCTTTCATAAAAACTGCCAAAATCCGAGAGGATTTTATACTTTTTGAGGGCTGCGTAATGGGGAATTCCACATTACCATGTCACCAAATTACTCCCACTAAGTTAAATTTCACGCTCATGCGAGGATGGCTTTAGGATGAGCCACTAAGTATGAGAAAATAATATGGAAATAGGTCGTTATAAAAATATGATGAGTTGCCGCAGAAACAACTAGGCTACTGTACATTCAAAATTAGGCACATGAAATTGTGATGAAGCTGATTCAGGCATAACATAAGCACTAATTATAATAGGATGAAGTTACATATTTATCTGCTTTAAACAGAGATACATTTTGTAACGTAAAAAACGTTAGTTATGACATACAAGAAAACAGCAAAGATGTATCAGGAAAACAACGTTTCGGTAAACTGCATGAGGAAATCTGAAAGATCAAGCAATGGCTTTATACAGTCGAAAAAGTTTTTATTTCGCAGCTGCAGCTGTTCGTTGAGAATGAGACCGTCATGACGAGAGAGATGTTTGAAAATCTCCAATTCCTCTAAAACATCTAACCTACGCCCCTTCTTTTCGGTATGCAGAATATTGTTATCGCCTATGACTTTAGGCACGTGTCCAGTAATTAAGAGATGATCGGCAAAGGATGAATTTAGGGGACTAGTGCCGTTTTTTCTCAAAAGATGTTCTTTATATCTGATGATGAAAGCACATCCAGTTTGCCCCATATAATAGGAGGAGTAGATATCGCAGATGATCTTATAAACACCAGAACTTTCTGTAGGGGAGCGAATGGAGTTCAAATTATGAATGAAGTTTCTCTTTAGATTATTATTAGTAGAGAAGGCAACATTGCAGTTGTATTTGTTGCGAAGCATGCGCTTAATCTGATAGGAAATGGGCCTATGAAAGGAATAGAAAAACTTTTTTTGGGTTAATTTCAGTGGATGAGGTGTTGAGCGTGGTAGTTCTTGCAGTTTTCTTTTTTAGGATATCGTCCACTATGTTAGGCGTATATTCATTATTGACTGCTATGTACATAGGTACAAAGAAAGGTAGCTGCGAAGAAACCGTGGATAACAGAAGAAATACTTCAGTTGATTGATGAAAGGAGGAAGTACAAACATGTTCCGGGAAAATCAGGAATACAGAAATACAAGTCGCTGAGGAATGAAATAAATAGGACGTGCAGGGAGGCTAAGACGAAATGGCTGCAGGAAAAATGTGAAGACATTGAAAAAGATACGATTGTCGGAAGGACAGACTCAGCATACAGGAAAGTCAAAACAACCTTTAGTGACATTAAAGCAACGGTGGTAACATTAAGAGTGCAACGGGAATTCCACTGTTAAATGCAGAGGAGAGAGCAGATAGGTGGAAAGAATACATTGAAAGCCTCTATGAGGGTGAAGATTTGTCTGATGTGATAGAAGAAGAAACAGCAGTCGATTTAGAAGAGATAGGGGACCCAGTATTAGAATCGGAATTTGAAAGAGCTTTGGAGGACTTACGGTCAAATAAGGCAGAAGGGATGGATAACATTCCATCAGAATTTCTAAAATCATTGGAGGAAATGGCAACAAAACGACTATTCACGTTAGTGTGTAGAATATATGAGTCTGGCGATATACCATCTGACTTTCGGAAAAGCATCATCCACACAATTCCGAAGACGGCAAGAGCTGACAAGTGCGAGAATTATCGCACAATCAGCTTAACAGCTCATGCATCGAAGCTGCTTACAAGAATAATATACAGAAGAATGGAAAAGAAAATTGAGAATGCGCTACGTGACGATCAGTTTGGCTTTAGGAAAAGTAAAGGGACGAGAGAGGCAATTCTGACGTTACGGCTAATAATGGAAACAAGGCTAAAGAAAAATCAAGACACTTTCATAGGATTTGTCGACCTGGAAAAAGCGTACGACAATCTAAAATGGTGCAAGCTGTTCGAGATTCTGAAAAAAGGAGGGGTAAGCCATAGGGAGAGACGGGTCATATACAATATGTACAACAACCAAGAGGGAATAATAAGAGTGGACGATGAAGAACGAAGTGCTCGTATTAAGAAGGGTGTAAGAGAAGGCTGTAGCCTTTCGCCCCTACTCTTCAATCTGTACATCGAGGAAGCAATGATGGAAATAAAAGAAAGGTGTGGTGTCACCGCCAGACACCACACTTGCTAGGTGGTAGCTTAAATCGGCCGCGGTCCATTAGTACGTGTCGGACCCGCGTGTCGCCACTGTCAGTACTTGCAGACCTAGCGCCACCACATGGCAGGTCTAGAAAGACGGACTAGCACTCGCCCCAGTTGTACGGACGACATTGCTAGCGACTAGACGTACGAAGCCTTCCTCTCATTTGCCGAGAGACAGTTAGAATAGCCTTCAGCTAAGTCCATAGCTACGACCTAGCAAGGCGCAGTTAACCATATCTGGAGAGAGTCTTACTTGTATTCACCATAGAGATGTACCACACAAGAGAATAAAGTTAAGTATATGAGACGCTCCGTTCTTTTCTTATTAGCATTCATTGAGCATCCTGTTTCAGACTTCGCGATATCCTGGGGGAGCTGATAGCGTGCCTATTCGGCCCTTCTAAATAACACTGTGTCGGCACTTCTGTTGACACATAACAAAAGGTTCAGGAGTGGAATTAAAATACAAGGTGAAAGGATATCAATGATACGATTCGCTGATGACATTGCTATCCTGAGTGAAAGTGAAGAAGAATTAAATGATCTGCTGAACGGAATGAACAGTCTAATGAGTACACAGTATGGTTTTAGAGTAAATCGGAGAATCGAAGCATTTGAGATGTGGTGCTATAGACGAATGTTGAAAATTAGGTGAACTGATAAGGTAAGGAATGAGGAGGTTCTACGCAGAATCGGAGAGGAAAGGAACATGTGGAAAACACTGATAAGGAGAAGGGACAGGATGATAGGACATCTGCTAAGACATGAGGGCATGACTTCCATGGTACTAGAGGGGGCTGTAGAGGGCAAAAACTGTAGAGGAAGACAGAGATTGGAATACGTCAAGCAAATAATTGAGGACGTATGTTGCAAGTGCTACTCTGAGATGAAGAGGTTAGCACAGAAAAGGAATTCGTGGCGGGCCGCATCAAACCGGTCAGTAGACTGATGACAAAAAAAAAAAAAAAATGGTTTTAAGTAAATTAATCTCCTCATTAAACTTTTCTGTTGAAAGTGGTATAGAGGTGGCTCGGTGGACGTCAGAGTGAAAAAAAGCCATTTTTTGAGACTGTGGATGAAAAGAGGAAGCAGGCACGATTTGGTCAGTACTGCATCTTTTTCCAGTCAGTACAAACTTTAATTTTATTAATGGATTATATACCTAATATGTTTTAGAACAGTTAGTCTAATTCTGAAGACGACGCTCACAGTAGCGTCGAAACCAGGTCAATTTCGACTTAATATTTGTGACTGAGGGCTTATTTGTTACAATATAATTCTGACACTGTCACTGAACCTTAGCAGCTATGTTCAAAGTTTTGTGGTATTCAAATTTCTTGCAGAGTCTTACTTAATTGCAAACAACACAATAACTATTATGAAACGTCCCCTTAGAACATTTATACAAGACTGTGCTTAAACTGACGCACAATATTTTTAGCGCAACGCAATCTGACTATCAAAGATCCCTGCAAAAGAATGGCCCTGAGTAACATTAAACTATACCTTTCAGAAATCACTTACCTCACAAAAATCTTCATTACTCGAACTACTGCAATACAGCGAGCGCTACTACTGCCAGCTAAATAAAAGATTCAAACTACGGAAGGCACTAACTACTGATAGGGATAGTTAGCAAATGAAAGATATTAATAGAGAACAAACAATGTATTTACCTTAATAGTCATAATATATACAGCAGTTCATGACAAATTACAAAACTCCGCCATCTCTCTCCCCACATCCACCACTGCTGGCGGCTCACCTCCAACTGCGCAACGCTACGCGCTGTTCACATCCAGCTGCCGCTGCCCAACACTACAATGGCAGACAACAATGCAAACTAGCCACAGACTGCACACAGCACAGCCAGTGATTTTCATATAGAGCGCTACGTAACGTTGCCAATAAGAAAACATAAACAGCCTACTTACACTATGACCATTATGGAAATGGTGGGCACATCATCCTAAAGGTGCGGCAAAAATGAATTTTTTTTGCACAGTAGTACCTGTAAATTGTTTGAGAAAGGTTACAGGACGTGCTCTTCGAATTATCACAGTGTGCCATCCGTTGGTCAAAAGCTGGTAAACACAACTGGCATCCCATTCAGAGCAAACAAATGAACTCGCCCAGTGCTCTGGACGACAAATGGGATGCGTGCATCGTCCATCATCGCCTGCACGAACTCTAATTTCCTGTTCTTGCCTGCTCGCAAAATTGCAGCACCACAAGCATTCAGATAAGGCGCCATTAAACGTGGCTCAAAATGTGACGTAAATAACAGAAGTTGAGCGCTGTCGAGCTGGGCTAGCACTTGGATGGGTGACCATCCGGCCAGCCGAGTGCTGTTGGCAAGTGGGGTGCACGCAGCCGTTGTGAGGCAAACTGAGGAGCTACTTTATTGAGAAGTTGCGGCTCCGGTCTCGGAAACTGACATATGTCCGGGAGAGCGGTGTGGCCGGCCAGAGTGGCCGTGCGGTTCTACACGCTACAGTGTGGAGCCGAGCGACCGCTACGGTCGCAGGTTCGAATCCTGCCTCGGGCATGGATGTGTGTGATGTCCTTAGGTTAGTTAGGTTTAAGTAGTTCTAAGTCTAGGGGACTGATGACCTCAGATGTTAAGTCCCATAGTGCTCAGAGCCATTTGAACCATTTGAAGACCGGTGTGCTGATCACATGCTCCTCTGTATAAGCATCCAGTAACGCCTGTGGTGAAAGGATGACACGGAGGCCGGTCGGCACCATCTGGCCTTCATGGATTGTTCTGGTGTGGTTTAGTTTAATAGTTAGAAATGTGACATAAACACCACAAAATGGTAATGGCGACGTGTCGATACGTGGCAGATGGCATGGCCTCCCTGGATGCCAGTGCGACTTAAAAGTGCGCATCATTTACGACGGCGGCCTAGTTTAGGTTCGTTGTGCGCATCTGACGTCACAAAACACAGTCAGCCAATGAACAGAGAACGACGTTGCCAGAGCTCGACTGCAGTGCAGAGCATGGACGAGTGTCTTCACTTTTAGAAACGTTCAGTCATAAATAACGTAATTGAACAAAAGCAATGTATTGATAGCAGACTTTCTTTTATAGAAAGTTTGGAAAAAGCATTCTTTATACCAATTGCGTCATATTCTATTACTTAATTAAACCAAACAAGCAATAAGCCTCCTAATTCAGGCGATAGCAAGGAAAGGTGTTTGTATCATTCTCTCGAACTGCTTTTTTGTAATAAAGAACAGTGGTAATTATTTATTTCCTATTGTACTTCGATAAAACGTGAGTAATTCATAGTCATACAATAAGTGTTTATCGGTATTTTGCATGATACCTTAGAGCCTCCAGAAAATTAATTGAATGACGAGCTACGTTAGTGTGATGGTTAAGGTTTTTGACTATTAAGCAAAAGGTTGTGAGTTCAAGTCTTGTTTGGTGCTTATTACTTTCTTTATTTGAAAACAATGTAGAAGTGTCGTACTTCATATATTTCATTCGTCTGAATGTAATTTTTTGAAATTTCTAGTGTTTTGTCTCTTCATTATAACCATAATACGTTTTCGGTTTTTCTAATTTTGTCCTGCAATATTTCTTTTCACAGCAGTTAAAAACAATGAAAAGGCACACATACAATATTCATTTTATCTGTTTTGTTTGTATATCTTCTCTTTTGCAGTCGCTATTTTGCTATTAATATTGAGATATAGTCTTTTGCGACAGTATTAAAAGTATTATTTAGAGAAGAATTTGAAATATATTCCTCTTCTGCAACTGTAATAAGCGTCTTATTTAGACCAGACGTGGTTTTCTCCTTTGAAGCATCGTCAGTGGACAGTATATGTCTCCTCCATTGCCAAGTCACCTTTGGTAGTAGTTTTGTGCTGCGGTAACACAATATTCAACGTTTATGTCGGCTGATCAGTGTTTTAGCAAATGAATTCTGTTTGTGTGCTATACACAAAAATTATATTTGACACAGCTCAGAGCACTTCAGTGATACACAGTATATTCAAGTCCTAATGTTTTTGTAAGTCCGCAGTTTTGTTTAATGTATTTTGTTTACTTCCTTTTGATTGATTGAAGTGCTTCAAAATAAAGCCAAACGCGCCCGGTGTAAATAAAACTTTTATTACAGTCGCGAAAGACGGAATATTTCTCAATATTACATACGACAACTATGTGGTACTTAAATTAAATGAGATATTGTTGTGGCCGTGCGGTTCTAGGCGCTACTGTCTGGAACCGAGAGACCGCTACGGTCGCAGGTTCGAATCCTGCCTCGGGCATGGATGTGTGTGATGTCCTTAGGTTAGTTAGGTTTAATTAGTTCTAAGTTCTAGGCGACTGATGGCCTCAGATGTTAAGTCGCATAGTGCTCAGAGCCATTTGAACCAGATATTGTTATACAGTAAATTTTATATGAAATTTAGGTATCTTGTCCACATTTCATTCTCAACATTGTGGCAACTAAAATCGACCATACGGAATGTATACGCTATGGACTTTTACCTCTGCAAACTCTTCAAAATTTCGTGCAATGGTTTACTACATTTAATGCTGCACAATAACTGCGTTGAAAATCGAAACAAAATTAAGTCCTTTATGGGGGGAAGGTATCAGTCAAGAAGATGTGTAAAAATCAAATTTTTGGGCCAAATAGTTTTTGTGAAATCGAATGATAAGTGTATCAAAGCAGTCGGAACACCATGTGTCAGAACAGGCTAGCAGTGCAGTGATGACAAAATCGCGCACAGCGCGGAATGCAGGGAGCACGTCTTTGTAGCAGCGAAAGGGTTAATGCGGCCATGGTGGCTTTACTTCATAAACTGCGGCATGTTTCTTTTTACCGCCCTGCCAATGTCCAGCAATGTTCATTTGTCTAGCTAAAAGCTGTAGTAGACAGTACTAGACGACTACTGTCTATTGCAGGTCGCAACATACATAGAATTGTCCGGTAAACGGGCTGTGGTTAGTACTGAAATAAAAGTTTTAACTCGGCAACGTAAATTTTCAGGTGTATTTTTACGATAAAGATCACAGTTAATACTGCCAAGTCCGTACTAAGTGTCTACACAATGTAAAGTTCCGACGCACACCACAATCACCCACGTAGCCAGTTTATGGTATTTACACCCGTTACCGAATTTAATAGAGTTCACTAGATCGTTTAGTTATAAAAATGCTCGCGCAAATGTTGTGCACTCTGCTCTACACGTAATATCTGTTCCGGTCTTAGACCGCACAACACGCCACACGGTTTTAACTAACAGACAAAAGCAATAATTTTGATATTCCGTCCGAAATTCCGCACGACTTTCACTATACTGTTCACTTAAATACACTTTGTACTACTTCGCGAACTCGTAATTAGCATTTTTCCGCGATTTTACAGTACTTTCGTCGGAGCTTCTTTCAATGAGATGTTACTAGTTCGAACCCTCAGCCCTGACCACACTAGATCACACCAGAGGCTTTGTTCCCAGCATAGATTGGCGCGAACCAGCATTTTTCTGCTTGGCTGATATCACAAACAGCAAATCAGGTTGCAGTATTATCCTGCGCTATTACTTCAATGATCAGTCATAGTAAACCATTTCTTTCTATGGCAATTGCTAAATAAATAAATGTAGAAAAGTATCAAACATAATTAAGTCGGGTGATGCTGAGGGAATTAGATTAGGAAATGAGACACTTAAAGTAGTAAAGCAGTTTTGCTATTTGGGGAGTAAAATAACTGATGATGGTGGGAGCAGAGAGGATGTAAAATGTAGACTGGCAATGGCAAGGAAAGCGTTTCTGAAGAAGAGAAATTTGTTAACATCGAGTATAGATTTAACTGTCAGGAAGTCGTTTCGGAAAGTATTTGTATGGAAGTGAAACATTGACGATAAATAGTTTGGACAAGAAGAGAATAGAAGCTTTTGAAATGTGGTGCTACAGAAGAATGCTGAAGATCAGATGGGTAGGTCGCATACCTAATGATGAGGTATTGAACAGGATTGGGGAGAAGAGAAGTTTGTGGCACAACTTGACTAGAAGAAGGTATCGGTTGGTAAGACATGTTCTGAGGCATCAAGGGATCAGAAATTTAGCATTGGAGGGCACCGTGGAGGGTAAAAATCGTAGAGGGAGACCAAGAGATGAATACATTAAGTAGATTCAGAAGGATGTAGGTTGCAGTAGTTACTGGTAGATGAAGAAGCTTGCACAGGATAGAGTAGCATGGAGAGCTGCATGAAACCAGTGTCAGGACTGAAGACCAAAACAACAACAACATCAAATATAATATTTCTCCTTCTGAAATTACCGATTAATTTGTGTTCTACTCACGATTTATTAGTACCATAAACTGACTGCACACTTAATTATAGTAAATCCCCTGTATGGTTTAACTGGTCCTTCGTGAATAAACAAAACAATTTTCATTACTTCTGTTCTTCTTCGCTCATAGAACACTCACACTGCTAATTACTACATATATAAAACAATTGTAATTATGCAAATACATTAAATATTAATCAAACATAACCTTACAACATTGTTTTGACTACGACTGCTAGCACTGTCCGTCAACTGCTGACCTCTGCCGCCTAGTAGTACAACTACGCGCAGCTCTGTAACTCAGGTCCATGTCAGCTGGTGACATCTGTCGATGACTCGTGCCTATAACGATATCGTCCTAACAAGTGACAGGAGCGATCCGAAGGCGCTACGCCTCACCCCCTAAACATAAGTTTGCGAAATATACTATACATGGTGATTCAAAAAGAATACCATAACTTTAGGAATTTAAAACTCTGCAACGACAAAAGGCAGAAGTAAGCATTATCTGTTGGCGAATTAAGGGAGCTATAAAGTTTCATTTAGTTATACATGTGTTCGCTTGAGGCGCTGTTGACTAGGCGTCAGCGTCAGTTGATGCTAAGATGGCGACCGCTCAACAGAAAGCTTTTTGTGTTATTGAGTACGGCAGAAGTGAATCGACGACAGTTGTTCAGCGTGCATTTCGAACGAAGTATGGTGTTAAACCTCCTGATAGGTGGTGTATTAAACGTTGGTATAAACAGTTTACAGAGAATGGGTGTTTGTGCAAAGGGAGAAGTTCTGGACGGCCGAGAACGAATGATGAAAATGTAGCACGCATCCAGCAAGCATTTGTTCGCAGCCCAGGAAAATCGACTCGCAGAGCTAGCAGAGAGCTGCAAATTCCACAATCAACTGTATGGAGAGTCCTACGAAAAAGGTTAGTTATGAAACCTGAACGTCAACTACCCGAGGCGATGGATCGGCCGCCAGGCAGCCCATGACAGAGCACTTCATCACTGGCCTCCAAGAAGCCCTGATCTTAACCCCTGCAATTTTTTCTTATGGGGGTATGTTAAGGATATGGTGTTTCGGCCACCTCTCCCAGCCACCATTGATGATTTGAAACGAGAAATAACAGCAGCTATCCAAACTGTTACGCCTGATATGCTACAGAGAGTGTGGAACGAGTTGGAGTATCGGGTTGATATTGCTCGAGTGTCTGGAGGGGGCCATATTGAACATCTCTGAACTTGTTTTTGAGTGAAAAAAAAAACCTTTTTAAATAGTCTTTGTAATGATGTGTAACAGAAGGTTATATTATGTTTCTTTCATTAAATACACATTTTTAAAGTTGTGGTATTCTTTTTGAATCACCCTGTACTATGGCGCTGCTTCTCTTGGCGCGTGCATTGTGTGGAACTGGCAACGCAGCAATCTCCCGCGTCTGGGCGGGCATGCGCGAGCCGCCAAGATAACGGAACTGTAGCAGTGGTACTGTTTGGCAGGTGGTTCGCTGCTTCAGCACCTGAGGGAGCACCGGCTGACGCTGTCCACAGAAGAGCTGACGGCCATGTGCCGTGACGCGGCTGAGGGGATGGCCTACCTGGAGGCTATGAAGTGTGTGCACCGCGACCTGGCCGCCCGCAACTGTCTACTGGGTGAGTCTCTGCCAGCTATATGAGCTGATGCCTTGAACAAGGTGAACATTGCTCAGACTGGTACAGCGAATGGTACTCGTTCGTCCTGTCGACTCATTTGCACCACATCCTCATTCAATGACAAAGTAGATGTATGCAGTAATTTCCATTGTAAGGGATTCACTAAAGCCATGTTGTGTGGTTTTCACTCAAATTGGCAAGCTGGAGTATTGTGTTCTCATAGAATACTTTGTTTCACACACGAACTCTAGTAAAAAAATGGTTACCCTTTTCATTAGTCTACCTCTTCACCGGCAAAAGTCAGGCGACATTTGCCTTAAGGGGGGAGGGGGGGGGGGTAGGACGTCAAACGGGCCGTCTTGGAGCAGGAGAGACACCACAGGACATTTTAATTTCCACTGTCTATACTTTTATGAATACATTCATAAAACTTTGTCAGCATGACCAGGAAGGATTGAGGATTCACAATCATAGCAGTGCAAGTTCAAAAAAATAACAAAATATTTTTTTTTAAATGTGAAAGTTATCCATTTTTTCACTTCCATTGGCTGCGTTTGTTGCTATAGATACACGTTTCTTCATAAGTAAGAGAGACTCTTCGATGAATTTTGCACAGCATACAAACCATACGTACATGTGTATGAAACTCTAGAAATTATTTAATTTATGAACAAATGAATGTGCTGTTACATTTGAAACTTCATGTTTAGAAAAAACTCAGATTTTATAGTTAATTATCTCAATTTTTACCACAGTTTTTAATATATTCGGAAAATTCTAGAGTTTCATACACCTGTAAGTATGGTTTGTATGCTGTGCAAAATTCATCGAAGAATCTCCCTTAGTTATGAATAAAAGTGTACCTATAGCAACAAATGCAGCCTATGGTAAGTGAGAAAAAGGTGAAATACAAATGCAAAAAAATAAATTATTTTCTTATATTTTTGAGCTTCCACCACTATAAGTGTAAATCCTGAATCCTTTCTGGTGATGCTGACAAAGTTTTATGAATTTATTTTTAAAATTATAGACAGTGGAAATTAAAAATCGTTGTGGTGTCTCTCCTGCTCCAAGTCGTCCCGTTTGACGACCTACACCGCTTAACTGAACACTGTCTACAATGATCAAAGGAAAGGTCTTCCGGAGACCATATAATTTTAGTAAAAACTACAAATGTTTTCTTTTATTTCCTTCTTTTTCTACCTTTCCCTTTTTTCTCCTACCTACACCTCACAATTTAGACCTCTCCCACACTTTCTGCCTCTCCAATACCCACCTCTCTTCTTGCATTACTTCCTCTCCTCTCTCCATCATGCCATCTTTCCCATCTACCATATCTAGCAGCAGTGCTTCAAGAACAACTGAATATTTGCATGGCAGATTAACGACATACGACTTCAGCCCAGAAACGCCACCTGGTAATACAAACTCTGCTGCAGTGTTTAATGTACCCTTGAGCAATTTGGTTAGCCGGGCACTTTAGCTGAGCTGTTCTAGGCGCTTCAGTCCAGAACTGCGTTGCAGCTACAGTCGAATCCTGCCTCGGGCATGGATGTCTGTGATGTCCTTATGTTAGTTAGGTTTAAATAGTTCTAAGTCTAGGGGACTGATGACCTCAGACTTTAAGTCCCATAGTGCTCAGAGCCATTTGAACAATTTGAATCAACTTGTTTCGTGTTGGCCCAGGAGAGAACAACCTGGTGAAGATATCGGACTTTGGCATGTCCCGCGAGGTGGAGGACTACTACATGGCCCACAACCTTCGCCAGGTGCCGGTCAGGTGGACGGCTCCTGAGGCCCTCCTGATGGGTGAGTAGTGGTTTATTGTTCATGCAGCTGGTAGTAACCTAGTAAAGATATCAGATATCGGCGGTTCCTTTGAGTTGGAGAACTGCTAGACAGCTCACAGCCTGTGCTGTGCGCTGGTTAACTGGGTGCCTCCTGGGGCTCTCCAGGTAGGTGAATAATTTATTGTTAGCGCCGGAGTTAACAACCTGGTGGAGGTACCAGACCGTGTCCTGTGAAGTGGAGGACTACTTCATGGTCCACAACAGCGCCAGGCGCCAGTCAGGTGGACAACCCCTGAGGCTCTTCAGATGGGTGAGTATTTGCTTAGTGTTGGCGCAGGTGACAGTAACCTGATGAAGATATCAGACTTTGGCAGGTCTTACAAAGTGGAGAACTACTATATGGCCAGCAACCTGGGCAAGGTCCTGGTCAAGTGGACGGCTATGAGGCTCTCTAGATGGGTGAGTAGTTTGTTGTTGGTGCAGAAGTTAACAATCTCATGAAGATATCGGACTTTGGTAAGGTGGAGGACTACTACACAGCTCACAACCTGTGCCAGGTGCTGGTTAACTGGATAGCTCGTGAGGCTCTCCAGATGGGTGAGTAGTTTGTTGTGAGTGCGAGAGTGAACAACCTGGTGAAGATATCAGAATTTGGCATGTCCCCTGAAGTGGAGGACTACTACATGGTCCACAAAGTGCACCAGGTCACAGTCACGTGGACAGTTCTGAGGCTCTCCAGATGGGTGAGTAGTTTGTTGGTAGTGGAGTAGTTAACAACCTAGTGAAAGTGTGAGTAGTTTGTTGGTAGTGCAGTAGTTAACAACCTAGTGAAAGTGTGAGTAGTTTGTTGGTAGTGCAGTAGTTAACAACCTAGTGAAAGTGTGAGTAGTTTGTTGGTAGTGCAGTAGTTAACAACCTAGTGAAAGTGTGAGTAGTTTGTTGGTAGTGCAGTAGTTAACAACCTAGTGAAAGTGTGAGTAGTTTGTTGGTAGTGCAGTAGTTAACAACCTAGTGAAAGTGTGAGTAGTTTGTTGGTAGTGCAGTAGTTAACAACCTAGTGAAGATATCGGATTTTGGAACGTCCTGCAAAGAGGAGGACTATTACATGGCCCACAACAAGTGCCAGGTGCCTGTCGGGTGAACCGCCCCTGAGGCTCTCCAAATGGGTGAGTATCTGCTTATTGTTGGCGCAGGTGATAGTAACCTGATGAAGATATCAAACTTTGGCAGGTCTTGCAAAGTGGGGAACTACTATATGGCCCGCAGCCTGCACCAGGTACTGGTCAAGTGGACGGCTATGAGGCTCTCTAGATGAGCGAGTAGTTGGTTGTCGTTGTAGAAGTTAACAATCTCATGAAGATATCGGACTTTGGCAAGGTGGAGGACTACTATACAGCTCACAATCTGTGCCGGGTGCTGGTTAACTGGATAGCTCACGAGGCTCTCCAGATGGGTGAGTAGTTCGTTGAGAGTGCAGGAGTGAACAACCTGGTGAAGATATCAGAATTTGGGATGTCCCCCAAAGTGGAGGACTAGTACATGGTCCACAAAGTACACCAGGTTCCCGTCAGGTGGACAGTTCTGAGGCTCTCCAGACGGGTGATTAGTTTGTTGTTAGTGCAGGAGTTAACAACCTGTGAAGATATCGGACTCTGGCATCTCCCACAAGATGGAGAACTACCACATAGCTCACAGCATGTACCAGTTGCTGCTGAACTGGATGGCTCTCGATGCCTTCCAGATAGGTGAGTAGTTTGTTGGTAGTGGAGTAGTTAACAACCTAATGAAGATAGCTGATTTTGGCACGTCCTTCAAAGTGGAGGACTACTACATGGCCCACAACATGTGCCAGGTGAACAGCCCCTGAGGCTCTCCAGATGCGTGAGTATTTCTTTATTATTGGCGCACGGGATGCTAATGTGGTGAAGATATCTGACTTTGCCATGTCTTGCAAAGTGGAGGACTACTACATGGCTCACAATGTGCTGGTCAAATGAATGGCCCCCAAGGTGCTGTAGATGGGTGCATTGGCAGCCCATCTGACACTCCACTCTCTGCAGGTGTGGCAAGGTCTGGGGCGCACTGTCTTTCTGTTATTGTTTACTTTGTAACTTTGAATATTTTTATTTTTATTTATGGCGTTATGTATGGATAGCTCTTCCTGTAGAGTGACCATTCCCTTTCTTTTGGTACTGTGACGTAAGACTACCATGCCTGTTTTCATCACAATATGGTGTGTTTTTCATTGGTTAGATGTTCTGAATATCTAAGTGATGAACAAAAGAGAAATACTGTGTTTTAACTATCCATAGAGCCTGTGATGGAACATGCAAAACAACATAGTATCAGGTAACCATGATCAAGCCAAAAGTAATCTTTCCTTAAAAACTCGAAAACAAGCAGATCCACAATCAAATTATTGCTAATTATTCCACTTAATACTACATTTCAGGAGCCAACAATGAATAAAGCACTAATTCAAATGTTTTTAAACAGGAATGTTAAATACTTTGATTTTATCCATACTGGATGAGATGACATGGTTGTGAATCTCAATGTTAAAAAATATATCGGCTCAACCACTTGTTTATAATGTAAAACACTAAGATTGACGCGTTTCGGAAGTCAAGCTTCCATCATCAGAATAATAAAAAGTAAAAGAACCTGTTAAAACTCGTTAAAATGGAACATGCACCAGGCACAATAAAATTGATAATAAAATTAAAACATCGTGGCTACTTCTCTTGTTGCAGCCGTGTATTCCAAGGTGCATCTCCACATAGTCGGAAAAATATAAAAAACTCTAAAATGGTGTCGCTTATGGTGTTCAACATCTAACCACATGGCTCTATCATCGTAAACCGCCCGTGCATCTTCGTTGACACCACACACCACGTAGCCAAATACGACACTGAAACGCGAGTGAGCTCACGCGCAAGTAAACAAGGAAGTCACAGAGATGTCTATACAAACAGATAACGTATACATGTTCCAAGGATCTCATGAAATGATGGTATCCTGCAAATTGCTAAAAATGTAGTTAACGGCTATCACCAAAACGTTGTCAATAAATTAATACGACAGAAACAGCGCGCGAATGCAAGGAAGAATACCGCAAATAATATTACGAGAGTCACGATACCATACTTCAGTGATATTTCGCAAAAAGTGGCTAACATTTTCAAACCTTTTAAAGTTGATACCGCTTTTCAGACCAATAATACGCCGCGGTTTAAACTAAGAAATAATTTACAGCAGGAAAGCGATAAATATGAGAAAGCTGGGGTCTATAAAATTCAGTGTAACACGTGCAAGGCAAGCTATGTTGGCCAAACTGGTAGGTTTTTAAGTACGTTACAAAGAACATAGCGATGCTTTCCGACTTAATAATTTCGAAAAGTCAGCTGCAGCCACGTATATTTGGGAAACCCCATGTTGGGAATAGATCAGGATCTCGTTATTTTACATAGACAGGACAAAGGCAAAAAGCTAGATCTACTAGAACAGCTGGAAATTACGATACGTAGCGTGGATAATCAGAACACAATGAATGGACAGCTAACTGGTGATACAAATAACTTTTTCAAACATTTCACTGGTTTCTTTTAGTAACTACATTTTTAGCAATTGGCAGGATACCATCATTTCATGAGGTCCTTGGAACATGTATACGTTATCTGTTTGTATAGACATCTCTGTGACTTCCTTGTTTACTTGCGCGTGAGCTCACTCGCGTTTCAGTGTCGTGTTTGGCTACGTGGTGTGTCGTGTCAACGAAGACGCACGGGCGGTTTACGACGATAGAGGAGAGAGCCATGTGGTTAGATGTTGAACACCATAGGCGACACCATTTTAGAGTTTTTTATATTTTGCCGACTATGTGGAGATGCACCTTGGAAGACACGGCTGCAACAAGGGAAGTAGCCACGATGTTTTAATTTTATTATCAGTTTTATTGCGCCTGGTGCATGTTCCATTTTAGCGAGTTTTAACAGGTTCATTTACTTTTTATTATTCTGATGATGGAAGCTTGACTTCCGAAACGCGTCAATCTTAGTGTTTTACACTATAAACAAGTGGTTGAGCCGATATATTTTTTAACAATGTTAAATACATTTTCGTCTCACTTCACTAAATGTAAGCAGACAAACATAAATAGTTGGTAGCTGAAGAGTAGAGTGATTGTGGGGATTCCAACACACTCCTTAGCCCTTGATACAGACCTAGAGAATCTGGCAGGTTTGCTAGTAACTGCAGTTTGCCTAAATGCAGAGCAGGACAATGATGACACAATCCAATATGTCGAAATGCAAGATGATGGTTATGCAAAATTTTAATAAAAGCAAAATAGACTGGTGCAGAACTCAAAAATTTTAGCAGCCATTAAGAAAAATGGTTCAAATGGCTCTGAGCACTGTGAGACTTAACATCTGAGGTCATCAGTCCCTTAGAACTTAGAACTACTTAAACCTAACTAACCTAAGGACTTCATACACATCCATGCCCGAGGCAGGACTCGAACCTGCAGCCGCAGCAGCACCGTGGTTCTGAACTGAAACGCCTAGAACCACTCGGCCACAGTGGCCAGCTCTCTTCCTCAGAAACGCACTTCTTGTCATTGCCAGTCCACAGTTTATATCCTCTGTACTACGCCATTATTTTGCTGCCCAAATAGTAAAACTCATTTACTACTTAAAGAGTCTTATTTCCTTATCTAGTTCCTCCAGCGTCATCTATGTTCCATTATTCTTGTTTTGATTTTGTTGGTGTTCATCTTATATCCTCCATTCAAGGAACTTTCCATCCCATTCAACTGCTCTTCCAAGTCACTTGCTGTCTGTAACACAATTACAGTGTCATCGGCAGACCTTAAAGTTTTTATTTCTTCTGCCTGAACTTTAATTTCTATTGCAAGTTTCTCTTTGGTTTCCCTTAGTGCTTGCTTACTGTGCAGATTGAATAACATCGGAAATGGCTACAAACCTGTCTCACTGCTCCCTTTTCATTCCCCATGACTCCTATAACTGTAATCTGGTTTCTGTACAAGGTGTAAATAGGCTTCCAGTCACTTTATTTCACCCCTGCTACCTTCATAATTTCAATGATGGTATTCTAAAAATGCTATAAACGTAGATTTGCCTTTCCTTAACCTCTCTTCTAAGATAAGTCGTAGGTTCAGTATCGCCTCATGTGGTGCTAGATTTCTGCGGAATCCAAACTGATCTCCAATATTGGCTTCTACAGGTTTTTCATTTTTCTGCAAGGAATTCGTGTTAGTATTCAGCAAACTTGACTTATTAAATTGATAGTTTGGTAATTTTCACACTTGTGAGCATCTGCTCTCTTTGGAATTTGAGTTATCGCATTCTTCTTGAAGTATGAGGTTCCATCTGTCTCATACATATTGCACATTAGATGGAAGAGTTTTATCATGGTTAGCTCTCAAAAGGCCATCTGTCATTCTGACAGAATATCGATTACCCTTGGGGCTTTGTTTCGACTTAGATATTTCAGAGTTCTGTTAAATTCTTCTGGCAGTATCACATTTCCATCTCTTCTTCATCTAGGTCCTCTTCCATTTCCATAATATTGCCCTCAGGTATATCTCCCTTGTATAGACCCTCTATATACTCCTTCCACCTTTCAACTTTCCCTTCTTTGCTCAGAACTGGTTTCCCATCTGAGCTTCTGATATTCCTACAGCTACTTCTCTTTCCCTCAAAGGCCTCTTTAATTTTCCTGTAGGCGAACTCTTTCCTGTAGTGAAATATACTTCTAAATCCTTACATTTGTCATCCAGCCACTCCTGCATAGCTATTTCTCACTTCCTGTCAATAAGAATTTTAAAAACGTGTCTATTCCCTTTCGCCTCCTTTCATCAGTTAAATTCAGTATCTGTTGTGTTATGTATGGATTTCTACTAGGCCTTGTCTTTTTGCCCACTTCATCCTCTGCTGTCTCCACTATTTCATTTCTCAGAGCTACCCTTACGTCTTCTACTGTATTTCTTTGCCCTGTTCTAGTCAACCATTGCCTAGTGCTCCGTCTGAAACTCTCAGGAACCTACGGTTCTTTCAACTTATGTGGGCCCTATCTCCTTAATTTCCTGCTAATCAAAGTAATGGAACGCAATTTCAATAGTAAGCTGCTGGGTAGTTGTCTAATTTGCGGGTGGCAGCCCAAGTGTGTGTTATACAGAGATTTGCCACAGGAGAGAGTATGTGCCACAGGGTTGAGGAAAGTGCATAGAGAAATACATGCGTATTAGATAGCAAAACAATGGAGATGAGAGGTAGGAAATGCAGTCGTTGTGAAAGGCAGAGGGAGTAGTGAGTCACGTGGGTCAGTAGTGGCTTCAGCAGCAAGGGGATGCGGGTGGGTGGAGAGGAAAGGCGAGAAGGGACTTAAAGTTCGTAGGACTTAAAGTTCGTAGGAGGGATAAATATCAGGGCAGATCTCACTGTGTAGGAGGGAGCTGGTTAAGGCAGCTTTGGTGCTTTTAGGTGTAGGGATACATTTGTGAAGCCATGGCAATATACAAGGGTTGGTGATCAGAGGCAAAAGAATGGGGTGATTGAAATATAGTTTATGGATAGTATTTGTATAGGAGATGCAGACATATTCTATGTGGATGAGATGCAGTGGGAATTTGATGAAATGGTAGAGGATCCAGGTGGAGTAAAGGTAAACATCAAATACCTCACATAAATATAACTGCACATAAGTCTTGTTGACATACTAACATGCTCTAATTGTAATAATATAGCTAAGCATTGGTTTTTCAAATCTATAACACTTGCTAAATAAAATATCTGTGCTTTAGAGCCCGTGTTAAGTGGCTTCAAGATTGTTCACCATGCAGCACCACTGCACAAACGCAGCAATGTGTGCATGATTGTAGCCTAGGTGGAGTGGGAGAGAGTGGGTGGAAAGGGATGGAGAAGGGAAGATGATGGGGAGGGGGTAAAATTGGTAGAAACCAAATGTAAAACAACAAGTGACATAATGAAACTATAGACAGGAACAAAGTTCCAACAGAAGGATAAACAGTGACATAGCTCAGAATATAATGTAAGTTGTCCATAAACAATGTGATGTAGATATACATAATGGTACACTCACAAGCAGAGCAAAATAGATTTTTATGTAATATAATTGACAGTTAGTACATGGAAACCCATGAACATGGTTAGTACTGGTATTACAACTGTATGAGTGATCGAAGAAAACAACCAGATGAGACTGGATTCATCAGAACCTTATAAACAGTGAGTGGTACTTTCCTTAAGTAAGTGACCTAAAAAAGCTTACTGAGGGGTGGAGGAGTGTTGAAGAGGGGGAGGGGAAGTGATGTGGAAGGGGGAGGGAGGGAATGATTGGTTCAAATGGCTCTGAGCACTATGGGACTTAACATCTGAGGTCATCAGTCCCCTAGAACTTAGAACTACTTAAACCTAACTAACCTAAGGACATAACACACATCCATGCCCGAGGCAGGATTTGAACCTGCGACCGTAGCAGTCGCGCGGTTCTGGACTGAAGCGCCTAGAACCGCTCAGCCACCACAGCCGGCTGGGAGGGAATGAGGTGAGGGAAGAAGGATGGGAGTAAAAATGTGGGAAGGTTTCATTTTAATGCCCAGTAATATACTGAACTGTCATTGAATCTTACATTTTAACGGCTCCCAAATTTTAGAATTCCCATTAGTGCCATCTTACATTTTGTAACATTTTTGCCAGCGCCATCTTGGATTGTGACATTATTGCCCTGCTTCTATGCAACCCATAGATGTTGGCAAAATTGACGTCGCTGGGGCCTGTAGATCTGAAATGGGAGCTGAAAAAAAAAGCGTGACAAGGCCTCCCGTTGGGTAGACCGCTCGCCTGGTGCAAGTCTTTCGATTTGACGCCACTTTGGTGACTTGCGCATCGATGGGGATGAAATAATGATGATTAGGACAACACAGCACCCAATCCCTGAGTGCAGAAAAAACTGCGACCCAGCCGGGAATCGAACCTGGACCCTTAGGATCGACAGACAGTCTGTTGCACTGACCACGCAGCTACCGGGGGTGAACGTGGGAGATGAAGAGTGTGTGTGTTGGAATCCCCACAGTCAGTCTACTGTCGAGTGTAGCCATCACAAGCGTTCAAACAAGTGAAAGATTACTACTCTGCCATCCGATACGTTCAGGAAGTTGTAACTACGTCGCCTTGCCCTCCTGTGTCATTTCATGCCACTTTTGTCTACTATGCCTGTTCTGGCTGAGACGTAACCTGATTCGTTTAGTATTGTGATTTAATGTAAAGCTTAAATTCTTTTCCGTGCTGTATTTTGCCGTCGTTTAGAAGTTCGCCTGAACATTTATACCTCTGTTGTCGCCCATGAGCTAGTAATATGTGAAGACTGATATTTCAGAGGTGCAGAACCCCCACATAAGTCGACTTGAGCATTCACGTAACTATCATGTGGCAGATATTTGAAGTAATTACATCGATAGAACAGGCAGGTTCTGCTGAGAATATTATATATGCTGACGGAAAAAAATCGCAACACCTAAAAATAATTAATGTAGAGTGATGAAATGTCTGAAATACGTTTGTCTGGGTAACATATTTAAGTGCAACTTCCTGCCAGATTAAAACTGTTTGCCAGACCGAGACTCGAACTCGGTACCTTTGCGTTTTACGAGCAAGTGCTCTACCATCTGAGCTACCCAAGCCCCACCCTCCAGTCACTTAAGTGGTTAACATTGCAAGATCATAGGCTAAAGTAAGTGTGAGATAAGACATTGCAAATGTGAAATGCTGGTACATTAATAACTGGTGTAACTGGCAGAATGTTGAATGAAAGTGGACCAACGGGCATAAATTGCATTGTAAAGGTGCCGGATGGCGACTTAGAGAAGGCGTTCGATACAGTTCCGCACTGTCGCCTGATAAACAAAGTAAGAGCCTACGGAATATCAGAACAGCTGTGTGGCTGGATTGAAGAGTTTTTAGCAAACAGAACACAGCATGTTGTTCTCAATGGAAAGACATCTACAGACGTTAAAGTAACCTCTGGCGTGCCACTGGGGTGTGTTATGTGATCATTGCTTTTCACAATACATATAAATGACCGAGTAGATAGTGTCGGAAGTTCCGTGCGGCTTTTCGCGGATGATGATGTAGTATACAGAGAAGTTGCAGCATTAGAAAATTGCAGCGAAATGCAGGAAGATCTGCAGCGGATAGGCACTTGGTGCAGGGAGTGGCAACTGACCCTTAACATAGGCAAATCTAATGTATCGCGAACACATAGAAAGAAGGATCCCTTGTTGTATGATTATATGTTAGTGGAACCATCACTGGTAGCAGTTACTTCTGTAAAATATATGGGAATATGCGTACGGAACGATTTGAAGTGGAATGATCATATAAAATTAATTGTTGATAAGGAGGGTGCCAGGTTGAGATTCATTGGGAGAGTCCTTAGAAAATGTAGTCCATTAACAAAGGAGGTGGCTTACAAAACACTTTTTCTACCTATAGTTGAGTATTACTCATCAGTGTGGGATCCTTACCAGGTCGGGTTCACAGAGGAGATAAAGAAGATCCAAATAAGAGCGGCGCGTTTCGTCACAGGGTTATTTGGTAAGCGTGACAGCGTTACGGAGATGTTTAGCAAGCACGAGTGGCAGACCCTGCAAGAGAGGTGCTCTGCATCGCAGTGTAGCTTGCTGTCCAGGTTTCGAGAGGGTGCGTTTCTGGATGAGGTATCGAATATATTGCTTTCCCATACTTATACCTCCCGAGGAGATCACGAATGTAAAATTAGAGAGATTAGAGCGCGCACGGAGGCTTTCAGACAGTCGTTCTTCCCGCGAACCATACGCGACTGGAACAGGAAAGGGAGGTAATTACAGTGGCACGTAAAGTGCCATCCGCCACACACTGTTGGGTGGCTTGCAGAGTATAAATGTAGATGTAGATGTCAGTTTGTGGGACAGAGTTCCATACCTGTTTGCACCCGGTCAGTGAATACAGGGTCGACTAATGCTGTTTGTGGATGATGGTGGAGTTGTCGTCCTGTGATGTCCCATATGTGCTCAATTTGAGACAGATCTGGTGCGCCAGCAAAGCAAGGCAAAATGTGGACGCCCTGTAGAGCATGATGGGGCTACAACAGCGGTATGTGGTCGAGTGTTATCCTGTTGGAAAACGTGTGTGTTGGAATCCCCACAGTCATTCTACTGTGGAGTGTAGCAATCACAAGCGTTCAAACAAGTGAAAGATGGTCGAATCAGCAGACTGACACACAAATTTGGAGTCAGGGTGCATGGGACAACCACGAGAGCACTCCTGGTGTAATATGAAAGTGCACCACAGCACGTAAATCCAGGTGTAGGTCCAGTGTGTCCAGAACACAGACAGGTTGGTTGCAGGCTGTCAACTGGCCTCCTCCTAACGAATGGACGGCCATCACTGGCACCTAGGCAGAACCAGCTATGGTCAGAAAACACGGGAGACGTCCACCCTGCCCTCTAGTGAGCTCTCATTGACACCACTGAAGTCGCCATTGGCGGTGGTTTGGGGTCAGTGTAATTCACGCTATGGCGACCGGACTTTGTGTTTCAGGCAAGTACTCATGGATGAGCGACGTGTGGAGTTTCGGCGTGCTGATGTGGGAGGTGTTCTCGCGCGGAGCCAACCCCTACACGGGCTTCAGCAACCAGGAAGTGCGGGAAAAAGTAGAGAACGGTGAGCTTACACACACACACACACACACACACACACACACACACACACACACACATTTCACCCTTGTGATACGTCATGGTATGGGAAAACTTAACCAAAACGTAAGATAAGCAGAGCTCAAAGGCCGCAGGGAGTGAAAGCGTAGACCCAAATGAGGTTACAGTTTCAAAAACAATTTAATTTTGTTAAATATTAAAAATCTCTGGTTCACTGGTACAAATATATATCACAAAACAAAATAAATTTTTTTTTAAACTCCAGGACTGAAGGGCCGCTGAACATTCACAACATAAGGAGATAATCACGGACTGAATGACCCAACACCTTTGATTAATTATTGACCAATACAATAAGTTACTGAAAGGAATGACTTTAATCATTCGGCCAGAAGGGCCAATCACATATAACCACAAATGCTGTTTAGATAATGCTACAAGAATGCAAAACCAACAGTTAATTTACTTCGTCCATAGGAGCAGTAAAGACCAAAAGACAAATTCATATACCAAAGGCTGTTTTTTTTTAATGAAACAAGCTGACGAGATAAAAATTAATAACCAAAAAGGGGTAGTCACGTCGCCACTCGGCCTGAAGGACCTGAATATCAGTAGTAATAAATATTTGAGAATGTTTGAAGTTAGTGAGTTAGCACTTAAAACCAGCCTGTGCTCCTCACCACTAGGAAAAATTTACAATCAGCTGTGCTAGGACTGCTTGCTTCAGAAATATGGCGCCGGCCGCGGTGGCCGTGCGGTTCTGGCGCTGCAGTCCGGAACCGCGGGACTGCTACGGTCGCAGGTTCGAATCCTGCCTCGGGCATGGGTGTGTGTGATGTCCTTAGGTTAGTTAGGTTTAAGTTGTTCTAAGTTCTAGGGGACTTATGACCTAAGATGTTGAGTCCCATAGTGCTCAGAGCCATTTGAACCATTTGAAGAAATATGGCACAGACCAGCAGGACAACTAGAAACTTCACCAACGTGGCCAATCGTCCACATAGGGCATGACAGCAACTCTCTATAACACATAAAATAAAAATTACTAAACATTAAAACACATGAAACTTCCTGGCAGATTAAAACTGTGTGCCGGATCGAGACTCGAACTCGGGACCTTTGGCTTTCGCGGGCAAGTGCTCTACCAACTGAGCTACCCAAGCACGACTCACATGGTTCAAAATATAACGCCTATCTAGGCAGGAACTGTTAATGACGCTCACTGGCCTTATTAAATCTTCGACTTAGTAAATGTGACAGCCAGGACTAAATTATAATAGCACTCAGTAAAATACAAGATTGTTATTGCACTTGGCTCAGAATAAAATTTCAACCACAAATAATATTTTAGGTTCAGTTATTAAGGCGCAGCGAGTTAACACTCTTTTCTAGCGATAGTTACACTTGACAATATAACAGCAGATCATTGAATCGGGATTTCGGGCCCGCCTGAGCCTACTAAAATTGCGAAACACCATGGCACACGACCTTAAAGCAAAACACACCCGATGACACCGGCAGAAATTGAGTGAGACACATCGAGTCAAGAAATTCTCACCGTTAGTCCAGAAGGCAGACAAGCATTCGGCGACAGGTTGCAACCAGCACCAACTCGCGTTACGTCGATCGCCCCAGTTCCGCCGTAGCAACGCGGACACGCCGCGTCGACAGTTGCCACGCCGAGCTTCCTCATCACACAGCCCGTCCAGAACGACTATCGCCGTCCCGAGTACACGCGCTCGTAGCAGTCACGTGCGTTCACAGAAGTCATACCACCTTTCCTGCAACATTTCGCTGCCACACAACCGGAAACTAAACTCCCCGTCTCACTCCGGCAGCAGCACTCGACTCTCTCGTCGTCAGCAGGTCTCTCCACATAACGCAGCGCCTTCCGAAATTTAAGAGGCAACGGACCAATCGCGACAGAGCAAAGCCAAGGCTCCGGAAGACGACACACTACACCTAGGCAAAGATGAAGATGATACGGTTCTGTAACAACCCTCCCCCTCCCCCCGTCATTTATCTGGTTTTGGCATGTGTTCGCCCCAGTTAATTGACTAATAGATCAACAGAGAAGGCAAAACTGCTGCAATATCGGATAACGCAAAAAAGTAATAAGGCCCTGTGACTCCTGATTGAACTGCGGTGGCAGTGTTGACATTAATTGATTCAGAATTGATCACTTTTAATTAAAAAGGGGTGCACATTGATGTTATATTCAGCTATCGAACACCAGATGCAAATGTTGAACATAAAATTAATTAAGAAAGTGACTTGGGATTTCAACTACTTGATTGAAAACAGATGCAGTCGATTAGCACAAATTTATTTTAACTCCAGACCATCAATCATCACATTACAAGACTCTCCTGTGAGGCAGTGGTAATAAACGGCGTTTGCATGGAGTAAAGCGCGATAACTCGAAAGTAATTCCAATCGAGTGACCCAGGCGTAATGCGAAGTGTGAGAAGAATTCTACAATACATGGCCCATGAAACCCTCGAGGAAACTTTGCCGACGTGATCCAACAAATTAATCAGTGGCCGGAGCGGGCGCAATATCACCGAATACAGCGTGGCGGAGCGGCGTCGTTGTATGGACGTCGGCCGACCTCGTGGTGCTGCAAGGCTGCACAAGTCTATTCACTCCTAGCTACCTTGCTCAGTACAATCGCTGAACCAATACTTCCTATCGCCAAGTTCAATCGTTCCATTTGCTAAGTTCTAAACTGCAGAGATGCTCACTCTCTCTCAGGCAAGCTGAGTAAAGAACGCCACGTCCGCACTCTAGGCAAGCTGGGAACGGAAGACCTCTATGGAGACTTCTCCCAGTCCGCTCTTCGCCTCGATTTCCCCTCCAGCAAAATCACTTACGCCAATTGCAGCACAAGTCGCGTTAATTATGCGTCGCCTCCCAGCGCCGACCAATGCCTGCTCTGGGAAGTGAACAAATTCCCACAAAATATCCCTTCCTCTCAACTTCTGCTATTTAGCTCCTCCCAGGCCACCCATCAAGGTTAGCGTCTGCACAAACACCAATTTTTCCGGAATTCTGACTCCCAGGAGAGTACTTCAAAATCCTTGGCCCTACATTCACATCGGAGTCCGGCGTATTTCATTCTGTCGCTCTTCACCTGATTTACTTCAGACTCTGTGGACTGTGAATTCAGCGTGAAGTTGCTGTAGTCACAAACACACATATTTTGATCTCTGTTGACCGCTCCACCGTAGCTTTGCGCGGCTTTCTCGCATGTTTCACTGAAAACGGGACGACAGGCATTTATCAACAGGCGTACACGTTCTCCGTCTGCTTCCCGGTACACGAGCATGGGGTCAACCACCCACTCACCGTCACTCATATTAAGGCAGCTGGAGGCCACGCCCCATTACCGCTTTCTCAGAGGTTGAGCCGCCCTAAGCTGCCTACTGTCGCTTCCCTTCACCACGCCCCCGCCGGCCACGGTCAATTCTGAATAATTCCCTGGGATAAACTAGCCTCCAGTAAATCGATGCGTTTCCACAAAGTTTTCATGTCGTGTGAATTACTTTAAAACCATCACCCAACATTAATTATTCCAATACGTCCATACTATACCCTCTACAAGATGCATTGTGACTTGTCAGTCATTTTTGTTCAGCCCTGCTGTTCACTCAACGTGAGTTAGATGATCTTTAATGACTTCATGTAAGGGGCATAGTTCTTGCCATCTTACAGTTCACCTTGCCTACTACCACCTGACTGCTTCGTAGAAATACCGCCACTAGCCAAAGCACAGTGGTCACTGGCCTGCCAGCGCGATGCCACTTGGTAGTACTGTGAGCACGTGAGGGTGCAGGCAAAGTATATAGGGCGATTCTTATTAACGTTTGAAAACCTCCAAAGCCCTGTAGATGACGCTGAAGCAAGAAAGTTAAGGGGGTGTAGGACGTCAAACGCGCCGACTTGGAGCAGGGGAGGCACCACAGGACATTTTAATTTCCACTGTCTACACTTTTACAAATAAATTCATAAAACTTTGTCGGTATGACCAGGAAGGATTCAGGATTCACACTCATAGCAGTGAATGTTCAAAAACATGACAAAACAAATTTTTTTAGCAGTGAAATTTCATCATTTTTTCACTTACTATTGAATACATTTATTGCCATAGGTACGCTTTTCTTCATAAGTAGCAGAGATTCTTGGATAATTTTTCACTGCTTAGTAAACATAAACTCCTTAATGCAAAACTCTAGAATTTTCCAAATCTATTACATACTAAGGTAAAAATTGAGATAGTGAACTATACTATAAAATTTGAATTTTTCTAAATATGAAGTTTGGACTGTGACAGCTCATTCATTTTTTCATAAATTAAATAAATTCTAGAGTTTCATACACCTGTAAATATGCTGTGCAAAATTCATCGAAGAGTCTCTCTTACTTATGAGGAAAAGTGTATTTATAGCAACAAATGCAGCCCATAGTAAGTGAAAAAATGATGAAATTTATCATTTAAAAAACATATTTTGTTATTTTCGAACTTCCAGTGCTATGAGCGTGAATCATGAATTTTTCCTGGTCATCCTGACAAAGTTTTATGAATGTATTTGTAAAAGTATAGGCAGTGGAAATTAAAATGTCCTGTGGTGCCTCTCCTGTTCCAGATTGGCCCGTTTGGCGTTGTACCCCCCCCCCCCCCCCTCCTAATATAAGTGACCGCAAATATCAGGCAATACCCTAAAAGTGGGCGAAAAGCGTTGAACATGTGATGTCACCAGATGACCTACGTGCAGCAGTGAAGCTTCTCGGTCTGTCACGTCTCATCATCCCAACCCAACTCAAGCATTCATGTAGCTGTAGCTCTGCCCCTACGTGTGCAACTTCAGCGAGTGGAGCTTGGGGTTCGAGGCCTCCATATGGCAGGCAGTGTATTTTTATTCCATTAAACAGTTATGTGTTTAAGGGGCTCCGGAACGCCCTATACTTGCAATGTTAAAATAACGCTTATAAATTACATCTTTCCTCACAAAGTATTTGAGGTAATAAGTTGAACTTTTTACAGATTATTTATTGGAATATGGGCTACAACTTAACACAGGGATTTTACAAAATTGTAGTTCAGTTATTAAAGATGATTTTTTTTCAATTGTAATGAAAATTCACAACATTTTTTTGCAATTTTTTATTTAAATATTCAAAAATGTACAGTTTTTTGGAAAAAGGCTGTGTTAAATTATGCAGAAGGTACTGTGTAACATATACTGAAAGTTTGAAACAAATATGTTTGGAAGGTCCTTAGAAAACATGTAATTAGTATGAGAAAATAAAAGTTTTGGGAATCGAGCGACAAAGATGGGATTAACTTTTTAGTGCATTCCAGGTCCATAGGATGGATTATCTTCATCCTCTGCAAACTCCTCCTCCAGCTTCCTCTTGTTACTCCTCCTGTTTACTCTTGCTTGTATTTCTAGACTCTTTACAGCCCTGTCTGCAGCCCGAAGGCATTCCTTGTCTAAAGCAAGCATCGCTCGTACCATGTTAGAACCTATCTTCATTCCCATATTTCTAAATACCTTGCACCTTACAATGTTGCCATCATTGAAAGTCGCAACAGCATCATACACACCAAAGTGAAGTGTTTCTATTCCAACAAATACAGTCTTGGGGATTCTCGACAATATAACACTATTTACACTTTCATTGGGGTTTTGAGTTTTTCCGTGAATACACTTTTTCAACAGTTCAGGTGCTGCTAAGTCTCTGAAAATAGGTTAGCCACAACACATACTTTATCTCACATCACTAAAATGTACCTGATGAACACGGACGTTAATAATAACACCATTTGACAGCAGTTTAACAGCGTCACAGTGGGTCACGCCCATGTAGAACACATTTCAAAAAAAATTTCAAAATAGTTGTAGTCTTCGGAATTGAATAAATTATATATCTATTAAAAGGTAATAGTCTTCAGATTCAGAAAACACAAAAACTAAAAATTGAACTTTTCATGATTTTGAGCCTTTCCGGAGCCCCTTAAACTGATGTAACATTAATCAATACGCAAAGGAGTGGTGTGGAAATCGTGTTAGCTTTGTCAGAAACTCTGTGCCTGGGTTTCTGCAAGGCTCAATTATGGGTCCCACATTGTAAACACACAAAGAAGGCCAAAGCCAAATGTTGGACAGTCTACAAACAACTATCCCACTCCTGGAGGGCAGGGGACCAAGAGTTGAGACGAAGTTACAGCTTTACGAGAGCATCATCTTGCCAACCATGCTGTATGGATCAGAGATGTGGCCTGTGGCAGCTGCCACCTACATGAGCAAATTACAGTCGCTGCAGAGCAGAGTCCCCCGCACTAGAGCTGATGCTGAAGGTATACCCCAAACACAGACATAACGGAACACCTAGACAAACCACCCATACATGAAAAAGAAATCACAACACTAGTACAGACGGCACGCAGCATCTCAGACGCAGAGAATCTGCCCCAGGAAATGGAACATCTCAAAACCGTGTTCCGATTAAACGTGTACTCGGAATGGCAAATTAGACGTGTAACACCTCCGTTTTGATTTTAGCCGATCTGATCGAATACCAGCCCAATAATTATTAATTAATGTAACCGTGTACCTAATGGGGCTGGCAACCGGAATTGACTGCTACGGAGTTGTTACTTTCCAGTTTGTCCTTCTCAAATGCTGTAATAATGAAATGTCTGGTAACAAGAAGAACACCAACACAGTTTCACTAATCAAGAACCTATATTCGTCTCAAAAACACAAAAAGAAGGAGACAGCCACTGCCTTCGTCATACATATCTAATTACGGCTAATCTCAGCACAGGCCTCTTCGTTATTCATTATCGTCACACGCTAATCCAATCACTGCAATCCAACACTGCAATCCAACACTGCAATCCAAAATGATGCCGGCGCGGTAGACGCGAAACCAAAATATCGGCACAGAAATATCACTGATCACTCTCGTGATTATACTTCTTCACTTTCCCAGTATTATTCTAGCACAAAGGGGTTAAACCGCGGCGATGGCCACTCCCTTTGTCGGTAAAGCCTTGCATTACAACAACTGGCCTCCACACAGTTCGGCCCGCAACATGGGACTGACTCAACTCACACTCGCTCTCGCAACACGACACAATCGATTGTTTGCCCTATCGACCTGTGCCGAGTGCAAACTTATAGTAAGGGCCTACGGACCACTTACAGACGCGCCACCACCACAGCACAACCTGTGGAGACGGATCAAGTCACGGAAGAAAGGGTGGCCACTACCTTTATTCCATACAATGGCGCACTATTGGGGAAAATTGGCCGTATATTAAAGAAACACCGAGTTAAAACCGTCTTTTACCCGCCCAATAAAACACGGGCATTACTGGAAAGTGTGAAAGATGACCTCGGTTTGAGGAAGGCCGGCATATACCAAATTCGCTGTGAGTGTGGGAAGACATATTGGACAAACAGTATGCACCAACGAAGATCGTTGCCGATAACATCAAAGGCACACTCGACTGAAATATCCAGATAAGTCGGCGGTAAGAGAGCACTGTTTGTCCGAGAAACACGAGATGGATTACGAGCGTACCAAGATCCTGGCTCAGACCTCTAAATATTGGGACAGCGTTATAAGGGAGGCTATGGAAATTCGCACCAGGGAAGATCTTATCAAGTGAGATTCCGGCTACAATCTCAGCAAGGCTTGGGATCCGACATTGAATTTAATTACGAAGACTCTCAGCAAGAAGTACGAACTGGCGACCAGGGCAGACGTAGCAAGCACATCGGCGCTACGACAGATTCCGACGCCCACGTCTTCGCGACCGCCGGCGCGTGGGCGTGGACGGCGAAGAGAGCGGCCCGCCAGGGGAGGGGATTAAAGATGGCCGCCCGCCCTCAGGAGCTCAGCCACGCTGCGGTGAGGTACGCATTGCTGATTGTCGCTGTTGCTACTGGAGATGCCTGGACGCGGAGGGGGACGGAAAGCTGCTGCCTTGGCGGAGTTGCTGCTCACGATAGCAGGGACTTCCGGCAAGAAGAAGAGGAAGACTGCAGCGCAGTGCTTTCGCTGCCAAAAGCTCGGACACGTCGCCAAGCACTGCAGCGGCGCAGTTGCGTGCTTGAAGTGTGCGCAAGCACGCGACACACGCGACTGCAAATAGCAGAAGGACGCCCCCTGTACCTGCGCCAACTGCGGCGGCGCACACGCGGCCAACGCCCGTTCCTGCGCCTACAGAAGAAACTGGCGCGGGCCGGAGAAGAAGACGCAGAAGCAAGTGCCCACCACACACGAAGAGGTGGTCACTTGTACGGAAGACGTCGTCACCAGGCGCCTTAATGACGCCATGTCCGCCTTCAAATCCGCCATGGCGGAAGAGAGGGCGGCCATGCTGGCGGAACTGGGCGAGGCTCGGTGCCAGATTGCTGTGCTGACGCGGGAGCTTCGCTCAGCCAAAGAAGTTCCCGCCGCAACAGAGGACACCAGTCCCAGACGACTCCTCCACGTGAGAAGGAGTTCGCGACGGTGGTCACGCAGACAGACGAGCCTGCCGAAGGGGAGGCGACACAGCACAAGGAGGACACCGAAGCAGCAGCGCAAGAAGAGGAGTGGGAAGAAGTCCCATTCCTCCCGCTTCCAGACATGTACAGCGCAAGCGCTGTAACGAAGAAGATCGCTGACTCGCTTTGCGATGGTACTTACCCCCACCACGACAACCCTTATCCTTTCGTTCCACCTAACCATCCTAAACCTCCACCCCCACATCGCCCAATTGAGTATCCAGAAGGCCTTGTTGGTCTTTCTAGGGAGGAATACAATCTGATTAATTCCTACCCTATCTTCACAGAGTGGCAAATGCGCTACATCATCTGCGCTCTGATCAACGGAGAATATGATAAAGCAGCATACACTATGCCCAGTATCCCAACCGAGGGAGAGTCCTCAGCAACAAGTAAGAAGAAAAAGAAAAATCGTCATATCGACAAGCTCAAGAAACAGGTCATCGGCACTCCTTGCCAGTCCAGAAATACCTATCAGCACAGAAAGAAGATTCGACAAGATTCCCAGGGGAGTAAAGGCCAACAGGCCACAAACTCCCACTCGAACCTCCTCACAGTAAGGATGTCACAATAGGAGAGCCTGCCCAGGAGCTCAGTTCGTCAGCGCACCTGACGATGGCGACATGTCTGATCGCCGAAATATTGTGCCCGTTGGACACTACGGACCGGCAGTATATGTGTGGACTGTTCGAGCAACAAATGCGCCGAGAGAAACTGAAGAATCACATCACTATAAGTGCTTGCTGTATATAGATGGAAGATTGTTTACATATATGAGAAACAATAGCAAACCTAACACTGAGCCTCGAGGAACGCCATACGTGATTTGTCCCCATTCAGAAAAATGGCTCCGTCTATATTGGTTGAATTCCTCAATACAACTTTCTGCATTCTTTTGGTTAGATACAGGGTGTCCAGAAAAGGACTCCCTGGTTTCAAAATTAAATGTCTCGAAACAAAGATCGATAGAGGAATGCAGTAAACGGTATGTGTATTGTGAAAGCTGTAAGAAGTTTACACAGCAGTTTTAAATAATAGTTACAAAAGCTGCTAACAGATGGCGCTGTAATCGCCATACGTAATGCCTAGTATAAATAGTGATCCGAAGCCCACAGCGATCAGTTCCACTATTGAAACGTGAAAGGAGGGTAGCGTACCGAAGACATTAAAACCATTTACTCCATTGAACAACGCGTTTTTCTGGTGCTAGAGTACCACAGGTTAGAAGAGAGTCCTACGGCAACAAGGCGAAGTTTTCAAGCACGATTTAATGTTCCAAAAAGACCCGATGCGAAAACCATTCGTACGCTCTTCGCAAAATTTCAACGAACAGGCAGCGTAACTGATGATCTAGTGGGGCATGTTTGCCGCAAGCAAACCGCAGTTACGCCTGAAAATATCGCCAGAGTTTCTGGAATTATTCAGCGAAATCCAATGTCATCCGTCCGTAGAATTGCATCCGAGAATGGTTTGAAGCGTTCAAGCACGCAGAAAATACTGAGAAAGAGCCTATACATATTTCCATTCAAAATTCTAACGCACCAGGCCATAGCCGTACGAGCTGTGCAACAAAGGGTTGCCTTTGCTAATCAGATGCTCACAATGATTGATAGTGAAGGATTTGATGTTGGCTGCATCTGGTTTACAGATGAAGCACACGTCCACTTTAATGGATACGTGAATAAGCAGAACTGGCGATTTTGGGGTTCCGAAAAGCCATATTGGTGTGAAGCGAAACCCCTGTATTCTCCTAAAGTTACTGTGTGGGCTGCAGTATGCAGCAGAGGCATTATTGATCCTTTTTTCATTCGAGAAACGGTCTCTGGTGCACGTTACGTTGCAATTTTGGAACAATTTGTCGCCACACAGCAAGCGTTAGAGGATCGACCAGGTACTGAATGGTTTATGCAAGATGGAGCCCGACCACATCGGACCGAACAAGTGTTCCGCTTTCTTGAGGAATACTTCGGGAATCGAGTCATTGCTTTGGAATATCCCAAATTTACTGGTGCAGGCATGGATTGGCCTTCATATTCGCCGGATTTGACTCCCTGTGACTTTTTTTTTGTGGGGCACAGTGAAAGACATGGTCTACCCGAAGCATCCCGCCACGCTGGAAGAGCTTGAATCGGCGATTTCTGTGGCATGTGAATCCATTTCGGTTGAGACACTGCGAAATGTGATGGCGAATTTGATTCTTCGTTTGCGCCACCTCTGTAGTGCCAATGGTGAACATTTTGAAAACATTGTGATGTGATTGTTTGCAAAGATTGTTTTCGTACGATTATTTCACTTATGTATGCTGATACGAGCTGTACAGCGTACAGCGCCATCTGTTAGCAGCTTTTGTAACTATTATTTAAAACTGCTGTATAGACCTCTTACAGCTTTCACAATAAACATACCGTTTACTGCATTCCTCTATCGACCTTTGTTTTCGAGATATTTGATTTTGAAATCAGGGAGCCCTTTTCTGGACACCCTGTATGACATTATCCACAGTTGGCTATAGCATGAATCACATGAAACTTCAATTTATCTACCAGAAATGTGTGTACCAACTTTACTCTTCCTCTGCACAGGTTTCCGCATGCGCCCCCCAGCTGGGACGCCGGTCGCCATGGCAACGCTGATGTCTCGCTGCTGGGAAGCGGAGCGTAGGCAGAGGCCGCACTTCTCAGAGATCCTGCAGGCCATCGAGGACTTCCAGACGCGGAGTGCACCACTCCAGTAGCTCGCCGGGCTGGGAAGCCATCCTCACCACGTTGCTGTACTTCCGTACCAGATCCTGCAAGCCATTGAGGACTTCCAGGCCCAGAGTGCACCACTCCAGTAGCTTGCTGGACTGGGAAGCCCTCCTCACCACCTTGCTGTACTTCCGTACCAGATCCTGCAAGCCACTGAGGACTTCCAGGCCCAGAGTGCACCACTCCAGTAGCTTGCTGGACTGGGAAGCCATCCTCACCACGTTGCTGTACTTCCGTACCAGATCCTGCAGGCCATTGAGGACTTCCAGGCCCAGAGTGCACCACTCCAGTAGCTTGCTGGACTGGGAAGCCCTCCTCACCACCTTGCTGTACTTCCGTACCAGATCCTGCAGGCCATCGAGGACTTCCAGGCCCAGAGTGCACCACTCCAGTAGCTTGCTGGACTGGGAAGCCCTCCTCACCACCTTGCTGTACTTCCGTACCAGATCCTGCAAGCCACTGAGGACTTCCAGGCCCAGAGTGCACCACTCCAGTAGCTTGCTGGACTGGGAAGCCATCCTCACCACGTTGCTGTACTTCCGTACCAGATCCTGCAGGCCATTGAGGACTTCCAGGCCCAGAGTGCACCACTCCAGTAGCTTGCTGGACTGGGAAGCCCTCCTCACCACCTTGCTGTACTTCCGTACCAGATCCTGCAGGCCATCGAGGACTTCCAGGCCCAGAGTGCACCACTCCAGTAGCTTGCTGGACTGGGAAGCCATCCTCACCATGTTGCTGTACTTCCGTACCAGATCCTGCAGGCCATTGAGGACTTCCAGGCCCAGAGTGCACCACTCCAGTAGCTTGCTGGACTGGGAAGCCCTCCTCACCACCTTGCTGTACTTCCGTACCAGATCCTGCAGGCCATCGAGGACTTCCAGGCCCGGAATGCACCACTCCAGTAGCTACCCGGGCTGGGAAGCCCTCCTCACCACCTTGCTGTACTTCGGTACCAGCGGCGCCAATCTCATGTTGGCATTCTCTGTACCTGCAACGTGGACAACAAGGCACAGAGGGCTTCGTGTCTACTGGAGCGACGACCAGGTGTTTCCAGTGGGCGAGAGTCCACAAGCACATCCCAGTCAACGCAAAAGTCATACACACCCGGTATACCGACGCAGATCAGGACAGCACCGGTACCGTGTGCCCACGAATTGTCTTGTTGGAAGATGACAGAGATCTCAAAGATAGCGTCAAATCAAGTGACCTTTTTTTTATCAGTCTACTGAGTGCTTTGATGCATCCTGTAACGACTTTCTCTGCTGTGGCAATGTCTTCTTCACAGAGCAGCACATGCAGCCAAATCTGCAGTTATCTGTAAGCATGGTTTGGTAAGTCTGGTAGTAAAACAACATAAAATGTTTGTTTCGTAAACAACTCACTTTACTTCTCACCATAGCCTCCTTTGAGAGATATATACTTGACAAAAACAGACATAATGTCTTATGGGATAACAGCAATCAGTGATTTTATAATGTTGCTTAAAATACGTCTTGATTGCAAATTTTTTTTTTTTATTATTCATATGACCGGTTTCGGTTCATTCAGAACCATCTTCAGATCTGATATTTCAGTTACAGGAGTAACCTGTCCAAATCCAGCAACTTTCACATGCTACGTCAAAGTTGCTGGGTTTGGACGGGTTACTCCTGTAACTGAAATATCAGATCTGAAGATGGTTCTGAATGAACCGAAACCGGTCATATGAATAATAAAAAAAAATTTTTTTTGCAATCAAGACGTATTTTAAGCAACAAAGATATATACTTGGTTCAGCGGTCCTCCAGCCTCTTAATCCCATAAAAAAAAAATAAAAATAAAAAAAAACCTCTGCAAAATACTCATTGACTTTTAGTACCACTTCCGCATCCGATGAAAATTTCTTCCCAGAAAGCCAAAGTTTCGAGTTAGCGAACAGGAAGAAGTCACTTGAGGCTATGTCTGCTGAATAGGGTGGATAAAGAACAAATTCAAGCATAGTTCATGCCCTTTACTCATTTTTATCGATGCTGTGTGGAATGGCGAATTATCCTCGTGAAAGAGATCTTTTTTGCGTACCAAAGTTGCTATTTTTCCAGCCAACACAAGTTTCAAACGATCCAACAACGAAGTATGATAGGGTCCACTTACGGTTCTGTCTATCTATTGTTCCTTGGGAATCCCCCCCCTCCCCCCCAAAAAAGAAACAGTGACCATCACCTTGCCATCTGACAAAATGGTCTTTGAATTCTTCGGTGCGGTTTCACCAGCTTTTATTCACTATTTCGACTCTGGTGAGTAACGATGTATCGAGGTTTCATCGACAGTCACAAATCGGTGCCAAAGGCCTTGCTGACTGAGATTAAACATGGTCATAGATTGTGTCAAAATGTAGTGCTGGATGCACTTTCAGTCGACTGTGAGGAATTACAGCACCCATCATGTACACAACTTTCATAGCCTGTTCTCCCTGCTGGATATTATGCACTCGCTCAGTTAAGATGCCTACAGTCTCAGCAATCTCACCAATTTTTATTCGGCTGTCTTGCATTACCACACCATGGATGTTGTCAGTGGTTTCTTTGGTGGTGACCTTAACTGGATCGCCGGTTTGAAAACTTTAAACTTCATCAATACAAAAGTAGGTGGTCTTCTGTGAAGTGCTGAGTCAGCTTGAACTTTACCCAATTCTGCTTTGATCTGTGCAGCAGCCGAACCCTTCAAATGAAAATATTTAATAACACTCGGTTTTCTCCATTTTCAATCACAGTCGACATGCTGACCGTTTCAGACAGCTGTCGACAATGAACTGTGCGCTGTACATTGTTGAAATCCTTCATGCGTTCCTTGGAATAATCAGACTTACCAACCCTGAAGGCGTAGGAAAAATGGTTCATTATTTCATGGAAATTTCCCAGACTTGTCAAACAACCCTCTATTTGTCTGATGTATTCCAGTATCTCTCCTCTCCTATAGTTTGTACCCCGCTAGTAACATGGCAGTTGTTCGCTGGTGTCTTAACATATTTGATATTGTGGCGAAATTTTTCTGGTCTGTTTATATATATATATATATATATATATATATATATATGCTCATGTTCAGAAAATACAGATCACCTTGAACAACTAGAGATAGGATGTTGATATTCACAGGACATTTACATCACTGTGTTCTCAAGTGTCCTGTTGCCTAGAAGGCACACAGCCTACGATGGACCTTGATAGCTTCTACCATGCGTGATGGCATCGACACGAATGGCATCGTGTGCTATAGGCATCCATGCTGCATTCACCTGGTTCCACAGTTCATCTGTGGTGATTGGCAATGGGTCACAACGCTGCACCTATCGTGTCGCCATATCCCACACAATTTTGATTGGTAACAAACGTGGTGAACCGGCGGGCAAGGGAAAAAGGCTGATATCCCCTGACACTAAGAAGGCACGTGTGGTCGTGCATTGTCTTGCTGAAAAATGGCGTTGAGGTGTTGCGTAGATAGGGTGTGGCTACGGGTAGCAGGATATCATTCACATACGAGGTGCGACAATAAAGTAATGAGACTGATGTGAAAAAAATTGTTGCTTACCGTTTTAGTCAAGTTTAATGTTGTCTCCTTCAAAGTAGTTCCCTTCTGATTGCACACACTTTTTAGAGCGCTTCTGCCATTGATGGTAACAGTTGTGTAACTCACCTTCTGTAATATCCTCCAAGACCCTCGTCACAGCTTTTTGGACATCTTGTGTTGTTTCAATATGGTGTCCCCTGACTTCCGTTTTGACTCTCGGAAATAGAAAAAAGTCGCATGGACCGATATCTGGTGAATGAGGTGGCTGTGGTAGTACTGAAATGTGTTTGGAGGTTAAAAATTGCTGTACTGACAGAGCAGTATGGGATGGCGCATTATGGTGATGCAGAATTCAATTATCCGCAATGACACAAAGAACTCTTTTACGAAGTCGTTCTAAAGTTTATTTGTAGTAATATTGGTTAACTGTTTGTCCATGAGGCACCCACCCTTTATGAACAATTCCCTTGGAATCAGAGAAGCACACAAGCATGAATTTCACTTTTGACTTTGACATGCAAGCTTTTTTTGGTCTGAGTGATCCCTTTGAGCACCATTGCGAACTTTGGCGTTTTGTTTCTGGATCGTACTGAAAGAACCAACTTTCAACATCGGTGATAACACGGCTCTGCAACTCTGGATTGATTTCCGTTTGCTCCAACAGATAGGCTCCCACATTTTTCCGTGTTTCTCGCTGTTGTGGTGTGAGATTTTTGGGGACCAATTTCGCACCAATTTTTTTCATACCAAGATCTTCAGTTATTATTAGACGAACCGTTTCTCGATTCTACATTTACATCTACATCCACACTCCGCAAGCCACCTGACGGTGTGTGGCGGAGGGTACTTTGAGTGTCTCTAACGGTTGTCCCTTCTATTCCAGTCTCGTATTGTTCGTGGAAAGAAAGATTGTCGGTATGCCTCTGTGCGGGCTCTAAACTCTCTGATTTTATTCTCATGGTCTCTTCGCGAGATATATGTAGGAGGGAGCAATATACTGCTTGACTCCTCGGTCAAGATATGTTCTCGAAACTTCAACAAAAGCCCGTACCGAGCTACTGAGCGTCTTCCACTGGAGTTTATCTATCATCTCCGTAACGCTTTCGCGATTACTAAATGATCCTGTAACGAAGCGCGCTGCTCTCCATTCGATCTTCTCTATCTCTGCTATCAACCCTATCTGGTACGGATCCCACACTGCTGAGCATTATTCGAGCAGTGGGCGAGCAAGCGTACTGTAACCTACGTCCTTTGTTTTCGGATTGCATTTCCTTAGGATTCTTCCAATGAATCCCAGTCTGGCATCTGCTTCACCGACGATCAACTTTATTTGATCATTCCATTTTAAATCACTCCTAATGCCTACTCCCAGATAATTTATGGAATTAACTGCTTCCAGTTGTGGACCTGCTATATTTTAGCTAAATGATAAAGGATCTTTCTTTCTATGTATTCACAGCACATTACACTTGTCGACATTGAGATTCAATTGTCATTCCCTGCATCATGCGTCAATTCATTGCAGATCCTCCTGCATTTCAGTACAATTTTCTATTGTTACAACCTCTCGATACACCACAACATCATCCGCAAAAAGCCTCAGTGAACTTCCGATGCTATCCACAAGGTCATTTACGTATGTTGTGAATAGCAACGGTCCTACGACACTCCTCTGTGGCATGCACGCAATCACTCTCGCTTCAGAAGACTTCTCTCCATTGAGAACGACATGCTGCGTTCTTCTGCAATCATTTTTCGCAGATAATCTTCGACCGGATCGTACGAGTTCACGCACCTGGCCAATTGGACATCTGTCCGTGAGGTTGATGGTCGTCCACTGCGGTCTTCATCTTCAACATTCGTTCTGTCTTCACTAAACATTTTATGCCATCGAAAAAGTTGAGCTCTTTACATAATCTCTTCTCCAAAAGTCTTCTGAAGCTTACTGTAAGTTGTCGTCGCGTTTACATCCAATTTAAGGGGGGTAGGACGTCAAACGGGCCAGCTTGGAGCAGGAGAGGCAGCACAGGAGATTTTAATTTCCAGTGTCTATACTTTTACAACTAAATTCATAAAAGTTTGTCAGCATCACCCGGAAGGATTCAGGAGTCACACCATTGCAGTGGAAGTTCGAAAACATAACAAAATAATTCCTTTACATGTGAAATTTCATCATTTTTTCAGTTACTAATGGCTGCATTTGTTGCTATAGGTACACTTTTCTTCATAAGTTAGAGAGATTCTTCTATGAATTTTGCACAGCATAGATACCATACTTACAGGTGTATGAAACTCTAGAATTTACGTAATTTGTGAAAAAGCGAATGTCTGTTGTATTTTAAACTGTAGAGAAAAGACAAATTTTGTAGTTAATTTTTTAGCATAGTTTTTAATAGATTTGGAAAATTCTAGAGTTTCATACACCTTTAATTATCGTTTGTATGCTGTGCAAAATTCATCGAACCATCTCTCTTACCAAAAGTGTGCGTATAGCAACATACGCTGCCATTAGTAAGTGAAAAAAATGATGAAATTTCACATGTAAAAAAAAATTACTTCGTTATGTTTTCGAACTTCCACTGCTATGTGTGTGAATTCTGGATCCTTCCTGGTCATGCTGACAAAATTTTATGAATTTAGTTGTAAAAGTATAGACAGTGGAAATTAAAATGTACTGTGGTGCCTCTCCTGCTCCAAGTCAGCCTTTTGGATGTACTACCCCCCTTAACGCGAAAAGAAATGGCATACCGTTGCAGAATAATATGCAGTTCCATTTCCGTGACTAGAGACTCAAACACGTGTTAACCTATTACAGCACAACTCACGACTGAGCAGTTGCATCGATGTGCAGCTTGGACTAGAAGCGGCATATAGACCAAGGTCGAAGATATTGTGCCTACGCAAGCCTGCAGGGTTGCCACATCGTGCAAAGAAAATCAGTCTCATTACTTTATCGTCGCACCTCGTAGGTCCCACTGGTCACAGTGCCCTGGTCATGCAGCAACTGTGATTTGTGGCTATACCCAATACCATCCCACACCATAAGGCCTTGAGCTGGCGATGTATCTCTTGTGCGAATACAGCCACTGTGATGCCGCTCCCCCTGTTTTTGGCGAACAAAAATGTGGCCATCATTTTCAATCAGACGAAACAGGGATTCGTCCGAAAACAGTGTCTGATGCCATTCCTGTCCCCAATGACGTCATTCCATTCACTATTGCCGTATAGCATGTTTCTGAACGTTCGTCAAAGGTAGGCGGGGAAGTGGACGATGCGCGCGTAGCCCGTGGCGTGATAAATGGCTACGAACTGATAGTGTACGATGTGTTGCACTATTCCACTGTTGTTCCAGATCTGAGGACGGCGCAGCTTTGCCCTGCGGTGCCATTCGGAGGAGGCGTCAACCTTCCTGACCCACCTCCTCGTATTCTACGGCCTCCTACGAATCATCCTGCACACGCCCGTTGCACTGCCAAAACCCTAGATCCCACACAAACAGCAATTTCCTGGATGGATGCGCTGATTCTCTCGTGCCAATAACGCGCCCACTTTCAAATTCACTGATTTGATGGTACAGTTCACACATAGATTTTCGATGCGCCCTGCACGTCTGCTCAAATCTACATCTACATCTACATTTATACTCCGCAAGCCACCCAACGGTGTGTGGCGGAGGGCACTTTGCGTGCCATTGTCATTACCTCCCTTTCCTGTTCCAGTCGCGTATGGTTCGCGGGAAGAACGACTGTCTGAAAGCCTCCGTGCGCGCTCTAATCTCTCTAATTTTACATTCGTGATCTCCTCGGGAGGTATAAGTAGGGGGAAGCAATATATTCGATACCTCATCCAGAAACGCACCCTCTCGAAACCTGGACAGCAAGCTACACCGCGATGCAGAGCGCCTCTCTTGCAGAGTCTGCCACTTGAGTTTGCTAAACATCTCCGTAACACTATCACGGTTACCAAATAACCCTGTGACGAAACGCGCCGCTCTTCTCTGGATCTTCTCTATCTCCTCCGTCAACCCGATCTGGTACGGATCCCACACTGATGCGCAATACTCAAGTATAGGTCGAACGAGTGTTTTGTAAGCCACCTCTTTTGTTGATGGACTACATTTTCTAAGGACTCTCCCAATGAATGTCAACCTGGTACCCGCCTTACCAACAATTAATTTTATATGATCATTCCACTTCAAATCGTTCCGCACGCATACTCCAAGATATTTTACAGAAGTAACTACTACCAGTGTTTGTTCCGCTATCATATAATCATACAATAAAGGATCCTTCTTTGTATGTATTCGCAATACATTACATTTGTCTATGTTAAGGGTCAGTTGCCACTCCCTGCACCAAGTGCCTATCCGCTGCAGATCTTCCTGCATTTCGCTACAATTTTCTAATGCTGCAACTTCTCTGTATATTACAGCATCATCCGCGAAAAGCCGCATGGAACTTCCGACACTATCTACTAGGTCATTTATATATATTGTGAAAAGCAATGGTCCCATAACACTCCCCAGTGGCACGCCAGAAGTTACTTTAACGTCTGTAGACGTCACTCCATTGATAACAACATGCTGTGTTCTGTTTGCTAAAAACTCTACAATCCAGCCACACAGCTGGTCTGATATTCCGTAGGCTCTTACTTTGTTTATCAGGCGACAGTGCGGAACTGTATCGAACGCCTTCCGGAAGTCAAGAAAAATAGCATCTACCTGTGAGCCTGTATCTAATATTTTCTGGGTCTCATGAACAAATAAAGCGAGTTTGGTCTCACACGATCGCTGTTTCCGGAATCCATGTTGATTCCTACATAGTAGATTCTGAGTTTCCAGAAACGACATGATACTCGAGCAAAAAACATGTTCTAAAATTCTACAACAGATCGGCGTCAGAGATATAGGTCTATAGTTTTGCGCATCTGCTCGACGACCCTTCTTGAAGACTGGGACTACCTGTGCTCTTTTCCAATCATTTGGAACCTTCCGTTCCTCTAGAGACTTGCGGTACACGGCTGTTAGAAGGGGGGCAAGTTCTTTCGCGTACTCTGTGTAGAATCGAATTGGTATCCCGTCAGGTCCAGTGGACTTTCCTCTGTTGAGTGATTCCAGTTGCTTTTCTATTCCTTGGACACTTATTTCGATGTCAGCCATTTTTTCGTTTGTGCGAGGATTTAGAGAAGGAACTGCAGTGCGGTCTTCCTCTGTGAAACAGAAATCACGCTGATCCATTACCTTCTTTGACATAGAGAACTGCAGGCACGTTTTATCTGTAGGTGGTGTTGCGCCGCGATATCGATGTTGACTTGAACTCAAGGGCCAACATGGTTCAAATGCTAATCATTTCCGCAGAACATAGGGGAACTCGGGGCGAAGCGGGATACTTAATGTTTAACAATTTGTGTAAAATAAGGGAACTCAAGGAAACACTTCTTAAAGTTGTAAAGAAAACACCTTGTACCATAACCTAATGTACCTTATTTTAAAATCACTTAGAACAATACATTTTGCATTTTTTTCAATTTTTCAAAGACAGTCTTGCATATTTCCTGTTCTGCCCCACCCACAGGGCAGAATGGGATAAGGCTATTTTTTGTTAAATTATTGCATAAACGTTGAATTTGAATTACGAATAACATATTAAACTATAACAAAATGTTGTATGAAAGGCAATGCAGACTAAGAAATGTGTAATTTAAACAATTAAAAAGTCATTCTTCAAAATAAGAAAAATTTTAATGTGAGTCTGAAAAATGTACAGTGCTTAATAACCACCAAACCACTGACTACTAGCGCTTTCGACAATAGTCACAAATCAGTATTTCCTCTTCATCTTCACTGTCTACACCAGCACATGAATGGTGCGCCCACTTTGAAACGTCTCCTTTGAAAAATTATACATGACTGCGCTTAAACTGACACACAATATTTTTAGCGCAACGCAATCTGACTTTCAAAAATCCCTACAAAAGAATGGCCCTGACTAACATTAACCTATACCTTTCACAAATCACTTACCTCACAAAAATCTTCGTTACTCGAACTACTGCAATACGGCGAGCGCCACTACTGTCAGCTAAATAAAAGATTCAAACTACGGAAGGCACTAACTACTGATAGGCATAGTTAGCAAATGAAAGATTTTAATAGAGAACAAACAATGTATTTACCTTAATAGTCATAATATATATATCAGTTCATGACATCCAGTCTAACAAATTTCAAAACTCCGCCATCTCTCTCCCCACATCCACCTCTGCTGGCGGCTCACCTCCAACTGCGCAATGCTACGCGCTGTTCACATCCAGCTGCCGCTGCCCAACACTACAATGGCAGACAACAATGCAAACTAGCCACAGACTGCACACAGCACAGCCAGTGATTTTCATACCGAGCGCTACGTGACGTTGCCGATAAGAAAACATAAACAGCCTACTTACAACTTGAAACACCTGGCGTGTGACCCAGCCCTCATTAGAAACAGAGTAGAAGTGCCCACAGCAGAGACACTCAGCATCCTCTGTCTCTGATTCTCTCTTCTCCGTCATCTTCTTCCTTTTATTTTTCTTAAGGTCTGAAGTCCTCTGGTTTGGTTTTTTTTTTGGGTGTACAGTTTGATATTTTTGCCTTAAGTTGAAACGCGGTCCCAAATAGCGATGATATTGGGAAAAGAGTGACAACTTTTCCTGGATGGCTCCGTAGCCATTTCTTTATATCTTCACTGTAATAACAACTCAGGGGCTTGAAAAATGTTACGTCCAGGGGTTGTAATTTTGTGAAGTGTGTGGTGGTAAACAGAGGAGGGCTACACCATTGTCTCTAGCCATACCAAGCAGCTCCAGGCTTTTAGTGTGAGTTGAATGTCCATCAAGAATTAGAAGCATAGAAGCACAGGTGATTCTTTCGTGGTCTTAGAAAATCCCACAAACATCCTAAACCGTGCTAGAAATAATTCGCTAGTGATCCACCCCGAGGGGTGAACTTCAGACCGCCCTCCTGGAGGCAATCCAACCTAAAATTATTGTTTCTTCTTCTTCCTTGGAAAGCTAAGCATGGGTGGCATGTATAACCCAGATGCAGTCATGCAGATGACTGCTGTAACGGTTTCTCCACGTTCTGAAGATCTTACCGCTCCTACTTGCCTTTTTCCCTTAAGTGCTATTATTTTCGACAGACTTTTAGGATTAACTGTCAAGCCACTTTCATCACAGTTAAATATGTTGTCAGCAGTCAGCTTGTACTTATCGATATTATTGAGAAGAGAGTTAAACTGTGAAACCGCTAGTTTGTTGAATCCCATTGCTTTAGCACTGGAAGTATTTTCTGGCTTGCGAATAGACAGTGTAGGATGCCTCATAATAAATCCTTTAACCCAGTCTTGTCGAGCTAGACAAGTTTTTTTGTCAAATCTGTATGGTAAGCCATTTCTTTTGGCTATTTGATAGGCTAGTGATCTGAGATCTTCCATTGTTGGGTCAAAAAGTCTGCTTTCCATTGACTTGAGATATGTTACCAGCTCATGTTCTGGTTCTGCAGTAAACACCTTTTTAAATTTCCCATCTGATTTGTCAATTATATTGTCAGGATTATTCGTAGCTTTACGTAAATATCTTTCCAATGTTGATTTTGGTATGTTGAACTGCTTAGATTTTCTTAAAAATCCCATTTGGGAAGGTGAAACGACTGAAACTGCCATTTCCATCGCTTTTACGTCCCATTGCTGTCTATCAGTCATTTTCATGTACAGTCCCACCATAGGGAACAGCAAGGAGGAAAGGAAAAAGAATACAGTTTGCTTTCTACTTACAATATGACGGGGCAGAAAGGGACACTATACCATTCTGCCCCATCCCGTTCCGCCCCAAGAGCACTTTTGAAGTTAACAACTTTTATGGAGTGTGATAACTGACGTATTTAAACGCATTAAGGAACTAAAGTATAACAAATGCCATGCACTTTAAGGGCATGTGTCATTTTAGGGTATACAATTAACAATTAACAGCTTACCTGGCGTTGAAATTCACCAAACGTTAGAACAAAGCAAGCGGTAACGAGACGGACAACAATTCGCTTAGATCTCGCACTTCAAACTAAATCAAAATGGCTGCCCTGACTTCCCTTCCATTCGGAGAAATAGTTACATGCCCATACAATAGGTTGCAGCACTGTCCAATCTGGAAAAGAGCAATTTCCCATTGTGCCCCGCTATCGCGTTCTGCCCCAGTTCCCCTACTAATGTTCTATCCCTAATCGTTCACGGTGTTCTGTTTTCCTTCTGAACACGACTGTATTTTTCTTTCTCTTATTTAATTAATATTGTCTAATTCTGTATGAGTCCACAGTGTTTTACTGGTATTTTTACTTTTTGAAAATCAGAAGAACACACTGTGGAAGGACATTTGAGTGGAGACAGCAGTGGCGTGGCGGCAGGATGTACGAGAGGCTCAAAATGTTATACTAAAGGGCATTAACAATTAACTATTGATGTGTAAAGTTTTGGAATGGGATGGCAGACTGGAGATCAAATACTGGAAAGTAACCACTACACGGCATATCTATGAAGTGCTACAGTTTTTCAGAGAACGAATGTTACGCTTTTGCAAATCTTTCAAGCAAATCGTGCTATGACACGAGGAAATAGATATTTATAATGACGTGAGACCATAGCACGTCTAATTGTATTTGATACACAATAAACGATACCCCATTTGCTTAAACAAAGTGTGTGCGCTTCATTGTATGAGTGAAACCAGTGTCTATGAGCATTTCAACTCCACATCCCAACAAATACTCTTCTACACATAATATATTTCCACCAGTCACTTATCTTACATCGATTTAAGGGGGTTGGACGTCAAACGGACCGACTTGGAGCAGGAGAGGCACCACAGGACATTTTAATTTCCACTGTCTATACTTTTACAAAAAAATTCATTAAACTTTGTCAGCATGGCCAGGAAGGATACAGAATTCACACTCATAGCAGTGGAAGTTCGAAAACATAACGAAATAATTTTTTTTACATGTGAAATTTTATCATTTTTTTCACTTACTAATGGCAGTATTTGTTGCTATAGGTACACTTTTCTTCATAAGCTAGAGAGATTATTCGATGAATTCTGCACAGCATACAAACCATATTTAAAGGTGTATGAAACTCTAGAATTTTCGAAATCTACTAAAAACTGTGGTAAAAATTGAGGTAATTAACTTTAAAATTTGTGTTTTTCCTAAACATGAAGTTTAAAATATAACAGTTTATTCGTTTTTTCATAAATTAAATAAATTATAGAGTTTCATACACCTTCGAGTATGGTATGTATGATGTGCAAAATTCATCGAAGAATCTCTCTAACATATGAAGAAAAGTGTACATATAGCAACAAATGCAGTCATTAGTAAGTGAAAAAATGATGAAATTTCACACGTAAAAAAATTATTTTGTTATGTTTTCGAACTTTTACTGCAATGAGTGTGAATCCTGAATACTTCCTGGTGATGCTGACAAAGTTTTATGAATTTATTTGCAAAAGTATAGACACTGGAAATTAAAATATCCTGTGATGCCTCTCTTGCTCCAAGACATCCCGTTTGACGTCCTACCCCTCTTAAACGTAAGACTGAATTTATGTTTCGTTACTAATACAGACTATACTTACAATCATTTTTCAGTTGCTAATAGCCTGTTTAATTTTCGCGGAGTTTGAGTCACAGCTAAACATACCTGCAGTTCATTTTCCTCAGTTGTGAGTGTTGTTTGGCGGCCATGGTGCATCCATAACAAATCCATGTTCTTCAAGTCTATCTCGTATATCGTACATTGTTTCTCGAGACGATGGTTTTCATCTGAAGTGTCTGCCCCACTCATTAACAACTGCAATAGCATCACTTTTATATAACGTTTTTGACGCGAAAATCGTTTCTTCTCTCCTTTAACGTCGTAACAATCCGTAACTACAGCTGTAAACACTGCTCACGCATCACGCTTTCAACTAGTTTGATACTGTGTTTGTTTTGCTTGTCATAGCATTGTGTACGAACTTGACAAGGCGTAATTATCACCATTTGGTAATAACAACTTACCGGGTTAAAACTTTCTACTGTTACTTTTGTTTTCATTTAACCAACTGTTCAGTGACTTTTCCGCCACCCTGTACTCAAGAAGAGAAGTCGCCATACAGGATACAGCATCAGAGACTGCAGCGCCTCTCGCCGTATACATACGTCACGAGGTACGTGCAACTTTACTTGCATCCATCTTTGACGTCAGAAAAACATAAGCCATAGAAACGAACCAAAAATGAACCTACATGTGCATTCAAAGGGTGATAAGAATTTACATTTTGAACGAATATACGGATTGAATACATTCCTTTCTTATTTAATGAAACAAATCGTTTTAGAACCGTTCTCGAAGGCCTAATTATTGTTGTATTTACTTATAGTTTTGGTAGCGCACATGCATAAAGAGGAGACAATCTCGTCGACACAAACTGCTTGTCTTCTTGTTACTGACTTTAGATGTTTGTATCTAGCAAAGAAATGTCCTACACGGCGTGCACCATAATTATTATACTGGCAGATATGTTCAGATTTCTAAAAATTGGGGTTGCGTTGTTGTCTAGCTTTATGTGTGTTATTAAAGGCAATTATACACCGGAGTAAAGTGAAGTAGTGAAAGAGCATCATTAAAAAAGTAAATTAAAATAAAGTAAAACAAAATAAAGTACAGCCTCTTCCATACTTATCATACCAGTCTACCTACACTACTGGCCATTAAAATTGGTACACCAAGAAGGAATGCAGATGATAAACGGGTATTCATTGGAGAAATATATTTTATACTAGAACTGACATGTGATTACATTTTCACGCAATTTGAGTGCATAGATCCTGAGAAATCAGTACCCAGAACAACCACCTCCGGCCGTAATAGCGGCCTTGATACGCCTGGGCATTGAGTCAAACAGAGCTTGGATGGCGTGTACAGTTACAGATGCCCATACAGCTTCAACACGATACCACAACTCATCAAGAGTAGTGACTGGCGTATTGTGACGAGCCAGTTGCTCGGCCACCATTGACCAGACGTTTTCAATTGGTGAGAGATCTGGAGAATGTGCTGGCCAGGGTAGAAGTCGAACATTTTCTGTATCCAGAAAGGCCCGTACACGACCTGCAACATGCGGTCATATGTTATCCTGCTGAAATGTAGGGTTTCGTAGGGATCGAATCAATGGTTGAGACATGGGTCGTAACACATCTGAAATGTAACGTCCACGGTTCAAAGTGGCATCAATGCGAACAAGAGGTGACCGAGACATGTAACCAATGGCACCCCATACCGTCACGCTGGGTGATACGCCAGTACGGCGATGACGAATACACGCTTCCAATGTGCATTCACCGCTATGTCGCCAAACACGGATGCGACCATCACGTTGCAGTAAACAGAACCTGGATTAATCCGAAAAAATGACGTTTTGTCATTCGTGCACCCAGGTTCATCGTTGAGTGCACCATCGCAGGTGCTCCTGTCTGTGATGCAGCGTCAAGGGTAACCGCAGCCATGGTCTCCGAGCTGCTGCAAACGTCGTCGAACTGTTCGTGCAGATGGTTGTTGTCTTGCAAACGTCCCCATCTGTTGACTCAGGGATCGAGACGTGGCTGCACGATCCGTTACAGCCACGTCGGTAAGATGCCTGTCATCTCGTGATACAAGGCCGTTGGGATCCAGCACGGCGTTCCGTATTACCCTCCTGACCCCACCGATTCTATATTCTGCTAACAGTCGTTGGATATCGACCAACGCGAGCAGCAATGTCGCGATACGTTAAACCGCAATCGCGATAGGCTACAATCCGACATTTATCAAAGTCGTGGTGGTACGCATTTGTCCTCCTTTCGCGAAGCATCACAACAATCTTTCACCAGGCAACGCCAGTCGACTACTATTTGTGTATGAGAAATCGGTTGTAAAGTTTCCTCATGTCAGCACGTTGTAGGTGTCGCCACCAGCGCCAACCTTGTGTGAATGCTCTGAAAAGCTTATCATTTGCATATCACAGCATCTTCTTCCTGTTGGTTAAATTTCGCGTCTGTAGCACGTCAGCTTCGTGGTGTGGCAATTTTAACGGCCAGTGGTGTAATTTTGTACACCCTCCTGTAGCACCACATCTGCAACGCTTCGATTCTCTACTTTTCCGGTTATCCAACAGTTCATGATTCGTCACTATGCGATGCCGTGTTGCACACGTACATTCTCAGAAATCTGTTCCGCAAATTATTGTCGAAGTTTGATAGTTGCAGACTCCTCTCGACCATGAATGCCCCCTTCGTCTGTGCTAGTCTGCTTTTTAGGCCCATTTAGCTTCGTCCATCACGTGTTGTTTTGCTTCAAAGGCAGCATAATTCCTTCGCTATCGTGCTTGCCTCCCGTAGAAGTGGGCCCAGGTTCAATTCCCGTCCGGATCGCAGATTTTCTCCGCCCGTGGACTGGGTGTTGTAGTGTCGTTATCATCATTTCATCGTCATCACCAGCACGCAAATCGCCCAATGTGGCGTCGACTGCAACAACACTCTCACTTGACGTCCCAAATTCCCCGAATAGGGCCATCCCACCAGCCATCAATGCACTATGCTCATTTCATTTTTTGTATTTGTTGACGCGGGTGTTCTCTGTTGCACCACCATTTGGTGTAATTGTGCTTCTTAGATATCTAAACATCCACCCTTCCGATTAGCTGTGTCCCAAGCTTGAGCTCTGTGGCTTTATTACGAGGATCGTTCAATAAGTAATGCCCCACATTTTTTTTCTCAGAATATATCTATTGTTAAGAGTCAGAATTTGGTAACAATATACATCAACACGTCAAGTCCATGTCCTATTTTTCTACGTAGTCTCCATCACGTTCTATGGCCGTATGCCAACGTCTTGGAAGAGCATGTGTTCCCTGCTGGTAAAAGCTCTTGTCCTGTAGGCGCAGCCATATTTTCACTGCACGAGTGACACTCTCGTCATCTTCAAACTGTGCTCCCCATAGAGAATCTTTAAGCGGCCCAAAGAGATGGAAGTGCGAAGGTGCCAGGTCTGAAGTGTAGGGTGGATGAGGCAATGGTGTCTAACCCAATTTGGCGATGTGTTACCATCTACGAGGTAGCGATGAAGTGGGGATATTCCAGTACGACCATTTAATGAGTTTCCCATGCATATAATGAATTTCCTTGAGTCAGAGAAGTTGCTGTCCATGTATCAGCACGGCTTTAGAAAGCATCAAAAATGGTTCAAATGGCTCTGAGCACTATGGGACTCAACTGCTGAGGTCATTAGTCCCCTAGAACTTAGAACTAGTTAAACCTAACTAACCTAAGGACATCACAAACATCCATGCCCGAGGCAGGATTCGAACCTGCGACCGTAGCGGTCTTGCGGTTCCAGACTGCAGCGCCTTTAACCGCACGGCCACTTCGGCCGGCTAGAAAGCATCGCTCCTGCGAAACGCAACTCGCCCTTTTTTCACATGATATCTTGCGAACCATGGATGAAGGGTATCAGACGGATGCCATATTCCTAGACTTCCGGAAAGCGTTTGACTCGGTACCCCACTGCAGACTCCTAAGGTACGAGCACATGGGACTGGTTCCCAAACAGGTGAGTGGTTCAAAGACCTCTTAAGTAATAGAACCGAGTACGTCGTTCTCGATGGTGAGTGTTCATCGGAGGTGAGGGTATCATAAGGTGCCCCAGGGAAGCGTGGTAGGTCCGCTGTTGTTTTCTATCTACATAAATGATCTTTTGGATAGGGTGGATAGCAATGTGGGGCTGTTTGCTGATGATGCTGTGGTGTACGGGAAGGTGTCATCGTTGAGTGACTGTAGGAGGATACAAGATGACTTGGACAGGATTTGTGATTGGTGTAAAGAATGGCAGCTAACTCCAAATGTAGATAAATGTAAATTAATACAGATGAATAGAAAAAATAATCCCGTAATGTTTGAATACTCCATTAGTAGTGTAGCGCTTAGCACAATCACGTCGATCAAATATTTGGGCGTAACATTGCTGAGCGATATGAAGTGGGACAAGCATGTAATGGCAGTTGTGGGGAAGGCGGATAGTCGTCTTCGGTTCATTGGTAGAATTTTGGGAAGATGTGGTTCATCTGTAAAGGAGACAGCTTATAAAACACTAATACGACCTATTCTTGAGTACTGCTCGAGCGTTTGGTATCCCTATCAGGTCGGATTGAGGGACGACATAGAAGCAATTCAGAGGCGGGCTGCTAGATTTGTTACTGGTAGGTTTGATCACCACGCGAGTGTTACTGAAATGCTTCAGGAACTCGGGTGGGAGTCTCTAGAGGAAAGGAGGCGTTCTATTCGTGAATCGCTACTGGGGAAATTTAGAGAACCAGCATTTAAGGCTGTCTGCAGTACAGTTTTACTGCCGGTAAACTTAAATTTCGCGAAAAGACCACAAAGAGAAAATAAGAGAGATTAGGGGTCGTACAGAGGCATATAGGCAGTCATTTTTCCCTCGTTCTGTTTGGGAGTGGAACAGGGAGAGAAGATGCTAGTTGTAGTACGAGGTACCCTCCGCCACGCACCGTATGGTGGATTGCGGAGTATGTATGTAGATGTAGATGTAGATATGGGGTTTCGGAGCCGAAGGCCGACTCGTGTAATCTTGACGACTGCATTTACAAAGCTTTCGCCACGTCTGGTCCTGTCAACAATATTGAACTTGTTGCCTGGTCGGACGAGTCTCGTTTCAACTTGTATCGAGTGGATGGACGTGTACGGGTATGGAGACAACCTCATGAATCCATGGACCCTGCGTGTCAGCAGAGGACTGATCACGCTGGTGTAGGCTCTGTAATGGTGTGGGGCGTGTGCACTTGGAGTGATATGGGAGCCCTGTCACGTCTAGACACGACTCTGACAGGTGAGACGTGCGTAAGCATCCTGTCTGATCGCCTGAGTTTAAACACTTCTGCTGGACAGGAAGCTGCCCAGACTGATGTCATGCAACGTGCTGTTCAGAAGAGAATGGAATGGCTCTGAGCACTATGGGACTTAACGTCTGAGGTCATCAGTCCCCTAGAACGTAGAACTACTTAGACCTAACTAACCTAAGGACATCAGACACATCCGTGCCCGAGGCAGGATTCGAACCTGCGACCGTAGCAGTCAAATGGTTCAAATGGCTCTGAGCACTATGGGACTCAACTGCTGAGGCCATTAGTCCCCTTGAACTTAGAACTAGTTAAACCTAACTAACCTAAGGACATCACAAACATCCATGCCCGAGGCAGGATTCGAACCTGCGACAGTAGCGGTCTTGCGGTTCCAGACTGCAGCGCCTTTAACCGCACGGCCACTTCGGCCGGCCCGTAGCAGTCGCGCGTTTCCGGACTGAAGCGCCTAGAACCGCTCGGCCAGCGCGCCGGCCGTTCAGAAGAGAGGTGAGGGTATCATCTGGAGTGCCCCAGAGAAGTGTGGTAGGTCCGCTGTTGTTTTCTATCTACATAAATGATCTTTTGGATAGGGTGGATAGCAATTTGCGGCTGTTTGCTGATGATGCTGTGGTGTACGGGAAGGTGTCGTCGTTGAGTGACTGTAGGGGGATGAAAGATGACTTGGACAGGATTTGTGATTGGTGTAAAGAATGGCAGCTAACTCTAAATGTAGATAAATGTAAATTAATGCAGATGAATAGGTTCTAATGGCTCTGAGCACTATGGGACTCAACTTCTGAGGTCATCAGTCCCCTAGAACGTAGAACTACTTAAACCTAACTAACCACGGACATCACACACATCCATGCCCGAGGCAGGATTCGAACCTGCGACCGTAGCGGTGTCACGGTTCCAGACTGTAGCGCCCAGAACCGCACGGCCACACCGGCCGGCTGAGATCTGTAGCAGTTTGCGGAAGGGTTGCACTTCTGTCACACTGAACGATCTTTTCCCGGCGGGAGCGAAGTCTGAGGTATGAATTACCGGATTCCTGATATTCACGGTACACTCGTGAAATAGTCGTACGGGAAAATCCCCACTTCATCGTTACCTCGGATATGCTGTGTCCCATCCTCGTGCGCCGACTATAACACGACGTTCAAAGTCATCTAAATCTTGATAACCTGCCATTGTGGCAGCAGTAACCGATCTAACAACTGCGCCAGACACCTGTTGTCTCATATGGGCGTTGCCGACCGCAGCGCCGTATTCTGCCTCTTTACATATCTCTGTAATTGAATACGTATGCCTATACTAGTTTCTTTGGCGCTTCAGTGTACAACAATAAGTTGTTCGTCGGTGAAGGAATTCATTTTGATCAAAAGAGGAGTTGTACCGGGTGATCAAAAAGTCAGTACAAATTTGAAAACTGAATAAATCACGGAATAATGTAGATAGAGAGGTACAAATTGACACACATGCTTGGAATGACATGCGGTTTTATTAGAACCAAAAAATACAAAAGTTCAAAAATTGTCCGACAGATGGCGCTTCATCTGATCAGAATAGCAATAATTAGCATAACAAAGTAAGACAAAGCAAAGGTGATGTTCTTTACAGGAAATGCTCAATATCTCTACCATCATTCCTCAACAATAGCTGTAGTCGAGGAATAATGTTGTGAACAGCACGGTAAAGCATGTCCGGAGTTATGGTGAGGCATGGCGTCGAATGTTGTCTTTCAGCATCGCTAGAGATGTCGGTCGATCACGGTACACTTGCGACTTCAGGTAACCCCAAATCCAATAATCGCACGGACTGAGGTCTGGGGACCTGGGAGGCAAAGCATGGCGAAAGTGGCGGCTGAGCACACGATCATCAACAAACGACGCGCGCAAGAGATCTTTCACGCGTGGTTCTAATAAAACCCCATGTCATTCCAAGCATATGTGTCAATTTTTACCTCTTTATCTACATTATTCCGTGGTTTACTAAGTTTTCAAACTGATACTGACTTTTTGACCACCCGGTACTTCCCTCAAAGGCGGTTTCAGCCTTAGTTCTCTTTGCATTACAGGAAACCTATCCATTTGAGTACAGTAGGTGAGACATCAGCTTTGACGACTGCAGGTGAGAAATATTTGAACTATTTTGTTGTTACCGAGGAAATATTCGACTAACCTCTATCGAGTGGATGATGAAATGCAGAGATTTTACGAACGTTACGAAGCAACACCTACGACTGAACAAACTACTCAAGACAGCTGACGCTACTTCACAATCTGCCCTTCTGAAGACCGTTACCTTATCGCTATCTTCACAACTTTTTCCCCCTGCCAATCAACTTCGCTTTAACTATCTCACACTTCATTTTATCTGTGTTATCAGTTCTAAAAACAGGTATCCTGTTAGCAGTCACAATATATGTTGTATCTACTACAGGCTGCATCATCAAGTGGGTCAACGTGAATATACGAGATGAATGTGTTGCTTGCACAAGTTTTAGCGGAACCTGTGGCACCGTACACAGTGGCCGCAAGTTCGTTTCTTGTGGTGTTTACATCACACACAACATAGTACACAATCTCACTCATACATTGAAAACTATAGCCAGCCACAGCCTGCCAGACGTAACGCGTGCACGAGGTGATTGATTGATTGATTGATTGATTGAGAGGATGGGATCAAGGCGTAGGTGAAAGCAGCTATATCCGAGTGATGCCATAGCGCTGGAGGTGTTTTCGACGCACCCGTAATTGAAAAGTCGGGTACCCGTTTTGGGTAATGTTTACAGTATCTTCAGGACTATGTGGAAAAGCAAACTTACATTCTACGTCGTGATGGACGTGTATGTCGTTTAATTAATAAATGGCCATAACTTGGAAGCGTAACTTACTTTTAGATTTGCGTCGTACTTCGGCATAGGACACGTTTTTGCGCACTCATACGAAGCTTTCGACTGGTCACGTCTGGATATACACTATGTGATCAAAAGTGTCCGGACACCGCCGAAAATATGTTCTTGTGGTCTTCAGTCCAGAGACTGGTTTGATGCAGCTCTCCAAGCTACTCTATCCTATGCAAGCTTCTTCATCTCCCAGTACTTACTGCAACTTACATCCTTCTGAATCTGCTTAGTGTATTCATCTCTTGGTCTCCCTCTACAATTTTTACCCTCCACGCTGCCCTCCAGTGCTACATTTGTGATCCCTTGATGCCTCAGAACATGTCCTACCAACCGGTCCCTTCTTCTTGTCAAGTTGTGCCACAAACTCCTCTTCTCCCTAATTCTATTCAATATCTCCTCATTAGTTATGTGATCTACCCATCTAATCTTCAGCATTCTTCTGTAGCACCACATTTCGAAAGCTTCTATTCTCTATATGAACAAACTATTTACCGTCCATGTTTCACTTCCATACATGGCTACACTCCATACAAATATTTTCAGAAACGACTTCCTGACACTTAAATCTATAGTCGATGTTAACAAATTTCTCTTCTTCAGAAACGCTTTCCTTACCATTGCCAGTCTACATTTTATATCCTCTCTACTTCGACCATCATCAGTTATTTTGCTCCCCAAATAGCAAAATTCATTTACTACTTTAAGTGTATCATTTCCTAATCTAATTCCCTCAGCATCACCCGACTTATTCGACTACATTCCATTATCCTCGTTTTGCTATTGTTGATGTTCATTTTATATCCTCCTTTCAGGACACTGTCCATTCCATTCATATTAGGGGCATTGTGCTGCCACCTACTGCCAGGTACTCCACTTTAGCGACCTCAGTAGTAAGTCATCGTGAGAGAGCAGAATGGGGCGCTCCACGGAACTCATGGACTTCGAACGTGGTCAAGTGATTGGGTGTCACTTGTGTCATTAGTATGTACGCGTCATTTCCACACTCCTAAAAATCCCTAGGTCCACTGTTTGCAATGCGAAAATCAAGTGGAAACGTGAAGGGACACGTACAGCACAAAAGCGTACAGGCCGACCTCGTCTGTTGACTGACACACACCGCCGACAGTTGAAGAGGTTCGTAATGCGTAATAGTCAGACATCTATCCAGACCATCACAGAGGAATTCCAAACTTCATCAGGATCCACTACAACTACTATGACAGTTAGGCAGGAGGGGAGAAAACTTGCATTTTGCGATCGAGCGGCTGCTCATAAGCCACACATCACACCGCTAAATGCCAAACGACGCCTCGCTTGGTGTAAGGAGCGTAAACACTGGACGATTGAACAGTGGAAAAATGTTGTGTGGAGTGACGAATCACGGTACACAATGTGGCAATCTGATGGCAGGGTGTAGGTATGGCTAATGCCCGGTGAACGTCATCTGGCAGCGTGTGTAGTGCCAACAGTAAAATTCGGATGCCGTTGTGTTGTGGTGTGGTCGTGCTTTTCATGGACGTGACTTGGACCCCTTGTTGTTTTGGGTGGCACAATCACAGCACAGCCCTACATTGATGTTCTAAGCGCCTTCTTGCTTCCCACTGTTGAAGATCAATCCGGGGATTGCGACTGCATCTTTCAGCACGATCGAGCACCTGTTCGTAATGCACGGTCTGTGGCGGAGTGGTTACCCGACAATAACATCCCTGTAATGGACTGGCCTGCACAGAGTCCCCACCTGAATCCAATAGAACACCTTAGGGATGTTTTGGAACGCTGACTTAGTGCCAGGCCTCACCGACCGACATCGATACCTCTCCTCAGTGGAGTACTCCGTGAAGAATGGGCTGCCATTCCCCAAGGAACCTTCCATCACCTGACAGAACGTATGCCTGCGAGAGTGGAAGCTCTCGTCAAGGCTGAGGGTGGGCCAGCACCATGTTGAATTCCAGCATTACCGATGGAGGGCGCCACGAACTTGTAGGTAATTTTCTGCCAGGTGTCCGGATCCTTTTGATAACATAGTGTACATCCATTGTCATAAAGTATGCCATAACGATTTTCCACTCTATATCTCGTACAAATATAATATTTATTAACAAATTAATTAATTAAATATTCCATGACCCCCAGTTAGCCGAGAGGTCTAACGTACGGCTTCCGGAGTGGGAAGGAGCGCCTGGTCCCCGGCACGAATCCGCCTGGCGGACTTGTGTCGAGGTCCGGTAAGCCGGCCAGTCTTTGGGTGGTTTTTAGGCGGTTTTCCATCTGCCTCGGCGAATGCGGGGTGGTTCCCCTTATTCCGCCTCAGCTACACTATGTCGGCGATTGCTGCGCAAACAAGTTCTCCACGTACATGTACACCACCATTACTACACCAGGCAAACATAGGGCTTACACTCGTCTGGAGTGAGACGTTCCGTGGGGGGTCCACTGGGTGGCCGAACTGCACAATAACCCTAGGTTCGGTGTGGGGCGGTGGAGGGGTGAAGTGGACTGCGGTAGTCGTCGTGGGGTTGTGGACCACTGCGGCTGCGGCGGTGACGGAACCTCTCCGTCGTTTCTAGGTCCCCGATTAACATACAATACAATACAATTATTCCATGGTTTTTATTGGACAGTTGGACGATAGATTATCTGTACAGACCTACTAAACGACAAAAATAGCTGTAGAAAATGAAACGTTTATCACAGAAACCAAAACGAGAAAACATGCGTCTATGTGCAAGTAGTCTTTGCGCACAGATGTATGTTTGTTCGGCATGATGCTATCATTACTATTAATTACAACGAAGAACACCGTAAAATGTCGGACTGAAGCTCAAAAAACGCAACAATATTATGAGGTAATTGGCGGGTGATTCCTGGGGTGCAGATGCATCAACTCTACGAACAGCAGCAACATCAGCAGCCTACACCACTGCACAACACTGCGCCTCTGTATGGAAGAGAACCTGGCACAAGTGCAGCGTATTATCCCTGGGACGTTAAAATCTGTCCCCATACCGTGGCTCTCCGTCGTAGCCAACATAGCACCGCCAAAACTAAGACGGCAGAAACATCTGTTACAGAATGGGAAAAAAGTAACACAAGTAGAAGACGCAAAAAGCCTACGCTGTTAAGACGTCAATAAAGGACATGAGCGTTTGGCGTCATTGAGCTCTTACGCGCCAGGTCCGGCCGCCTTGGTGCAAGTCCCTGAGCAGAGAAAATCCCCGAAGCAGCCGGGAATCGAACCCCGGGGCCCTGAGGACGGTAGTTCTTCACGCTGACTATTCAGCTATCGGGACGGACAAGACGTCAATACAAATTTACCAGATCACCGACTGAAGAGCTGCAAAGATGGCTTTCAACCTTACAGACGCTTAGAAAAAGGAATGGTAGAACTCAGTCAGTAATTATCACCTTATATGGCTCTGAGCACTATGGGACTTAACATCTATGGTCATCAGTCCCCTAGAACTTAGAACTACTTAAAGCTAACTAACCTAAGGATATCACACACATCCATGCCCGAGGCAGGATTCGAACGTGTGACGGTAGCGGTCACGCGATTTTAGACTGAAGCTCCTAGAACCGCACGGCCACACCGGCCAGCTCCTAAATGAAGGCCTATATTTGATATTAGTAAACTTCTCTTCGCGAGGAATGCTCTTTTTACCATTGCTGGCCTGCTTATGATGTTCTCCTTGCTCTGTCATTGGTTAGGTAGCTGAACTCCTTACCTTCATCTACTTCGTGACCATCAGTCACGATGGAGTTCCTAGATAACAGGACGCAGCATGTCATTCTCAGTGGAGAGAAGTCTTCCGAAGTAAGAGTGATTTCAGGTGTGCCGCAAGGGAGTGTCGTAGGACTGTTGCTATTCACAATATACATAAATGACCTTGTGGATGACATCGGAAGTTCACTGAGGCTATTTGCAGATGATGCTGTGGTGTATCGAGAGGTTGTAACAACGGAAAATTGTACTGAAATGCAGGAGGATCTGCAGCGAATTGACGCATGGTGCAGGGAATGGCAATTGAATCTCAGTGTAGGCAAGTGTAATGTGCTGCGAATACACAGAAAGATAGATCCTTTAACATTTAGCTACAATATATCAGGTCAGCAACTGGAAGCAGTTAATACGATAAATTATCTGGGAGTACGCATTAGGAGTGATTTAAAGTGGAATGATCATATCATGTTGATCGTCGGTAAAGCAGATGCCAGACTGAGATTCATTGGAAGAATCCTAAGGAAATGCAATCCGAAAACAAAGGAAGTACGTTACAGTACGCTTGTTCGCCCACTGCTTTAATACTGCTCAGCAGTGTGGGATCCGTACCAGATGGGGTTGATAGAGGATATAGAGAAGATCCGACGGAGAGCAGCGCGCTTCGTTACAGGATCATTTAGTAATCGCGAAAGCGTTACGGAGATGATAAATAAACTCCAGTGGAAGACTCTGCAGGAGAGACGCTCAGTAGCTCGGTACAGGCTTTTGTTGAAGTTTCGAGAACATACCTTCATCGAAGAGTCAAGCAGTATATTGCTCCCTCGTACGTATATCTCGCGAAGAGACCATGAGGATAAAATCAGAGAGATTAGAGTCCATACAGAGGCATACCGACAATATTTCTTTCCATGAACAATACGAGACTTTAACAGAAGGGATAACCGATAGAGGTACTCAAAGTATCCTCCGCCACACACCGTCAGGTGGGTTGCGGAGTATGGATGTAGATGTAGATGTAGATGTTCGTTGTGGAAAGTTACGTGACAACAAAGTCGAGGAAACGAAGTGATCAGATATTTGCGGGGAAGTTTAATAGTGTTAAAGTGCCAGCGAACAGTGCCATACAACACTACTACCTAAAATAAGTGCTTATAATAGTTTCCACAACGAAACTTTCTCTCGAAACCTGGCAGAAAATCCAAAGAGATTCTGGTCGCATGTCAAGTAACCTAGCGGCAAGACACAGTCAATGCGCGATAGCAATGCAGGTACTATCGAATACAGTGCTACCAAAACAAGGTTACTAAACACAGCCTTCCGAAATGCCTTCACAAAAGAAGACGAAGTAGATATCCCAGAATTTGAATCAAGAACAGCTGCCAACATGAGTAACGTAGAAGTAAATATCCCCGCAGTAGTGAAGCAACTTAAATCACTTAACAAAAACAAGTCTTCCAGTCCAGACTGTATACTAATTAGGTTCCTTCAGGGTATGATGATGCATTCGCTCGACGAAAGATCCGTGCCAAAAGACTGGAAAGTTGCACAAGTCACACGAATATTCAAGAAAGGTAGTAGAAGTAATCCACTAAATTACAGGCCCATACCATTAACGTCGATTTGCTGCAGTATTTTGGAACATATATTGTGTTCCAGCATTATGAATTACCTCGAAGAAAATGGTCTATTGACACACAGTCAACATGGGTTTAGAAAACATCGTTCCTGTGAAATACAACTAGCTCTTTATTCATGTGAAGTTCAAATGGTTCAAATGGCTCTGAGCACTATGGGACTTAACAGCTGTGGTCATCAGTCCCCTAGAACTTAGAACTACTTAAACCTAACTAACCTAAGGACACCACCCAGATCCATGCCCGAGGCAGGATTCCAACCTGCGACCGTAGCAGTCGCACGGTTCCGGACTGCGCGCCTAGATCCGCGAGACCACCGCGGCCGGCCTCACGTGAAGTGCTGAGTGCTATTGAGAAGAGATTTCAGACTGATTCCGTATTTCTGAATTTCCGGAAGGCTTTGGACACTTGACCACGTAAGCGAGTCGTAGTGAAATTGTGTGCTTATGGAGTATCGTCTTAGCTGTGTGACTGGATTCGTGATTTCATGTCAGAGAGGTCACAATTCGTAGTAATTGACGGAAAGTCATGGAGTAAAACACAAGTGATTTTTGATGTTCCCCAAGGTAGTGTTATAGGCCCTTTGCTGTTTCTTATCTATATAAACGATTTGGGAGACAATCAGAGCAACCGTCTAAGGTTGTTTGCAGGTGTCGTTTATCGACTGATAAAGTCATCAGAAGATCAAAACAAATTGCAAAACGATTTAGAAAATATCTCTATTGCGGGAAAATTGGTAATTGACCCTAAATAACGAAATTGTGATGTCATCTGCATGAGCACTAAAAGGAATCTGTTAAGCTTCGGTTACACGATAAATCAGTCAAACCGAAAGGCCATAAATTCAGCTAAATACCTAGGAATTATAATTACGAACAACTTAAATCGGAAGGAACACATACAAAATGTTGTGGGGAAGGCTAACCAAAGACTGCGTTTTTATTGGTAGGACATTTAGAAAATGTGACAGATGTACTAAAGAGATAGCCTACACTACGGTTGTCTGTTCTCTTTTAGAATACTGCTGCGCGGTGTGAGATTCTTGTCAGATAGGACTGACGGAGTAAATCGAAGAGGCTCAAAGAAGAGCAGCAGGTTTTGCGTTATCGCGAAATACGGGAGAGAGTAAAACTGAAATGAGGCTGGATTTGCGGTGTACGTAATTAAAACAAAGGCGGTTGTCGTTGCTACGGAATCTACCAACGAAATTCCAATCATCAACTTTCTCCTGCGAATGAGAAAATATTTTGTTGACACCAACCTACATATGGAGAAACGACCACCAAGATAAAATAAGGGGAACCAGAATCGTATGGAAAGATATAGGTGTTCATTCATTCCGTGCGCTATGCGAGATTGGTATAATAGAGAATTGTGAACGTGGTTTGATGAACCCTCTGCCGGGCACTTAAATGTGATTTGCAGAGTATCCGTGTAGATGTAGATCTAGATGTAGATGTTGAAATGGCATCAGACAGGATCTGTCTCAAACAAATCAAAAAACATTCCGAAACGTGCCCGTACACTAGAAAAAGTGGCGGTAGTTCACCAGAAAATGCTTCAGATTCCTACTAAATCAACGCGACGCCTATCGCAAGAAACCGGCATATCAGTCAATCGTGCGTGCATCCCTATCGAGTATGTGAGTTTCACTCTGCAGCGGAGTGTGCGCTGATATGAAACTTCCTGGCAGATTAAAACTGTGTGCTGGACCCAGACTCGAACTCGGGAACTTTGCCTTTCGCGGGCAAGTGCTCTATCAGCTGAGCTACCCAAGCACGACTCACGCCCCGTCCTCACAGTTTTACTTCCAGCAGTACCTCGTCTCCTACCTTCCAAACTTTACGGAAGCTCTCCTGCGAACCATGCAAGACTAGCACTCCTGAAAGAAAGGATATTGCGGAGACATGGCTTAGCCACAGCCTTGCGGATGTTTCCAGAATGAGATTTTTAGTCTGCAGCGGAGTGTGTGCTCTAATGAAACTTCCTGGCAGATTAAAACTGTGTGCCGGACCCAGACTCGAACTCGGGACCTTTGCCTTTCGCGGGCATGTGCTGTACCAACTGAGCTACCCAAGCACTACTCACGCCTCGTCCTCACAGCTCTACTTCCAGCAGTACCTCGTCTCCTACCTTCCAAACTTTACAGAAGCTCTCCTGCGAACCATGCAGAACTAGCACTCCTGAAAAAAAGGATATTGCGGAGACATTTCTTAGCCACAGCCTTGAGGATGTTTCCAGAATGAGATTTTTACTCTGCAGCGGAGTGTGCGCTCATATGAAACTTCTTGGCAGATTAAAACTGTGTGCTGGACCGAGACTCGAACTCGGGACCTTTGCCTTTCGCGGGCAAGTGCTCTATCAGCTGAGCTACCCAAGCACGACTCACGCCCCGTCCTCACAGCTTTACTTCTGCCAGTACCTCGTCTCCTACCTTCCAAACTTTACGGAAGCTCTCCTGCGAACCATGCAAGACTAGCACTCCTGAAAGAAAGGATATTGCGGAGACATGGCTTAGCCACAGCCTTGGGGATGTTTCCAGAATGAGATTTTTACTCCGCAGCGGAGTGTGCGCTCATATGAAACTTCCTGGCAGATTAAAACTGTGTGCCGGACCGAGACTCGAACTCGGGACCTTTGCCTTTCGCGGGCAAGTGCTCTACCAACTGAGCTACCCAAGCATTACTCACGCCTCGTCCTCACAGCTCTACTTCCAGCAGTACCTCGTCTCCTACCTTCCAAACTTTACAGAAGCTCTCCTGCGAAACATGCAGAACTAGCACTCCTGAAAAAAAGGATATTGCGGAGACATTTCTTAGCCACAGCCTTGAGGATGTTTCCAGAATGAGATTTTTACTCTGCAGCGGAGTGTGCGCTCATATGAAACTTCTTGGCAGATTAAAACTGTGTGCTGGACCGAGACTCGAACTCGGGACCTTTGCCTTTCGCGGGCAAGTGCTCTACCAACTGAGCTTGGGTAGCTCAGTTGGTAGAGCACTTCCTCGCGAAAGGCACAGGTTCGAGTCTCGGTCCGGTACACAGTTTTAATCTGCCAGGAAGTTTCAACCCTACCGAGTGTCTGTCGCTCATGCATTAAAACCAGCACATGCTCCTCTGCGCCTCCAGTTTTGTGAGTGGCTGTTCACTTGGATAACAATGAATGGCTTTGACACCAATCTGTTCTTTATGCTGGATGAAGACTGATTTCACCTGAACGTTTACGCTATCTCGCATAATCACAGATTGTGGGAAGCAGAGAAACCACGTAACACCATTGGACGATAAGAAGGTTGGGGTTTGGTGTGGTGTTTACACGCCGCATTATCGGCCCCATCGTCTTTCATCAGACGTTGACTTGTGCCACACGGCCAACTTCTTGAAATCATTTGTGGCAGTATTAATGGAGCAGGGAAAGACCTACAGCTATTTCCAACAGGATTGAGCAACTGCCCAGACAGCCACCCGAACCTTGGGGCACGTTTACACAGTCTTCCCGCCTGAGAGAGTTGTTAGCAGAGGTCAGTCTGGTCGCGGCCGTAGCTGCCCACCCATGTCTGACCTGTCAGTGTGCGATTATTTTGCGTGGGAAGCCCTCAGGTGTAAGGTGTATCGCAACAACCCTCACAGTCTTCAAGAACTTCAGCAGATCTTCCATCAGCAACTTGCTGATCAGGGCCCAAAAGTACCAAGAAATGCATGGTGGTCACCTTCAACATGTGCTACAGTCAGGTTACTACTGTATTCCCTTCCCTCTGCTGTGTTCCTTTGTACCCTGGAAGTCTGTTCTCCAGGACACTTTTTTTTTTTTTTTTTTTTTGCTCCACCCTGCAAATCCTGTAATGTTGCTAGACAAGCAAAACTCTAGAATCCGCTCGAACAAGGATCTGTGTTTGTAATGTCTCATTCACTGTCCACCTCAGACATACTGTTGCAGACACTTTGTGTTGTTCTTGGCAAGCAGAAAACGCTTCTCGACTGAAAGAACATAGAAAAGGTCAGCAGCAGAACGAGTCTACAAAACCAACTGCCTTTACAGATAAAATGCCATTTCTGAATTATTATGTGCCAGTGATACTCACAACAAATAATATATTATTATGGTCTTGAAAATACACTACTGGCCACTAATTGCTACACCACGAAGATCACGCGCTACAGACGCGAAATTTAACCGACAGGAAGAAGATGCTGTGATATGCAAATGATTAGCTTTCCAGAGCATTCACACAAGGTTGGTGACACGTACAACGTGCTGACATGATAAAACTTTCCAACAGATTTCTCATACACAGACAGCAGTTAACCGGCGTTGTTTGGTGAAACGTTGTTGTGATGCCTCGTGTAAGGAGGAGAAATGCCTACCATCACGTTTCCGACTTTGATAAAGATCGGGTTGTAGCCTATCGCGATTTTGGTTTATCGTATCGCGACATTGCTGCTCGCGTTGGTCGAGATCCAATGACTGTTAGCAGAATATGGAATCGGTGGGTTCAGGAGGGTAATACGGAACGCCGAGCTCGATCACAACGGCCTCGTATCACTAGCAGTCGAGATGACAGGCATCTTATCCGCATGACTGTAGCGGATCGTGCAGCCACGTCTCGATCCCTGAGTCAACAGATGGGAACGTTTGCAAGACAACAACCATTTGCACAAACAGTTCGACGACGTTTGCAGCAGCATGGACTATCAGCTCGGAGACCATGGCTGCGGTTACCCCTGACGCTGCATCACAGACAGGAGCGCCTGCGATGGTGTACTCAACTACGAACCTGGGTGCACGAATGGCAAAACGTCATTTTTTCGGATGAATCCAGGTTCTGTTTACAGCGTTATGATGGTAGCATCCGTGTTTGGCGCCATCGCGGTGAACGCAGATGGGAAGAGTGTATTCGTCATCGCCATACTGGCGTATCACACGGCGTGACGGTATGGGGTGCCATTGGTTACACCTCGCGGACACTTCTTGTTCGCATTCACGGCACTTTGAACAATGGACGATACATTTCAGATGTGTTACGACCCGTGGCTCTACCCTTCATTCGATTCCTGCGAAACCCTACATTTCAGCAGGATAATACACGACCGAATGTTGCAGGTCCTGTACGGGCCTTTCGGGATACAGAAAATGTTCGACTGCTGCCCTGGCCAGCATATTCTCCAGATCTCTCACCAATTGAAAACGTCTGGTCAATGGTGGTCGAGCAACTGGCTCGTCACAATACGCCAGTCACTACTCTTGATGAACTGTGGTATCGTGTTGAAGCTGCATGGGCAGCTGTACCTGTACACGCCATCCAAGCTCTATTTGACTCAATGCCCAGGCGTAACAAGGCCGTTATTACGGCGAGAGGTGGTTGTTCTGGGTACTGATTTCTCAGGTTCTATGACCCACATTGCGTGAAAATGTAATCACATCTCAGTTTTAGTATAATATATTTGTCCAATGAAAACCCGTTAATCATGTGCATTTCTTCTTGGTGTAGCAATTTTAATGCCCAGTAGTGTACATGGTTTGTTTTACTCCAGATAACGTAGTTTCATGATAGGTTACAGCCTTTTCTTACGAAATATTTACTTAAAAAGTGAAGCAATCTCTGTTTGACGTCGTTAAAGTATATAGTACTGGAAGCCCATGGAGAGTATAATAATCAGATTTTTGTTGTGATTAAAATACATTAAGACGATTGTATTGGACTGTTTGCTAGAAATAATACAAGCATTTATATCAGCGAATTGCATTAGAACATCACACAATTATGCATATTTAAAAATAATGTACTCATATTATTTATATTACAAATGAAAACATTAATGGAACACAAAATTTAAGACAGAGGTGAGAAATTACAAAAAATGGGGCTTAAAATATGTACAGAGCGTGTCACATTTCAATGAGGTGACACGTGATTGTTAATATGGCTTTTCACAGTTAGTTTTGAGTTTTAAATAAAAAGTATACTATTGTTTTATACGCACACAAATTTACATTCTTCAGTATTTGATGCAGAGCTATTTACAAGAAACCTGCTATCACACTTTGCATGTTGGAATTTTTTCTGACTCAGTGGGGTTTTTATGTCTGTCGGTATATGGATCCCTTTTTTTTACGTAATTAAAGTAAAGTTATAAATCGTTAAATGAGAACTATCAACTTTATGCAAATGAAGAAGTCCCTCTCGGTGTTGGTCCCATGCTAGACTTTACGTGGCTATCATTGGTCTCATTTTTACTCAAGTTTAAGGTGTATGTTATCTATGATACCAATGATGAGACTCGCTGATGACATTGTTCTCCATTGTAGGAACTATGAGGCGTTACAGACCTGTCAAGTGCAATGACGAGTCTACTGAGTGTAGAATACAGATTAGGATCAATGAGAAGTCTAACATCAACCAGGGGGATCGTCTAATACAGGGGGTCGCTCTTACTCGGTTCAGAAACATTTCGAAAAGTTTCCCATCAATGAACATTACATGTAGACAATTGGGATACACATATGCCAACCCGGCAGCAGCCCGCATGCCTCCAGGATGGAATATGTGTACCCCAACTGAAACATCCCATAACAGGTGTGATGTGGTATCCCATTGTGCTGTGTGTGCAGAGGGGACTAGGCCCAATGGATGTTCAGTCCAAACTGGAGGAGCGTGCAGCTCTCAGATTTCTATTGGTTCTTCGGCATAATTGCACTGACATTCATAGTGAAATCAGAACTGTATATGGTGATCAGTTTTCTGTGAGCTAAAGGGCTCAATTGCATGGACATTCCTCGTGAAATCACTGCTGCATATGGTGAGTGTGCCGTCTCTCATCCAGATGATGTAAAGTGGTGTAAGCAATTTGACGCCAGATGCATGGATCTCACTGACGAATATCGCGAAGGAAGGCCTGCAACGTCCATACTGTTGCAAAGGTTGACCGGACCGTGTAATCACTAGAGAAGATCGTACATAACACTGCAGGAAATTGCCAGTATGTTGCGCATTTGTTCGCCAGCAACTTGGACACCTTAAACTGTGTGCCAGATGGGTGCCACAGCTGCTCGCTGATGTTCACAAGGGCGAACTTTCCAGTGATCACTGAAATTTTTGGATCGGTATTCTGTGCAGGGCAACAAGTTTTCACCGTCAATCATCACAGGGGACGAAACGTGGGTCCACCATTCCGCTCTCAAACAAAGAGAAAATCGATGGAACAGGTGCACACCACGTCACCACAACGAAATAATGCGGATGTCCAACACTTCAGCGGAAAAGGTGAAGGCGTCAGTGTATGTTGACGCGAATGGTGTGGTGCACGTGGAATGTTTACTGAAAGGCACGACAATCAACTCTGCTTCGTATTGTCAAATATTGCACCAGTTGCTAAACGAAATTAAAGAAAAGTGGTAGAGAAATTTGGACACCAGTGCGATTTTGTTGCACGAAAACTGAACACGGCACTCGGAAGTTTAGCATCAAAACAGGGGATCACGTAATTGATGGGTCACGCCTCGTTTGCCCGGTTCAGAAACATTTTGAAAAGTTTTCCACAAATAAACACTACGTACAGACTGTTGCAGTATACATATTCCGGCAGGGGATATAGTGTTTATTGCTGTGGAACTTTTCGAAATGTTTCCGAGGCATGTAACTGACATGCGACTCAGGTGCCAGCCCTGTGTTCACATAATCAGATGTGGGAAACCGCCTAAAAACACATACAGGCTGGCCGGTGCACCAACCCTCGTTGTTAATTTGGCAGGCACATTCGACCCCGAACAAGTGCACCTTCCCATCCTCGAAGCGGCGCTTTAAAACACCAGCGATCCGGGTCGGTCTTGGGAGGAAAGTAGTGTACAGAAGCAGACTAGCACAGGTCAAGGAAGCATTACTCACCCAGAGAAACCTACCAATATCATACATAGGACTTAATTTGAGGAAGAAAGGTGTCAGACTGTATGTCTGGACTGCGTGTCTATGTGGACGTGAATCATGGACTGCGGATAACCAGGAAAACAAGGAAACCCGAGTGCTGAGATGCGACTGTATGGTATGATACTGAAAATTAAGGGAATGATAAGACGAGAAGTTAGGAGGCGGTCTGCAGAATTATTTTGGGAAGGAAAAATATATATAGATCTGACTGCAAGGAGGAATTTCAAGACAGGAGAAGTGGTAAGACGTCAACATTACATGGTACTCGAGGCAGCCAGAGATAGTACAAATTGTAGTAGAAGAAAGAGATTGAACTACCCGCATATGCAACGAGTAATTGCGGGTGTGGCGAGTGAAACGCAGCTATTAGCCTCATTCCATTACTCCAATAAAATTGTTCCTTGTACAGATTTGCTAACGAACGGCATCTGCAAAAGTAGGTGGAACACTAATTGTCTAGTCCGCTGTTGTACAGAGATTTCACAAGTCTTAGGAGTGTTTTGATTCAGCGACAAGGAAAGCCACGGTTTGTTGGAGGGCGACTGCTGCGGTGACGACTCAGCTGGGAGTACGCAGACGTCGACGCCCTCACAAGTGGTTTTTTTCTTGTGAGGTATTGTCATGCTTTGACCGTGAAATACGTCGGTGTCGTTAAATTCTGGTACCATTCGTAAATAGTTGGTCTATTCCCAAGGTTTTGAATGAGTTCTGTTTCGGTTTCACTTCAAACTGATCTCGTAATTTTGTACGGGAGACTTGTAGGTTCTGTGCACGGGATTGCACTAGGTGACCTCGTGAGTGAGTGTATCCATTCAATAGTTGCACTTTAGCACCTACATCAGCTGCAACTAGCCTCACTGAAACACCAAAAAAAAAAAAACCGTCTAAACACGCCTAGAAGGCCCAGCGGTACCGACCGACCGCCGTGTCATCCTCAGCCCTTAGGCGTCACTGGTTGCGGATACAGAGGGGCATGCGATCAAGACACCGCTCTCCCAGCTGTCGTCAGCTTACGAGACTGGAGAGGCTAAATCTCAGTCAAGTAGCTCATCAGTAGGCCTCACAAGGGATGAGTGCACCCCACTTTCCAATAGCACAGGGACAGTGACCAATACAAGCGCTAGCCGATGGCAATTAACTTCGGTGGTCTGATCTGATAGCCAGCCGTGTTACAACAGTCGCCAGCCCATTGGCACCTGCCCGGCTAGCCATGTAGTCTAACATGCTGCTTCCCGAGCGGGAGGGTGTGCCGGTCCCCTGCACGGACCCACCTGGTGGCTTAGTCTCGAGGTCTGGTGTGCCGACCAACCTGTGGATGGTTTTTAGGCGGTTTTCCATCTGCCTCGGCTGGTTCCCCTTATTCCACCTCAGTTACACTATGTCGGGGATTTTTGTGCAAACACTGTCTCCACCTATGCGTATACCATGCAGGCATTTGGGGTACACTCGTCTGGTATGAGATGTTCCCGGGTGGGTCCACTGGGGCCCGAACTTTACAAAACTCTGGGTTCAGTGTGGCGCAGTGTTGGGGTGGGTGGACTGCTGTGGCCTGTTGTATCTCCTCAGTTGGCGTCACAAGGGATGAGTGCGCCCCACTTTCCAATAGCACCAGTACAGTGACCCATACAAGCGCTAGCCGATGGCAATTAACTTCGGTCGTCTGAACTGATAGCCAGCCGCGTTACCACAGTAGCCAGCCCATTGCCACCTGCCCGGCTAGCCATGTAGTCTAACATGCTGCTTCCCGAGCGGCAGGGCGTGCCGGTCCCCTGCACGGACCCATCTGGTGGCTTAGTCTCGAGGTCTGGTGTGCCGATCAACCTGTGGATGGTTTTTAGGCGGTTTTCCATCTGCTTCGGCTGGTTCCCCTTATTCCACCTCAGTTACACTATGTTGGGGAATTTTATGTAAACACTGTCTCCATGTATGCATATAGCATGCAGACATTTGGGGTACACTCGTCTGGTATGAGATGTTCCCGGGTGGGTCCACTGGGGCCCGAACTTTACAAAACTCTGGGTTCAGTGTGGCGCAGTGTTGGGGTGGGTGGACTGCTGTGGCCTGTTGTATCTCCTCAGTTGGCGTCACAAGGGATGAGTGCGCCCCACTTTCCAATAGCACCAGGACAGTGACCCATACAAGCGCTAGCCGATGGCAATTAACTTCGGTCGTCTGAACTGATAGCCAGCCGCGTTACCACAGTAGCCAGCCCATTGCCACCTGCCCGGCTAGCCATGTAGTCTAACATGCTGCTTCCCGAGCGGCAGGGCGTGCCGGTCCCCTGCACGGACCCATCTGGTGGCTTAGTCTCGAGGTCTGGTGTGCCGATCAACCTGTGGATGGTTTTTAGGCGGTTTTCCATCTGCTTCGGCTGGTTCCCCTTATTCCACCTCAGTTACACTATGTTGGGGAATTTTATGTAAACACTGTCTCCATGTATGCGTATACCATGCAGACATTTGGGGTACACTCGTCTGGTATGAGATGTTCCCGGGTGGGTCCACTGGGGCCCGAACTTTACAAAACTCTGGGTTCAGTGTGGCGCAGTGTTGGGGTGGGTGGACTGCTGTGGCCTGTTGTATCTGCTCAGTTGGCCTCACAAGGGATGAGTGCACCCCACTTTCCAATAGCACTTGGCAGACAGGGACGGTGACCCATACAAGCGCTAGCCAAGCTTGATGGCAATTAACTTCGGTGGTCTGATCTGAAAGTCAGCCATGTTACCACAGCGGCCACCCTGTTGGCACCTGCCCGGCTAGCCATGTAGTCTAACATGCTGCTTCCCGAGTGAGAGGGCGTGCCGGTCCCCTGTACGAATCCACCTGGTGGCTTAGTCTCGAGGTCTGGTGTGCCGACCAACCTGTGGATGGTTTTTAGGCGGTTTTCCATCTGCTTCGGCTGGTTCCCCTTATTCCACCTCAGTTACACTATGTTGGGGAATTTTATGTAAACACTGTCTCCATGTATGCGTATACCATGCAGACATTTGGGGTACACTCGTCTGGTATGAGATGTTCCCGGGTGGGTCCACTGGGGCCCGAACTTTACAAAACTCTGGGTTCAGTGTGGCGCAGTGTTGGGGTGGGTGGACTGCTGTGGCCTGTTGTATCTCCTCAGTTGGCGTCACAAGGGATGAGTGCGCCCCACTTTCCAATAGCACCAGGACAGTAACCCATACAAGCGCTAGCCGATGGCAATTAACTTCGGTCGTCTGAACTGATAGCCAGCCGCGTTACCACAGTAGCCAGCCCATTGCCACCTGCCCGGCTAGCCATGTAGTCTAACATGCTGCTTCCCGAGCGGCAGGGCGTGCCGGTCCCCTGCACGGACCCATCTGGTGGCTTAGTCTCGAGGTCTGGTGTGCCGATCAACCTGTGGATGGTTTTTAGGCGGTTTTCCATCTGCTTCGGCTGGTTCCCCTTATTCCACCTCAGTTACACTATGTTGGGGAATTTTATGTAAACACTGTCTCCATGTATGCGTATACCATGCAGACATTTGGGGTACACTCGTCTGGTATGAGATGTTCCCGGGTGGGTCCACTGGGACCCGAACTTTACAAAACTCTGGGTTCAGTGTGGCGCAGTGTTGGGGTGGGTGGACTGCTGTGGCCTGTTGTATCTCCTCAGTTGGCGTCACAAGGGATGAGTGCGCCCCACTTTCCAATAGCACCAGGACAGTGACCCATACAAGCGCTAGCCGATGGCAATTAACTTCGGTCGTCTGAACTGATAGCCAGCCGCGTTACCACAGTAGCCAGCCCATTGCCACCTGCCCGGCTAGCCATGTAGTCTAACATGCTGCTTCCCGAGCGGCAGGGCGTGCCGGTCCCCTGCACGGACCCATCTGGTGGCTTAGTCTCGAGGTCTGGTGTGCCGATCAACCTGTGGATGGTTTTTAGGCGGTTTTCCATCTGCTTCGGCTGGTTCCCCTATTTCCACCTTAGTTACACTATGTTGGGGAATTTTATGTAAACACTGTCTCCATGTATGCGTATACCATGCAGACATTTGGGGTACACTCGTCTGGTATGAGATGTTCCCGGGTGGGTCCACTGGGGCCCGAACTTTACAAAACTCTGGGTTCAGTGTGGCGCAGTGTTGGGGTGGGTGGACTGCTGTGGCCTGTTGTATCTGCTCAGTTGGCCTCACAAGGGATGAGTGCACCCCACTTTCCAATAGCACTTGGCAGACAGGGACGGTGACCCATACAAGCGCTAGCCAAGCTTGATGGCAATTAACTTCGGTGGTCTGATCTGAAAGTCAGCCATGTTACCACAGCGGCCACCCTGTTGGCACCTGCCCGGCTAGCCATGTAGTCTAACATGCTGCTTCCCGAGTGAGAGGGCGTGCCGGTCCCCTGTACGAATCCACCTGGTGGCTTAGTCTCGAGGTCTGGTGTGCCGACCAACCTGTGGATGGTTTTTAGGCGGTTTTCCATCTGCTTCGGCTGGTTCCCCTTATTCCACCTCAGTTACACTATGTTGGGGAATTTTATGTAAACACTGTCTCCATGTATGCGTATACCATGCAGACATTTGGGGTACACTCGTCTGGTATGAGATGTTCCCGGGTGGGTCCACTGGGGCCCGAACTTTACAAAACTCTGGGTTCAGTGTGGCGCAGTGTTGGGGTGGGTGGACTGCTGTGGCCTGTTGTATCTGCTCAGTTGGCCTCACAAGGGATGAGTGCACCCCACTTTCCAATAGCACTTGGCAGACAGGGACGGTGACCCATACAAGCGCTAGCCAAGCTTGATGGCAATTAACTTCGGTGGTCTGATCCCGAAAGTCAGCCATGTTACCACAGCGGCCACCCTGTTGGCACCTGCCCGGCTAGCCATGTAGTCTAACATGCTGCTTCCCGAGTGAGAGGGCGTGCCGGTCCCCTGTACGAATCCACCTGGTGGCTTAGTCTCGAGGTCTGGTGTGCCGACCAACCTGTGGATGGTTTTTAGGCGGTTTTCCATCTGCTTCGGCTGGTTCCCCTTATTCCACCTCAGTTACATTATGTTGGGGAATTTTATGTAAACACTGTCTCCATGTATGCGTATACCATGCAGACATTTGGGGTACACTCGTCTGGTATGAGATGTTCCCGGGTGGGTCCACTGGGGCCCGAACTTTACAAAACTCTGGGTTCAGTGTGGCGCAGTGTTGGGGTGGGTGGACTGCTGTGGCCTGTTGTATCTCCTCAGTTGGCGTCACAAGGGATGAGTGCGCCCCACTTTCCAATAGCACCAGGACAGTGACCCATACAAGCGCTAGCCGATGGCAATTAACTTCGGTCGTCTGAACTGATAGCCAGCCGCGTTACCACAGTAGCCAGCCCATTGCCACCTGCCCGGCTAGCCATGTAGTCTAACATGCTGCTTCCCGAGCGGCAGGGCGTGCCGGTCCCCTGCACGGACCCATCTGGTGGCTTAGTCTCGAGGTCTGGTGTGCCGATCAACCTGTGGATGGTTTTTAGGCGGTTTTCCATCTGCTTCGGCTGGTTCCCCTTATTCCACCTCAGTTACAGTATGTTGGGGAATTTTATGTAAACACTGTCTCCATGTATGCGTATACCATGCAGACATTTGGGGTACACTCGTCTGGTATGAGATGTTCCCGGGTGGGTCCACTGGGACCCGAACTTTACAAAACTCTGGGTTCAGTGTGGCGCAGTGTTGGGGTGGGTGGACTGCTGTGGCCTGTTGTATCTGCTCAGTTGGCCTCACAAGGGATGAGTGCACCCCACTTTCCAATAGCACTTGGCAGACAGGGACGGTGACCCATACAAGCGCTAGCCAAGCTTGATGGCAATTAACTTTGGTGGTCTGATCCCGAAAGTCAGCCATGTTACCACAGCGGCCACCCTGTTGGCACCTGCCCGGCTAGCCATGTAGTCTAACATGCTGCTTCCCGAGTGAGAGGGCGTGCCGGTCCCCTGTACGAATCCACCTGGTGGCTTAGTCTCGAGGTCTGGTGTGCCGACCAACCTGTGGATGGTTTTTAGGCGGTTTTCCATCTGCTTCGGCTGGTTCCCCTTATTCCACCTCAGTTACATTATGTTGGGGAATTTTATGTAAACACTGTCTCCATGTATGTGTATACCATGCAGACATTTGGGGTACACTCGTCTGGTATGAGATGTTCCCGGGTGGGTCCACTGGGGCCCGAACTTTACAAAACTCTGGGTTCAGTGTGGCGCAGTGTTGGGGTGGGTGGACTGCTGTGGCCTGTCGTATCTCCTCAGTTGGCGTCACAAGGGATGAGTGCGCCCCACTTTCCAATAGCACCAGGACAGTGACCCATACAAGCGCTAGCCGATGGCAATTAACTTCGGTCGTCTGAACTGATAGCCAGCCGCGTTACCACAGTAGCCAGCCCATTGCCACCTGCCCGGCTCGCCATGTAGTCTAACATGCCGCTTCCCGAGCGGCAGGGCGTGCCGGTCCCCTGCACGGACCCATCTGGTGGCTTAGTCTCGAGGTCTGGTGTGCCGATCAACCTGTGGATGGTTTTTAGGCGGTTTTCTATCTGCTTCGGCTGGTTCCCCTTATTCCACCTCAGTTACACTATGTTGGGGAATTTTATGTAAACACTTTCTCCATGTATGCGTATACCATGCAGACATTTGGGGTACACTCGTCTGGTATGAGATGTTCCCGGGTGGGTCCACTGGGGCCCGAACTTTACAAAACTCTGGGTTCAGTGTGGCGCAGTGTTGGGGTGGGTGGACTGCTGTGGCCTGTTGTATCTGCTCAGTTGGCCTCACAAGGGATGAGTGCACCCCACTTTCCAATAGCACTTGGCAGACAGGGACGGTGACCCATACAAGCGCTAGCCAAGCTTGATGGCAATTAACTTTGGTGGTCTGATCTGAAAGTCAGCCATGTTACCACAGCGGCCACCCTGTTGGCACCTGCCCGGCTAGCCATGTAGTCTAACATGCTGCTTCCCGAGTGAGAGGGCGTGCCGGTCCCCTGTACGAATCCACCTGGTGGCTTAGTCTCGAGGTCTGGTGTGCCGACCAACCTGTGGATGGTTTTTAGGCGGTTTTCCATCTGCTTCGGCTGGTTCCCCTTATTCCACCTCAGTTACAGTATGTTGGGGAATTTTATGTAAACACTGTCTCCATGTATGCGTATACCATGCAGACATTTGGGGTACACTCGTCTGGTATGAGATGTTCCCGGGTGGGTCCACTGGGGCCCGAACTTTACAAAACTCTGGGTTCAGTGTGGCGCAGTGTTGGGGTGGGTGGACTGCTGTGGCCTGTTGTATCTCCTCAGTTGGCGTCACAAGGGATGAGTGCGCCCCACTTTCCAATAGCACCAGGACAGTGACCCATACAAGCGCTAGCCGATGGCAATTAACTTCGGTCGTCTGAACTGATAGCCAGCCGCGTTACCACAGTAGCCAGCCCATTGCCACCTGCCCGGCTAGCCATGTAGTCTAACATGCCGCTTCCCGAGCGGCAGGGCGTGCCGGTCCCCTGCACGGACCCATCTGGTGGCTTAGTCTCGAGGTCTGGTGTGCCGATCAACCTGTGGATGGTTTTTAGGCGGTTTTCCATCTGCTTCGGCTGGTTCCCCTTATTCCACCTCAGTTACACTATGTTGGGGAATTTTATGTAAACACTGTCTCCATGTATGCGTATACCATGCAGACATTTGGGGTACACTCGTCTGGTATGAGATGTTCCCGGGTGGGTCCACTGGGGCCCGAACTTTACAAAACTCTGGGTTCAGTGTGGCGCAGTGTTGGGGTGGGTGGACTGCTGTGGCCTGTTGTATCTGCTCAGTTGGCCTCACAACGGATGAGTGCACCCCACTTTCCAATAGCACTTGGCAGACAGGGACGGTGACCCATACAAGCGCTAGCCAAGCTTGATGGCAATTAACTTCGGTGGTCTGATCTGAAAGTCAGCCATGTTACCACAGTAGCCAGCCCATTGCCACCTGCCCGGCTAGCCATGTAGTCTAACATGCTGCTTCCCGAGCGGCAGGGCGTGCCGGTCCCCTGCACGGACCCATCTGGTGGCTTAGTCTCGAGGTCTGGTGTGCCGATCAACCTGTGGATGGTTTTTAGGCAGTTTTCCATCTGCCTCGGCTGGTTCCCCATATTCCTCCTCAGTTACACTATGTCGGAGATTTTTGTGCAAACACTGTCTCCACCTATGCATATACCATGCAGACATTTGGGGTACACTCGTCTGGTATGAGATGTTCCCGGGTGGGTCCACTGGGGCCCAAACTTTACAAAACCCTGGGTTCAGTGTGGTGCAGTGTTGGGGTGGGTGGACTGCTGTGGCCTGTTGTATCTGCTCAGTTGGCCTCACAAGGGATGAGTGCACCCCACTTTCCAATATCACTTGGCAGACAGGGACGGTGACCCATACAAGCGCTAGACAAGCTCAATAGCAAGTAACTTCGGTGGTCTGATCTGATAGCCAGCCGTGTTACCACAGCAGCCAGCCCGTTGGCACCTGCCCAGCTAGCCATGTAGTATAACGTGCTGCTTCCTGAGCGGGAGGGCGTGCCGGTCCCCTGCACAAATCCATCTGGTTGCTTAGTCTCGAGGTCTGGTGTGCTGACCAACCTTTGAATGGTTTTTAGGCGGTTTTCCATCTGCCTTGGCTGGTTCCCCTTATTCCACCTCAGTTACACTATGTTGGGGATTTTTGTGCGAACACTGTCTCCACATATGCGTACGCCTAGCAGACATTTGGGATACACTTGTCTGGTATGAGATGTTCCTGGGTGGGTCCACTGGGGCCCAAACTTCACAAAACCCATGGTTCAGTGTGGTGCGGCGGTGGCGTGGGTGGACTGCTGTGGCCTGTTATAGGGTTGTGAACCACTGAGGGCTACAGTGGGATGAAGCCTCTCCATCGTTTCTATGTCCCCTGTTCAACACACAATCCCGTTGGCAGGGTCTGTCAGGTTGAAAAAATCTCTTTCAAATGGGAATGAGAAAATACACTCATTTGTAGAGAGCTGCACAGGATTAGGCGAGCAGTCTAAGGTGCTGCAGTCATGGACTGTGAGGTCGGTCCCGGCAGAGGTTCGAGTCCTCCCTCGGGCATGGGTGTGTGTGTTTATCCTTAGGATAATTTAGGTTAAGTAGTGTGTAAGTTTTGGGACTGATGACCTTAGCAGTTAAGTTCCCGAAGATTTCACACACATTTGAACATTTGTAGAGAATATCTGATAACAATAGCTAATATAGTTTTATTGTTAAGTCCCATAAGCTTTGTGGTATTCCCTTGTTCAGTGCTGTCAGTGATCACATGACTTGCAAGACAAGTATTTGTCCTAGAAAATTACACTTTCTCCCTCAACGTTGCCAGAGACCATCGTAAGCCTGCGTCAAGGCCCAGAGTCTTCTGATAGGCTCGGCTTCTACAGCTTCCCACAGCAGAGCAGCAACATGTTTTTTAATAGCTTTTCTGCTTCATAAAAGTAAGATCAGTGTTGTGCAAACTTTACTATGTGAATCAGGTGTGCAGTTCAGTTGAGGTTCATGGAGTTGGTAAAAGTTTGTCAATGTGTGGAAATTTCTGGGCTCGTAGATAAACTATTGGAATGTACAGACAGGCACAGCTAAAGCCCACCTCGGTTCTGAAATTGAATGCAGTATTTAAAGTTCTGAAATAATGGACTGTTTTATACACTTATCGATTGTTACCATTCTTCTGTCAGCATTTTAGTTTACTACATCAGTTAAGATAGACACTTCTCTTTGAGCTCTGCAAAATGACTTTCTCCATGGAAGGAATTGTGGAAACATATGTGAAAACCCCAACCCTCATGAACCATGGACCTTTGCATTGGTGGGGAGGCTTGCTTGCCTCAGTGATACAGATAGCCATACCATAGATGCAACCACAATGGATGGGTATGTGTTGAGAGGCCAGGCAAACGTTTGGTTCCTGAAGAGGGGCAGCAGGTTTTTCATTAGGTGCAGGGGCACAGTCTGGATGATTGACTGATCTGACCTTGTAACATCAACCAAAACAGCCTTACTCTACTGGGACTGCGAATGCCTTAAAGCAAGGGGAAACTACAGCCATAATTTTTCCGAGGATATGCACCTCTACTGTATTGCTAAAAGATTCCGGAGGTAAAATAGTCCCAATTTCGGATCTCTAGAAGGATATCATCATCAGGAGAAACAAACTTGGCCTGATATGGATCAAAGCGTGGAATGTCAGATCCCTTAATGGAGGGCAGGTAGGTTAGAAAATTTAAAAAGGGAAATGGATAAGTTCAAGTTATAGTGAGAATTGGTGAAGTTCTGCGGCAGGAGCAACACGACTTCTGGTCAGGTGAATACAAGGTTATAAATACAAGATAAAATATGGTTAGAGCAGGTGCAGGCATGATAATGAATGAAACATTGGGATTGCTTATAAGTTATTACAAACAGCATAGTGAACGCATTATTGCAGCCAAGATAGACGCGAAGTCCACGCCTGCCACAGCAGTACAAGTTTATATGCCAACTAGCTCCGCAGATGATCAAGAGTTTGAACAAATGTAAGAGATAAAAGAAATTATTCAGATAGTGAAAGGACTCGAATTCGATAGTAGGAAAAGGAAGAGAGAGAAATAAGTAGGTGAATATGAATGAAAGAGGAAGCCACCTGGTAGAATTTTGCAAAGTACATAGTTTAATCATCGCTAACACTTGGTTTAAGAATCATTAAAGAAGACTGTGTACTTGGAAGAGACCTGGAGACACCGGAACATTGCAGGTAGTTTGTTTAGTGGTAACAGAGACATTTAGGAACCACACTTTACATTGTTACACATTTCCAGGAGCAAATGTGGACTTTGAGCACATTTTAGTGGTTATGAACTGTAGATTAAAACTGAATAAACTGCAAGAAGCTACGAATTTAACGAAATGTTACCTGATTAAACATAAAGAACCAGGGGTTGTAGAGAGCTTCACAGGGAGCATTAACACAATCGTTTGCTAGAACAGGGAAAAGGAATACAGTAGAAGACGAATGGGTAACTTTAAGAGATGAAATAGTGAAAGCAGAATGTGGTCAAATAGGTAACAAGACAATGCTTAGTAGAAATCCTTGGATAGCACAACAGATATTCAATTTAACTGACCAAAGAAAAAAATTAAACAATGCAGCAAATGAAGCAGACGAAAGGGAATACAAATGTTTAAAAAATTAGATTGACAGGAAGCGCAAAATTGGTAAGCAGGAATGGATTTAAAAGTATATTTCTCTAGTGGAAAGATTGAGTTGACCTACAGGAAAAGAGAAGCAGCTCTATGAAAATGAAAAGGGCAGACGGAAAGGGTAAGGTGGAAGGAGTGTATAGTAGGTGTATACAAGGGAAAATAACTTAATATTATAGAAAAGGAAGTGGACGTAATGCAGGTGAAATGGGTGATATGATGCTGCGAGAAGAATTTGACAAACCTCTGAAAGATTTAAGGCGAAACAAGGCTCCACGAGTAGACAACAATCCGTCAGGACTACTGATAGCCTTGGGAGAGCCAGCCACGACAAAACTCTTCCAACTGTTGCGCAATATGGATGAGACAGGTGGAACACAGACTTCAGGAAGAATGTAATAATTCCACTTCCAAAGAAATCAGGTGTGAAAATTACCGAACAATCACTTTAATAAGTGACGGTTGCAAAACAGTAACACAAATTCTTTACACAAGAATGGGAAAAAAGATAGAAGCCGACCTCGGGGAATATTAGTTTGGACTTCAGAGAAACGAAGGAAAGCGCAAGGCAATAGTGACCTCACGACTTTTCTTAGAGGATAAGTTAAGGAAATTTTGCAAAAACAGACATAATGTCTTATGGGATAACAGCAATCAGTTATTTTATAATGTTGCTTAAAATCCGTCTTGATTGCAAAATTTCTTTTTATTTTTTATTTTTTTTTATATATTTGTTTTAATTGACGTAGCATGTGAAAGTTGCTGGATTTGGACGGGTTACTCCTGTAACTGAAATATCAGATCTGAAGATGGTTCTGAATGAACCGAAACCGGTCATATGAATAATAAAAATTTTTTTTGCAATCAAGACGGATTTTAAGCAACATTATAAGTTAAGGAAAGACAAATCTACGTTTACAGCACTTGTACAGATAGAGAGAGCTTTTGACAATGTTGATTGAAATACTCTCTTTCAAATTCTGAACGTAACAGGGGTACAAAATAGGGATCGAAAGGCTATTTACCATTTACACAGAAACCATACGACCGTTATTAGAGTCGAGGGGCATTAAAGGGAAGCAGTGGTCGAGAAGGGAATGAGACAAATTTGTAACGTATCCCCAATGTGTTTCAATCTGTGTATTGAGCAAGCAGTAAAAAAAACCAAAGAAAAATGTGGTATAGGAATTAAAATCCATGGAGAAGAAATAAAAACTGTAAGCTTTGTCGATGACATTGTAATTATTTCAGAAACAGCAAAGTATTTGAAAGAGCAGTTGAACAGAGTGGGTGGTGTCTTGAAAGGAGGATATAAGATGAACATCAATAAAAGCAAAACAAGGATAAGAGAATGTAGTCGAATTAAATCATGTGATGCTAAGGGAATTAGATTAGGAGACGAGACACTTAAAAAAGTAGATGTGTTTTGCTGCTTGGGCAGCAAACTAACTGATAGTGGCTGAAGTAGAGAGGATATAAAACGTTGACTAACAAAGGTAAGAAAAGCGTTTCTTAAGAAGAGAAATTTGCTAACATCGAATGAAGATTTAAGTGTCAGGAAGTCATTTTTAAAAGTATTTGTATGGAGTATAGCAATGTATGGAAGTGAGACACGGACGATAAACAGTTTAGATAAAAAGAAAGCAGATTGCTCTAATGAGAAGTTACTGAACAGAATTGGGGTGACAAAGAATTTGTGGCACAACTTGACGAGAAGAAGGGATCGATTGTTAGAACACGTTCTAAATCGTAAAGGGAGACCTAGAGATGAATACAGAAAGCAGATTCAGAAGGATGTAGGTTGCAGTAGGTACCCAGAGATGAAGATGCTTGCACAGGATAGAGTAGCATGGAGAGCTGTATCAAACCAGACTTTGGACTGGAGACCAGCACATCACACATGTGAATACAGGTTAGATTAAGGAAAGTCGAGAATTTTGAAGGTCAAGTATCCGGACGGAAGACTACCAGCAGAGACAGCAATACAGAGTCGATATAAAAATCTAAAACCACGAAGAAGTTCTTGAGTTCACACAGTAGAAGATACTGTAGACTTTATTCGAACAAGTATTAAGAGCCCAAAGAAGTCTACATGTATTTTGGCCCAACAGGTGCATGTAAGCAGGAGGTGTTGCCAGCAGATATTGAAAAGTCTGGATGTGAAGCCGATACTGTGACGGTTGTGCAGCAATTATGGCAGGATGACAGTCAGAAACGTTTAGATTACAGCACGTGGCTTTTCAGTAACATCAACGATGGTTTGTTGGACCCTTTCCATTACATCGTGAGTGATGAAGCATGTGAATTCACAGAAGACGAGGTACCGGGCGATGGAGAATCCGAACATTGTGTGTCAGCAATCACTCCATGATGAAAAAAATCGGGGTTCAGTAGGCCTAAGGCGTAACAGGAACGCGCATCTTTGAACTGATTTTTGTACTTTTTTTTTTTTTGGCACTGTGGTCAACACAGTTGCATACATAGAAATTTTGATACATTTTGTGCTGAACTCACTGAATATAAAAGACAATACTGCTTTTTCCAACAAGATGAGGCAACATGCCACACGTCTAAGGTATCCCTGAAATGAGTCCATGCTGTCTTCACTGAGGAACGAACTGTTACCAAACATTTATGGCCACTGAGTTCGCTCGATCTACGGACATGTGATTTTTTTAAATTTAGGGACGAGGTCTATGAAACTAATCCACATCAAATACAGGAAGACAGCAGCCATGAAGTTTCCGCCATCGATGTCTGAAGTGTATGCCAGGTGTATATGAATATTATGATGTACCGTCTGCATTTCTTGCTTTTCTGTTTTCGTTTTCTTTAAAGACAAAGAGAAAATGTGAAGCGGTAGCCCAGCGTAGAGCCTGCGCCTGCCGTAATGTATTTTTGATTTTAAGCTGTTAAAAAAAAAAACAGAAGATGTTTTCCTGTTCCTCGGTAAAAGGAAGGACTCGCTCTCTGTTAGTGAATAAAGGCAGACGCACGTTATTTTAGAGTGTAATCGACGGTAGCCATTTTGGTTATAAGAATAACTAAAAAGTCTGTATTTTTTATGTGCATTGTAGGAAGAATATAGTATTATTTTTCCAGTGAAAAGTTGTATGAGTCATTATTCCAAGTAGTACTGCAATATATATAAAACGAAGAAGCCCACCTGTGTAGTTCGGAGTTATCATGAAGATCCGATTATGACAATATAAAGGACACAGTCAAGATTTTGTAGGTAGATACGGCCATTGGACGTAGTATTATTAACCGGTAAGCATAAATCTACAACGGAAGAGTGTTTCGTGTATGTGGAACTAATCTGAAGAGATTTTTTACTCATTTACAGACACAGCTCAGCTTATTGTGCCTGTCTGGCATTCCAGAAAATTTCATAACAGACAGTAACCAAAATTCCAATTTCAGACCACCTCTTTGATATTTTCTTATCTGCCATTAATTATTTTCATTATATCCATGTATCTAAATTTTATTTTTTGTTATATTATAAAGTGGCGACCGTGACAGGACTGCTTAGACAAGTGCAGCTGTGTACTGATGTTTTCTATAAACGTATTTTCCACTGTACTTTTCACTGTAAATCAATGGTAAGAGTATCTGAGCTTTTCCTTTCTGTAATTTTACTGCATTTCCCGTACAATTGCACGGGCTCTCTTTATCCTTGACACCGTGTAGAGTGGTACAAAGATGCGTGAATATTTTTCAGTTTTATGCAGTGATGATGTGATACAGATGGCACGGACAACTTGTTTGTGTGTGTGGTTCTTGCTGATTGACAGTAAAGCCGTGGTGACGTGCCACTCGTTTCTATGGCTCAACCATTTGAATTAATTCTTTGATGCGACCGTTCAATCATTAAATAAAACTAAACAGCTGACTTTCAAGTGCAAAGAAAACTATCAAGTCAGCCAGAAGATTGATGAAACAAAAAAAAAATCTGTGTCTGTATGGACTGGATGATATTGTGAGTACATATGCTAAACACAGAATTGTCTCAGCTGGGGTGGGCATAAGCTGAAATGCACAAGAATGTGTCGATTGTCCACTTGATGGGAGCGACTCAAAGTGGTGACTATCCTGGTGTCGCCACCACAGGAGGTCCTGCCGGGAGTCCGGCCCTGCAGGAGTCTGGAAGGCAGGTGCCCAGTGTCTCCTAGTAGCGGGCCAGCTCGCTCTCGAGGAACTCGGCAATGCTCTGGAAGTTGGGCCTCCGATGTGGGTCCGTTTTCCAGCACTCCGCCATCAGGCCGGCGAGAGAGGGGGGCATGTCGGCTGGAGGCTGCATCCGGTATCCTAGGAAGAACAACAGCGAGCACTGCTTCAACACAGTCTTTATTTCTCAGGCCAGCTTCCTCTTGCCATCTTCAGGCTGGCTAGATCCATCACTCATTCCAAAACCCACGCACAGTGCATGCACACTTACACTACTGGCCATTAAAATTGCTACACCACAAAGATGACGTGCTACAGACGCGAAATTTAACCGACAGGAATAAGATGCTGTGATATGCAAATCATTAGCCTTTCAGGACATTCACACAAGGTTGGCGCCGGTGGCGATACCTACAAAGTGCTTACACGAGGAATGTTTCCAACCGATTTCTCGTACACAAAAAGCAGTTGACCGGCGCTGCCTGGTGAAACGTTGTTGTGATGCCTCGTGTAAGGAGGAGAAATGCCTACCATCACGTTTCCGACTTTGATAAATGTCGGATTGTAGCCTATCACGATTGCGGTTTATCGTATCGCGACATTGCTGCTCGCGTTGGTCGAGATCCAATGACTGTTAGCAGAATATGGAATCGGTGGGTTCAAGAGGGTAATACGAAACGCCGTGCTGGATCCCAACGGCCTCGTATCACTAGCAGTCGATATGAAGAGCATCTTATCCGCATGGCTGTAACGGATCGTGCAGCTACGTCTCGATCCCTGAGTCAACAGATGGGGACGTTTGCAAGACAACAACCATCTGCACGAACAGTTCGACAACGTTTGCAGCAGCACGGACTATCAGCTCGGAGACCACTGCTGCGGTTACCCTTGACGCTGCATCACAGACAGGAGCGCCAGCGATGCTGAACTCAACGACGAACCTGGGTGCACGAATGGCAAAACGTCATTTTTTCGGATGAATACAGGTTCTGTTTACAGCATCATGATGGTCGCATCCGTGTTTGGCGAAATCGCGGTGAACGCACATTGGAAACGTGTATTCGTCATCGCCATACTGGCGTATCTCCTGACGTGATGGCATGGGGTGCCATTGGTTACACGTCTCGGTCACATCTTGTTCACATTGACGGCACTTTCAATAGTGGACGTTACATTTCAGATGTTTTACGACCCGTGGCTCTACCCTTTACTCGATCCCTGCGAAACCCTACATTTCAGCAAGATAATGCACGACCCCATGTTGCAGGTCCTGTACGGGCCTTTCTGGATACAGAAAATGTTCGACTGCTGCCCTGGTGAGCACATTCTCCAGATCTCTCACCAATTGAAAACGTCTGGTGAATGGTGGCCGAGTAACTGGCTCGTAACTTGTTCGTCCGATTCTTGAGTATTGCTCATCAGTATGGGACCCTTACCAGGTTGGATTAATAGAAGAGATAGACATGATCCAGCGAAAAGCAGCGCGATTCGTCATGGGGACATTTAGTCAGCGCGAGAGCGTTACGGAGATGCTGAACAAGCTCCAGTGGCGGACACTTCAAGAAAGGCGTTACGCAATACGGAGAGGTTTATTATCGAAATTACGAGAGAGCACATTCCGGGAAGAGATGGGCAACATATTACTACCGCCCACATATATCTCGCGTAATGATCACAACGAAAAGATCCGAGAAATTAGAGGAAATACGGAGACTTACAAGCAGTCGTTCTTCCCACGCACAATTCGTGAATGGAACAGGGAATGGGGGATCAGATAGTGGTACAATAAGTACCCTCCGCCACACACCGTAAGGTGGCTCGCGGAGTATATATGTAGATGTAGATGTAGATGTCACAATACGCCAGTCACTATTCTTGATGAACTGTGGTATCGTGGTACCTGTGGTACCTGTACAAGCCATCCGAGCTATGTTTGACTCAATGTCCAGGTGTATCAAGGCCGTTATTATGGCAAGAGGTGGTTGTTCTGGATACTGATTTCTCAGGATCTATGTACCCAAAATTGTGTGAAAATATAATCACATGTCAGTTCTAGTATAATATATTTGTCCAATAATTACCCGTTTATCATCTGCATTTCTTCTTGGTGTAGCAATTTTAATCGCCAGTGGTGTACATACACACACACACACACACACACACACACACACGCACACACACACACACACACACTCACACACACACAATCTTTTAGGGTGATTCACGAAGATATGCAAATATTTCAATATGTTGTTCTACAAGTAAAACTAAAGAAAAAAATTCATATAAACATAGGTCCGCGAATGTTAGGTTACAGAGTTACGGCTAATAAAAGATTTTACCTGAAATTTAGCAACTTCACTAACATGAAGGCATCGAAAAATTATACAAGGTTAAAGTAAAGCACAATTTCCATTTACTTTTTTGTTATAGGTCTGGTGAATCTAATAAAACATGTCCCAGACTTGTATCTTCAGTAGTTCCGCAGAACACCCAGAGAAGCAAAGTTTATTATACAAGTAAATTTGTTTACTTTCCATTACGAAAGTAGAAACGTTTATGTCATTGTTGACAGCTGTTAGTGAGTTCCTTCAGTCGTTTCCTAACCGTGAAACGAGTTAGTTTTCTGTATTGTTCAGTGAAAGGACATAAGAACAACAGTGTATTTAAGTCAAACCACATAGTAACTGTTCTGGTTTATAGATTATTTATGAAATAGGGATGCCTTTCAAATTTACCACAGAGGAATGGTGTCTATTAATAGCAAACGTGATGGTAAGGCTACGCCTGCAGTTAACGAAAATTGCGTACGTTATCCAACTCGGAGAATTCCGAATGCACGAACCATTAGTGGAGTCTTTCGAATGTTACGGGAGACAAGTTCTCTACCTAGCGTTCATAATCAGTACGAGCGCTCGATACATGAAGACGATGATGAGAACGTTATGGTTAGTGTCCAACGTAGCGTGGGTACCAGTACACGACATATCTCTCAATGATTAGGCATTTCACAAGCTAAGGTATGGCGACCACTGAAGTACAATACACTGTATCCTTACCATAAACAAAAAATGCATCATTTACATCCAGGAGATCCTGCCCTTCGCTTGGAGTTGTGCAATTGGTTAAATACTAATCGGCAATTACACAAATACATTTTATTTACTGGTGAGGCACAGTTTACTCGCGATGGTATAAACATTTTACATAACGAGCACGTGTGGTGTGAAGCAAATACACATGCAACAGTGCACCGCAATTTAGAGCAACGATTTAGCGTAAATGTGTGGTGTGGTGTAATCAACACAAACTTTATTGGACCATTCATTTTTCTAGGTCGTCTAACTGCTGAGAGGTACTTACAATTCTTTCAAGAAGAAATACCCCACTTGCTCGGAGGTGTTCCACCTGCTACGCGATTGCAAATGTATTTTGAACACGACAGGGCCTCCGCATTTCACCAACGCCGTTACTACACATTTAAATGAACATTTTCCCCAGAAATGGATTGGTTGTGGTGTTACACGTCTGTGGCCACCCAGATCGCCCGATTTAACACCAGTGGACTGTTTTGTACGGGAATGTATGAAAGACATGGTTTATCAGGACAAACGCAATACACGTGAGTATCTACACTTCATATCCTCTATTCTTTGGCCGTTATCAGTTACCATGCCGCCAAAATAGCAAAACTCATCAACTGATTTAAGGGTCTCATTTGTTAATCCAATTTCCTCGCCGGCCGCAGTGGCCGAGCGGTTCTAGGCGCTTCAGTCTGGAACCGCGCGACCGCTACGGTCGCAGGTTCGAGTCCTGCCTCGGGCATAGATGTGTGTGATGTCCTTAGGTTAGTTAGGCTTAAGGGGTGTAGGACGTCAAACTGGCCGACTTGGACCAGGAGAGACACCACAGGCCATTTCAATTTCCACTGTCTATACTCTTACAAATAAATTAATAGAACATTGTCAGCATGACCAGGAAGGGTTCAGGATTCACGCTCATAGCAGTGGAAGTTCAAAAATATAACAAAATATTTTTGCATGTGAAATGTCATCATTTTTTCACATACTATTGGCTGCATTCGTTGCTACAGGTACAGTTTTCTTTATAAGTAAGGGAGATTCTTCGATGAATTTTGCACAGCATACAAACCATACTTACAGGTGTATGAAACTCTAGAATTTTCCAAATATATTAAGAACTGTGCTAAAAATTGAGATAATTAACCACAAAATTTGAGTTATTTTCTAAGCATGAACTTTAAAATGCAACAGCTCACACATTTTTTCATTAATTAAATAAATTCTAGAGGTTCATACACCTGTAAGTATGGTTTGTATGCTGTGCAAAATTCATCGAAGAATCTCTCTTACTTGTGAAGAAAAGTGTACCTATAGCAACAAATGCAGCCAATAGTAAGTGAAGAAATGATGAAATTTCACACGTAAAAAAAATTATTTTGTTATACTTTTGAACTTACATTGCTATGAGTTTGAATCCTGAATCCTTCCTGTTCGTGTTGACAAATTTTTATGAATTTATTTGCAAAAGTATAGACAGTGGAAGTTAAAATGTCGTGTGGTGCCTCTCCTGCTCCAAGTTGGCCCGTTTGACGTCCTACCCCTCTTAAGTAGTTCTAAAAAGTTCTAGGAGACGCCGGCACGGTAGCTCAGCGTGTTCGGTCAGAGGGCAGCTAAGCCCTCAGTAATAAAAAAAACTGAGTTAATCGATGAACAACGAACTTAAACGGATGTCTTACGATGTCCACCCCGAGCAGATGCAACGAACAAAAGCGAACAAAATGTTCATGCCAAGTTCTTTGCTGCATCTGACAGAATCCTAGTGTCATTGTCAAACCTCAAAGTTTTCATTGCTTCTCCTTGAGCTTTAATTCCCATTCCATATTTATCTTTGGATTCTCTTACTGCTTACTCAGCGTACAGAGTGAATAACATCGGCGACAGGCTACAACCTTGTCGCACTACCTTCTCATAACTGCTTCCCTTTCATAGTCTCTGCTGTGGCCTTCTCCACCAGACATCACGGCGCCTAGATTATCGGCAACCAAACTGACAGCCTGCAGTCGCGGGTTGCCCGCATCACAGGCACACCGAAGCATTACACAACCGATAGGCAATACTGATCAACGGCCACAACAACAACAACACAGCAAAGACACCAGCGGCCACCAGGGGCTACTACCGGCCCACATAAACATAAGGGAGAGGTCGCTGCAGATCCCGGAACTATTTTCACACGTCAAGTCAAACCACGTGATGGAAAATAGTTCCGAGGTACTCATCCGCCGAAGCGCTATAAAGGCCGGTGCTCGGCCGCACACCGGCAGTTCATCGACCTCCAGCAGATGTGGACAGCTGCCGCCCCGGCAGCCCGGCTTGGATCTTCTCTCTGATCTCTGGATTAGGCAAAGTCTCTGGCGGAGACTAGTAGGAAATTTTATGGATTGGCGACTCCATGGAGTGTCCTGTGCACCACGACCAGATAATGGGTATACTTGGAAGGAGAGACAGCATTGGTCGTATTTTTTTGTTTTATTAACCGCAAAATCGATTTTCGGTCACTTAGTGACCATCTTCAGTGCTGTAATATATAATTTAAATTGGTAGGCACTGGTGTCAACAAGCTCACAGCGATCACATAAACTCATCACATTACAGCACTGAAGATGGTCACTAAGTGACCGAAAATCGATTTAGCGGTTAATAAAACAAAAAAATACAACCAATGCTGTCTGTCCTTCCTAGTAGGAAATTATTTCCGTTGTTTTCTGTCTTATCCTTTTATGTAGTGGTGATTCGAAGATGGATCACTGTTTTGTGTTGGTGTTATACTTGGAGAATTTGTTTTCGTTAATTGAACAGTCCAATAAACTGTTTTCTTCTGCTTATGCAGTCTCCGACTCTTATAACCCCCTCCCATTTCTGTACAAGTAGCGCAGCACAAATACACGTTCACAACAAAGTAAAATCAACCCGTACCACTACACAACCCTGTTGTGAAAGCAAATGATACAAAGGTTCCCCTAGACCGTTACTTCAGGTTCTCCACTCTTCGCTGCTCTTTGGGGCTGAATTCGAAGCGGGACGCATCAGTGAAGACAGTTATACGACAGTAAATTAGATTCCATGATGAAGACGTCAGTGAAACCGCCCTGGACAACGGTGGCATACCAAACTGACTGTTGACTGCCATACAGTCCATCAACCAGGGGGCATGATCTGGGGTGGCATTGCTTTTCATACCAGGACGCATTTCGCCCCAGCACCCTTACATAACAGCTGTATGATGTCGACAATATTCACTCACTCCGTCTTCAGGCCACGAGTGGCCTACCGGGACCATCCGACCGCCGTGTCATCCTCAGATGAGGTTGCGGATGGGAGTGGTGTGGGGTCAGCACACCGCTCTCCCGGTCGTTATGATGCTATTCTTGACCGAAGCCGCTACTATTCGGTCGAGTAGCTCCTCAATTGGCATCACGAGTTTGAGTGCACCCCGAAAAATGGCAACAGCGCATGGCAGCCTGGATGGTCACCCACCCAAGTGCCGACCACGCCCGACAGCGCTTAACTTCGGTGATCTCACGGGAACCGGTGTATCCACTGCGGCAAGGCCGTTGCCATGTCGACAATATTTTACGCCCCATTTTGCTACCGGTCTGAGTGGCCGAGCGGTTCTAGGCGCTACAGTCTGGAACCCAGAGACCGCTACGGTCGCAGGTACGAATCCTGCTTCGGGCATGGATGTGTGTGATGTCCTTAGGTTAGTTAGGTTTAAGTCGTTCTAAGTTCTAGGGGGGATGATGACCTCAGAAGTTAAGTCCCATAGTGCTCAGAGCCATTTGAACCAAGCCCATTTTGCTGCCCTTCATGGCAAGCCATCTTGGGGTTAAATTTCAGCAAGATACTGCCCGCCCACAGACGTTCAGAGTTTCTACTGGGTGTTTTCGTGCTTGCCAAACCCTACTTTGGCCGGCAAGATCTCTGGACCTCATCCAATTCAGAACATTTGGAGTATTATGGACAGGGCCTTCCAACCAGCTCGACGATATAAAGCGACAATGAACACTCTCGAGTTTCAAGCTGCGCCAAGTGGTTTACTGCCCACGAGCTTTCGGCAGAGATCTCCTATGCCATTGTCAAGTGGGTGTAGTGTGCTTATATAGCCGCGCCGTCGCACGTGACGTAGCCCGTGACGTCACTGGTGCTCGGTCCCGCACCATATATGGTAATGTTTTGGCCGCGCGACCGCCGGGCCCGCTTCAACTTCCTCAACATCGGATCACACGCTGTATTCAGCTGCAGTCCACCGTCTCTACTGAAGGTGTTGTCAGAAATTCTAATCTCTATGGCCTCGTTTATCACCCTCTCCCAGAAGTCATTAGTCCGTTTAATAAGAGCTGTCTCATCGAATGCAGTTCGGTGTTCGTTTTCCAGAGCTTGTTCTGCTACAGCTGACTTTTCGGGATAGCGCGAACGGTAACACCTTTCATACTCTATGTGGCGCTGTTCAATAGTGCGAACAGTCTGGCCGACATAGAACCGCCCACATCCACACGGTATCTTGTAAATTTATGCTGTTCTGAGGTCTACATCTTCTTTCACAGATTTCATTAGTTGCCGGATCTTTGCCGGAGGCCTGAAGACTGTGTTTATTTTATGCCTCTTCAGGAGCCGACTAATCTTCCCTGTTGTTGTTGTTGTTGTGGTCTTCAGTCCTGAGACTGGCTTGATGCAGCTCTCCATGCTACTCTACCCTGTGCAAGCTTCTTCACCTCCCAGTACCTACTGCAGCCTACATCCTTCTGAATTTGCTTAGTGTACTCATCTCTTGGTCTCCCTCTACAGTTTTTACCCTCCACGCTGCCCTCCAGTACTAAATTGGTGATCCCTTGATGCCTCAGAACATGTCCTACCAACCGATCCCTTCTTCTGGTCAAGTTGTGCCACAAACTCCTCTTCTACCCAATTCTATTCCATACCTCCTCATTAGTTATGTGATCTACCCATCTAATCTTCAACATTCTTCTGTAGCACCACATTTCGAAAGCTTCTATTCTCTTCTCGTCTAAACTATCTTCCCTGTTGTTGAACCACAAAACTGTAAGAATGCAACCTGCCTCGTGTCTTCTTGAGAGGTCTTCATCCTTTGAGGCTTGGAGGACACTGCTCGTGAGATCTGTTTGTTGTTGTATCCGTTTTCCTCAAAAACTCTGCGCGAGTGGGTCAATTCTCTCGGCAAGTTTTCAGCGTCTGAGGCGGTTTCAGATCGATGGTTCAAATGGCTCTGAGCACTATGGGACTTAACTGCTGAGGTCATCAGTCCCCCAGAACTTAGAACTACTTAAACCTAACTAACCTAAGGACATCCCACGCATCCATGCCCGAAGCAGGATTCGAACCTGGGACCGTAGCGGTCGTAAGGTTCCAGGCTGTAGCGCCTAGAACCGCTCGGTCACCCAGGCCGGCTCAGCTCGATGTACTTAGGTCCTCAGAACTGTTTCTGTGCTGGGTGATGGAAGCTGGTGGCGTGCAGATACCGATCCGTGTGGGCGGGCTTGCGGTGAACGCTATGACCTAGAGACCCATTGGGTCTAGCGCCTAGAACCACTCGGTCACCCCGGCGGGCTCAGCTCGATGTACTTAGGTCCTCAGAACTGTTTCTGTGCTGGGTGATGGAAGCTGGTGGCGTGCTGATACCGATCCGTGTGGGCGGGCTTGCGGTGAACGCTATGACCTAGAGACCCATTGGGTCTAGCGCCTAGAACCGCTCGGTCACCCCGGCCGGCTCAGCTCGATGTACTTAGGTCCTCAGAACTGTTTCTGTGCTGGGTGACGGAAGCTGGTGGCGTGCAGATACCGATCCGTGTGGGTGCGCTTGCGGTGAACGCTATGACCTAAGGACCCATTGGGTCTACGGCGGACAAGCACGTCCAAGAACGGCAGGGAACCCTCTTTCTCTACTTCCATTGTGAAGTTGATGTGGTCGTGGATGCTGTTGAAGTGCTTGTCCATGTGGCCAAATGACGAAGGTATCGTCGACGTAGCGATAAAAACAGCTCGGCTTTGCAGGAGCCGCGTCCAAGGTGATGTCTTGGAAATGCTCCATAAAGAGCATTCGTACAGATATAAGGCGACAATTGGACAGACTTTTCCACGATGTCCCTCAGCAACTCTATCAAAGCTAATGTGATTACCTAGACTTTCCCGGCGTAATAAGTCTCGAAAGTCTTGAAAGTCATTTTTAGACGTAATGGTTTATAAAAAAACCAGATGGAACTTTGGGACACAGTGTTCACCGAAAGCCGACACACACAGATTGGTATCTGCACCCTAAGAGTTGTCATCCACCACACCAACGTAGTGGCGTCCTTAGGACTTTGGTACGGAGAGCATATGCCATTTCCGACGCAGACAGCTTAACCCAAGAACTTGAGCATTTGATGACTGTTTTTAAGGAAAATGGATACACCGAGAAGCACATTCGTCGGGCTATGGAATTTGGACCATCTCCGGAGGTGTACGAAGAGGAACATAGATCTGTGGCCTCTCTTCCTTATGCCGGAGGCTTATCGTTTTAGATTGGACGAATTTTAAGGAATTTTAACATTAAGAGTGTGTTCCGTCCACCTTCTAAGATTAGGGCTCCGCTAGGCTCTGTGAAGGATGATTTGGGGCTTAGGAAACCCGGGGTGTACAAAATTTCGTGTCAATGTGGGAAAGCTTACATTGGCCGTTCTATTCGCACAGTGCATGACAGGTGTGTGGAACATCGCCGTCATACGAGGCTACAACAGCCGGAAAAATCGGCGGTAGCAGAACACTGCCTAAATGAGGGACACAATATGAAATTTGAGGAAACTGTTGTGGTTGCCAACATTTCCGGTTTTTGGAACAGTGTCTATGAAGAGGCGATTGAAATTAGGTTGGCTGATAATTTAATCTACAGAGACAATGGGTTTCCTCTTAGCAAGACGTGGAATCCTGTATTGTCTCGCATCAAAACTGAACGTTCTTCGGTGCGGCCCTGAGTGCGATAAATCGTTGCCAGCAGTGTTCCACTAAGAGCGGCGCCACATCCCTGGTTTGGAAGGCAGAAACCGTGATGGGCGGCGCATGCGCCGTGTACTCAACGGTGGCCTATATAAGACGTCGATTTGCAACCTGGCGTCAGTTCTCAGCGGGACTCATCAGCAGAAGCAGTATTTTCCTGAAGATGGCGACCAGTTGGATCGTCGAAATATCGAGTCAAGTTGATTTTAAGATCCGGCAGCAAACCCGAAGAGACCTTTCAAGTCTATCAAAGCTAAGCTGAATAAACTGCCTGTATAAGGTGGACCAATGCATTATTGACTTGCTCAATGCGTGGGGCCCTGTCTCTTGAATAAACACTCCAATGTTTCAGAAATTGTAAACATATGCTGGTCTGCACATGTACATTACATCTATCGATTTCCGTCCTATTCAGATAATTCCTTCGTAGTGTGTCGGTTTTTTTTCTTTCTGTGTAGATCCATAAATACACTCCTGGAAATTGAAATAAGAACACCGTGAATTCATTGTCCCAGGAAGGGGACACTTTATTGACACATTCCTGGGGTCAGATACATCACATGATCACACTGACAGAACCACAGGCACATAGACACAGGTAACAGAGCATGCACAATGTTGGCACTAGTACAGTGTATATCCACCTTTCGCAGCAATGCAGGCTGCTATTCTCCCATGGAGACGATCGTAGAGATGCTGGATGTAGTCCTGTGGAACGGCTTGCCATGCTATTTCCACCTGGCGCCTCAGTTGGACCAGCGTTCGTGCTGGACGTGCAGACCGCGTGAGACGACGCTTCATCCAGTCCCAAACATGCTCAATGGGGGACAGATCCGGAGATCTTGCTGGCCAGGGTAGTTGACTTACACCTTCTAGAGCACGTTGGGTGGTACGGGATACATGCGGACGTGCATTGTCCTGTTGGAACAGCAAGTTCCCTTGCCGGTCTAGGAATGGTAGAACGATGGGTTCGATGACGGTTTGGATGTACCGTGCACTATTCAGTGTCCCCTCGACGATCACCAGTGGTGTACGGCCAGTGTAGGAGATCGCTCCCCACACCATGATGCCTGGTGTTGGCCCTGTGTGCCTCGGTCGTATGCAGTCCTGATTGTGGCGCTCACCTGCACGGCGCCAAACACGCATACGACCATCATTGGCACCAAGGCAGAAGCGACTCTCATCGCTGAAGACGACACGTCTCCATTCGTCCCTCCATTCACGCCTGTCGCGACACCACTGGAGGCGGGCTGCACGATGTTGGGGCGTGAGCGGAAGACGGCCTAACGGTGTGCGCGACCGTAGCCCAGCTTCATGGAGACGGTTGCGAATGGTCCTCGCCGATACCCCAGGAGCAACAGTGTCCCTAATTTGCTGGGAAGTGGCGGTGCGATCCCCTAGGGCACTGCGTAGGATCCTACGGTCTTGGCGTGCATCTGTGCGTCGCTGCGGTCCGGTCCCAGGTCGGCGGGCACGTGCACCTTCCGCCGACCACTGGCGACAACATCGATGTACTGTGGAGACCTCACGCCCCACGTGTTGAGCAATTCGGCGGTACGTCCACCCGGCCTCCCGCATGCCCACTATACGCCCTCGCTCAAAGTCCGTCAACTGCACATACGGTTCACGTCCACGCTGTCGGGGCATGCTACCAGTGTTAAAGACTGCGATGGAGCTCCGTATGCCACGGCAAACTGGCTGACACTGACGGCGGCGGTGCACAAATGCTGCGCAGCTAGCGCCATTCGACGGCCAACACCGCAGTTCCTGGTGTGTCCGCTGTGCCGTGCGTGTGATCATTGCTTGTACAGCCCTCTTGCAGTGTCCGGAGCAAGTATGGTGGGTCTGACACACCGGTGTCAATGTGTTCTTTTTTCCATTTCCAGGAGTGTATATCATCTCAGGTATACAGATAGCATGACGGTGTGGTTTAAAGTTCAACTAATAAGTCAGCACGACAAATGAGTAAAACACAGCAACAGCAAAAATGGCAAAATAAATTTAAAAATTGTTTAAACTTGCCTTGGGCTAGCATACTTACCGTTACTCACCAGGTGGACAGCTTCCCGGCCTTTCATATTCGAATATGGCTCACCACCTCTCGAGAATATCTCCCACATGAGCACGCCATAACTCCATACATCGCTCTTCGAGGAGTACTTGGCTGCAAAAGACACAGTTTATTCAAAGACACCGGTATCAACAAAGAACAGGCAGTTACATCTGCAGCACCAAGAAGGATAACAAATAACCAAAATTTTACTCATTATACGTATAGTGTTGTGGGGAGGCCAGTCGGTTAAAGGAGGACTTTGGATGGCCAACTTTTGCAGCAAGAATGATTGGACACTCAAGTATGAGCTTGCATGGCAGCTAAGGGCACGTCATTCGACGCTGTGAGCCAGACTTTGCCAGTTACGGTGGCAGACAAATCTCTCAGCGACTCAGCACCAGATGTTACCTTTTGATAAGAGATCTGAGTCGTCCGTCTCATCCTTAAGACTGATTCTCGTGTCTGCATATCCCTTTCAGCTGGTGGACACTGATGAGGAAAAACAATTCAGCCACATTTGTAATACTGTGTCGGTCGACCTTGGGAATGTAATTCTGCAGCGATTCAGGTTCCCTGAGGTACACAAAGGTCACGAAATTCACATAAATTGTGGACCAGTGTTCTGTGCGTATAATTAAATTATGGACAGATACGTGTCCATAAAACTATCGGAGCTAAGGAAAAACTGAGTGAAATGGTGAAACGTTGAGTACTTTCGGAATCCGAAATCAGGGGAATTACTTTGGCGCATAACACTTTGTAATACACGATTTGAGTTTAGACATAATCCTGGGGATGGACTGATTGACAGATTGTATAGCAAACAAAAGACGTTGAAATTGTTTCAGTGTTACTGAAAGTTTGAAGTGTCAGATATTAATGTGAACGTAAAATTTGATAACAGAATAACAGATAGTAGCGATTTGTGGATGTTATAAGACTACATTTTGGCGAATATGACGTAGTGGTATTATGTAAACAAGGTTGTTGTTAGAGAATGAGATTTTCACTCTGCAGCGGAGTGTGCGCTGATATGAAACTTCCTGGCAGATTAAAACTGAGTGCCCGACCGAGACCTGAACTCGGCACGTTTGCCTTTCGCGGGCAAGTGCTCTACCAACTGAGCTACCCAAGCACGACTCACGCCCGGTCCTCACAGCTTTACTTCTGCCAGTAACTCATCTTCTACCTTCCAAACTTTACAGAAGCTCTCCTGCGAACCTTGCAGGACTAGCACTCCTGAAAGAAAGGATATTGCGGAGACATGGCTTAGCCACACCCTGGGGGATGTTTCCAGAATGAGATTTTCACTCTGCAGCGGAGTGTGCGCTGATATGAAACTTCCTGGCGGATTAAAACTGTGTGCTGGACCCAGACTCGAACTCGGGACCTTTGCCTTTAACGGGCAAGTGCTCGCAGGAGAGCTTCTGTAAAGTTTGGAAGGTAGGAGACGAGAGACGAGTCACTGGCAGAAGTAAAGCTGTGAGGACCGGGCGTGAGTCGTGCTTCGGTAGCTTAGATGGTTTGTACCAATAAAGATCTTTTGTTCATTTACCCTGTTCCTGGTAAAAAAAAATAATAAAAATAATAAAATAAAATAAAAATAAATCAAAAAGCTACATTGAGGGAGTGATTCAGGGATGGGAAGGGGGAGACATCGCGGCCAGGCCTCGGGTTCCGACCCCTGCCCGTCTTGTCTCCAACTACTCATAACTGAACACCCTTAAGAAAAAAAAATTAAAAAAATATAAATAAAAAAACATGGATAAAAAAGAAAAAAAGGGGTAGCGTCAAAAAAAAAAAGATGGTAGAGCACTTGCGCGCGAAAGGCAAGGTCCCGAGTTCGAGTCTCGGTCGGGCACACAGTTTTAATCTGCCAGGATGTTTCAGGGTTGTTGTTCTTGTTGTTGTTGTGGTCTTCAGTCCCGAGACTGGTTTGATGCAGCTCTCCATGCTACTCTACCCTGTGCAAGCGTCTTCATTTCCAGATAACTACTGCACCCTACATCCTTCTGAATCTGCTTAGTGTATTCATCTCTTCGTGTGCCCTCCAATACTAAATTGGTGATCTCTTGATGTCTCAGAACATATCTTACTAATCGATCCCTTTTTATAGCCAAGTTGTGGCACGCTGCACTCCAACACTAAAATGGTGATCCATTGATGCCTCATAATTCCTCCTACCAACTGATCCCTTTTTCCAGTCGGGTTGTGCTACACATTTCTTTTCTCCCCCAATTCGATTCAGTACCTGCTCATTAGTTATGTGATCTACCCAACTAATCGTCAGCATTCTTCTGTAGCATCACATTTCGAAGGCTTATATTCTCTTCTTGTCTAAACTATTTGTCGTCCATGTTTCACTTCCATACGTGACTACACTCCATACGAATACTTTCAGAAAAGACTTCCTGACAGTTAAATCTGTTGCTTGTCATTGAGGGGCTCCAATGTTAGGTGGGTGATGGAGCCGCTTACGGATATGGTAGCTGACGGGAAGAAAGCCAACGTGCACTCCATGTGCATACCGGGGGGGAGTCACCCAAAATGTGGAAAGGGTCCTTCCGGATGCCATGAAGGGTACAGGGTGCAGCCAATTCCAGGGGTGGTGCTCCATGTCGGCACTAATGACGTGTGTCGTTACGGATCGGAAGAGATTCTCTCTGGTTTCCGGCGGCTATCTGAGTTGGTGAAGTTGCTAGCGAGATGAAGGCAGAGCTCACACAATCTGCAGCACTGTCGACAGGACCGATTGCGGACCTCTGGTACAGAGCCAAGTGGAGGGTCTGAATTAGAGGCTCAGACTGTTCTGCGACCGTGTAGGCTGCAGATGACTCGCCCTAGGGTGGTGTAGTTTCGGGTTCCGCTAAATAGGCCAGGTGTCCACTAAACACAGGAGGCAGCTACAAGGGAGCAGGGGCTGTGTGGCGTGGACTGGGACGTTTTTTAGGTTAGACAGTCTCGGGAAAGTCCAATAACGACTCCAGTCTCAAAGGGTATAGGACAAAAAAACGACGAGAGTCGACCAAGCAACAGTCGGTATTGTAGTTCTAAATTGTCGTAGCTGTGTTGGAAAAGTACCAGAGCTTCAAGCGCTGATAGAAAGCACTGAAGCTAAACTCGTTATACGTACCGAAAGCTGGCTAAACCCGGAGATAAATTCTACCGAAATTGATACAGAGGTGCAAACCGTGTTCAGAAAGGATAGATTAAATACAGTAGGTGGTGGTGTGTTTGTGTCTGTTGGCAGTAGTTTATCTTGTACTGAAGTTGAAATAGGTAGTTCCTGCGAATTACTATGGCTAGAGGTGATACTCAACAGCTCAACAGCCGTACCAAAATACACTCCTGGAAATGGAAAAAAGAACACATTGACACCGGTGTGTCAGACTCGCCATACTTGCTCCGGACACTGCGAGAGGGCTGTACAAGCAATGATCACACGCACGGCACAGCGGACACACCAGGAACCGCGGTGTTGGCCGTCGAATGGCGCTAGCTGCGCAGCATTTGTGCACCGCCGCCGTCAGTGTCAGCCAGTTTGCCGTGGCATACGGAGCTCCATCGCAGTCTTTAACACTGGTAGCATGCCGCGACAGCGTGGACGTGAACCGTATGTGCAGTTGACGGACTTTGAGCGAGGGCGTCTAGTGGGCATGCGGGAGGCCGGGTGGACGTACCGCCGAATTGCTCAACACGTGGGGCGTGAGGTCTCCACAGTACATCGATGTTGTCGCCAGTGGTCGGCGGAAGGTGCACGTGCCCGTCGACCTGGGACCGGACCGCAGCGACGCACGGATGCACGCCAAGACCGTAGGATCCTAAGCAGTGCCGTAGGGGACCGCACCGCCACTTCCCAGCAAATTAGGGACACTGTTGCTCCTGGGGTATCGGCGAGGACCATTCGCAACCGTCTCCATGAAGCTGGGCTACGGTCCCGCACACCGTTAGGCCGTCTTCCGCTCACGCCCCAACATCGTGCAGCCCGCCTCCAGTGGTGTCGCGACAGGCGTGAATGGAGGGACGAATGGAGACGTGTCGTCTTCAGCGATGAGAGTCGCTTCTGCCTTGGTGCCAATGATGGTCGTATGCGTGTTTGGCGCCGTGCAGGTGAGCGCCACAATCAGGACTGCATACGACCGAGGCACACAGGGCCAACACCCGGCATCATGGTGTGGGGAGCGATCTCCTACCCCGGCCGTACACCACTGGTGATCGTCGAGGGGACACTGAATAGTGCACGGTACATCCAAACCGTCATCGAACCCATCGTTCTACCATTCCTAGACCGGCAAGGGAACTTGCTGTTCCAACAGGACAATGCACGTCCGCATGTATCCCGTGCCACCCAACGTGCTCTAGAAGGTGTAAGTCAACTACCCTGGCCAGCAAGATCTCCGGATCTGTCCCCCATTGAGCATGTTTGGGACTGGATGAAGCGTCGTCTCACGCGGTCTGCACGTCCAGCACGAACGCTGGTCCAACTGAGGCGCCAGGTGGAAATGGCATGGCAAGCCGTTCCACAGGACTACATCCAGCATCTCTACGATCGTCTCCATGGGAGAATAGCAGCCTGCATTGCTGCGAAAGGTGGATATACACTGTACTAGTGCCGACATTGTGCATGCTCTGTTGCCTGTGTCTATGTGCCTGTGGTTCTGTCAGTGTGATCATGTGATGTATCTGACCCCAGGAATGTATCAATAAAGTTTCCCCTTCCTGGGACAATGAATTCACGGTGTTCTTATTTCAATTTCCAGGAGTGTAATAATTGGCTCCTTCTACCGACCCCCTGACTCAGATGATACAGTAGCTGAACGGTTCGAAGAAAACTTGAATCTCATTACAAATAAGTACCCCACTCATACAGCTATAATTGGTGGAGACTTCAACCTACCCTCGATTTGTTGGCGAAAATACATGTTCAAAGCCGGTGGAAGACAGAAAACATCTTCCGCATTGTACCAAATGCTTTCTCTGAGAATTACTTTGAACAATTAGTTCATGAGCCCACACGAATTGTAAATGGTTGCGAAAACACATTTGAACTGCCGGCCGCGGTGACCGTGCGGTTTTGGCGCTGCAGTCCGGAACCGCGGGACTGCTACGGTCGCAGGTTCGAATCCTGCTTCGGGCATGGGTGTGTGTGATGTCCTTAGGTTAGTTAGGTTTAAGTAGTTCTAAGTTCTAGGGGACTTATAACCTAAGATGTTGAGTCCCATAGTGCTCAGAGCCATTTGAACCACATTTGACCTCTTAGCCACAAATCCTGATCTAACAGAGAGCGTCATGACGGATACAGGGATTAGTGAACACAAGGTCACTGTAGCGAGGCTCAAAACCATATCAACCAAAACCACTAAAAACAAACGCAAAATATATATGTTTAAAACAGCAGATAAAAATTCATTTGATGCCTTCCTAAGAGTGAGTCTCCATTCCTTCCAAGCTAATTATGTAAGTGTTACCAGATATGGCTCAAATTTAAAGATACAGTATCGACAACGATAGATTTATACCGCATAAGATAACAATAGACAGGACTGATCCGCCATGCATGCGGAAGTGGCCGAGCGGTTTTAGGTGCTGCAGTTTGGAACCGCGAGACCGCTACGGTCGCAGGTTCGAATCCTGCCTCGGGCATGGATGTTTGTGATGTCCTTAGGTTAGTTAGATTTTAGTAGTTCTAAGTTATAGGGAATTTAAGTCTCATAGTGCTCAGAGCCATTTGAACCATTTTTTGATCCACCATGGTACACAAAACACGTCAGAACAATGTTGCAGAAGCAACGAAAAAAGCATGCCAAATTCAGAAAAACGCAAAATCCCCAAGACTGACTAAGTTTCACGGAAGCTCGAAATTTAGTGCGGATGTCAATGCGAAATGCTTATAATAGTTTCCACAATGAAATATTTTGTCTCAAAATATGGTAGAAAACCCAAAGAAATTCTGGTCTTACGTAAAGTACACCAATGGCATAAAACAGTCAATACCGCCACTGCGCGATAGTGATGGAAATGTTACCGATGATGGTGCCACTAAAGCGGAGTTACTATATACAGTTTTCCGTAATACCTTCACGAAAGAAGACAAGGTAAATATTCCAGAATTCGAAACCAGAACAACTGTTAGCATGAGTGACATAAAAGTAGATATCTTAGGTGTTGCGAAACCACTCAAATCACTTAATAAAAAATGGTTCAAATGCCTCTAAGCACTATGGGACTCAACTGCTGAGGTCATCAGTCCCCTAGAACTTAGAACTACTTAAACCTAACTAACCTAAGGACATCACACACATCCATGCCCGAGGCTGGATTCGAACCTGCGACCGTAGCGGTCGCGCGGTTCCAAACTGCAGCACCTAAAACCGCTCGGCCACTTCCGCATGCATGGCGGATCAGTCCTGTCTATTGTTATCTTATGCGGTATAAATCTATCGTTGTCGATACTGTATCTTTAAATTTGAGCCAATTCCCTCAGCGTCGCCTTATTTACTTCGACGACATTCCATTATCCTCGTTTTGCTTTTGTTGATGTTCATCTTATATCCTCCTTTCAAGACACTGTCCATTCAGTTCAATTGCTCTTTCAGGTCCTTTGCTGTCTCTGACAGAATTACAATGTTTTCAGCAAACCTCAAAGTTTTTACTTCTTTTCCATGGATTTTAATTCCTACTCCACATTTTTCTTTTGTTTCCTTTACTGCCTGCTCAATATACAGATTGAATAACATCGGGGATAGACTACAACGCTGTCTCACTCCCTTCTCAACCACTGCTTCCCTTTCATGCCCCCCTAGTCTTATAACTGCCATCTGGTTTTAGTACAAATTGTAAACAGCTTTTCGCTCCCTGTATTTGACCCCTGCCACATTCAGAACTTGAGAGAAAGTGTTTCAGTCAACATTGTCAAAAGCTTTCTCTTAGTCTACAAATACTAGAAATGTAGGTTTGCCCATCCTTAATCTACCTTCTGAGATAAGTCGTAGGGTCAGTATTGTCTCACGTGTTCTAACATTTCTACGGAATGCAAACTGATCTTCCCTGAAGTCGTCTTCTACAAGTTTTTCCATTCGTCTGTAAAGAATTCGCGTTAGTATTTTGCAGCTGTGACTTATTAAACTGATAGTTCGGTAATTATAGCACCTAACAATACCTGTTTTATTTCGGATTGGAATTATTAGGTTCTTCTTGAAGTCTGAGGGTATTTCGCCTGTCATACATCTTGCTCACCGGATGGTAGATTTTTGTCAGCAGTTATAATGGGATGTTATGTATTCCCGGGGCCTTGTTTCGACTTAGGTCTTTGAGTGCTCCGTCAAATTCTTCACGCAGTGCCATATCCCCTATTTCATCTTCATCTGCGCCCCCTTCTATTTCCATAATATTGCCCTCAAGTAAATCGCCCTTGTATAGACCCTCTATATACTCCTTCCACCTTTCTGATTTCCCCTCTTTGCTTAGAACTGGTTTCCCATCTCAGCTCTTGATATTCATACAAGTGATTCTCTTTTCACCAAATGTCTCTTCAATTTTCCTGTAAGCAGTATCTATCTTACCCCTAGTGATATATGCCTCTACATCCTTACATTTATCCTCTAGCCATCCCTACTTAGCGATTTTGCACTTCCTGTCTCATTTTTGACACGTTTGTATTCCTTTTCGCCTGCTTCATTAAACAATGTGACATTACAGAATAGGTTATTGAGATACTGGCATTTACTACTGGGCCGGCCGCAGTGGCCGAGCGGTTCTAGGCGCTACAGTCTGGAGCCTCGCGATCGCTACGGTCGCAGGTTCGAATCCTGCCTCGCACATGGATGTGTGTGATGTCCTTAGGTTAGTTAGGTTTAAGTAGTTCTAAGTTCTAGGGGACTGATAACCTCAGAAGTTGTCCCATAGTGCTCAGAGCCATTTGAACCATTTACTGCTGGCTTCGAGACAATGAGTGCCATGTTGGCCTTAGCTATATATCTACATCTTTATTCTGCAGGCAACTGTGAAGTGCATGTCAGATGGTACATCCCATTGTATCAGTTCTTTCCCATTCTATTCACATATGGAGAATAGGAAGAACGAATGTTTAAATGTCCCTCTGTGCACTGCACTTAATCTAATCTTATCTTCATGATATTTATGGGAGCGATATGTAGATCGTTGTATTATATTCCTAGAGTTATCATATAAAGGCATTCTCTGGATGGTTAATGTCTATATTTGAGAGGCTGTCTGTTGAGTTTCTTCAGCATCTCTGTGACACTCTCCCACAGTTCAAATAAAACTATTACCATTCCTCTTGCCCTTCCCTGTCTACATTCAATATCCCCTGTCAGTGCTATCTGGTACAGGTCCCAAACACTGGCCCAATATTCTAAGGTGGGTTGCATGAGTGATTTGTAAGCAATCTCCACTGTAAAATGACTGCACTCCCTCAGTGTTCTGCTAGTGAACTGTAACCTGCCACATGCTTTATGTATGACTATGCCCACGCGATCGTTTCATTTCTGATCCCTACAAAGTGTTACAAACAAGCATTTGTATGAGTTGGAAGATTCCAACACTGACTCATTGATATTACAGTCAAAGGATACTATGTCTCTCCATTTTGTGAAGTGCATAACTTTTTTCATTTCTGAACAATTAAAGCAGTTTGCCAATCTTTGCAGCACTTTGAAATCTCATTAAGATCTGACTGTATGGAGCTTGTTTCAGACAGAACCACATTTCACTGTCCAAGCTGCGTCATCCGCAAAAGCTATGACGTTACTATTAATATTGTCTGCAAGGTCATAAACATACAATATGAACAGCAAGGGTCCCTCCATCCAACATAACTTGCTCCGACTCCCATACGAGTAAATTCACAACCCATTCACAAATTTCGTTGATGCTCCATACTACTGTACTTTTGACAATAAGCGTAGGTCTCACAGAGAGTCAAATTCTTTTTGGATACCAAGAAATACTGCCTCTACTGGTTCACCTTGTTCCAAAGCTTTCAGTATGTCGTCTGAGAAGAGTGAGAAGTGGGCATCACACAGTCGACTTTTCCGGAATCCATGCTGGTTGGAATGTAGGTGGTCACTTCTTTCGAGATTGCTCATTATGTTTGCGCTCAGAATCTGATCTAAGATTCCACAAGAAATCGGTGTCAACGATATTGGAGAGTAGTTTTGTGAATCACTCCTGCTACCTTTCTTGTAAACTGATTTGACCTGAGCTTTCTCCCAACTACTGGGCACAGTTTTTGTTCGAGGGATCTACAGTACGCTACAGTCGCAGGTTCGAATCCTGCCGTGGGCATGGTTGGTTAGGTTTAAGTAGTTCTAAGTTCCAAGGGACTGATGACCTCATAAGTTAAGTCCCATAGTGCTCAGAGCCATTTGAACCATTTTATCTACGGTAGACTATAGTTCATTGGCTAACCCAGTCACAAATTCAGTGTCGAATTTGACAGGGATTCCATTGGGTCCTGGAGCGTTGTTTAGTTTCGATAACTTTAGCTGTTTTTCAACACTGGTGCTAGCAGGTATTTCAGTCATTTCAGTGATAGGAGAATTAAATTGGAGCAATTTTCTTGGGTTTTTCCTTGTAAATGAATATTTGTATTCCATCACATTCAGGTCAGGAGAATTTGGTGTCCAAATCAGCAATGTGAGTTCACTTTATATCTTCAAACCGCTTCAGCCCTATAATGTGGGCAGCTATCCTGCTGAAAAATGCCATCAAGCATGAAGGGCTGCAGGTGGTCCATAATTATGTTCATGTCGTTCACAGCTGCCATGGTGGAGTGGATTACTACCACAGGTCGCATGGCAACCCAGATGATTGTCCTCCACAGCACAATGCTCTACCCGATGGACGTCTGTGGCGCAAAGTACATTTTGAGCCGCCTTTCACTTGGCGTAACCAGGCACGACCTCCGGGTCAATGTCGCAAGATACTTGATTCATCTGACAGGAAGACACACTAGTCCAGTCAAATTGCGGATATACCTTGCAAAAGGTGGGGTAGAAGAGTTTATTTTTTCAACTCGTTCATATGGTTGGAAAGATTAGAAAACCGAGTTTTGCCAACAAAATTTCGCTTGGGAAAACTTTCTGCAGTCAAAAAACTTGGAAAATTTCGGCCTTTTTTTCAGGTTTTTCAAAATATGTCAGTTTCAGTTGCTCCTATCGCTTTAACGTCTATTTTCTTTTTTAAAGAGCACAAAATTCTCTACAAATTTGATTCTTGCTATTTTTTTCTGCTCCCAATATCTAAGGCGCTACAGCTCCTAAAAAAATACCAATTTTTAAAATTTTGAGCATAGTGGCAAGATACCTTATATTTGAACACTATTTTTTCTGTTTCTTTTGTGTAGTATAAATAAATTATACATCATGTTATATGTTGGAATTCACCACCTCACTTTCAGGTATTCAATTTCTCTGTATGCAACATGAGGAATGCTGGGCACCCAACTATTGTGATTCTTACATCACTACCTCAAGTTCACAATGGGACACCTCTGCCCTGGTATTTGTAAAACTATAAATATAAAAATACATCATTAAGACACACACACACACACAAAACAATTTGTCTCAGGAAACTGAACTATTATTAGCTGCAATAGGCAACCTAATTAGAAAGGTAATTATTCTTGTGTATAAAAGCCACGCAGTTGACATTAAAAATAAGTAGCGTTATTACAATTAAAATGCATTGTCAGTTACTAAAAAATGTTGACAGTTCTGGGTATGCGATACTTGTAATATCGCACTTTAGCGCACTTGAGACAGATATGAGCACCACTTCGAACGTTTTGATAGGCCAGGTTCCTCAGTGTCACCAGAAATACCTTGAGTTACGGATTCAGGGTCTGTACATAGAGTTGATCCCAGATTGACCTCTTCTTCAAACAGCGAGTCAGCCTCAGCAAGTTCGTTGATTTCGTCAGGTTTCCTCAACATCCTCCATAACATCTTCTTCACTGTCTTCATATAAAAATTTTGGCACATTTTCACAGTTGACCCCAATACATTTCTTACAAATTGCAGGAGAACACTCCGTCACAGTTCAGCTTGCATGAGCATGAAACAATGTGAAGAAGTGCTTCAGGTGCTGGATCTTGGCTCATTATAACGGATATTGGACCGTGGTCACTGTGATTCCAGCCCCATTTCTCAGGAGGTTTCCAGTTTCCCATCTAACTTTGGACTTGTTGGTAAGTTCGCAACGAATGATGTGCAGCATCTTGTGTAGGTGGCAACCGTGCAAGATTCAGTTTGCTTTTTGTGGCAGACTTGGCGAATAGCTGGTACCGCAAATGGTCTAGTGTGTGGGAACTGCTGACACCTCCACTATATAATGCGATAGTAACCTGTTCTCCTGCTGTTATTATTTCTACACGGGTAGCATGTGGTTTATTGAACGTGCAAAGGGCTGAGGTTAGGTGTTCATTTTTCGCAACAATACTGCAACACATAATTTTTCCTTCACCAAAAAAAGCGGACGTTGTATCACATCCGCTAAAGGTGTAACTGAACAGAATATATTCACTGTCAAGCTTGTAAACTGCAGTGGAAAACCACTTCTGCATTTCTTCTTCCTGGCTTTAAGAAAAATAAGTTTTCAATGCCTTGCCCCAAACCGGTCATGAGCACAAGCAGGTCAACATCTTCTCCTACAATGACAACACTACCAAAATATTTGGTTCTTGAAATGGCAGATGTTACAATCATAACGTCATCATCTTCTTGTGCCAGGAGCAATTCAATACTACACTCCAGAAATTCCTTTTTAAGAAGTGTGATCAAACGCATCTTGTTTCGTTCGTTGTACAAGAACTTGTCCTGAGGGACTTGGTTCACCATCTCTGATTCAAGCACAACGTCAACCGAAGAATGTTTTTTGGATGTACGAATCCTCTCAGCACTCTTTGTGCTACATTTGTCTCCCTCACATTGATACCCATCAAATACAATAGCAAATTGAGATCCAAAATGACGTTGCAGGTAGGAAACATAGCTTTGGGCTATTGACTTGAAGCAAACATTTCGAGTCCAAGTCACCAAGGATAAGGTACCCTCCATCAATGACAAAAAATTTACTCAGTCCACCTGACTTCACATCTTCCTCTGGAACAAAGGCCAAAGAATAAATACGCTTTTGTCCGCTAAAGAACAATTCCTACATACTTTTTCTTATAACTGATCATTAACGTCAATGAACTGTAGAAAATGTACGGCACCTGCATGCAATCGTATTACATATTATAACACAAATAAACTTCACGCAATCCGACGTGAATGTGTTCGTAGTTACTGAATATGATGCTGTTTGTCCTGGCCCTGCAGCAGAGTGAGATGGTAAATCCCAATGAATAACATGATGAGTAACATTTTTATACTACACAGGTAGAAACTGAAATAACAGTGTTCAAAAATTAGGTAATTTGCCACTTTCCTCCAAATTTGAAAAAAAATGGCATTTTTTGACGTGCTGTAGCGCCTTAGATACTGGGAGTAGAAAAAAAATGGTAACAATTAAATTTGTAGAGAATTTTGTGCTCTTTAAAAAAGAAAATAGACGTCAAAGCGATAGGAGCAACTGAAACTGAAAAGTTTTTTGACTGCAGAAAGTTTTCCCAAGAGAAATTTTGTTGGCAAAACTTCGTTTTCTAACCCACCTTTTGCAAGGTACAGGCTTTTTTTCTGACAGTTTCACAGCACTATACGTCCATTGACCCAATCTCCTCGATCCCATGCCAACTGCAGTTGTAATCGTCGATGTCCGTCCAGCCAGTGCGGAAACATGGACTACTCGTCTCTTGTGGATCTGTGCGTTCAACGGCGTGCTCTGAAGGGCGTGTCTGAAGCACTTGTTCGTGCAACGGCACTGTCCTCTGTCGTCAGATTTGGCACAGATCGCCACCTATCCTGCCTTACAGAGATGTAGTGGATGGTGTGAGGATGTGGCGTATTGAAACTCGTCCGAGCTTGTCAAATGATTTATGCGTTTCCACTACAGAGCTTCGTTCACCTCGGTCCACGTCACAGGCCCCACAATGCTGAGGCCACCGTCCCAGCGACCTGTACAACGCAATGCCGTGTCGTGCCGGACTTGTTCGCCAGCTGTAGAGTTCCGATTAGGTCAGGATAGCTGCGACAGCCGCCGACTCAGCGGCCACCATCCCCGTTGACTCCTTATTGTTCCGCCGGGAGCTGTAGGCTGGCCCCACTGCTGCTCCTTCCTCGGCTGGCATAGCTGGCAACGCGGCGGCAACGACCGCCCCCGATCCGGCGTCTGAACCTGCGGCCCCTCGCCTCGGAAGTCTCCAGCGTATGTCCTGTTTCGGTAACGCATCACTCCGAGTGACGTAAGCCCCACACCCCAGTTACGCCAGTGGGCCTCTTCTGCCTATACCTTACGACATGCGAACCGCTGCATTTACTCTTTTCAGAGGTTCGACGGCCCCTGTAGCCTCCATTACACTTCGCAACCGCTGGTCAGTGTAACTTACTGCAAACCAGCCCACACCCGGCTGTAACTTGTGCGCTCCGAAATATTGCACCAAATCTAACTTCCCTATTCTAGACGGTGGTGCCGCTACAGAGAGGACAGCCCTCTCACCTCTGAGTCCTGAGATGAGGCATCGACGCCAGACACCTTGTCCCACCTGTGGTCTCACTGTCCTACAGCTACACCACTGGCCATTAAAATTGCTACACCAAGAAGACATGCAAATGAAAAACGGGTATTCATTGCACAAAAATATTATACTAGAACTGACATGTGATTACATTTTCATGCAATTTGGGTGCACACATCCAGAGCAATCAGTACCCAGACCAATTACCTCTGGCCGTAATAACAGCCTTGATATGCCCGGGCGTAGAGTGAAACAGAGCTTGGATGGTGTGTACAGGTATAGCTGCCCATGCAGCTTCAACACGATACCACAGTTCATCAAGAGTAGTGACTGGCGTATGGTGACGAGACAGTTCCTCGGCCACCATTGACCAGACGTTTTCAGTAGGTGAGAGATCTGGAGAATGTGCTGGCCAGGGCAGCAGTCGAACATTTTCTGTATCCAGAAAGGCCCATACAGTACCTGCAACATGCGGTCGTGCATTATCGTGCTGAAATGTAGGGTTTCATAGGGATCGAATGAAGGGTAGAGTCATGGGTCGTAAGACATCTGAAATGTAACGTCCACTGTTCAAAGTGCTGTCACTGCGAACACAAGGTGGCCGAGACGTGTAACCAATGGCACCCCATACCATCACGCCAGTATGGCGATGACGAATACACGCTTCCAATGTGCGTTCACCGCGATGGCGCCAAACACGGATGGGACCATCATGATACTGTAAACAGAACCAGGATTCATCCGAAAAATGACGTTTTGCCATTCACGTGTTCGTTGAGTAAACCATCGCAGGCGCTCCTGTCTGTCATGCAGCGTCAAGGGTAACCGCAGCCATGGTCTCCGAGCTGATAGTCCATGCTGCTGGAAACGTCGTCGAACTGTTCGTGCAGATGGTTGTGGTCTTGCAAACGACTCAGGGATCGAGACGTGGATGCGCGATCCGTTACAGCCATGCAGATAGGTTGCCTGTCATCTCGACTGCTAGTGATACGAGGCCGTTGAGATTCAGCACGGCGTTCCGTATTACCCTCCTGAACCCACCGATTCCATATTGTGCTAACAGTCAGTGGATCTCGACCATTCCGAGCAGCAATGTTGCGATACGATAAACCGCAATCGCGATAGGCCACAATCCGACCTTTATCAAAGTCGGAAACGTAATGGTACGCATTTCTCCTCCTTAAACGAGGCATCACAACAACGGTTCACAAGGCAACGCCGGTCAACTGCTGTTAGTGTATGAGAAATCGGCTGGAAACTTTCGTCATGTCAGCACGTTGTAGGTGTCGCCACCGGCGCCAACCTTGTGTGAATGCTCTGAAAAGCTAATCCTTTGCATATCACGGCATCTTGTTCCTGTCGGTTAAATTTCGCGTCTGTACCACGTCATCTTCGTTGTGTAGCAATTTTAATGGCCAGTAGTGTACTTTCTGTAGATGCTAACGATAATACGAGGGCTATCCACAAAGTACATTACGTTTTGGAATTAAAAATAAATAAAGTATTGGAAATTTTTTTTTATTATATACAGATGAAAGCCACACTTCAATACTACTTTTCTACATAGTTGCCATTTAAATTAAGGCGCTTATCGTAGCGATGGACGAGCTTTGGAATTCCTTCGTCGTAAAATTCAGCCGCCAGCGCCTTCAACCAAGTGGTTACCTCTTCTTGAAGCTGTGCGTCGTCATTAAAACGCTGCATAGCCAACCACTTCTTCATTGCTGTGAATAAGGGGAAGTCGCTCGGTGCCAGGTCGGGACTGTACGGCGGATGAGGAAACAACTCCCACTTAAAAGATTCGAGAACTTCACGAGTGGCATTTGCCTTGTGGGCCCGGGCGTTGTCGTGAATCAGCAAGATCTTTGAGCCCAACTTTCCCCTGCGCTTGTTTTGTATTGCTCTTCTGAGGTTGTGCAGAGTTTGGCAATACCTTTGAGAGTGTATTGTAGTGCCTCTTTCCAGGAAATCCACAAAAATCGTCTTTCTACCGGGTTACTGATTAACCACGTGGTTGAAGGCGCAGGCGGCCGAATTTTACGACGAAGGAATTTCCAAGCTCGTCCATCACTACGATAAGTGCCTTAATTTAAATGGCAACTATGTAGAAAAGTAGTATTTAAGTGTGGCTTTCATCTGTATATAATAAAAAAAAATTCTAATACTTCATTTATTTTTAATTCCAAAACGTAATGTACTTTGTGGATAGCCCTCGTAGCACGTGATCAACCGACCAGCTTCGCAGTTGCTCGTTCCAAGTCGTAGCCCCTAACACACTCTGCTTTGTCAATAACTCTTATGACAATGGACTTTCCAATTTGTGGCCCGTATCATGGCTGGAATCGTCATTCGCCTCTGCTCCACTTACATACTTTCCTTACCACGTCACTTGTCTGCAACGCCAACAGGAGATATTCAGTTTAGTGGTCAGCAGTGGTCATAGTGTTCTGACTCGTGACAGTATTTCCATTTAATATTTGATCACTTTGTATGGGACTATAGGTCAGATTTTCTTCAGCGAATTAGCTTTAAGAACATTAGCGACCGCTAAGTGTGGGCACCAGTTACTGACCTTCGTACACTGATTCTGGCGCCATCCACCTTAGTGGCAGGTTCATCTGGTTGACGCTCCGGTAGTACTGCTCCACCTCGCGTGACAATCCAAAATCGGATATCTTCACTACATCACCTGCAGATAGGAAGAAGACAACAACGTTAATCGACAGTCATTTTTGCGGCTCACTGTTGTGTGAAAGTGCAATAGCGATCAGTCGAAATACGAGGGTTGGAACTTTAATAGTGGGAACTATTTATTTACAGCTGCCGGCCAGGTGGCGGAGCGGTTCTTGGCGCTACAGTCTGGAGCCACGAGACCGCTCGGTCGCAGTTTCGAATCCTGCCTTGGGCAAGGATGTGTGTGATGTCCTTAGGTTAGTTAGGTTTAAGTAGTTCTAAGTTCTAGGGGACTGATGACCTCAGAAGTTAAGTCCCATAGTGCTCAGAGCCATTTGAACCATTTATTTACAGCTCGTACAAAATAGATACGTGTTTCAAAGCTCTACAGACCTTCAAAGTAGTCACCAGCACTGTGTATAACCAGTTGCCAGCGATGTGGAAGTCGTAGGATACTCTTAGCAGTGACAGTTGTGTTGACAGTTCGAGCGGCGCGGTCTACTGCCCGACGAATTTGTAGCAGTTTTGAAGCGAATGCCGTGAAGAGTTTCCTTCAATTTATAAATTGAGTTGAACTCACGAGGGCTTAAGTCAGGGGAGTGCAGTAGGTGGTATAGCACTTAGCAGCCCCATCAGTCAAACGAATAACAGCTTGCACTGTACGCGCTTGAGGATTGTCCTGCAAAATGATGGCCAGGTACTGTAGAAAGTGTCACCACTTCTGTCTCTAAGCTGGTCGTAGGTTGTGTTCCAAAAATGAACAGTACAGACACAGAAGTGATGGCATTTTCTGCAGGACCTGACCATCATTTTGCAGGACAGTGCTCAAGCACATACAGTGCAAGCTGTTACTGATTTGTTTGACTGATGGGGCTGCTAAGTGCTATACCACCTACTGCACACCCCTGACTTAAGCCCTCGTGAGTTCAACTCGATTTCTAAGCTGAAGGAAACACTTCACGGCATTCGCTTCAGAACTGCTACAAATTCGTAGGGAAATAGACCGCGCCGTTCGAATTGTCAACACAACTGGCACTGCCAAGAGTATCCTACGACTTCCACATCGCTGGCAACGGGTTGTACACAATGATGGTGACTACACTGAGGGTCAGTAAAACTTTGAAACACGTATCTATTTTGTACGAGCTGTAAATAAATAGTTGCCACTATTAAAGTCCCAAACCTCGTATTTCATTAGGTCCTCCCAATGCTCACATAGGGTGAGGTGAAAGTTCTTGGTCTCAAAGATAGATGGCATAAATTCATAAAGGACATTTTAGACAGCGGTGACAAAGACATAGGATACTGATATACACATATAAGATTGTAGTAGCATCGCATACATAATGTAGAAAAGGGTAGTGTATAGGCGCAGCTGTTATTTGTTTTGAGGTGATTCTTGTGAAAAAGTTTTCGACGTGATTGTGGCCGCACGACGGAATTTAACAGACTTACAACACGGTATGGTACACCGAAGAGCCAAAGAAACTCGTACACCGGCCTAATATAGTGTAGGGCCCCCCTTCTAACAGCCATGTACCGCAAGTCTCTATAGGAACGGAAGGTTCCAAATGATTGGAAAAGAGCACCTATATCTCTGACGTCGATCTGTTGTAGAATTTTAGAACATCTTTTTTGCTCGCGTGTCGTGTCATATCTGGAAACCCAGAATCTACTCTGTAGAAATCAACATGGAATCCGGAATCAGCGATCGAGTGAGACCCAACTCGCTTTATTTGTTCATGAGACCCGGAAAATATTAGATACAGGCTCCCAGGTAGATGCCATTTTCCTTGACTTCCGGAAGGCGTTCGATACAGTTCCGGAATGTCGCCTGATAAACAAAGTAAGAGCCTACGGAATATCAGACCAGCTGTGTGGCTGGATTGAAGAGGTTTTTGCAAATAAAACACAGCATGTTGTTCTCAATGGAGAGACGTCTACAGACGTTAAAGTTACCTCTGGCGTGCCACAGGGGTGTGTTATGGGACCATTGCTTTTCACAATATATATATAAATGACCAGGTAGATAGTGTCGGAAGCTCCATGAGGCTTTTAGCGAATGATGCTGTAGTATACAGAGAAGTTGCAGCATTAGAAAATCGCAGCGAAATGCAGGAAGATCTACGGCGGATAGGCACTTGGTGCAGGGAGTGGTAACTGAACCTTAACATAGAAAAATGTAATGTACTGCGAATACATAGAAAGAAGGATCCTGTATTGTATGATTATATGATAGCGGAACACTGGTAGCAGTTACTTCTGTAAAATATCTGGGAGTATGCGCACGGAACGATTTGAAGTGGAATGATCATATAAAATTAATTGTTGGTAAGGCGGGTGCCAGGTTGAGATTCATTGCGAGAGTCCTTAGAAAATGTAGTCCATCAGCAAAGGAGGTGGCTTACAAAACACTCGTTCGACCGATACTTGAGTATTGCTCATCAGTGTGGGATCCGTGCCAGGTCGGGTTCACAGAGGAGATAGAGAAGATCCAAAGAAGAGTGGCGCGTTTCGTCACAGGGTTATTTGGCAGGCGTGATAGCGTTACGGAGATGTTTAACAAACTCAAGTTGCAGACTCTGCAAGAGAGGCGCTGTGCATCGCGGTGTAGCTTGCTGTCCAGGTTTCGAGAGGGTGCGTTTCTGGATGAGGTATCGAATATATTGCTTCCTCCTACTTATACCTCCAGAGGAGATCACGAATGTAAAATTAGAGAGATTCGAGCGCTCACGGAGGCTTTCCGGCAGTCGTTCTTCCCGCGAACTATACGCGACTGGAACAAGAAAGGGAGGTAATGACAATGGCACGTAAAGTGCCCTCCGCCACACACCGTTGGGTGGCTTGTCGAGTATAAATGTAGATGTAGATGTAGAGTACGCAGAAGTGCCGCTATGCGACGTGACATGGACTCGACTAATGTCTGAAGTAGTGCTGGAGGGAACTGAAACCATGAATCCTGCAGGGCTGCCGTAAGACTACGAGAGTGTCGAGAACTCTTCAGAACATCACGTTGCAACGCATCCCAGATATGCTCTATAACGTTCACATCTGGGGAGTTTGGTGGCCAGCGGAAGTGTTTAAACTGAGAAGAGTTGCCCTGGAGCCACTCTGTAGGAATTATCACGTGTGGGGTGTCGCACTATGCTGCTGGAACTGCCCAAGTCCGTCGGAATGCGCAATGGACATGAATGGATGCAGGTGATCAGACAGGATGCATACGTGCGTGTAATGTGTCAGAGTGTATCACGTAAAATCTACACTGCAAATTGATCGATCCGTAATTATAACACTCAAAACTATACGAAATTACGTTCAGTGCACACCGAAATGTTTCTTTCAAAAAGCAAGACAACTGAAAATTAGACGAAGGTCCCAAGTTCGAGTCTCGGTCCGGCACACAGTTTTAATCTTCCTGGAAGTTTAGTATCAGCGCACACTCCGCTGCAGAGTGAAAATCTCATTCTGGGAACAATACAATTATCATTATCAATGTCCACATTATTCCTATTGCTTCGTCTACGCAGAAACTGCGTGTCTTTAACTCTTTGTGTTAGTCATACCCACTAGCGACCACCGAGGTATAGCCTAAAAGAAATATAGTTTGCTTAAAGTAAGGAAACTCGTAACTACTCAAAATTAAGGAACTACAAACTATCAACGTACTTCAGATTTTCTGAGAACGGTGGCAATTTCAGTTTGCTGTCAGACAAATGTAAACAACGTTCTGTACAGTCTGCATTGTCCGCGAAGGCTTCGTTGCTGCAATGTTTTGTTTTCCGTGGCTGACAGCATCAACCATCTAACAGTTGTGACAATATAGCTTTCCCATTCGTGTGTGTTACGGAAAATGAACCATCTGCAGATTTGCAGATGAAATGCGGTTCCAAACGGTTCAAATGGCTCTGAGCACTATGGGACTCAACATCTGAAGTCATCAGTCCCCTAGAACTTAGAACTACTTAAACCTAACTAACCTAATGACATCACACACATCCATGTCCGAAGCAGGATTCGAAACTGCGACCGTTGCGGTCGCGCAGTTCCAGACTGAAGCGCCTAGAACCTCTCGGCCCCAACGGCAGGCAAATGCAGTTCCACTAAACGTTGTTACTTTCGTGTGTCAGTTCTACGATAGTACATGAACAGCAATCAGGGTAGAAATTGGTAGCCAAATTAAACACAGAGGAAAACTTTTCTCACGTGTGTATGTCCGCTTCCTTTTATCTCTCTGAATGGCTACGTATGCACTTGATTTCTTTTGTTACACGTCTATGGCAAAGCAGCTTTCAAATTACACACGTCAGCCAGAACAATATGACCACCTACCAAATAGGCGGTATGTCCACATTTATGTTTTATAACAGCGGAGACTCTTCATGGCATCGAAGCAATGAGGCCTTGGTAAGAAGCTGGAGGAAGCTGGCAGCACAGGAGCACACACAAACCACCTGTTGTTGTTGTGGTCTTCAGTCCTGAGACTGGTTCGATGCAGGTATCCATGCTACTCTATTCTGTACAAGGTTCTTCGTCTCCCAGTACCTACTGCAACGTACATCTTTCTGTATCTGTTTAGTGTATTCATCTCTTGGTCTCCCTCTACGACTTTTACCCTCCACGCTGTCCTACAATACTAAATTGGTGATCCCTTGATGCCTCAGAACATGTCCCACCTACCGATCCCTTCTTCTAGTCAAGTTGTGCCACAAACTTTTCTTCTCCGCAATCCTATTCAATACCTCCTCATTAGTTATATGATCTACCCATCTAATCTTCAGCATTCTTCTGTAGCACCACTTTTCGAAAGCTTCTATTCTCTTCTTGTCCAAACTATTTATCGTCCATCTTTCACTTCCATACATGGCTACACTCCATAGAAATACTTCCAGAAACGACTTCCTGACAATTAAATATTTACTCGATGTTAACAAATTTCTCTTCTTCAGAAACGCTTTCCTTGCCATTGCCAGTCTACATTTTATATCCTCTCTACTTCGACCATCAACAGTTATTTTGCTCCCCAAATAGCAAAACTCCTTTACTGCTTTAAGTGTCTCATTTCCTAATCTAATTCCCTCAGCATCACCCGACTTAATTCGACTACATTCCGGTGTCCTCGTTTTGCTTTAGTTGATGTTCATCTTATATCCTCCTTTCAAGACACTGTCCATTCCGTTCAACAGCTCTTCCAAGTCCTTTGCTGTCTCTGACAGAATTACAATGTCATCGGTGAACCCCAAATTTTTTATTTCTTCTCCATGGTTTCTAATACCTACTCCGAATTTGTCTATTGTTCCTTTACTGCTTGCTCAATATACAAATTGAATAACATCGGGGAGAGACTACAACCCTGTCTCACTCCCTTCCCAACCACTGCTTCCCTTTCATGTCCCTCGACTCTTATAACTGCCATCTGGTTTCTGTACAAATTGTAAATAGCCTTTCGCTCCCTGTATTTTACCCCTGCCACCTTCAGAATTTGCGAGTATTCCAGTCAACATTGTCAAAAGCTTTCTCTAAGTCTAAAAATGCTAGAAATGTAGGTTTGCCTTTCCTTAATCCACCTAATTCCTATAAATTCTGCGGAGGGAGGTGATGAGCTCTGACGCCATGTGCCGCGCGGGATTAGCTGTGCGGTTTAAGGTGCTGCAGTCATGGACTGTACGGCTGGTCCCGGCGGAGCTTCGAGTCCTCCCTCGGGCATGGGTGTGTGTGTGTTTGTCCTTAGGATAATTTAGCTTCAGTACTGTGTAAGCTTAGGGACTGATGACCTTAGCGGAGTAAGTCCCATAAGATTTCACACACATTTTTTCTGACGCCATGTCCAGTCACAATCCTGACCTTGTGACATGGTGCATTATCTTGTTGAAAAATGCCACTGCCGTCGGGGAACAGGATCGTCTTGAAGGGGTGTACGTGGTCTGCACTCAGTGTACAATACTCCTTAGTTGTTATGTTGCCTCGCACGAGCTCCACTGGGCCCTGGATATCCACGTGAATATTCCCCAGAGCATGATGAAGGCACCGCCAGCTTGTCTCTGCCCCGCAGTACAGGTGTCAGTGAGTTGTCCTCCTGGAAGATGACAGATTCGCGCCTCCCCATCAGCATGATGCTGAAGTTATAGGAATTCATCAGACTGTGCAACACTCTGCCACTGCACCAACGTCCATTGCCGATGGTCACGTGCCCATTTGAGCTGTAGTAGCCGATGTCATGGTGCTAACACTGGCACAGGCACAGTTCGTCAGCTGTGGAGGCCTGTTGCTAGGAGTGTTCAGTGCACCATGTGTTCAAACACACTTGTACTCTGCCCAGCATTAACATCTGATGCTAGTTCTGCCACAGTTTTACCACTGTCCAACCTACGACGTCTGACGTTTGTAATGAGGCGCAGCCACCCAACTCCACGACCTCTGGACGTGGTTTCACCTTGGTTTCACCACATGTTGAAGAAACTCACCACAGCACTCCTCGAATACTCAAGTCCTGCAGTTTCCAAAATGCTTGTGCCGAGCCTCTGGGCCATCAGAAACTGTCCTCGGTCAGACTCAAAAAAATGGTTCAAATGGCTCTGAGCACTATGGGACATCTGAGGTCATCAGTCCCCTAGAATTTAGAACTACGTAAACCAAACTAACCTAAGGACATCACACACATCCATGTCGTAGCAGTCGCGTGGTTCCGGGCCGAAGCGCCTAGAACCGCTTGGCTACTGCAGCCGGCACAGGAATATCGTTGGACCAAGTTGATTAGTCTACAAGGAGACTACATTGAAAAAAGAAAACTAGTTTCAGTGATGTACGTACTTTTTATTCTAATCTGTTCTGAGAACTTTTCAAACCACCCTCGTAATATGAGACTGATTAAATTTCGAGCATAGAATACCTTTGAGGCAGTTCCTGGCAGCGAGGTCCCTGTGCACGCAGTTCATGGACTCGAGGTAGCACATACCATGTGCCACGTCACGGCACATGGCGACCAGCTGGTGAGGAAGCAGCGACCTGCCATTCTTGCGAAGGAACTGGCGCAGCTGTCCATCTGTGAGGAAAATCCAGGTATCAGGTGACACACAAGTGCAGGAAGGTGGCCCAATTTTCAGCCGTTCTGTACATCCCCCTCCATTAAGGGGGGTAGGACGTCAAACGGGCCAACTTATAGCAGGTGCTATAAGTCTATACTTTTACAAATAAATTCAAAAGAATTTGTCAGCATGACCAAGAAGTACTCAGGAGTCACACTGATAGCAGTGGATGTTGAAAACATAACAAAAGCAATTTGTTTTATATGTGAAATTCGACCATTTTTTCCGTTACCATTCGCTGCATTAATTGTTTTAGGTACACTTTTCTTCATAAGTAAGGGAGATTCTTCAATGAATTTTCCACAGCATACAAATCACACTTAAAGTAGTATGAAGCTCTAGAATTTATTTAATTTATGAAAAAATGACTGAGTTATTACATTTTAAACTTCATGTTTAGAAAAAACTCAAATTTTATAGTTAATTATCCCATTTTTTACCACAATTTTTAATAGATTTGGAAAATCCTAGAGTTTTGCATTAAGGAGTTTGTGTTTAATAAGCATACCAAGTTTGATAGTAATAGGATATTTATTTTAGCTGCTACATGTACCTAAGTACAGAAAATTGTGTTTTGCGTAAAATGGCCGTGGAAGTTTCTCCTTGTATTTGGCATTCTTTTAGAACTGTGCAGCACCGTAAGCAGGTTCTTTTTCGTTTTCAATATCAGTTTCCTTCCTCTTCAAATTCCTATGATGCACTGATTTATCTGCTTTCACTACATGCTCTCTGTCTACCGCATACAAAGCTTTGATACAGTTCACTTTGGGCTTAATTCCCATTTTCTCTAATACATATTTCCTGCTTTGCACACCGTCATTAAAACATGAAACTGCGTCATAAACACCAATAGCAAGTGCATTTCTTCTCACAAAAACAGTTTTTGGCAATGTTTCCCATACACATTGGTTAAAACTTTAATTTGGGTGTTGGGTACCACCATGAAGGCATTTCTTCAGTAAGTTTTCATTTGCAAGGCAGTGTGTTTCATTCACAGGAAGACTGAATTGTTCATTCACTTTTCGATGTTATTTTCTTGTAGCTATATGGCTGTGAGTATGTTTCTGTAAATACTTTGGTGCGATTTCCGAATAAATACGTCAGGTGACTGCAATATACGTGAAGTACTTCGTAAGCAAGCGAGTACATTTATTTATCACTTTTACAATTTTGATCTGAATGTGGGATTCCTATTTTTGACATTTTGAAAACACAACAATGAACTGCAGAAGCATGTGTTGGCAAAAGCATTGCACAGGGAATAGTAAATGAAAGTATAAGAGGTGTACAAATCTCAGGAAAATTTGGTTTCATGAGGCCTGAAAAGCATCGAAATTGCAAAAAACCTGTTAGAAAAATGGATGGTTTTGACAACGATATATTAAAGTGCTCCGTCTTTGAAATGTATATGAGTAGAGAATATTCGAGATTACAAAGCTTGTTTCTAATATGCATAAGAAAATTGGCTTCAAAGGTTGCGCTCCATCAACTCAAAGTATTTAAAAAGACATTGGTTGCAAGTAAGTTAAGAACAGGGTTTTTATTGAAAGAAGTGACATGGGTGCAATACAAACAACAACCCTCATAAAGATTCACAATCCAAGAGAAGGAGGTAGTTCAAAGTGTATTATCTCAATGAAACATGGGTGAATTCGAAAAATTCCATGAATACCTGTTGGTTAATGAGTGATGGTACTGTCGGTTTTAAAATTCCCATGGGAAAAAGGGTCTTGGATAATTATTCTCTTCTTCTGATTTCATTGTTGAGAGTAAACCTGTATTTAGATGTAAGAACATAAGCACTGACTGTTATGCAGAAAATAAAGCTCTCAGTTTCAAGAAGTGTTTCAGAGAACAATTCTTGTCATATTTTGCTTCGAATTCGGTCATTGTGATTTCCGTACCTGTTATCGTTCAGGTATTACAAAGAAAACATGAAATACGAACACCACAAAAGAGCATATTGTGCTCTGGCTTAAAAATAAAAGTATTGTGCACAGTTTAGGCCAGACTCGTGGCGAACATTTACAGCTCGTTAACATATATTTGTCACGTGATGGAAATTAAAAATTTGGCCTTCTTGTACCTGAATGTGGTCACACCAATTTTACATTTGCCCACACATTACTGTCAGTATAATCCGACAGAATTAATTTGGGCACAGGTTAAAAAGTCGTGAGTGCAAGAAACAAAACATTCAAGTTAACAGACACAGAATCACTTGTGGACGAAGTAACATACATCTCCCTTCAGTGTGGGTACGCTGTGTGTGGCACACTGAAAAGCTTTGGAAAGAAGACGCTGATAGGGAAGTGAAGATGGATGCCTTGAACCTATCATAATAAATTTACAGTCAAGTGGTCCACACACGCCGGCCGGTGTCGCCGTGGGGTTAAAGGCGGTTCAGTCTGGAACCATGTGACTGCTACGGTCGCAGGTTCGAATCCTGCCTCAGGCATGGATGTGTGTGATGTCCTTAGGTTAGTTAGGTTTAATTAGTTCTAAGTTCTAGGCGACTGATGGCCTCAGAAGTTAAGTCGCATAGAGCTCAGAACCATTTGAACCATTTTTTTTGGTTCACACATGCCCTCTGGTAGCAGTAACAATGGTCTTATGATATAAACTTTGGAATAAAGTGAAGTAATGCTGTTTCTTTGTTTTAAAGACTTATGATATCGAAAATATGTTCATCACCATATCATTGCATACATATTACATGAGAACTTCCTAACTCATACCGTTTAGGAATTTCTCTCCTATGAAGCATGTAGACTATAATTTTCAACATGTTGCCCAAGGAGAAGTTAAGCTTTCACCAATGCGCTGTACGCTCTATTTACCGGAGAGAGCACTGCTGGATAAAAACGTCAGAAACTCTGATATTGCTAGAAGTGAACCCCTATCATTTTCAAGGCAGGAATTGGAAAAGGTCATAAAATGACACAGAGGGTTACCTGTTGAGATATAGGTGCTATCCGACGTTATTGCTCAAAGTTCCCTCGAGTAATTCACAGAAGATGGCTAATTGTTCGCTTTTTCAATTCAACACTTTGGCGCTTGTGGGAGGGTCATACTGGATTCACCAACTTTCATCTCAAGCGGTAGGCTTTGACAGAAATGTTGGATCACTTCTGGCTATATCCAGTAGTTCAGTAGAAATCTTTCGTCCTTGCTTTTTCTGTTTATTTGTTAGTGTGTGACAGACGAGTTTTACATTAAGTTTTCGAGTAGTTTATAAATGAGAGTTCTGGACTAAAGAGCATATCTTTTCAAAATTCCCTGTTTTAAAACCAAGATTTTAGTTTCGTTGTATCCCTCATTCAAAAATGTATCTTACCCACAAAAATATTCCAGTTCATTCAAAAATTAATTTTTTACTTAAAATTTAACATTCAACAAACTAAATTTATTCAATTAAAAATATAAAAACACAAACAAATTTTAAAATTTATTGAACTTTAATAACATGATTCGAATGATCTTTATTTTGTTTTTTACCACTTTACATAAAATTTTATCCAACAATTTTCTCTAATTTATTATCACCTTCAGAAATGATTTTAATATGACGATCTGAAAGAGTAATTTTATATTTATCATGTAAAAGTAAAAATCTTTTTTCAATTTTTAGTTACCAAAATTTGACTTTTTCCAATATTGTAAAATTAATTTTTTTCAGTTCAATTAATCTGCTGAACACTTGTGCATAAATATTATTACAGTTCTTCACTTGCTACATTTTCAATGCTACCATTCATGTCTATTTCGCTTTTCTTTTATTTATGTAGAAGAAATGTAGGTTTACTAATTTATAGAAGTTGAAAATACTAATTTATTGAAACTGGAAATTTCAAAAAATTCCCATTCCCAATTTTAAAAATTTAGTACTTTCAAAAATTTAGATTTTCCAAAACTAAAATATTTATCAAACGTTTTAATTTCTTAAAATCTCAATTCTTCAGTTTTAATTTCCTATATCTATCTGAAAGTACTTGAAAAAGAAATGTAAACATGATTTAACATTTCTATAACTTTTTCTAATTTTTTATTCGTATATGTAGTTAAAAATACTGTTCAGTGTTGTAAATCATAAATCGAATTCTTTTTACCATACATAATTGTATATGTAATTGTATCTTTTGGAACATTTTCATCAAAAATGCACAGAATGTCATTGTTGTTTTCTGAGTAGTTAAAACATTCATTCTTCTAGAAATGTTTATTACATACATAGGATAATTTTCAATAAATGGAATGGATTTACATTAACATTGTTACTTCTTGTGTTATTCTTTTAAAATCTCTATATGAATAATACATTTTTTAAAATTATTCTGTTGATCAAGATTCTATAATTCTTGAGGAAACATGTCATTTTTCCCATTTGATACATAGATATTATGTAATTTAAGATGTTTGAATAAAGGAGTAGCCTTTAACTATTTATTTTTTGTATTAATTTGCAAAACAACGAAAATAAAATAAGGCATATAAGATTCATCAGAATTATAATAATTAGTAACATGTAGTTCAAAATTTCGTTTTCCATTTAATCGAGCAATATCAACAGTTTGTTGTTCAATAACAGAAATTGGAATTTTTTGATTTTCAGATTTTCTTGTTCTAGTTCAAGTGAACATGTTTGTTCATATTTAACAACAGAAACACAAACTTCCATACTTTTAAAGCAATTTAATTTTCTTTTAAGGGTGTACTATTATCATTATTACCAACTCTTCTAAGAACAAAATCTTCTTGATCTTTTATTGAACTCCAAGTGAATTATTCCTTTAAAATCCATGAAAATCTTTCAAATAATAGTAATAGACAAAGTATTTCGTATTTTTCAACTTTACCATTCCCAATAAAGTTAGTCGAATAAGAGTTGATGAGAGAACAAATGCATTTTCATTACTGGACAGAATTTTGTTCCTTTTTCAATTTAATAAAATTGATCAACTTTAACTTCTAAGTATCAATTATTTAATATTTGATTTACTATCATAGCTTTACTATCATAGCTTTACTATCATAGCTTTACTATCATAGCTTTACTATGATAGCTTTACTATTGTAGCTAAGAAATCTGTTCCACCCATGTGAGAATATCAAATGTTATATGAAGTTGTTAATATTTAGGTAGATCCAACCTTCAACAATGTTAATGTTAATTCCTGTTACCTTCTTTGGACAAACTGAACTATTTTTTGCATCCTCATTAACAGGAAGTGAGTAAAATTTATAACTCTCGAGTTCATTCACGATTTATTAACGAAATAATTTAGTAAGAGATTTTAAAAATTACTTTTACACAAGACCATTCTAGGCAATCAATTTATAATTTTCGTTAGTTAAAGATATTTCAAACTGTTTAAAGAGTATGAAACGTTGCAATATTTATGGGATAATTTGGTTACAAACTAATGATTCCAAAAATTCTGCATTTAGTTTCAATGAAAAATAATATTAGTTAATGATCATTGTGTTTAAGAAATATTCAATCAGATAAATTAAAATTAATAATTATTAATTCAAATTGAATACTTTCATAAGATTATAAGCAATTTTTTCATTAATTTCAAATTATTTTCAGTAATGTTATTATTAAATCCTGAAGTTTCACCAAGTGAATCACATTTATCCAAAACTACTTTAACATCACTTTCAATATCAACTCTATAAAAAATTTTGCCTTCTGTAATGTGTGTATCAGGTTCTCTGATTGAATAAATTTTTCCAAATTTTTCAAACTATACTGGGCAACAATAATTTGTATTGTTTTTTCATTAGTGTATAATTTACTATATTTTGAAGTAATATTTGCAGTTTAAAATGTTGAACAAAAAATCAACTAGTGAATCATTTTCATAAGGTCCTTTTAGTGGAACAATTAATATTTTTTAAGAACAGATGAATTGTCACTAAACTGTATTAATCTAATCAATTATATTAATAAAACTTGGGAACCAAAATCAAGAATCTGAGAAAACAACTGAAAAATAAAATTCGTAACTTTTACCAATTTCTATTCAGTGTTCAATAATAGGACGAAGTGCCTGTGGAAAAGCAACACTAATAATCGATAAATATATTCTAGCACTGGCATGGTCAAACTGGAGTAATATTAATAATTTTTACATCAACAAATACATCAAGAATTTATAAAAAGATTCAAAAAGTAGAATATAAAATTATGAAGTAATTACTACTTCCATTGGAAATAGTGATGAAATTATTCCATTAGATGAATGTGAAAATAATTCAGTTGTAGTTTTTGATGCTTCCATTCATTGAAAATCAAGATATAGTTACAGATTATTTTACTTAAGGTGGGCACAAAGGAATAGATTGTTTTTAAATATGTCAAACATATTCAAAAATACCAAAACAATTTCTTTGAGTTATTTTAAATTTAAAAAATATTTTTAAACAAGATAATACAAATTTAAATGATATTTAATAAGAATTTGTTAGTGGAGATTTGAAATTCAACACTTCAAAAAAATATGTACTAAATATTGGAATAGAGATGAAATTGTTTTTATTTAAATAATTGTGACAAGAAATTAATGGTGGTGATTATAGAGAAAAGAAATTAATTAAAGTTTGAACACATAAATGTTGAACATAAAAGCATTGAACTTGAGGAAGTTGAGTAAAATGATGAACATAAAAGTTTTTCAAAATACAAGCCAGAGTTTCTTAAAAACACTACATGAGTCAAAACTAAAAGACAAATAAGCAGAAGAGTTTAACATGAAAAAACAACAAAGAATAGAATATGAGAGATATTTAAAGGAAGATTAGCCAGTTATCGATGCAGTCGAATACAATAAACAATGAATTGACGTTTAGGCGATAATGTGTTAAAAGCTTTTTAAGAAAATAGAGACATTGAAAAAGGAATGGAAATTATAATCAATATTATTTGGAAGAATTTCTCCAACAATTAAACAATTTGATAGTGGTAAGACGGATCATACATTATGTGAATCAGAAATAAATAAGTTGTTAGAGAATTATGAAAATGAAAGAAAAAAATTAAAAAACAAAAATGTTAAGAAAGCAAATATATTTGAAAGAATTCTAAAATTAATATATATCACAATGGAGATAACTTTTGGATTAAGTCTTGCAGCACATTGTAAATATGGTGGTAATTTATCAGTTAAATTCAATTATGATAAAAAACTATTAGTAATAAAGCATATGATGCTACAGATGGTTTAATTAAAGTTTTAACTGAAAAAATATGGGATATTTAGTTAACGAATTTGATTTTGTTTAATTTTCCAAATCTATGATTAAAATATAACAATGTGATTAAAATATTATTGAAAATTATTTCCTTGTTTTTCAGAAAGTTATCTAAGGATTCATTACAAGAAGTGAACATTTAATTGAAAGCTATACACAAAAACCAACCAAATTTATTTGGATGAATGATACTCTCAGCTTAATCAATATATTATAAATAATACATTTTGAAGAATTAGCTAAAATTAAAATTAAAATTGTGAAAATCTTGCAATAACAAAGATGTTTACAAAATGATTTAGTGATTTTATTATAGTAGATCCAAGGGGTTTTCTTATTTAATCAGATTTTTGGAAATGTGACAAATATGGGAAAGGATTATTTAATAATCAATACATTGCAATTTAAATTATATATTCCTGGAAGAAAATTAGAAAAAAGGTTATCTAGAAGTGTTAAACAAAGAAGCCAACTAGATGAAGCTCGTAGAAAACAAGATAATGCTCATAGAGAAAATAAAGGTTTGGAAAAAACATAAAGCAGATAAAGCACTTCAGTTAATTGGAAAACAATGAACATATTATAATGATTCTTCAATCAGTGAAAAATTAGAGGCAACAGCTGTTCGAGGAATAATGTATGGAAAACTGAAATTAGGAATGGGGTTAAATGTTGATGATAAGGAAAGAGGGTTTATAAAATTTTTACTACATTTTTAGTGTGTGTGAATGATCAAGGTTCATTATGCTAAACAAATCTATTAAAGTCAAATTAAAAAATGATCAGTTGTTAGGGATTGATACTTTTATAACTGTTGCATAAAAACGTCATAGATACAAAAAACTGTTGAAAATTTGCTTATTACATTTGGTATTACCGATTTAAAACAAATTGTTGAATATTTAATGAAAAAGAAACAAAACATGAAAGTGGATTTCACCAATTTTACTTGTTGCATTAGATGGAATTGGTTCATTAGCTGCTGAAGCAGCATTAATTGCAAAGTCAATTCGTGACAAACAAACAAAATAATTTATGGCAGAAGGAAAACAACAATCAAGCAATGGAAAATAAATGTAAATGTTTGAAAAAAGTAAAAAAGATTTCAAAAAAACATCAAAAAATATAATACCCCAAAATCTAATTTTAACATTCAATCATTAGAACAAAAATAAAAAAAGAATTTTAAAAATTTGAAAAATATCAATCAAATATCAAAAAATTTCGATCAAAAATGAGAAACATTCAGTCCAAAAATAAATACATCAAGAGTGTAATGAAAACAATTAAAAATATAAAATACTCAATAAATGGAAAAATAGAACGATCACTACAAAAATTACCAAACAAACTTAATATGTTGAAAGTTTTCACTCATCTGTAAGTCAAAGATTAAAGGGACCAATCATGAAAATTCAGAAAACGAGATCTAACACCATAATGAAATGAGTTAAGTAATCATATACAGACAAATAATTCAATTTTTGTGGTTTTTATCGGTCAAAATATCAGTAAAGAATTATTATTTGGTGTTTGTAAGGGAATTAAGTTTACAAAATCAATAAAAATACTGTAGAAATCAAAATCTCTGGCTATTAGATGAAAAGATTCTGTTGCAGTTGATGTAAAATTAATTATATTTCGTGAAATAATTTAAGAGAAAATTACTTTTTTGTCTATATAAATGACAATCACAATCACATCTACTATTTCAAATGTAATAAATTTTCTGAAACACACAATTATAATAGAAGAAGCCTTAAGAAAAGAAAATAAAGAACTGAAGCTATTTGTTCAGTTTGTGGCACAAAAAAATAAGTTGTGAAAAACATTGTAGTTAATAGATTACATATTCATTAAGAAATTATAAATTAATGACACAAAACAAACGTGAAAAAAGTTAAAAAAATGTAATTTCAATTTTAATAGATAATTTATAGTAAGCTGTCTTAGTCGAAATGGGTTCATAGATAAATTAAACAGAATATAATAAATGAATAATGAATATAAATGTTTATTATCTATTATTGACGTATTTTAAAAATTTGCTGGGCTATTACAGTTAAAGTCGGAACAGGTGAACAAACATTTGAAGTTTTTGAAAAATTATTCAAGTGGGCAAAATAAAAAATTACAAACAATAATAGTAAAGAATTTTATGATAAAGAACTTTTAAAGAATTAAAAAAATTGTATTTATCCTTATTCAACTATTAGCAAATGAAAGCCATCTTTTGTTGCATGATTTATTAGACTATTAACAGAAAAATGTGTCAAATCATTTAATTTAAAAGAAAATTATATATGGGTTAATTTAGTTATTAAACTTGTTCATGGCTAAACTATCACAAAATAATCAACATTAAAATGAAATCAGACATGTAAACCAAGAAAATGAATAAATATTATTGAAAAATTTTAATTTAAGACATTTGTAAGTTACTAAAACCAAATATTAATTGTCGATAAAGTAAGAATAGGTAAATTTAGATAACATTTTGAAAAAGGATGTGTAGAAAACTGGTCAATAGAAATATTTGGATCTAAAAGTGTTATTCATTGTAATGTAGTAACTTCCAAATGAAAATAATTAAAGCATGAAGAGATAAAAGGATACCTTTATGAACATTAATTATTCAACAAGAATTTTCCTTGTTTTTCCACATTGAAAAAGTTTTAAATCAGAAATTACGAAATAATTACATCAACCAATAATATCCAATAGAATTTTCATTCTTTGGATAAATTTAAAAAATTAGGTTGATAATTAATTCTTAATAATTCTTTATCTATAATCATCAACATTCGTTCATCATAAAATATAAGCTTTTAATTTTTAAGATCTAAAAATGATTCCATTAATACGTAATTAAATTCATTAAAGTCTTATTCTTCTCAATAAATTATTTTTTCTATTTAAATGGAAAATGGTATAAAATCATTAGTGTATTGTGTAAACAAGAAAAAATTAACAAAGAACAAAAAATAACAAGGATGCACATGCCTTAGAATTAGTTGTATTGATTGTACAAAACAAAATAAGTCAAAACATATAAAATAACTTATCACTAACTTGAATACAAACACATTTACTTTAAAAATTGTGAAAAAGAAGTAAAAAATTTCTTCTACATATATTCAAGGAAACATATATTCAAGGAAATGAAAAAAAGCTTGCGTTCTTTTTCGCTAACTTTTTTTATAAAAGATATATGAAAAGACATCAAAAATTACCCTATCATGATGTGAAGACTTAATTCTTTTTTTTATATTCTCTCTATGGTAAAGCACTTATTCCCTCTTTTAATATCATACATTTATCATCATCAGATTTTATAAAAAATTTACTATATTCAACTATAGAAAATTCAAGTTTAAATAATTTATTTAATTTGATTTTCCTATATTATTTTATTTTGTTGTCTGTACGTTTTTATAATCATCAAAACTAATTACACTTTTTCAAAAAGATTTTTTAGCATTTTAGATTTTATTTTCTTTTTCATGTACTCCATAAACATACATTTTTCATCTTAAACTAATGTGCTCTAGCATAATATTTCCATCATTTTAATTTTTCATTTTTCCTAAAACTTCCTTGTTTACTTGTGTAATTTTAAATCTTATTTTTTCGAATAATCACTTGTGTCAAATTCGCTTATCTTAGATTTCTTATGTGCATAAAAATCTTCAGTACTTATAATGTAAATAAACGAAACTGTATCCATATGATATAAATCAATTTTTTCACCATATTTTCGTTTCTTTCTGTTGTATCCATAACTGGAGAAACAACAAATAACGATTGGCATGAGTTCCAAATTCTGTTCATTGCCAACAGTTCTACAATACTAACACAACTTGGTGCTTGATCATGAGCAGCGACTGGGCTGCAGAGTCCAAGTCCGGTATGGTAAACAGTTGTAGTACAGCGTAGCGTTGTTCCTGGGTGCGACGTTGATGTAGCAAGTAGGTAGCCCAACATGAGACTTCCAGGTGTGGCGATGTATGCGGCTATATAGGGCGAGTGGTGGAGGAATATGCCCGCCGTAACTGGGTCCGCTTTTCGTGTCCTGTTATGATTGGCGGCGCAGCCTCATGTAACTATCTCTCGGGAGGACGCCGACTGAGGTTCCCATGACAGTGCGGAGGCACTCAGTGTGTGAGGCCCATGCCTGCACTGTACAGCTGTGCAGAGCTGCACATATGTGGGGCGTGCTGGTCGCTGGCTGTATGAAGCAAAGGCTGCAGATGCAGGTGCCATGGTGTGGGGCATTGACTATACCACACTTTCATTACAATGACACTCTTCCATTTTTATATTCGAAATATCTAGAATACTTATTCCCATGTAATTTCTACCACTTTTTTATATGAACTGCAACTAGATTTGCTGACAATATAGGAGAATGTTCAGAACTTGGTTTGGAAATATGTTTTGTACATTTTGCTTGATCTGTTATTATTTTAATATTCTGTCTGTGTCCAATATTTTCTATTGTTTTACCAAAAAGAGAGTTATTGATTAGTTTATACAAATCTTTTTCAAATTTGTTAGCTGATTTTTTCATATCTGTGCTAAAATCAATATCTTTTTTTCAACCCATGTTATTCTTATAATGATAATAACCTATGAACTTTTGTTATTTTTATCTAAGTTTTAAACTTAGTTTAATATTTCTGTGATATAGTAAATAATCTTTTTCCTCCTTGTGGTTCTAATGGTAAATCATTGTGTAAATCATATAATTTTACAAAACGTTCCAAATCGACTTCTCAGATGATATCATATTTACTATTATCTGGTGTTTTATGTATTTTTAATAATTCATTTATTTTACAAATATTTGGAATTATTTGATTTGCATATGTTTTAAATTTTATTAAATTGCTCCTGTAATTTTTTCTTCAAGAAATTTAACCATGTCAGAATCGTTTAATAAGTCAAATTAAATTTTTGTCATTCTCAATAAGATATTTCTGGAGCAGCAAACTAGTAAGGAAGATGGAGTTTATGATTGATTACATGTATATCTAAATTTTCAAAAATATCTGTTACTATTAAAAGACTACATTCATTATATAATTTTGTAAATTCATCTAAATTTTCAATATTAAATTTTCTTCAAACTAGTTCAGCACAATTATAATCTTTATCAGAAATACTGGATTTATTAAGCCTTCAATAGAAACTTTCTTTTTTGGGTAAATATGATTCTTGCAATTTTTCTTCAGATTCTATATATTCGTACAAATAAACGGTTTTTCAATTATTAAGCCAAATTGTTCACCTTTAAAATACATTGCTATTTCTCCAAATTGTCCTCTTATGAGATTAGATCATAATTTGGCAATACTGGAGGCCATAATTTCAAATGTATAGAAAAATCTTATTTTTAACCTACCTTCAATCATTTTATTAAAAGAAATATATTATTTTTCATTTTAGAGAGTTTTTGAAGTTCTTTTATAGTATTTTCATTCAATTTGTTATTATTATTATTATTGCTGTCAACAGCATTTAGAATAAGAACGATTCTTCTTTATCGAGTTTAGAATAAATCCTTAATGATTTGTTTCACAAATTGATGTGATTTCTTTATATTTTTATATCTTAGTTCTCTCTTTATTGTTTTTTTCATATCAAGATAATCAATAAATTTGAAGATATCTTACATTTGAATAATACGACTTTTTCTTTACAATAATTTTCTAAATCCTTAAAACTACATCCACAATTTCCCTTGAAATAATGTTTTAATTTTTGAAATAGCTCAGTTTCTTTACGTATTATTTATGTAGAGAAAAAATTAGATGGTTTAGATAGATGAGGTTTGTCAGAAATTATTTATAAAGAAAACATTTTATCATATATTTTATATCTTTAAATAAATGCGAAATTTGTTTGGAGGTACATGTAAACACAATTTGGGAGAACATATGCATAAGAAAAAATTATTAGCGTTTTTATTTTTTAATAAACTGGATATATCATCTAGGGTGTATATAAATTTTTGAATGGGGATACAGCAAAACCAAAATTTTTATTTTAAAACAGGGATTTTTTGAGAAATATGCTCTTTGGTCCATAGCTCTCGTATGTGTACTACTTATCTGTTTCCATAAATCTTTGGATTAAATGACACACATCACTAATCAATTAAGTTCTTCTGATGCCATACACACAGTTATGTGATGTTATTCTTGCAGTAACTGCCTTCCACCTTCCACATTTGCGTCGGTATGTGCTGTAGACAGGCGACCAGCTCTGGGATCGTCTTGCACTGAATCTCTGCCTTCGCAAAACTTTCTGTACCACTCGAAATACGACTTTTTGAAAGTTCTTTGCGCACATATGTTTCCTTAATCAATGTCCATGCTTCACTAGAGGTTTTTCCAAGCTTAACGCATAACTTAATTTTCTGCTCTTTGTTCACAATCAGCATTGACTATGTCACTCCAAACAGTGGTTGCAATGCACAGCCCTGCCACCTACTGAGTTTGTACAGAATCATGGCCAAGATCATTTCTGGGATCCACACATACCAGGCAATAAAGTTCTGTAAACTCAGGAAAAAAACCTGTCATAGAACTTTTATGACATAGGCAGTATATGCTCACGACAGTAACATGCGAACAGCTGATCAGCTTCGACGTTTCCGAAATGTTCGTTCCCAAGTATCAAGCCATAACAATTTGTGTTTTGTCAAAGTTGCTTACGTAAGTGTATTTCACCATTTGCCTCCCACACTGACGCTGGAATGATCCCCTGTTCGTCTCCACTCTGCTTGCATACTTTTCCTTGTCATGTCACGTGGCCACAAAGCGAGCAGTGGGTGGACAGTTGTCATAATGGTTTGGCTCATCAGTGCATGGAGTTACAAAAACTGACAGTAGTGGAACTATACGAGAACTTGAGTAAACAGCTTGTAGTATATAATGCAAACATGCAATTTCAAAGATGATTATAACTGTGTTGCTACCAGCAGGCAGTGGGTGCAATATCTAATACTACCCTGTCTAGTGCAAAGGTATTTGAATGTAAACGTTTTCAGTTTGGGACTGGTACTCTTATCCAAGTTTTTTCTCCTGGGTTTCCATTACTGCGTAGCAGTTCAGGTATAGAGATGCCTATGTTGGCTTAGCAGACCAATTTTGGTACGAAACATGCAGCCACATAACACACATAACACATTTCTGACGTTTCTCATTTTCCTGCCACAGACGTTCTCCTTGAGTTGGTCGTTATAGCACTTCAGAGGAGCCTATGTGGGCTTACTTCACTATACAAAATTTGTCGAGGAAGTTTGTTGTTTCTCATCCGTCGGTCAAACCCAGTCCATCTGAGTTGGTGACCAATAACTATGGCTTCTATAGAATACATTTTTGCCTTCTAATGAAGCGTAGTGTTTGATGTGAAGTTGTCCAGATTGATGTTCATAATATACCTAAGCTTCTGTTGGTTGAAGCATTCTAATTTCTTAAGATCATGGGAATGTGGCCTCCAGCTATCGCAACTGTAGATTAGGGAAGAAACAACTGCTTGATACACCATCAGTTTGGTGCATATGGTCAGCTCTTTATTCGGGAAGAACCAATGTAGGAGATGTCCAAAAGCAACATATGTGGCACTGTGTTCTCCATGTGCTTTCACAGCGAGGAGTTAGTTGATGATATACATTCTAGATAGAGAAACTGATCTCCTTGATCCAAAGGTGTGCTCAAATGGAGACATTTAGATCCAGAAAGGCAGTTCCAGGATCTGGCTACGATAGTACATTTGTCTTTTTGATGTTGATGATCACGCCAAACTGTTTATGTGCTGCACCAAAGCAATTTACAGTTGCAGCTTTGTGGGTGTGTGAGTTGGAGAAGCATTGTCATCAGTGTACCGTAGTTCAGTTACTTGAGTGAAGCTTGTGAACGTTTTAGAGCGCAGTCTGGACTTATTAAATAGTCTTCTGTCCAATTTGTATTTAGTTTCCACTCTTGCATTCTTTACAGACGAAATCTCCTGAAGCATGGCAGCTATGTACAGAGCAAACAACGTTGGAGTGAGGATACATCTTTCAGTTCGTCAGAAATTCGGAATTTGTCAGATGTACCATTATGGTGTAGCACTTGCCCAGACATGTCGTCATGGAAAGCTTGAATCAGTTTAACAAAATGTTCAGGGCAGCCAAAACGTTTTAAGATCTCCCAAATAGTTTCTCTGGGCACTATATCAAAGGCCTTTTTCTAGCTCACAGTGGTCAAGTAGTAAAGATTTATGTTGTTCCCTGCACTTATACTGCAGTTGCGCACAGACGATCACATTAATAGTTCCTCCATAGGGGCGACATCTGCACTGATATTCTAGAAGTACAGTCTCAGAAAGAGTCTGGAGCCGATTCAACACAACTGTAGTAAAAATTTTACCAGCCATGCAGAACATGAATATGCCACAGTAGTTATCACATATCTTTCGATCGCCCTTCTTACAAATGCTGATAACTGTTTGTCTACTATATGACGTTTTCGTCCTCACGTAAATAGGGTCAAATTTCACAGAATACCTTAACAAGGAATGCAACACTTACTTCAGCATGTCAAATACTGTAATTCAATGAAACTTGTAACTCTCAGCTGTCATACCCTCACTTGGGTACAAAGCGGCCCTCATCAATGTACTGAATTACTGTTTCAGGCGCACCCACATCATCTCACGATGAGTATACAGTTCGCTGTCCAAGTGCTTCAACCTTATCAATGGGATTGCTGCATATTTGGTTTTTTGAAAACCATCAGACAAAACTGAGGCACGGCTGGTTCATGCTATGCATTGGATTAAACCTTGGTTGCTATTCTATGTTTAGTCTCACGCTGTTATCGTGATTATGCTGTTATCCTCTCATTCCGTGGATGGCATTAGATCCAGAAAGGCAGTTCCAGGATCTGGCTACGCTAGTATATTTGTCTTTTTGATGTTGATGTTGATGTTGATGTTGATGATCACGCCAAACTGTTTATGTGCTGCTTACAGTTGCAGATCTGTGGGTGTGTGAGCTGGAGATATTCCCACCTTGGACTATCTTCGGCCTGGCACTTTTAGTTGCTGGCTGGGCTGTGTGCAGGCAGTTGGTCGGTTGGTGTGGAGCAGTGAGGAAATCTCCACAGCCGGGCCTGCTGGCGATCTCTATGCGGTGTCGGAGTGTGTGGTGCTGTTCCAATTGCTATGAGGTTCGTGGCTCACCGATCCTGGACATGAAAGTTGAGTTTTCGCTTAATCTACCAGCAAGTCACGATTGTTCACATTGTGTCGTTTGGAGTTCGTTGTCGGCTGTTGGGATATTCCTGCAAGCAACAACGTCTGTTTTCAAGTTGGCAAATTTAAGCCACCCTCCGGTGGAGTTTAACTGTACTTTGGTATTTGAATTGAAGTGCACCAGCAGAATCTTCTGTCTTGTGGCCGTTAACGTTCTGGTTACCTGCCCTGCCCATTGACGTAAATTTAGGCAGTGTAGTTTCCTCATTGTGTTGTCGCTGTCCAGCATGGTGTGTAGTTTGACAGCTCAATGTTTAATTGGTTGTAGGCCCCAATACCTTCTCTGTTGTTCCATTGAACTGCCTGTTGTGTGCTGGTCGGGTGAAGCAGAGGTTATCTTGTCGGTGGGTCTGTTTACTGTCTGTCAGTTGGGTTGTCGTCGTCAGATCGACAATGATTGGGCCCACTGCCTCTCTCACCTAAGCGAGCATTAGTGTTTGAATTCCAGGCCGACTCTCAGAACTTCTGAGTGCCCTTGAGTGAACTGCCTTTTCTTGTTTGTTCTTGTTGTTTGTACCTGTATGGCTCCTAGCCGATTTTTAGATGAAGGTTGTTTTGATCTTAAACTGTAGGATTCTTTAGGCCTTCAGCCAATTTTGAATTTAAGTTTTTTGCTCTTCATGTGTCAGATTCTTTGGGCCTTCAGCCTAATTAAGGAACTGTTTTATGATAAGGCTTTGTCTTTTAAATTTCTGATTTTGGTTGTGCTTTATTGGCTTTCAGCCGTTTTTAAATTAAAGTGGTCTTGCCCTTAAGGCATGAGATTGTATCGCACATGCAAATGGCCCTAAGCACTATGAGACTCATCATCAGAGATCATGATTCCCCTAGGCTTAGGAAGTACTTAAACCTAACAAGCCTAAGGACATCACACACATCCATTCCAAAGGCAGGGTTTGAACCTGCAACTGCAGCAGCAGCGCGGTTCCAGACTGAAGCGCCTAGAACCGCTCGGCCACAAGGGCCGGCTATGGCGCATTCAGCCGCTAATTAAGTTCCAAAACTAAAGCTGTGTTTTCTTTTTAAAAAAAAATTCATGGCTCTTGTAATGTTTGATCAAATAAAAGGTTGTATGCTCGAGTATAACTGACAGCCACTTATTTTGGCCCCTTTCCACAACTTAAACTACCTGTCCTGTCCTGCAGGTTTAGCAGGGCGTTTCAAAAACAAACCAGAAGTTACAAAGTAATTGATATGACGCGCAACCACAGAATGATTCATTAATCGCGACTAGTTTCATGACATCTGGTGACCTTTCTGACCAAGGTATGGTTTGCCAAGCACGAACACAAGCAGTAGACACTCACGGCATGTGGGAGTGAGCATTATATTGCTAAAATGTAAGGTCGGGATGACTTGCCACGAACATAGACTTACTAAATAAAAACTAGACCGCACATTGCCGCTAGTGTCGCGTCCCCACATTGAACGTGACAGAAGCCGCCATTTGCAGGGAAACAGTGCGTAAACAGGGTTCGTTCGTGTGCTGCTTTCAATTGTAACATTATAATGGAAGCAACGACGAAGACGGAAACAATGTTACATTTCACAGGTCAGTCATTTCTGGTTGTTTGTTACTTTCTGTTACTTGTATATAGTATTTTCATGGAGAAATAATACATCATGAGCGTTTGTTTTTGTTTAGGTTTCCCCTTACAAATGATTTTCTAAATCCGAAATTCTACTTGGGGAGAGAACTTCCAACCGACAGCAAATCATTTGCTGTGCTCTCTTCATTTTGAAGAGAATTTTTACATGGAAAATTGTGTAAATAGACGTCAACTGAAGGACGATGCTATACCGACAGTATTTGGATTTCTAACTCATTTGAAAAAGGTATAGTGTCCTGGAAATCGTGCAATATAGGCCTAGGTTAAATACTGTGGAAATACTGTCAGTGTGTACAATTTTAAACGTTCCCTTTCCAGGTTACCAAGGCAATCAAATATATATTAAGTATGAATCAGAGGTAGGTCGAATAATTGCGTTTAGATACTTAACAAGTGTTGTCAGGTGGTGATTATACTTCGTAAATGGTCAAATATTTGATCAAATGTTGCAAACTCAACCACTTTCAGAGGTGCTATCAGTGTTAAAAACTAATGTGCGAATGAAATTCCTACGGTATTTAAAGTGATATGGGTTATTACAATTAATCCTACCAAAATTCGAGTGTAGACAATACTGTGCTATACAAAAGTAAGCGTGCAAAATGTACACAGTAGTCGGCAGAAAGCAAACAGGACCTGACAGGAAAATTATGTGAATTAAATAATAATCGTACTGTCTGCTACTTCAGAAGTTTCATGTAATTGCCTAATGCAAATAACTCGACGTAAACTCGCTCCACCTTGTCAGGAAAGCGCCTTACATTCATAAATTTCGCGTCTCTATGCAGACGTATTTCGGAAATTAGGAAACTTCATTTAAGTATACTTTTAAAATAGACTCGAATACTCAGTACTTTTTTAAACAAACATGTGTTTAATTTGCTCTTGTTGCGTCTCATACACGTCAAATCACAACCCTAGTACTAGGATTCATCCCTGCAAATGGCGACGATCAGCTGCTGCAATTGGGGGACAGTTGCATCGCTTCCCCGCTACGGCGCGGTAGGGGCTTGGCCACGAAGGGCAACAAACCAGGATGTAAAATATCGTTGCCGCGCGGGATTCGCCGAGTGGTCTCAGGCGCTGCAGTCATGGACTGTGCGGCTCGTCCCGGCGGAGGTTCGAGTCCTCCCTCGGGCATGGGTGTGTGTGTTTGTCCTTACGATAATTTAGGTTAAGTAGTGTGTAAGCTTACGGACTGATGACCTTAGCAGCTAAGTCCCACAAGATTTGAACATTTTTAAAATATCGTTGACATACCGCTATGCTGTAACCGTGCCAAGAATGACCATCAAACTGGTCCTGTTGTGGCAAGAAATGACTGCTCAGACCGTCATTTCTAGTTTCCAGGGCTTGTGGTGGGCGTCAGTCAGGTTGATATCCCACCGCTGCCTGGAGAGTCTTCAGACACATCTTCGCTAATCATCAGGGCTCATATCGATGAATGAGATTCCAAGATGAATGTGCTCTACAACGCTCAAAACGAGCTTGCTTGTGTATGGAGGTCAATGGTAGTCGCCCCCCTTTCTGTGAGCACCTATTAATGGTCCTTGGTGTGAATGAAGCAACAGCTGTGCGTCATATCGACGATGATGATGAATCTGGATCTCTGAGTGCCTCTTTGACGATTTGCTCGGCCCTCCATTGTGTCGTCTCTCTAGGTCGATGGCTTCCTCCTTGAGACTGTGTTTGGGCATGGTTCATCCCTTCTTGTCAACATCATTGAATAGTAGCATCGCTCCAACTCCAATATTGAGCAATTCGGCCATTACTCTTTGAGCCCTTTCTCAAGTGCTGACATATGCATATAACGCTCATGCGCCTGTCTGCGAGGCATAGTTACTGTCCAACTGATTAGATTGAATTAAATCGACAATATGCCCTAGTGTCCATATGTCCCTGTTTACTACCCTTGACAGTTGTGTGTGCGCACACAGTGCTGCAGCAACACACTATCATCCATCGGCCGTGAAAATTCAGAATTTTTGCATTTTCCGTCGATACCTGTATGAATATCAATCTGTGAACAATTGGTATCACTCTTTTGTGATATGCAGGTTTTTGGTCTCAGAAGATTCGCTAATGTGATTGCGAAGAGAAATTGAGCTGTAACATGGAAGTCAAACGTTTCTTTTCCCATCTCCATACAATACATGTTATTCCTCTACATGTGAAGACTGTTCCTTGAAAGTTCTGCCAAACATTTATGTTACGTTGAAAGGGTACAGTACCGCCCGACATTGAAAATAGATACAACATTCTTCGTTATTCTTGTCAGAACGACATATTTTTTGTAATAATAATACCTCAATTTCACTTAATACACCGAAGCTGGATACCAGTGTAGGAAAGAAGGACAATTTATTTATTTAATTGATCACATGTGCACTCCCACAAAATAAATCCCTATATCCAATTTGGTGAGATCTGTGAAATGAATGAATGTATGGTCGTCTGCTAACCGCAGATAGTGAATGGGCCATATATGATCATCTTTGAGACGGTCCTTCGGTCACCTTTGGTGGAACCAAAGAGATGAAATTTACGTGAGCCTTGGGCGCCTGAAATATGGCTGACCAATACGATAGCAAGGTGCTCCCCCACCGCGACGGAGGTACGAGATGACCTGAAGAACGGCCCTGTTTCAGCACTCTGGCGCTGGATCTTGTGTTGGTAAGACCTGTCTTAGGTGTGCTCCGTAAAGACAAAAGAGTGGAGACATGGTATGCATGTGAAATACTTAAGAATAGTTTGGAATAATCATTTCTCTGTTTCAGAAACTTTTGAGGGGAGAATTAAATGACAGGCAGCTAATAGTAAGGAGATCATAGTAATCTTCGGAAGTGACCAACTGTCACAATGAAAGCACGTGTAGAAATAAGCTGAAATACTTCCGAGTGCTAAAGTTAAGCTGAATTACTGGCGTGTGTACTATAAGTTGGAAATATTTAAGAAATGGCGACTGCAGGACTTGAAATTCTTGTGTTGTATTCCATGTTGCCAGTGTGGTGTATTTCATGTAATTTAAGTATGTGTGGTTTGCATGGGAGAGTAGCAAGATAGGTTCAGAGGCAATGGGTCATGCGTGTTCCAGACCACTCGGTCTGGAGGAAATTTTCGTGATGATGAGTGTGAGAGTCGAAGTGTGAGATATAGCAAAACATCCACCATCCGATCCAGAAAGTGCACGGTAGTGTTAGATAATTACGAGACCATAAGATAGAGCATCACCAATGTAAAGCCATGCCCACTGGGCGGAGTTTCTCACGTGTAATTGTTGTAGAAAATGTAATGGTGTGAAACTTCCTGGCAGATTAAAACCGTGTGCCCGACCGAGACTCGAACTCGGGACCTGTGCCTTTCACGGGAAAGTGATCTACCATCTGAACTACCGAAGCACGACTCACACCCGGTCCTCACAGCTTTACTTCTGCCGGTATCTCGTCTCCTACCTTCCAAACTTTACAGAAGCTCTCCTGCGAACCTTGCAGAACTAGGAGGGCTTCTGTAAAGTTTGGAAGGTAGGAGACGAGATACTGGCAGAAGTAAAGCTATGAGGACCGGGTGTGAGTCGTGCTTCGGTAGCTCAGATGGTAGAGCACTTGCCCACGAAAGGCACAGGTCCCGAGTTCGAGTCTCGGTCGGGCATACAGTTTTAATCTGCCAGGAAGTTTCATATCAGCGCACACTCAGCTCCAGAGCGAAAATCTCATTCTGGAAATGTGATGGTGTGTTGACGTTACAGAAATTATCAGGATAAAAAAGATAGCGAAAGGAAAAAGATTGGTGGCCTTTTCCTTCGAATATTCTGTAGTCATGATATCCAGAATTTATAATGTGTGCGCCATTCATATTCAGTGCGATGGCCACGTGTTGATCAAAGCCGTTGGGTAAGAAAGAAAATGTGGTATTGGCAGTGCATAATGAACAGTCAGAGTTGTGTAAATTACTAATAGTCAGATGTGCGTTATCCGTTTCCGTTGCGTAATATTCAAACAGGAGAATGATTTGTAACTTAATTGTGAGTACTAGAGCTCATGTTACTCGATAAATAAGAATGGATCCACTCGCTTGGCAGACCACTCATCTCACAGGCCTGACTGCTTGATGCCACAGTATGAGCAAGGCATGTGGGTGCCTCTCAACATGCTGTAGAATGTCCTTGTATTGCTAACAGAATGAAAAAAGCAAAACGAGAGGGAAGTGTAGTATTGCAACGCACCTTTCACATACTCCAAGATGACCATGGGGGAGCGGGCGTCCAGGCAGAAGCCAATGAAGCGCACCACGTTGGGGTGCTGGTACCTGCGCATCAGCCGGCCCTCCTCCAGCAGCGCCCTCTGCTGCCCCAGCGTCACATCGCCGTCCCTCAGGCACTTCTTCACCGCCACCTGCTTACCGGTGTTGCGCAGCACGGCCAGGCGCACTTCGCCGAACTGACCCTGCAACATCCACACGGTGTCCCCTTCATGGTCTTATGGTAGTTCTGACGCTCAAATTCTTTTTCTCTCCATTTTGTTTCAGCAAACCTACACTGAGCAGCCAGAACATTATGACCACCTACCTAGTAGCTGGTATGTCCACCCTGGCACAAATAATAGTGCTGACATATCATGCCGTGGAAGCAGCGAAGCCTTGGTAGGTCGCTGGAGGGCATTTGAACCACATCTGCGCACACAAGTCACCTACACTACTGGCCATTAAAATTGCTAAACCAAGAAGAAATGCAGATGATAAACGGGTATTCGTTGGACAAATGTATTATACTAGAACTGACATGTGGTCACATTTTCACGCAGCTTGGGTGCATAGATCCTGAGAAATCAGTACCCAGAACAACCACCACTGGGCGTAATAACGGCCTTGATACGCCTGGGCATTGAGTCGAACAGAGCTTGGATGGCGTGTACAGGTACAGCTGCCCATGCAGCTTCAACACGATACCACAGTTCATCAAGAGTAGTGACTGGCGTATTGTGACGAGCCATTTGCTCGACCACCAATGACCAGACGCTTTCAGTTGGTGAGAGATCTGGAGAATGTGCTGGCCAGGGCACCAGTCGAACATTTTCTGTATCCATACACGACCTCCAACATGCGGTCGTGCATAATCCTGTTGAAATGTAGGGTTACGCAGGGATCGAATGAAGGGTAGAGCGACGTGTCGTAACACATCTGAAATGTAAGGTCCACCGTTCAAAGTACCGTGAATGCGAACAAGAGGTGATTGAGATGTGTAACCAATGGCACCCGATATCATCACGCCGGGTGATACGCCAGTATGGCGATGACGAATACACGCTTCCAATGTGCGTTCACCACGATGTCGCCAAACACGGATGCGACCATCATGATGCTGCAAACAGAACCTGGATTCATCTGAAAAAATGACGTTTTGCCATTCTTGCACCCAGGTTCGTCGTTGAGTACAGCATCGCAGGCGCTCCTGTCTGTGATGCAGCGTCAAGTATAACCGCAGCCGTGGTCTCTGAGCTGATAGTCCGTGCTGCTGCAAATGTCGTCGAACTGTTCGTGCAGATGGTTGTTGCCTTGAAAACGTCCCCATCTGTTGACTCAGGGATCGAGACATGGCATCTTATCCCCATGGCTGTAACGGTACAGCCATGGGGATAAGATGCCTGTCATCTCGACTGCTAGTGATACAAGGCCGTTGGGATCCAGCACGGCGTTCTGTATTACCCTCCTGAACCCACTGATTCAATATTCTGCTAACAGTCATTGGATCTCGACCAACGCGAGCAGCAATGTCGCGATACGATAAACCGCAATCGCGATAGGCTACAATCCGACCTTTATCAAAGTCGGAAACGTGATAGTACGCATTTTTCCTCCTTACACGAGGCATCACAACAACGTTTCACCAGGCAACGCCGGTCAACTGCTGTTTCTGTATGAGAAATCGGTTGGAAACTTTCCTCGTGTCAGCACGTTGTAGCTGTCACCACCAGCGGCAACCTTGTGTAAATGCTCTGAAAAGCTAATCATTGGCATATCACAGCATCTTCTTCCTGTCGGTTAAATTTCGCGTCTGTAGCACGTCATCTTCGTGGTGTAGCAATTTTAATGGCCAGTAGTGTAATTTCCATGAATTCTCTGGAGGTGGTGGTTAGCTCTGACGTGACGTCCAGTCACATCCCAGATGTGTTCGATCAGGTCCACATCTGGTGAGTTGGGGGAGGGGGGGGGGGGGGGGGCAACACATCAGTTGGACCTCACCACTGTGTTCCTCAAACCAGTGCATCACATTTCTGGCCTCGTGACATGGCGCATTATCTTGCTGAAAACACCACTGCTATTGTGAAACATGATCGCCACGAAGGGGTGTATTTGGCCTGCAACCAGTGTACACAACTGCTTGACCATCATGGCGCCTTGCAAGAGCTCCATTGGACCCACAGATGCTGTTGTATCCATAATTGGAGAAACAACAAATAACGATTGGCGGGAGTTCCAAATTCTGTTTATTGCCAACAGTTCCACAATACTAACACAACTTGGTGCTTGATCAAGAGCAGCGACTGGGCTGCAGAGTCCAAGTCCGGTATGGTAAACAGTCGTAGCACAGTGTAACGTCGTTCCTGGGTGCGACGTCGACGTAGCAGGTAGGTAGCCCAACACGAGAGTGCCTGGCGTGGTTTTTTTTTTCCTTTATTGTTATTTCAACATCTGTACATCAGGTAGACTGGCAGCAGCATCTTACGCTGCTCTTCAGCCTCAGAGTTAACTATAAGAAAACATGAAGAAGACACATAAGAGACTGAACAAACTGGCGGGCAAAAAACGGTAGACACAGAATACAAAAAACATGAAGCCGTTCACACTAGACGAGAAACACACGAAAAACCGTCGGCACGGCGCACAAACACGACTTCGACGGCACAGGTGAATGTAGGAGCTTGACGGCGAACACTAAACACAAACACGATGGCACACACACGAGAAACTGATGGCGATGATCACCGGCACGCGAATGTCCACATAACGTGTGTGAGTCTGGGGAGAAGGCGGAGGGGTAGGGAGAGGGGACAGCAAAGATGTCAATGGCAGAGGATAGGGTAGGAGGAATGGAGGTATGGGGGTAGGGGAAGCTCAGGGGAGGAGTGGGGAGAAAGGGAGGAGGGAGCGAAGGGGGAGAGAAGTGAGAGAGGGTGCCCATAGGAACAAACACAGGAAGAGGGAGGGAGGATCAAAGTTGGTAGGAGGGGTAGATGGAGGGGAGGAGAGCATCATCAGGGAGGGGGAGCTGGCGGAAGCCACCTTGGGAGAGTGTATGGAAGTGATGGAAAGCAGGTGGGACTTGGAAGTACAGGCACGGCATCGGACGGGGGCGGGAGAGAATGGGAGAGACCAGCGGGTGAGGAGGATCGAGTTTATGGGAGGTGTAGAGGATCCGTATCCGTTCGAGGAAAAGGAGGAGGTGGGGAAAGGGAATTAGGTCGTACAGGATCCGCGTGGGGTAGGGGAGACGGATGCGATAGGCGAGGCGAAGAGCATGGCGTTCAAGGATCTGAAGGGATTTGTAAAAGGTAGGGGGAGCAGAGATCCAGGCAGGGTGGGCGTCGCAAAGGATAGGGCGAACGAGGGATTTATAGGTATGGAGGATGGTGGAGGGGTCCAGACCCCAAGTACGGCCGGAAAGGAGCTTGAGGAGACAGAGTCAGGAGCGTGCCTTGGCTTGGATCGCCCGGAGGTGGGGGGTCCAGGAGAGGCGACGGTCAAGGGTGACACCAAGGTACTTTAGGGTGGGGGTGAGGGCGATAGGATGGCCATAGATGGTGATGTAGAAATCGAGGAGGCGGAAGGAAGGGGTGGTTTTGCCTACAATGATCACCTGGGTTTTGGAAGGATACAGGAGTGGCGGCATATGCGGCTGTATAGGGCGAGTGGCGGAGGAATATGCCCGCTGTAACTGAGTCCGCCTCTCGTGTCCTGTTATGATTGGCGGCGCGGCCTCACGTGACTATCTCTTGGGGGGACGCCGGCCGCGGTTGCTATGACAGTGTGGAGGCACTCAGTGCGTGAGGCCCACGCATGCGCTGTACAGCTGTGCAGAGCTGCACATAAGCGGGGTGTGCCGGCCGTTGGCTGTATGACGTAAAGACTGCGGCCACGCAGCTGCGGGCTCCACGGTGTGGGCATTGACTATACCACAGATGCCAACGTGAATGTTCCTCAGGGCGTAATGGAGAGGCCGCCAGGTTGTCTCCATCCCACAGTACAGTTGTCATGGAGCTGCTGTTGCCCTGTAAGATGACGGATTCGTGCCCCCCCCTCCCCCATCCTCCCCCATCAGCATGATGAAGAAGGTATTGGAATTCCTCAGGCGTGCAACGCTCTGTCACTGCGTCAACGTCCAGTATCGATGGTCACATACCAATTTCAGTCATAGCTGCCGATGTCATGGTCGTCGGCTGAGGAGCTCCATCTTTAGGACTAGAACATTTCTAGGATTACTATTAATCCCATAAATATTTTGACTTACACCGTCACGAATTAACATTGTCTGGAATAAACTAAACTTAAGGGGGGTAGGACGTCAAATGGGACGACTTGGAGCAGGAGAGACACCACAGAACATTTTAATTTCCACTGTCTATACTTTTAAAAATAAATTCATAAGAATTTGTCAGAATGACCAGAAAGGACTCAGGATTTACACTTATAGTGGTGAAAGATCAAAACTATAAGAAAATAATTTATTTTTTTGACCTTTGTATTTCACCTTTTTTCGCTTGCCATTGGCTGCATTTGTTGCTATAGGTACACTTTTCTTCATAAGTAAGGGAGATTCTTCGATGAATTTTGCACAACATACAAACCATAATTACAGGTGTGTCAAACTCTAGAATTTTCCAAATCTATTAAAAACTGTGGTAAAAATTGAGATAATTAACTATAAAATCTGAATTTTTTCTAAACATGAAATTTAAAATATAACAGCTCACTCTTTTTTTTCATAAATTAAATAATTTCTAGAGTTTCATACACCTGTAAGTATGGTTTGTATGCTGTGCAAAATTCATCAAGGAATCTCTCTTATTTATGAAGAAACGTGCACCTATAGCAACAAACACAGCCAATAGAAGTGAAAAAAATGATGAACTTTCACATGTAAGCCGGTCGGGGTGACCGAGCGGTTCTAGGCGCTACAGTCTGGAACCGCGCGACCGCTACGGTCGCAGGTTCGAATCCTGCCTCGGGCATGAATGTGTGTGATGTCCTTAGGTTAGTTAGGTTTAAGTAGTTCTAAGTTCTAGGGGACTGATGACCTCAGAAGTTAAGTCCCATAGTGCTCAGAGCCATTTGAACCGTTTTTGTTCACATGTAAAAAAATTTATTTTGTTATTTTTTTAACTTCCACTGCTATGACTGTGAATGCTTACTCCTTCCTGGTCATGATGACAAATTTTTATGAGTTTATTCGTAAAAGTATAGAAAGTGGAAATTAAAATGTCCTGTGGTGTCTCTCCTGCTCCAAGTCGGCCCGTTTGACGTCCTACCCCCCTTATCCCTACAGTGCACTGTTTATTCTGGCACACTTGTATTCTGCCCAGCATTAAAGTCTGATGTTAGTTCTGACACAGTTTGCCGCCTGTCCTATTTTACCAGTCTGCCCAGCGCACGACATCTGTAGTAAGGGGCAGTCACCCAAACCCACGACGTCTGGACATGCTTCACATTGGTTGAAGACACTCACCATAGCATTCCTCGAACACCCGACAAGTCGTGCAGTTTCTGAAATGCTGGTGCCGAGCCTCCGGGCCAACACAATCTGCCCTCAGTCAAACTGAGATAGATCGAGCGCCTTCCCCATTGTTCACACGGACAGCATGCTCTCTGATACTACACGCACCGTGCATGTGCCTGACCAAAAGTCATTCCACGCCACGTGACGCTGCTATGGCCTGGACGGGTTCATACCGACAGTAGGTCGGCCGGCCATAATGCTCTGGCATCAGTTACGGAATCTTTCCAACCTACACCATTTAGACGATCTAACAATCTACTGCTCAGCCAATCTTGTGTAGTCTCACATTGCAAAAGCTTCTATTCTCTTCTTGGCTGAACTGTTTATCGTCCACATTTCACCTCCATACAAAAACTCCAAAAACGTTCAGGAAAGACTTCCTAACTCTTGAATCTGTATTCTACCTTAACAAATTTCTGTTTTTGAGAAATGCTGTTCTTGCTATAGCCATACTGCAGTTCACATCCTTTCTCCTTCGGACATCATCAGTTATTTTGGTGTATTAATAGCAAAATTCATTTCATACTCTTACTGCCTCATTTTGAAAACTAATTCCTGCAGAACTTCCTGCTTTATTCCACTACGCTACATCACTACTAGCACAACTCATATACGGTTTTTAGTGTCTGATCTCCTAAAATAGTTCCTATACCATCAGTTGCTTTAATTCAACAAGGGTCCAGCACTAATAGAACAGCTCATCTACTTTTTTTTCATAATCGAATTCCCACACCATTGCCTGCTTTAATTCAACTACACTCCAGCAAATAATAGCTAAACTTATCTACTACTTTTAATATCTCATATCTTAATCTTGTTCCCACAGCACTGCCTAGTTCAGTTCCATTTCATTCCATTGCCCATGGCCGAGCGGTTCTAGGCGCTACAGTCTGGAAACGCGCGACTGCTACGGTCGCAGGTTCGAATCCTGCCTCGGGCATGGATGTGTGTGATGTCCTTCGGTTAGTTAGGTTTAAGTAGTTCTAAGTTCTAGGGGATTGATGACCTCAGTTAAGTCCCATAGTGCTCAGAGCCATTTGAACCAAGCCATTGCCCATGTTTTTCTTTTTTGATGTTCATACTACAGGGTTATTACAAATGATTGAAGCGATTTCACAGCTCTACAATAACTTTATTATTTGAGATATTTTCAAAATGCTTTGCACACACATACAAAAACTCAAAACGTTTTTTTAGGCATTCACAAATGTGCCCCTTTAGTGATTCGGCAGACATCAAGCCGATAATCAAGTTCCTCCCACATTCGGCGCAGCATGTCCCCATCAATGAGTTCGAAAGCATCGTTGATGCGAGCTCGCAGTTCTGGCACGTTTCTTGGTAGAGGAGGTTTAAACACTGAATCTTTCACATAACCCCACAGAAAGAAATCGCATGGGGTTAAGTCGGGAGAGTGTGGAGGCCATGACATGAATAACTGATCATGATCTCCACCACGACCGATCCATCGGTTTTCCAATCTCCTGTTTAAGAAATGCCGAACATCGTGATGGAAGTGCGGTGGAGCACCATCCTGTTGAAAGATGAAGTCGGCGCTGTCGGTCTCCAGTTGTGGCATGAGCCAATTTTCCAGCATATCCAGATACACGTGTCCTGTAACGAACGTGTCTGTTCACTTCACCATTAAGAAAAAATGTTGCTTCATCACTGAAAACAAGTTTCGCACTGAACGCATCCTCTTCCATGAGCTGTTGCAACCGCGCCGAATTCAAAGCGTTTGACTTTGTCATCACGTGTCAGGGCTTGTAGCAATTGTAAACGGTAAGGCTTCTGCTTTAGCCTTTTCCGTAAGATTTTCCAAACCGTCGGCTGTGGTACGTTTAGCTCCCTGCTCGCTTTATTCGTCGACTTCCGCGGGCTACGCGTGAAACTTGCCCGCACGCGTTCAACCGTTTCTTCGCTCACTGCAGGATGACCCATTGATTTCCCCTTACAGAGGCATCCAGAAGCTTTAAACTGCGCATACCATCGCCGAATGGAGTTAGCAGTTGGTGGATCTTTGTTGAACTTCGTCCTGAAGTGTCGTTGCACTGTTATGACTGACTGATGTGAGTGCATTTCAAGCACGACATACGCTTTCTCGGCTCCTGTCGCCATTTTGTCTCACTGCGCTCTCGAGCGCTCTGGCGGCAGAAACCTGAAGTGCGGCTTCAGCCGAACAAAACTTTATGAGTTTTTCTACGTATCTGTAGTGTGTCGTGACCATATGTCAATGAATGGAGCTACATTGAATTTACGAAATCGCTTCGATCATTTGTAATAGCCCTGTATGTCCTCTTATCTGGATGCTATTCATTCGTTTCAGCTGCTCTTCCAAGTCCTTTCCCATCCCTGACGGAATTACAATGTCCTTCGTAACCCTAAAAGTATTTTTTGTTCTCTCACAACTTTAATTCCTTCTCTTACTTTTTCTTCGGTTTCCTTTACTACTTGTTCGATGTACAGATTGAATAACATTGGGGCAAGCTGCAACACTGTCTCACCCTGTTCTCAAACATTCGTTACCTTTTCAAGCCCCTCAACTCTTATAACTACCGTCTGGTTGTGAACAAGTTCTAAATAACTTTTCGCAACCTGGGTTATACTCCACCGACTTTCAGAAGTTCAAAGAGTGTATTCTACTCAACATCTACACAATATTTCCATAATACTGGAAGTGTCATGAATGTAGGTTTGCCTCTTTTCAACTTACAAGGTGACAGATATTGATCTATATGGAAAAAAAACGTAAATTAGTTACAAATAACATCGTGCAGAGTCATCAGAAGATGAAAACAATTGCAGGACGATAAAAGCTATCTGGATGTTGTGCAAAAACGGAGCCTCCCAGCCATCAGTTCCACGCGATCATTTCATCTATTTCTTACTTCATCGTCGACATATTCGATGAATTGCGGTCTTTAATTGTTCCCTGTCTCATTATGTAGCCGACAACAGTTAGAAACTTGATCGCTCCAGAAGAACAAGTTGCTGTGAGTCTGATAATAGCATTTAATATACACACATCAAAAAAAGTTTTGCATGATCTCGGTTCCGAGAATTCCGGAACCTGTACAGGAAATTGGAATAGAGATCAACATAAACATCATTTCCGCCCTTTTTACTGCTCATGAAAACCGCACATTGCATGTTGTACCATCATACAGCGAGACCTTCAGAGGTGGTGGTCCAGACTGCTGTACACACCAATACCTCTAATACCCAGTAGAACGTCTTCTTGCATTGATGCATGCCTGTATTCGTCGTGGCATGATATCCACAAGTTCATCAGGGCACTGTTGGTACAGATTGTCCCACTCCTCAACGGCGATTCGGCGTAGATTCTTCAGAGTGGTTGGTGGGTCACGTCGTCCATAAATAGCCCTTTTCAGTCTATCCCAGGCATGTTCGATGGGGTTCATGTCTGGAGAATATGCTGACCACTCTAGTCAAGCGATGTCATTATCCTGAAGGTAGTCATTCACAAGATGTGCAGGATGGGGGCGAGGATTGTCGTCCATGAAGACGAATGCCTCGCCGATATGCTGCCGACATGGTTACACTGTCGGTCGCAGGATTGCATTCACGTATCATACAGCCGTTACGGTGCCATCCATGACCACCAGCGGCTACGTCGGCTCCACATAACGCCACCCAATAATATCAGGGAACCTCCAATTTGCTGCACTCGTTGGACAGTGTGTTTAAGGCGTTCAGCCTGACCGGGTTGCCTCCAAACACGTCTCCGACGATTGTCTGGTTGAGGGAATATAGGACACTCACTGGTGAAGAGATCGTGATGCCAATGGTTCAAATGGCTCTGAGCACTATGGGACTTAACTTCTGAGATCATCAGTTCCCTAGAACTTAGAACTAATTAAACCTAACTGACCTATGGACATCACACACACCCATGCCCGAGGCAGGATTCGAAACTGCGACCATAGCGATCGCGCGGTTCCAGACTGTAGCGCCTAGAACCGCTCGGCCACCCCGGCGGCCCTGAGCGGTCCTTTCAGCATATTGTTGGGCCGATCTCTACCGCGCTGCATGGTGCCGTGGTTAGAAGGATGGACCTCGCCATGGACGTTGGGAATGAAGTATCGTATCATGGCTAGCCGGGGTGACTACGCGGTTCTAGGTGCTTCAGTCTGGAACCGCGCGACCGCTACGGTCGCAGGCTCGAATCCTGCCTCGGGCATGGACGTGTGTGATGTCCTTAGGTTAGTTAGGTTTAAGTAGTTCTAAGTTCTAGGGGACTAATGACCTTAGATGTTGAGTCCCATGGTGGTCAGAGCCATTTGAACCCTTTTTGTGTGTCATGCAGCCTATTGGACACAGTTAGCGTCCTAACACGATGTCCTGTGGCCGCACGAAAGGCATTATTCAATATGGTGGTGTTGCTGTCAGGGTTCCTGCGAGCCACAATCCGTAGGTAGCGGTCTTCTACTGTAGTAGTAACCCTTGGGCGGCCTGAGCAAGGCATGTCATCGACAGTTCCTGTCTCTCTGTATCTGCTCCATGTACGAACAACATCGCTTTGGATCTGTCTGAGACGCCTAGACACTTCCCTTGTTGAGAGGCCGTCCTGGCACAAAGTAACAATGCGGACCCGATCGAACCGCGTTATTGACCGTCTAGGCATGGTTGAACTACAGACAATACGACCCGTGTTCCTCATTCCTGGTGGAATGATTGGAAATGATCTGCTTTCGGACCCCCTCCGTATAATAGGTGCTGCTCATGCATGGTTGTTTACATCTTTGGGCGGGGTTAGTGACATCTGTGAACAGTCAAAGGGACTGTGTGTGTGACACAATATCCACAGTCAACGTCTGTCTTCAGGAGTTCTGGGAACCGGAGTGATGCAAAACTTTTTCTTATGTGTTTAGCAATTTTCAGAACATAAATGCAGTTTTCTATGGTCATGGTACCTTATTTCTTATGTGGTAGGTATTCATTTGTAACAGTTTCCCCACCAGTCAGTTATACTGAGATCACAATACTCCACTCAATCATTAAAACGTCATTAGCATTTTCAAAGGAGGGGCAGCAACAAGGATATCACCAACCATTGTGGTAGACGTCTACCTGCCTAGTAATATCAGAGGTGACGAAGGGATTTAAACGAAGTGTAATGAGATAAAAGAAGTTATTCAGATCGTTGAGAGAGACAGAAACGTAACTGCGGTGAGGGGCTCGAATTCGGCAGTAGGTAAAGGAGAAGAACAGGAAGTAGTTGCAGAACATGGACTCGAGGAAGGAATGACATGGAAAGCCACGGAGAAAACTTTAATCGGTTAAGAATCACGAAAGAGGACTGGATACGTGGAATCGACGCGGAGATGGTGGGAGGTTTCGGATGGATTACACCGGGTGTCTCACCCTAAGAACCATCAGGGGCATTTTCCTCTGGTGTTTCGCTCAGATATTTGCAGTTTCGTTTATGCAACGTGTAGCTGGAATCGACTCGAACGAGCAGTAAAGTACTGCTTATCGGGTCTTGCATTCCCCGCCCAGTCCCGTGGGAAAGTGTCGGTTTGTTTCCCGCTACACAAACCGATTTTTAAAATGCAATTTTACGCGCCCAATCGATAGAGAGCACCCAAATTACTCTAGTTCAAAATTTGTTTTATCGATACGCTTTAACAGGGACAGTGTATCACAGAGAATAACAAACAATATTATAGCAGTCATCGTACCCCCCCCCCCCCACTTTCAGATTTACTGATGGCCCAAGGGATAGCCATTGAAAATCTGAACACAGATAAAACATGAGAACAGGAAGAAGGTGTTCTGAACTGTGAAAAAAGAAGCAAAATTGAAACAGAGAACAGTCCACGAATAAGTAGTGCAATGAAGAGCTTTCTGGAACATTAACAGCATCGTGATTAAGTGGTCATGGTGTTGGACTGCCACGCGAGCGAGCTGTGTTCGAAACACCCGCGCGCAATTTATTTATTTATTCAATATACATAAATGACCTTGTGGATGACATCGGAAGTTCACTGAGGCTTTTTGCAGATGATGCTGTGGTGTATCGAGAGGTTGTAACAATGGAAAATTGTACTGAAATGCAGGAGGATCTGCAGCGAATTGACGCATGGTGCAGGGAATGGCAATTGAATCTCAATGTAGACAAGTGTAATGTGCTGCGAATACACAGAAAGATAGATCCTTTATCATTTAGCTACAAAATAGCAGGTCAGCAACTGGAAGCAGTTAATACCATACATTATCTGGGAGTACGTATTAGGAGTGATTTAAAATGGAATGATCATATAATGTTGATCGTCGGTAAAGCAGATGCCAGACTGAGATTCATTGGAAGAATCCTAAGGAAATGCAATCCAAAAACAAAGGAAGTAGGTTGCAGTACGCTCGTTCGCCCACTGCTTGAATACTGCTCAGCAGTGTGGGATCCGTACCAGATAGGGTTGATACAAGACATAGAGAAGATGCAACGGAGAGCAGCGCGCTTCGTTACAGGATCATTTAGTAATCGCGAAAGCGTTACGGAAATGATAGATAAACTCCAGTGGAAGACTCTGCAGGAGAGACGCTCAGTAGCTCGGTACGGGCTTTTGTCAAAGTTTCGAGAACATACCTTCACCGAAGAGTCAAGCAGTATATTGCTCCCTCCTACGTATATCTCGCGAAGAGACCATGAGGATAAAATCAGAGAGATTAGAGCCCACACAGAGGCATACCGACAATCCTTCTTTCCACGAACAATACGAGACTGGAATAGAAGGGAGAACCGATAGAGGTACTGAAGGTACCCTCCGCCACACACCGTCAGGTGGCTTGCGGAGTATGGATGTAGATGTAGATGTAGAACTGTGCGCCTAGTCATTGATATGTTTGTTCTCTTTCTGTAATCTTGCCAGTTGTCACACTCTACACTGGTTATAGAATATGAGCCACGTGGTTAGAAGACGTTACCGACGCAAGTAAATATGATGAATGGTGAGAGCAGGCAAGATATCACATAGACGTCTCACAGAAATGAAAACAACAAATAAACGGGCGTAAACTACACTGAAGAGCCAAAGAAACTGGTATAGGCACGCGTATTCCAATACAGAGAAATGTAAACAGGCAGAACACGGCGCTGCGGTCGACAACGCCTATGTTGTTGTTGTGGTCTTCAGTCCTGAGACTGGTTTGATGCAGCTCTCCATGCTACTCTATCCTGTGCAAGCTTCTTCATCTCCCAGTACCTACTGCAACCTACATCCTTCTGAATCTGCTTAGTGTATTCATCTCTTGGTCTCCCCCTACGATTTTTACCCTCCACTCTGCCCTCCAATACTAAATTGGTGATCCCTTGATGCCTCAGAACATGTCCTACCAACCGATCCCTTCTTCTGGTCAAGTTGTGCCACAAACTTCTCTTCTCCCCAATCCTATTCAATACATCCTCATTAGTTATGTGATCTACCCATCTAATCTTCAGCATTCTTCTGTAGCACCACATTTCGAAAGCTTCTACTCTCTTCTTGTCCAAACTATTTACCGTCCATGTTTCACTTCCATACATAGCTACACTCCATACAAACGCCTATATGAGACAGTAAGTGTCTGGCGCAGTTGTTAGATCGGTTACTACTGAGCATTTCCGAGATAGCGATGAAGTGGGAGATTAGATTAGATTAGTACTTGTTCCATAGATCATGAATACGACGCTTCGTGATGATGTGGAACGTGTCAGGTTCATAAAAGGTGTCTGTACAAGATATTACATTACACAAAATATTACATGACAATATTTTTAATTTTTTTGTGGGGGTTTGGGGAAATTACCCACTTACTATATCCAAAAATGCATCTAACGAGTAGAAGGAGTTACCATTAAGAAATTCTTTTAATTTCCTTGTAAGTGCTATATGACTGTCAGACTTTTGATGCTATTAGGTAAGTGACCAAAGACTTTTGTGGCAGCATAATTTACCTCCTTCTGAGCCAAAGTTAGATTTAATCCTGAGTAGTGAATATCATCCTTTCTCCCAGTGTTGTAACCATGTACACTGCTATTCATTATTTTAAACATAGCTGCGCAACAGCAACGGTTCCACGTAATTAGATTAAAACCAGCCGACCAGTTGCAAAGGATAAAGTAATCTTTACCTAGGTTTCGATAGATTTAAATCTATCATCTTCAGAAGGCGGCAGTATTACATTAACGTGGAGTGATATGTCATTGCCATTTTTACAAACATCTCCATAGCTCCATTAGTCCAAATTCTCAGGGCTATATTTTATTTGGACTAATGGAGCTATGGAGATGTTTATAAAAATGGCAATGACGTATCACTCCATGTTAATGTAATACTGCCACCTTTTGAAGAAGATAGATTTAAATCTATCGAAACCTAGGTAAAGTTTACTTTATCCTTTGCAACTGGTCTGCTGGTTTTAATCTAATTACACTGCTATTACTTTTGAATTCGTTCGGATTGCTAATAACAAATTTCAGAAGTGAATATATATATATATATATATATATATATATATATATATATATATTGTGAGGCTACAGTGAAGATCTATAGCTCTTTAAATAAGTGTCTGCAGGATGATCTTGGATGAGCTCCAGCAATTATTCTGATTACACGCTTTTGTGCAGTGAACACTCTTTTACTCAATGATGAGTCACCCCAGAATCTGATGCCATACGAAAGCAGAGAATAAAAATAGGCTTGGTAAGCTAATTTACGGAGATGTATATCGTCAAAACTTGCAATTATCCTAATAGCATAAGTAGCTGAACTCAAACGTTTCAGCAGATCTTCAGTGTGTTTTTTTCCAGTGCAACCCCTCATCAATGCATACACCTAGAAATTTTGAATATTCCACCTTAGCTACCGATTTCTGATCGAAGTCTATATTTATTAATGGTGTCATTCCATTTACTGTGCGGAATTGTATGTACTGTGTTTTGTCAAAGTTTAATGACAGCACATTTGCAGAGAACCACTTAATGATTTTCTGAAAAACATCCTTTACAATTTCGCTAGTTAATTCCTGTCTGTTGGGTGTGATAGCTATACTTGTATCATCGGCAAAAAGTACCAGATTTTCCCGTAAGACCATTTCACGACTGTACGGCGAATATCAGAAATCCGATAATACATCAAATCTCCGACATCGCTGCGGCCGTAAAAAGATCCTGCAAGAACGGGACCGACGACGACGGAAGAGAGTCGTTCAACCTGAAAGAACTGCAAAATGGTTCAAACGGCTCTGAGCACTATGCGACTTAACTTCTGAGGTCATCAGTCGCCTAGAACTTAGAACTACTTAAACCTAACTAACCTAAGGATAGCACACACATCCATGCCCGAGGCAGGATTCGAACATGCGACCGTAGCGGTCGCTCGGTTCCAGACTGTGGCGCCTAGAACCGCACGGCCACTCTGGCCGGCAAAAAACTGCTGGAGATTTCAATGCTCGGCCATCAGCAAGTGTCAGCATGCAAACCATTTGTGCTGTGGGTACTGTAAGACCTTCGGTACACACACCATCCGATTATTTGACTTGTCGCTCTAACGAAGTAGGAGAGTGTCAGCAATATGTCTCGTCGTCTAATCGTGGCGTGTTTATCTTCTGCCGTTAGGTCAGACCATAGAAACGCCACTTGCACGCTTAGAGTAGCAGATTGACGGTGACCAACTTTAAACAGAACTTGATTAATTTTCACACACATTTATTAAAATAAGAATAAGCATAAAAATTAATTAACTTCGTTCTCGATGCTATTTACAATTGACAATCTGAAGTTCCTTTGGTCTTGGTACTGTTAATCTTATTCTCACATATCTCTGATACTTGACAAAGTGTCTATACATTTATCTTCATGGCTATGTACAGGAATATTATAATCTTCTTAGGTGCAGACTGAAACTTGACTATAGACTGGTAGAGACTAATTTGCAGACTGGTACAGACTGGTGCAGACAAATGCAGACTCGTACAGACTAATGCAGACTGACTAATCGGAGGTCTGTACACTTGTAATACCTTGTGCATTCAGGTATCACTGCGCGAGTGTGATCCGCGAGGAGAAAAGGTTCTACGTTAGCAGCAATCTCATTGGCTGCGTTAAATATTAATACGCTGATCGGCGGAAGCAGAATTTGATCTGTCTCTAAGGCAACGCCATCTCGTAGTGCAGAGATGGACGAGCGCTGCACCTGCGCTGTTGTGCTTAGCGGGGCGCGCTCTAGTGGGAAAGTTGTGTACGCGCTGACTACGCAAAACTATGTACACAACACCATTCAACGAAACATCATCGATACGGCGTTTTGGAGCCGAAGGACCACTTGTGTACCCTTGATGACTGCATGACATAAAGATTTACGCCTAGTCTGGGCCCGTCAACACAAACATTGGACTGTTGATGACTGGAAACATGTTGCCTGGTCGGACGAAACTCGTTTCACATTATATCGAGCGGATGGACGTGTACAGGTATGGAGACAACCTCATGAATTCCATGGACCCTGCATGTCAGCAGGGGACTGTTGAAGCTGGTGGAGGCTCTGTAATGGTGTGCAGTTGGAGTGACATGCCACCCCTGATAGTCTATATACGACTCTGACGGGTGACACGTACGTAAGAATCCTATCTGGTCAAATGAATCCATTCACGTTCACTGTGCATTCCGGTGGACGTGGGCAATTGCAGCAGGACTACGCGACACCCCACACGTCCAGAACTGCTACAAAGTGGCTCCAGGAAAGCTCTTATGAGTTTAAACTCTTCCGGTTGCCACGAAACTCCCCAGACATGAATATTATTGAGCATATCTAGGATGCCTTGCAGCGTGCTGTTCAGAAGAGATCTCCACCCTCTCGTACTATTACGGATTTAGGGACAGCCCTGCAGGATTCATGGTGTCGATTCCCTCCAGCACTTTAGTCGGGTCAATGCGACGTCGTGTTGCGGCACTTCTGAGTGCTCGCGGGGGTCCTACACGATATTAGGCAGGTATAGCAGTTTCTTTGGCTCTTCAATGTTTGTTACGACAAAGGAATTCAGGAGTGACAACTTACTAAATGCAACGCTACTTCAAAAACCTGAGAAACATATGTTTTGACGGAGCACAGAGAAACTGTGTGATTGTGACAGCTTATGTGACAAACTGTTATGTTTTCATCGTTTCCTTGGGAGTGATCACATTCGCATTCATTCGAAAGCCAGTATCGGGCAAGGAGCCATATCTCACTCACTCACCAGTCGTACAAATCGGGTGCGTCGACGAGACATTCCTGTCATATGACACACACGTACTGTCACTAATGCCGTATGCGACACACTAGACGTGTTTTCCGGAGGAGGATTCTGTTGACGTCTTACCTTGTCATCAGACGTTTGCGGATCCCATTCGAAAGCCACTTCCTTCTGGCTGCTAATAGAGTAGTTGTGCAGAATCAGCTGTTATTATAGATGCCTTCCTTACAGCCCGCTGTTGGAAACGGACGTAATTCCACGAAACAGACACAAATTTGATTAAAGCGAACAGCGAAAAATAATAAATAAATGGCAAGAGGGAGGTTTGAACACGGCTGTCCCTCAGGGCAGTCCAAATCGTGACCACTACACCACGACGTCAGTTCACTCCAGTGATGCTCTACACAACACTATTTGTTCTTCGACCGTCCACTGTTTATATTTTGCTTTTTTTCACAGTTCAGTACACACTCTTCCTGATTTCACTCTTGACCTGTGTTCAGTTTTTGATAGGCCGCCCCCTGGGCTTGTATCCACTAAATGCAATATTATAGTCACTGAGAAAACAAGAGAACTCCTTGCTGAGAAAGCAAATGAAACTCTCAAGGAAGTTTATGATTGGCCAATAAGCAATAAAGTGACATTGAGCACAGAGAAAACTAATGCCATGAATTTCAGTTTGAAGAGGAAAAGTGACAATGTTAAATTAAATGTAGATGGCACCTCTATAGACTGTGTAGGAAATGCAAAATTTCTGGAATAATTATTGATTATCAGTTGAAGTGGTGTGAACACACAAAGGTACTCGCAAACATCAGCATGTTATGTCCTTAGAACCGTATCATCAGTATGTAACGTGCAGTGTCTTTTAGTTACGTATTATTCATGTGTACAGTACATTCAATTCTTAGCTATGGCATTCTTTTTTGAGGAACAAACGCACAAAATATGAACACAATTTTCAAGCTCCAGAAAAGAGCCATGGGAATCATAACGAAAAATACTAGTCGAGTTCATTGTAAAGATCTGTTCAAAACATTGGAGATTTTTAACTGCTCCACGTGAATACATTTACCGGTCAGCTGTACACATCAAAAATAACATTGGTCATTACTGCACAAATAGCTCTGTCCATGACCATGCAACAAGAGAGACTCAGCTTACATTTACCATGAAAAAACAAACATAAAACTCAAAAAAATGGCTCCAAGCACTATGGGACTTAACATCTGAGGTCATCAGTCCCCTAGACTTAGAACCACTTGAACCTAACTAACCTAAGGACATCACACACATCCATGCCCTAGCCAGGATTCGAACCTGCGACCGTAGCGGCAGCGCGGTTCCAGACTGAAGCGCCTAGGAATAAAACTGTACAATAAATTACCAAACGAGATTAAAGAAATTGCAAAAATACACTGATTTAAAAGGGCAGCTAAAAATTCCTGTTATGCAATACGTTTTATACATTGAAGTAGTAAAACATTCAAAAAGAGTAAAATAGAGTAGGAGTTTGATAAAAAAAGTATTACAAATAAATAATAATAATAATAATAATAATTCCCGCGGAGGCCCGGGAAAAGAATAGGCCTCCAGCATGTTCTGCCAATCGTAAAAGGCGACGAAAAGAACAAACCACTAATAGGGCTAACCCCCCTTTTAGTGTGATTACTTGGTTCAGGACAGAACTAAAGAAGCCTCGGACAAGCGCCGTCATGGTCGGGGACGACGCTTGAACCCTATGCCCGCCCACAATGGTAACGACACTGCTAGCCAACTGGAAAATGATTTTTCCAAAGCTGTTTCACAGAGGAAGACCGCACTGCAGTTCCTTCTCTAAATCCTCGCACAAACGAAAAAATGGCTGACATCGAAATAAGTGTCCAAGGAATAGAAAAGCAACTGGAATCACTCAACAGAGGAAAGTCCACTGGACCTGACGGGATACCAATTCGATTCTACACAGACTACGCGAATGAACTTGCACCCCTTCTAACAGCCGTGTACCGCAAGTCTCTAGAGGAACGGAAGGTTCCAAACGATTGGAAAAGAGCACAGGTAGTCCCAGTCTTCAAGAAGGGTCGTCGAGCAGATGCGCAAAACTATAGACCTATATCTCTGACGTCGATCTGTTGTAGAATTTTAGAACATGTTTTTTGCTCGAATATCATGTCGTTTTTGGAAACTCAGAATCTACTATGTAGGAATCAACATGGATTCCGGAAACAGCGATCGTGTGAGACCCAACTCGCTTTATTTGTTCATGAGACCCAGAAAATATTAGATACAGGCTCCCAGGTAGATGCTATTTTTCTTGACGTCCGGAAGGCGTTCGATACAGTTCCGCACTGTCGCCTGATAAACAAAGTAAGAGCCTACGGAATATCAGACCAGCTGTGTGGCTGGATTGAAGAGTTTTTAGCAAACAGAACACAGCATGTTGTTATCAACGGAGAGACGTCTACAGACGTTAAAGTAACCTCTGGTGTGCCACAGGGGAGTGTTATGGGACCACTGCTTTTCACAATATATATAAATGACCTAGTAGATATTGTCGGAAGTTCCATGCGGCTTTTCGCGGATGATGCTGTAGTATACAGAGAAGTTGCAGCATTAGAAAATTGTAGCGAAATGCAGGAAGATCTGCAGCGGATAGGCACTTGGTGCAGGGAGTGGCAACTGACCCTTAACATAGACAAATGTAATGTATTGCGAATACATACAAAGAAGGATCCTTTATTGTATGATTATATGATAGCGGAACAAACACTGGTAGCAGTTACTTCTGTAAAATATCTGGGAGTATGCGTGCGGAACGATTTGAAGTGGAATGATCATATAAAAATAATTGTTGGTAAGGCGGGTACCAGGTTGAGATTCATTGGGAGAGTCCTTAGAAAATGTAGTCCATCAACAAAGGAGGTGGCTTACAAAACACTCGTTCGACCTATACTTGAGTATTGCTCATCAGTGTGGGATCCGTTCCAGATCGGGTTGACGGAGGAGATAGAGAAGATTCAAAGAAGAGCGGCGCGTTTCGTCAGAGGGTTATTTGGTAACCGTGATAGCGTTACGGAGATGTTTAACAAACTCAAGTGGCAGACTCTGCAAGAGAGGCGCTCTGCATCGCGGTGTAGCTTGCTCGCCAGGTTTCGAGAGGGTGCGTTTCTGGATGAGGTATCGAATATATTGCTTCCCCCTACTTATACCTCCCGAGGAGATCACGAATGTAAAATTAGAGAGATTAGAGCGCGTACAGAGGCCTTCAGACAGTCGTTCTTCCCGCGAACCATACGCGACTGGAACAGGAAAGGGAGGTAATGACAGTGGCACGTAAAGTGCCCTCCGCCACACACCGTTGGGTGGTTTGCGGAGTACAAATGTAGATGTAGATGTAGATAGAGGTGATTTTCAGGATATGCTTCCTGCAACCACCCTAGAAGGTAAACAAAGACAGAGGATGAGATGGTCAGATGAAGTTAATCGACACCTCATGTTCTGTTATTACCAAGCAACAAACCTAGGAACCAACACAACTGGATACAGATCACAAGTATACACAACATTTATTACCAGATACCCGGAATTAAAATTTTTAACAGAACAACGACTAGCTGATCAGATCCGTGTAATAATAAAAAATAACAGTATACCCCAGTCAGAATTAGAAACATCAAACAACAAGTACAACAAATACTGGAACAAAATAATGTGCAATCAGAAGAAGAAGAAAATACAGTAATGGACTCAAACATCCCAGAGCAAACAAACAAGGACCAACACGCATCAATTAAACAATCAGAGGAAAACGAAATCTTAAGACAGCCACCAGAACAAGCACAAATAGAACACGAAGAGACACACGTGTTAGATATAGAAGAGAAATTTCAGCTGACATATATAGAATACAAAGACACAAATACAGACATTAGACCATTCTTGCATAGACCGCCAAACAACCCACAAGTCGAAACAACAATAAAAACTATCAACACAATCATACACAACAAAATAAATGAAAATACAACTATGGAAGAGTTACAACTACTGGTTTATATAGGAGCACTCACTACACTAAATATACACACTAGGCAGAGATCAGAACAAACCAACACACAGAAGAAACCCACAAAACCAGCATGGCAACACAGGCTACAGATGAGAATAGAAAAACTGAGAAAAGACATTGGACAGCTAACACAATTTATAAGAAATGAAATATCAGACAAAAAACGAAAAAGGTTAGGTAAAATCTCACAACAAGAAGCAATAGAGCAATTAGATGAAAAAAGGCAGAAATTGCAAGCATTGGCCAAACGACTTAGAAGATACAAAAAAAGTGAAAATAGAAGGAAACAAAACCAAACATTCAGCACAAACCAAAAGAGATTTTACCAAACAATAGATAACACACACATTAAAATAGACAATCCACCAAACATAACAGACATGGAACACTTCTGGAGCAACATATGGTCAAACCCGGTACAACATAACAGGCATGCACGGTGGATACAAGCAGAAACAGACTCATACAAGATGATACCACAAATGCCTGAAGTGATAATTTTGCAACATGAAGTCACCTGAGCAATTAATTCTACATACAATTGGAAAGCCCCTGGAAATGATAAAATAGCAAATTACTGGCTAAAGAAGTTCACCTCAACACATTCACATCTAACTAAATTATTTAACAGTTACATTGCAGACCCATACACATTCCCTGATACACTTGCACATGGAATAACCTATCTGAAACCTAAAGATCAAGCAGACACAGCAAACCCAGCTAAATATCGCCCCATAACATGCCTACCAACAATATACAAAATATTAACTTCAGTCATTACACAGAAATTAATGACACATACAACACAGAACAAAATTATAAATGAAGGACGAAAAGGCTGCTGCAAAGGAGCACGAGGATGTAAAGAGCAACTGATAATAGATACAGAGGTGACATATCAAGCTAAAACTAAACAAAGGTCCCTACACTACGCATAGATTGATTACCAAAAAGCCTTTGATAGTGTACCCCACTCATGGTTACTACAGATATTGGAAATATATAAAGTAGATCCTAAATTGATACAGTTTCTAAACATAGTAATGAAAAACTGGAAAACCACACTTAATATCCAAACAAATTCAGATAACATCACATCACAGCCAATACAGATTAAGCGTGGAATATACCAAGGAGACTCATTAAGTCCTTTCTGGTTCTGTCTTGCTCTGAACCCACTATCCAACATGCTAAATAATACAAATTATGGATACAATATTACTGGAACATACCCACACAAAATCACACATTTGCTATACATGGATGATCTAAAACTACTGGCAGCAACAAATCAACAACTCAACCAATTACTAAAGATAACAGAAGTATTCAGCAATGATATAAATATGGCTTTTGGAACAGACAAATGTAAGAAAAATAGCATAGTCAAGGGAAAACACACTAAACAAGAAGATTACATATTGGATAACCACAGCGACTGCATAGAAGCGATGGAAAAAACAGATGCCTATAAATATCTAGGATACAGACAAAAAATAGGAATAGATAATACAAATATTAAAGAAGAACTAAAAGAAAAATATAGACAAAGACTAACAAAAATACTGAAAACAGAATTGACAGCAAGAAACAAGACAAAAGCTATAAATACTTATGCTATACCAGTATTGACCTACTCATTTGGAGTAGTGAAATGGAGTGACACAGACCTAGAAGCACTCAATACACTTACACGATCACAATGCCACAAATATAGAACACATCACATACATTCAGCAACAAAAAGATTCACATTAAGCAGAAAGGAAGGTGGAAGGGGATTTATAGATATAAAAAACCTACATTATGGACAGGTAGACAATTTAAGAAAATTCTTTCTAGAACGAGCAGAAACTAGCAAAATACACAAAGCAATCACTCATATAAATACATCGGCTACACCATTGCAATTTCATAACCACTTCTACAACCCTTTAGATCACATAACATCAACAGATACAAAGAAAGTAAATTGGAAAAAGAAAACACCACATGGCAAGCACCCGTATCATTTAACACAGCCACACTTAGATCAAGACGCATCCAACACATGGCTAAGAAAAGGCAATATATACAGTGAGATGGAAGGATTCATGATGGCAATACAGGATCAAACAATAAACACCAGATATTACAGCAAGCATATTATTAAAGATCCCAATACCACAACAGATAAATGCAGACTTTGCAAACAACAAATAGAAACAGTAGATCACATCACAAGCGGATGTACAATACTAGCAAATACAGAATACCCCAGAAGACATGAAAATGTAGCAAAAATAATACATCAACAACTTGCCATACAACATAAACTAATAAAACAACACGTTCCCACATACAAGTACACACCACAAAATATACTGGAGAATGATGAATACAAATTATACTGGAACAGAACGATTATAACAGATAAAACAACACCACATAACAAACCTGACATCGTACTCACCAATAAAAAGAAGAAATTAACACAACTAATTGAAATATCCATACCCAACACAACAAATATACAGAATAAAACAGGAGAAAAAATTGAAAAATACATCCAACTGGCTGAGGAAGTCAAGGACATGTGGCATCAGGATAAAGTCGACATTATACCAATTATACTATCAACTACAGGAGTCATACCTCACAATATCCACCAGTACATCAATGCAATACAGCTACATCCAAACATATATAAACAACTACAAAAATCTGTAATTATTGATACATGTTCAATGACCCGAAAGTTCCTAAATGCAGTATAACATATACCGTACAGTTAAAAGGAAGTCACGCTTGATCAAGGTCCGCGTCACTGTCCATTTTTGACCAGACATAACGTCTGAGAATAGAAAGAAATAATAATAATAATAATAATTATTATTATTATTATAAAACATCCAACATTCCACATACCACCTTCACTTTATATATTTTTTCCCTTTTTTTCCTTTCTAGAAAAAGTTGTCCCCAAGCTGTGCATAGCACAATACTAACACCTCTTTCTGAGCTTTTTATGTTACACTTTCTGAAGTGTTCAACACCCACGAGAATCATATGTCTTTTTTTTGTTTTTGTTTTTTTTTTGTTTTGTGTCTATGGAACGAAAACTGAATGTGATCTAATCCTCAACACTTCACTGTCTCTGTTAATGCATATCAGTAAAACGAATATTGGAACAGACTAATGTGCTGCCGCTCTATCTGACGGGCACACAAAATTCCGATTTGAAAATCATTCTCTTTGTAGCCAGAAAGAAACTGACGTTTTACATCGTCCCATGAAAGACACGATGATCAGTATTAGTCTGGACTGACTTGAGTTATACGTTGCAGAAGTATCTTCCGAGAAAGACAGAGAAAATGTGCCAGAAGGCTCTTAGGAAAGACACCCTGTAGTGTGTAGAACAGTAACCCATACCAGGTCCATGTATTTTCCTGTGTCAACACGTTGGATATAGTAAATGCATGTGCTTCTGAAGTTACAAACATCTACTGTGTTAAAAGCGCCACACGAAAGTGCCAATAACTACCATGGTGAATAACAATAGTCAACGTGTAAAAAAAAAAAAGAATCGAGATTTTCTGTAAAAAAATCTGAAAAATGTAATGTGGAAAATACATTGATACCTAGTTGTACTGATATCCAACACTTAGCGTGGAATGTAAATCACCTGAAGATGGGCGCCAGCCCAAAACCGGTTCTGCATTAAGTAAAAACACCTTCTGTTGCTACTGGTAGCAGTTATTATTCAATACATTAGTATTTTTCACTTTTGTGCCGTTAGGTGTTTCTACATTTGAGGGAAATACACTGTTTGACAATGAAGCCCCCAAATACATGGTCTTATCTCAATGTCGCGAAGTGCATATTCACACTGTCAACGGGTGTCTAAATTTTTACAGTTGTGATATTGTGTGTCAGGTAGAAAACGGCAACTGGAATGCATTGCAGTTGTTCTTGTAGTGTCCTGTGGTTGGCAGGAAAGAAATAACGAACAAGTTTCAACACACTTTATTTAACTAAAACGCCTTCTTGTGGTGCACTAACTTGCAAACACAAGAACAACAATTCTTGAGGTGGCAAAACCTAGGTAAGCGTAGAAGACAATGAAAACAAATAATAACCAAAGAACTAAGCTACACAATTCCAAAGTGGCTTTACGAACAAGATACAACTTTCTACAGAAGACTACAGCGAGTGTCTACTGGGCTAGAGCTGGCGTAGATATTGGTCGGAGCTGTCCTAGCTGTAGGTACACACTGCCGGTCTGACTCTGCTGGCGTGCTTATAACACCGCTTCTGCGGAGTGCTACACTTAGTCACATTAGTTCACGAAGTAGTGCTTATGCGGAAATCCTGTTGATGTTTACATCCATTGGCGATGTTTTCATAAGAGCTCTTGAAGGGAGGTCGGCAGCCCACCTTGCTTAGATGTTGTGTGGACCCTCTAACTGATAAGGGGCTGCTACGACAGTTCTTGTTCAGTGTTGTAACCAGACTGGGTGTTTATAATTAAAGTGCAGCTACTTATGAAGGTCTAATGTGGGCTGTAATTATCGTACGGTAGCGAAATTTGATAGATATGCCAACGTGTTAATGTGGAACCGATTTACGACGGAAAAGAAATTAGTTCCAATTTTGGCCACCAGGTGTAAATCTGGCGCTGTGAATGCAAGAAATGTAAAAATGTCCCCATGTGTAATGGACCAGGAACAAGGCATGGCCAGAAAAGGTCAAAGTAGTGAGATAGGCATAATGTTGATTATTTTACTAGCTGCTGCTTACACAATATATTCAGTATGTTGGAGACATCGACAAGATGCTGTACAGTGCCAGATTTACATATGCCGTTCAGAACTGGTACTAATGTTTTTCCAGAGTGAATCAGTTTCACATTAGCACATTGGTATACCTAAAAAAAGTTATGCTACACTAAATGAAAATAAACTCCAGCTGAACAGGCCTCGGAAGACCCAACGCTACCGACCGGCCACCGTGTCGTCCTCAGCCCACAGGCGTCGATGGATGCGAGTGGCACAAGCACACCACTCTCCCAGCTGTGTGTCGGTTTATGCTGCCATTAGAGAATTGCAGTCCACATTGCATCTTAACGAGCAGCTGCAATTTAATTACAACCACCCACTATAGGAGACATGTGGAGAGCATCAGCTGTTCAATGACGACTGCGAAGGCTACAGAGATACTGCGTACTCGTGTGAGGCGGCGTTATCAGAGAGCTGTCTGCCAGTGACGTCAGTCGGTGGCTGCACCCCGCGCAGCACAGGTGTAGCCAAATTACCTTGCCGAGGGTCTGGCCGATGTCGAGGTCCGCCTTGCTGAGCAGCCACGCAGACACGGGCCTCCTGAGCACGGCGCCCGACCGGTCGTCCAGCGGCACCGACTGCTTCAGGTGGAATGACACCAAGTCCTGCACAGTGCGGAAGCTCCGGCCGCCGGTGGACAACCAGCCCTGCACCAGCAACCACCTCAGTACAGTCCTCACTGTCTTCGTGCCACGTCGTCTGCACATAGAGACAATGACGAGACAGAACTCTACCAGCCAAGACAAGGTGTACACACCACTGGGCATTAAAATTGCTACACCAAGAACAAATGCAGATGATAAACGGGTATTCACGCAATTTGGGTGCATAGATCCTGAGAAATCACTACCCAGAACAACCACCTCTGGCCGTAATAACGGCCTCGATACGCCTGGGCATTGAGTCAAACAGAGCTTGGATGGCGTGTACAGGTACAGCTGCCCAGGCAGCTTCAACACGATACCACAGTTCATCAAGACTAGTGACTGCCGTATTGTGACGAGCCAGTTGCTCGGCCACCATTGACCAGACATTTTCAGTTGGTGAGAGATCTGGAGAATGTGCTGGACAGGGCAGCAGTCCAACATTTTCTGTATCCAGAAAGACCCCGTACAGGACCTGCAACATGCGGTCGTGCATTATCCTGCTGAAATGTAGGGTGTCACACTGATCGAATGAACGATAGAGCCATGGGTCGTAACACATCTTAAATGTGACGTCCACTGTTCAAAGTGCCGTCAATGCGAACAAGAGGTGACCGAGACGTGTAACCAATGGCACCCCATACCATCACACCGAGTGATACGCCAATATGGCGATGAGAAATACACGCTTCCGGTGTGCGTTCACCGCGATGTCACCACACACGGATGTGACCATCATGATGCTATAAACAGAACCTGGACTCATCCAAAAAAATGACGTTTTGCCATTCGTGTACCCAGGGTCGTCGTTGAGTACACCATCGCAGGCGCTCCTGTCTGTGATGCAGCGTCAAGGGTAACCGCAGCCATGGTCTCTGAGCTGATAGTCCGTGTTGCTGCAAACATCGTCGAACTGTTTGTGCAGTTGGTTGTTGTCTTGCAAAGGTCCCCATCTGTTGACTCAGAGATCGAGACGTGGCTGCACGATCCGTTACAGCCGTGCGTATAAGATGTCTGTCATCTCGACTGCTAGTGGTACGACGCCGTTGGGATCCAGCACGGCGTTCCGTATTACTCTCATGAACCCATCGATTCCATATTCTGCTAACAGTCACTGTATCTCGACCAACGCGAGCATCAATGTCGCGATAAGACAAACCGTAATCGCGATAGACTACAATCCGACCTTTATCAAAGTCGGAAACGTGATGGTACGCATTTCTCCTCCTTACACGAGGCATCACAACAACCTTTCACCAGGCAACGCCGGTCGAGTGTTGTTTGTGTATGATAAATCGCTTGGCAACTTTACTCACGTCACCACGTTGTAGGTGTCGCCACCGGCGCCAACCTTGTGTGAATGCTCTGAAAAGCTAATGATTTGCATGTCACAGCATTCTCTTCCTGTCGGTTAAATTTCCAGTCTGTAGCACCTCATCTTCGAGGTGTAGCAATTTTAATGGCCAGTAGTGTAAGTAGCCGTATCTCTTGACTGGAGTGAGTTAGAAGCTTAAAATTTTTACACCAGCAAGAGAGTATAGACTTTGTTGTGTCATATAAATTTGAAGTCGATCCGCCTATCCGTTCCTGAGAGAAATTCTTATCAGTGTGAGAGATAGATGGGCAGATAGAAAGGTGGAGACAAATCTATCCTGTAAAAGTTCCGTTTGTGAAGTTCACGCAGTATACGGTGCCCAACGCGCAGTGACCAATTTTCGTCCAAAGCGCTGTGCGAGTTCATTCGTTTGTTCGGAAGGAGAGGCCGACAAGCGTTTACGAACTTTTCGGCCGGTTAGCGATTGCAGAACCGTTGCGCACGCCCTGGCGCCTTTCTCAAACCATTTTACAGAAACTATTCGTTACAAAAAAAATTATTTTTGCGTTAGTCACAGCTTTATACGTCAGCTTCATTATGAAGAGCCTATCATTTTCTTAATGCTCATAGTTATTATCATATGTAGATTTATGTATGACACTTTGAAATTCGAAAAAGTTTGCGATGAAAAGTAGGGCACGGTTTGTTTTTTGGGTCTGGCGCATCACATAATATCGCTGCATAAGAAATTTATCTATCGCACTGAATTTTTCTTTAGACTTGGTTGGAGGTGTCTACCTGTCACAAATGGCGAGAAAACTCATCTTACGTAATTCGCTCATTTGCGATCACGATAAAGCCAGAACTCCGCAACATTCGTCATATCCCATAAACGTTTTGTGGTATTGAGACAAGATTTTAGCAAATGATAGCATGCAGAAACGAAAGTGTTTCGCTAAATGGCTATTACACAAAGCTAGGTTATCTACCGTGTTACTGCACTAACTATGAGGGTAATCCCAAAAGTAAGGTCTCCTATTTTCTTATAAGTACACAGACCTGTTTATATCTTCAATGGTTTACATAAGTTTACAGCTTGAACATTTAGCTATTTTTCGACATAATCACCATTTCTGTCGATGCTTTTTTGTAGACGCTGTGGCAATTTTTTTGTATGCCCATGTCATACCAGCTCGCCGCCATGCTGTTCAGAAAGTTATGAATCTCTTCTTTCACCTCATCGTCGGAGCTGAATCGCTGGGACCACAATTAACGCTGACAGATACTGTGAGACTGAAAAAACGCAAACGGGCAATTCAGAACGAGAAGAAGAATCTTCAGCAAGGGCGTACACATTCTCCATGACAACGCTCGCCCACACATCTCTCGGCAAACCGTTGCTCTCCTGCAACAGTTTCAGTAGAAAACAATCACCCACCCACCTTACAGTCCTGACTTGATACCCAGTGACTATCACCTGTTCCCTAGGTCAAAAAAAAAAAAAAAAAAAAAAAAAACATTTGGCCAGAAAGCGATTCAGCTCCGACGACGATGTGAAAGAAGAGGTTCATAACTTTCTGAACAGTATGGCGGCGTGCTGCTATGACATGGGCACACAAAAACTGCAACAGCGTCTACAAAAATGCATCGACAGAAATGGTGATTATGTCGAAAAACGGCTAAATGTTCAAGCTGTTAACTGATGTAAACCATTGCAGAAATAAACTGGTCTATGTACTTATAAGAAAAATAGGAGACCTTACTTTTGGGATTATTCTGGTATATACATTTTCGATGAAAGAATGTAATTTTTTTTTGCGCCATCGATAGCTGGTGAAACGAGAAATTCTGTTGGTTCTGGAACAATGTAAGTGAGCATATTACACAGTTTTTTACCGAGGATGTGCTTTTTCATAAGATGCTGAATTTACTTTTCCTCTGAAATTTCCTGGCAGATTAAAACTGTAAGCCGGGCCGAGACTCGAACCTGGGACCTTTGCCTTTCGCGGGTAAGTGCTCTACCAACTGAGTTACCCAAGCACGACTCACGCTCCGTCCTCACAGCTTCACTTCTGCCAGTACCTCGTCTCCTACCTTCCAAACTTAATAGAAGCTCTCCTGCGAACCTTGCAGAAGTAGCACTCCTGAAAGAAAGGAGTTCAAGTTCGAGTCTCGGTCCGGCACACAGTTTTAATCTGCCAGGAAGTTTCATATCAGCGCACACTCCGCTGCAGAGTGAAAATCCCATTCTGGAAACATCCCCCAGGCTGTGGCTAAGCCATGTCTCCGCAATATCTTTTCTTTCAAGAGTGCTAGTTCTGCAAGGTTCACAGGAGAGCTTCTGTTAAGTTTGGAAGGTGGGAGACGAGGTACCTTGCAGAAGTAAAGCTGTGAGGACGGGGTGTGAGTCGTGCTTGGGTAACTCAGATGGTAGACCACTTGCCCGCAAAAGGCAAAGGTCCAGAGATCGAGTCTCGGCCCGGCTCACAGTTTTAATCTGCCAGGAAGTTTCATATCAGCGCACACTCCGCTGCAGAGTGAAAATCTCATTCTGGTTACTTTTCCTCTGTTTCTCACTTAATGAACTTAACAAACCACTTGTTAGTGAAGTGAGACAGTGTAAACACCGCTGTGTTTTGGCTGAATAAGCAAATTTTGACATGGCAACCGGAGAAATGGTTTCACTCAAAATTCACCACTGGTGATGCTTCTCTGAAAGCCACAAATGGTTAAGAAGCCAGGCGAAAATAAATAGATCTTTTTGTGGCATTTTAGATACTAACCAAACCAACAGTAGATCTTTCTCGATGGTCACTATCAAAGTGTGGGCGTAAGGAGGCTCCATTCAATGTTTACAAAAAATATGAGTGTCGGCTGCAGTATAGAACGGCATTTCCCCTCCAGCGCTCCGCATTTCCCCTACAGTGTTCCAAGCAAGCCCCCACTACTGCCACCCACCCCACACTTCTCCAGCCGACTGTGCATCTACCAACCACATCATTCTGCATGCACTCTGCCGTTACAAATCTAGATTGTGGGAGGGTTGGTGAGGGGTGGTGGGGGGGGGGGAGGAAAGGGGTTCACCTCATGGCTGCACAGGACTCTGCCGTGGCTTTAAAGACCTCGACATGAATGCGAAACCAAAACTTAATCTCTGACATTAATTCAATGATCGCGAATTTCTTGACATGAGCTGCATTAGGTAGCGACATATGACGATTTGTGCATGACTGGGACTCAGTTCCAGATTTCCCACTTATTGCAAGCAGTTGCCTATTGGGGGACCTACGCAAAAATGACCAAAATTGTAAAATATTTTTTGTAGAATCTTCATTTACTACACGGATCTGAAATTTCAATTCCTGAATATTACGCTCCAGTTCCACTCCTAAGTATGATAAAAATAATAATTAACAAAAGCTTGCACAAGGCCACACCCCTTTTTGGCCGGCCTGGTGCGCCGAGCGGTTCTAGGCGCGACAGTCTGGAACCGCGCGACAACTACGGTCGCAGGTTCGAATCCTGCCTCGGGCATGGATGTGTTTGATGTCCTTAGGTTAGTTAGGTTTAAGTAGTTCTAAGTTCTAGGAGACTGATGACCTCAGAAGTTAAGTCCCATAGTGCTCAGAGCCATTCTGAACCACAACACCCCTTTGTTGTTCTGTTTTTCCTCAAACTTTTTATTCCTGCGGTGTTTCCTTCCAGTTTTATGCAGTCACAATGTGGGGAATATTTCGGCTTTTATCAGGTCGAAAACTGCACGGAAAAACCCAAAATCCTGATAAAAGTTACAGCTCTTTGATGCGAAAATGATGCCCCAAGACACATTTTTCTCCACAACTGCTGATGAACTTACAGTGTATGATAGTTGTTTACTTTTAACTGAGCTAATCATGGCAGATTGCGGTCCCTACAGAGGCTAAGATTTGAACCAGGAACTTCCACACTGTCGATACTGAAGGAAATCGATAACAGGAGAATTCATGCAGCTGACATTGTTGTTACCCAGTTTGAAAATCATGTTAACCAAAAAAAAAAAAAGTTCAAATGGTTCTAAAGACGATGGGACTTAACGAGGTCATCAGTCCCCCTGACTTAGAACTACTTCAACCTAACTAACCTAAGGACATCACAGACATCCATTGCCCGAGGCAGGATTCGAACCTGCGACCGTAGCAGCAGTGCGGTTCTGGATTGAAGCGCCTAGAACCGCTCGGCCACAGCGGCTGGACATGTTAACCTAACTGGACAAGCCAAGAAAAGATTGTTTAGGGATGAAGAGGAAAATGTATACGATTTGCATTAATTCACCCAGATAAGGTAAGTCCATGCAAATGATGTACCTAAACGTCTGACATTATAGTACTGAAATTTGGCATGCAATTAGGGAATACTGTAGTGAAACAGTCTGTGGAAGGAAATTTCTTTTACTACAATAGTGAGGTGTTTATGTAAGAGAAAAGCACTAACCTGTTTTTTTTCACAGAAATTTGGAAAGCTATAAAAATCTAGCAAAATAAGATATTCATGTTCTGTTCCTCAGATATGTGTAATAATGGGATACAAAACTTTGTACAAAAATACTTTAATCTCGTTCTAACAGATTTTTCACAAAGGGAACTTTCATACTCACTATATCGAAAAAATCGCAGTTGTTTATAACAAAAAATTGTGTAACTTCAACAAGCATGAAATCGTTTGTGTGTATCCGTATAACATTCCCTAACAACTGTGCGAAATTTAGTTACGTTACCTTGAAAATGTTGGATTTTCTAAGATTTTTTTCAAAGTATTTCTGCTTCACATAAGTCTCCCTCCTCCACGTCGGCTATCCGTGCACACTTCTCGGGTCCACCCAAACATCCTTATGTCACACTGTCTACAACTTCCTTCGTAGTCAACTAGATTCATCGCGTAATTCTCGGAACGTCACTTGGATTCCCGTAACAGGGCGAATGAAACAACGAAGAATCGAGAGCAGTGTTGTTACGGCCGTGTGCCCGCATAGGCTTGTAATTCTTACGTGCATGTCTGAAAGAACAGCTAGAATTGGGTAGTAGGTCCATACGTAGTGGGCAGCTGACGTCAACAAATTCGCAGCCAGCGAAATAATTTCGAAGTGTTTCGTGCAGCTGAGAATCGCAAACGCTGCCCGTCCTTTCAGACACGAGTGTAAAACTTAATCTCCCTTTCCTGCAAACAGGCTATTGAAAACAAAAGAAATCGAACATGTCATCCAACGGTATCTCTCCTTATGAACATTCGGAGGAAAAAATAAGGAGATAAGAGCTGTGATAATATCTGGTGGTGAAGCTTTATAACAGATTGCGAGATAAAAATTATAAAGAAAAGAGGGCCATTACTTTCTACAGACACAGCTGACATGAGGTGATAATTGGGTGGAGCTCAAGTGTAAACAGGGCTAGTGGCAAGCAGCGTATGTTGCACAATACGGGGTCTGACACAGAGAATTTTCATTGGTGTTGTAATTCTGAGTGACAGAGCAATTTTTACTGTAACAGATTTTGTCACTATGTGGTAAATAATTTTGTTGCGAATTGATATGTCTATGTAATTTAAATGCAGTATCTAAAAAAGAATTATGTAATAACATGTAGTAAACACACAGATGTAGTAAGGGCGGTTTGGTTGTTGCGAATAATCGGAGAGTATATCTGAAGCAGAGTCATAGTGCAGTGACCCGTCTGGGTAGCCAAGAGCGCTAACGCACTGCTCCCTGGACTCGGGTAGGTGCGCTGGCCCCGGATCGAATCAGCCCAGCGGATTAACAACGAGGGCCGGTGTGCCAGCCAGCCCGGATGTGGTTTTTAGGCGGTTTTCCGCATCCCGCTAGGTGAATACCGTGCTGGTCCCCACGTTACACGGCTCGCAGACATCTGAACACATCAAACTATACCATGAATTACACTACACGCAGACACTTGGGGTACAACAACCAAGAGGGAATAATAAGAGTGGACGATCAAGAACGAAGTGCTCGTATTAAGAAGGGTGTAAGACAAGGCTGTAGCCTTTCGCCCCTACTCTTCAATCTGTACAGTGAGGAAGCAATGATGGAAATAAAAGAAAGGTTCAGGAGTGGAATTAAAATACAAGGTGAAAGGATATCAATGATACGATTCGCTGATGACATTGCTATCCTGAGTGAAAGTGAAGAAGAATTAAATGATCTGCTGAACGGAATGAACAGTCTAATGAGTACACAGTATGGTTTGAGAGTAAATCGGAGGAAGACGAATGAGAAATAGTAGAAATGAGAACAGCGAGAAACTTAACATCAGGATTGATGGTCACGAAGTCAATGAAGTTAAGGAATTCTGCTACCTAGGCAGTAAAATAACCAATGACGGACGGAACAAGGAGGACATCAAAAGCAGACTCGCTATGGCAAAAAAGGCATTTCTGGCAAAGAGAAGTCTACTAATATCAAATACCGGCCTTAATTTGAGGAAGAAATTTCTGAGGATGTACGTCTGGAGTACAGCATTGTATGGTAGTGAAACATGGACTGTGGGAAAACCGGAACAGAAGAGAATCGAAACATTTGAGATGTGGTGATATAGACGAATGTTGAAAATTAGGTGGACTGATAAGGTAAGGAATCGGAGAGGGAAGGAACATGTGGAAAACACTGATAAGGAGAAGGGACAGGATGATAGGACATCTGCTAAGACACGAGGGAATGACTTCCATGGTACTAGAGGGAGCTGTAGGCGGCAAAAACTGTAGAGGAAGACAGAGATTGGAATAAGTCAAGCAAATAATTGAGGACGTAGGTTGCAAGTGCTAATCTGAGATGAAGAGGTTAGCACAGGAAAGGAATTCGTGGCGGGCCGCATCAAACCAGTCAGTAGACAGATGACAAAAAAAAAAAAAAAAATCCCTTCCTGGGGGGTAAGGGGTGGCGATAGGAAGGGCATTCGGCCACCCCTTCAGATTAACATTCCACATCTGGTTAACCAGTCATGTGATTGCCATATGCACATTTACAGACGGCGGTTGTGTCGCGAACACAAGGTATAAGGGGGCAGTGCATTGATGGATCTGCCATTTGTACTCCCGTGATTCATGTGAAGGGGTTTCCGACGCGACTGGATTAACAGACTTTGAAGGCGGAATGCTACACTCATGCTCATAAATTAAGGATAATGCTGACACGTGGTGAAACAATGCTCTGGTGGGCGGTTTGCTGGTTTAAATCACCTCGGGGTATGAGCATGCGGTGCATTTGACCTGCGGTCGTCGCACGGTGGCGCTGAAAGCAGTCCACATACGCAGAGGTGTGTTGGTGCATGTCACAGTACGGTGCAGCGAGTAAGTGTGCAGACGTTTTCAGACGTGCTAATAGTGACTGTGTGTTGAAAATGGATCAAAGAACACATATTGATGACGTTACGAGGGATAGAATACTAGGGCGACTGGAGGCTGGTCAAACACAGCAGGTCGTAACACGGGCCCTCGGTGTACCACAAAGTGTATTCTCAACATTATGGCAACGAATCCAGCGAACAGGAAACGTGTCCAGAAACATCAGGGAGAACCTACCAATTCCTTCTTAACATAAAAGAAGGAATGAGAATGACACACTTCTTTCAGACCGAGGGAACTGTACACTATTTGTGGAGACACGGCTCTACCTACCAAATATACGACAGCGCGCCAGAGACACAGCAATCGGCAACCTGGGTGACACCGTCCGGCAGTGTGAAGTTAGACAAGATGTTCCAGATCAGAACAGGAATGCATTTGGAAACGCAACTGTCTGTAATACACAGTGTGTAAGAAAAAGAATCATCCGATTCTAAAATATCATAACTATTATGTTATTTGAAATACACTACAGACCATGAAAACTGCTACACCAAGAAGAAATGCTGATGATAAACGGGTATTCATTGGACAAAAATATCATACTAGAACTGACATGTGATTATATTTTCACGCAATTTGGGTGCATAGATCCTGAGAAATCAATACCGAGAACAACCACCTCTGGCCGTAATAACAGCCTTGATACCCCTGGGCATTGAGTCAAACAGAGCTTGGATGGCGTGTACAGTTACAGCTGCCCAAACAGCTTCAACACGATAGCACAGTTCATCAAGAGTAGTGACTGGCGTATTGTGATGAGCCAGTTGCTCGGCCACCACTGACCAGACGTTATCAATTGGTGAGAGATCTGGAGAATGTGTTGGCCAGGGCAGCAGTCGAACATTTTTTGTATCCAGAAAGGCCCTTACAGGACCTGCAACATGCGGTCGTGCATTATCCTGCTGAAATGTAGGGTGTCACACTGATCGAATGAAGGGTAGAGCCATGAGTCGCAACAGATCTGAAATGTAACGTCCACTGTTCAAAGTGCCGTCTATCCGAAGAAGTGGTGACCGAGACGTGTAACCAATGGCACCCCATACCATCACGCCGGGTGATACGCCAGTATGGCGATGACGAATACACGCTTCCAATGTGCGTTCACCGCAATGTCGCCAAACACGGATGCGACCATCATGATGCTGTAAACAGAACCTGTATTCATCCGAAAAAATGACGTTTTGTCATTCGTGCAGCCAGGGTCGTCGTTGAGTACACCATCGCAGACGCTCCTGTCTGTGATGCAGCGTCAAGGGTAACCGCAGCCATGGTCTCCGAGCTGATAGTCCGTGCAGCTGCAAACGTCGTCGAACTGTTCGTGCAGATGGTTGTTGTCTTGCAAACGTCCTCATCTGTTGACTCACGGATCGAGACGTGGCATCACGATCCTTTACAGCCATGCGGATAAGATGCCTGTCATCTAGACTGCTAGTGATACGACGCCGTTGGGATCCAGCACGGCGTTCCGTATTACCCTCCTGAACCCACCGATTCCGTATTCTGCTAACAGTCATTGGATCTCGACCAACGCGAGCAGCAATGTCGCGATACGATAAACCGCAATCGCGATAGGCTACAATCTGACCTTTATCAAAGTCGGAAACGTGATGGTACGCATTTCTCCTCCTTACACGAGGCATCACAACAACGTCTCACCAGGCAACGCCGGTCAACTGCTGTTTGTGTATGAGAAATCGGTTGGAAACTTTCGTCATGCCAGGACGTTGTAGGTGTCGCCACCGGCGCCAACCTTGAGTGAATGCTCTGAAAAGCTAATCATTTGCATATCACAGCATCCTCTTCCTGTCGGTTAAATTTCGCGTCTGTAGCACTTCATCTTCGTGGTTTAGCAATTTGAATGGCCAGTAGTGTACCCTCCGTGTTAGATAGGGAATGTTTAATTATAACCGCCTGGTAATACTGGATGAGCCTGCGGGTAACAGACTAAAAGGAAGTAGTAAATAAAATTAAATAAAAAGACAAGGAAATCAAATGTAGCATTACCAGTCGTTCCAGAGCTACGCTGAACGTGTCCCCCCCCCCCCTCCCCACAACACACACACACACACAGTCACAACCACGCGAGCCTGCAGCCTCAGAGCACAGCGACTGACCTCTGGAGTCGTCTGGATGAGGAAGTGGCGGTGCTGGCCCCTCCAGCGCACGGACAGCGCCAGCTGCCAGACACCCAGTAAGAGCGTCTCCCGCACCAGGAAGTCTCCGTCCCGCCGCAGCAGCGGCTCTGCAGACTTGCGGTCCAGCCTCCCATGGAAATACGAGTCCTCCTCCAGCTCCAGCAGGGCCTGCGAAACACCACACAGCGACTTCTCACCATATCTGGAAAACCAGTCTACAAGGTGTTTTCTTTTTGTGAAAACACCTGATGGATATGAATCTAGTGCGCTTGCATGAGCCAACCTTGAACCTTCCTGAGCAAGCTAGAATTTTTTTTTTTCCAGCTTGTCGGCAGCGTCAGTTGCTGGCAAACAGCAGTTGAGTGACGTAGTGTGTAGTACTTGGGTCGGTTTTTCATTGAGGGGGAAATGTCAGAACGACTGGAGCAGTTCCGCGGACTTGCGGTCCAGCCGCCCATGGAAATACGAGTCCTCCTCCAGCTCCAGCAGGGCCTGCAAAACACCACACAGCGGCCTCTCACCATAACTGGAAAACCAGCCTACGAGGTGTTTCCCTTTTGCAAGAATACCTGATGGATATGGATCTAGTTTGCTTGCATGAGCCAACCTTGAACCTTCCTGAGCAAGCTAGAATTTTTTTCCAGCTTTTTGGCAGCGTCAGTTGCTGAAAAACAGCAGTTGAGTGAGGTAGTGTGTAGTATTAGCGTGGGTTTTTCATTGAGGGGGAAATGTCGGAAGGAATGGAGCGGTTCCGCGGACTTACGGTCCAGCCGCCCATGGAAATACGAGTCCTCCTCCAGCTCCAGCAGGGCCTGCAAAACACCACACAGCGGCCTCTCACCATAACTGGAAAACCAGTCTACGAGGTGTTTCCTTTTTACAAGAATACCTGATGGATATGGATCTAGTTTGCTTGCATGAGCCAACCTTGAAACTTCCTGAGCAAGCTAGAATTTTTTTTACAGCTTTTTGGCAGGGTCAGTTGCTGAAAAACAGCAGTTGAGTGAGGTAGTGTGTAGTACTAGCGTGGGTTTTTCATTGAGGGGGAAATGTCGGAACGACTGGAGCGGTTCCGCGGACTTGCTGTCCAGCCGCCCATGGAAATACGAGTCCTCCTCCAGCTCCAGCAGGGCCTGCGAAACACCACACAGCGGCCTCTCAGCATATCTGGAAAACCAGTCTACGTGGTGTTTTCTTTTTGTGAGAACACCTGATGGATACGAATCTAGTGCGCTTGCATGAGCCAACCTTGAACCTGCCTGAGCTAGCTAGAATTTTTTTTTTCAGCTTGTCGGCATTGTCAAATGCTGGTAAACAGCAGTTGAGTGAGGTAGTGTGTAGTACTCGGGTCGGTTTTTCATTGAGGGGGAAATGTCGGAACTACTGGAGCGGCGCTACTGAGTAAAGTTTCTCCAGAATCTGGGCGAGAGCCATGTGGAAACCATTCAGAACATTCAGACGCCTTTCACGTGACGATGCTACGGCTATCACACAGATTAAAGAATGGTACGACCGGTTTAAAGGCAGCTGGACATCGGTGGAGTGCAAGCCACGCTCCGGTCGCCCATCAACGTGCCCAAATGACCAGAGTGAACACTCTGGGCTGTCGTGGGACTGTCAGAGAAACTGCGGAAGAGGTAGGCATCAGCGCTTTTTCGGCACTTTCCAATGTTAACGAATATTTGACCATGAAAAGAGTGTCGGCGAAATTCGTGCCAAAGCTTCAGACGGTGGAGCAAAAGCGACTTCGTGCTCAAGTCTCACAGGACATGCTGGACACAATGAACAATGGCCCCGACTTCGTGAATACCATTATCAGTGGTGACAAGTCCTGGGTGTATGGGTGCGACCTGCGAACCGCATCCCAGTCGTCCCAGCACAGGCATTCCTCGTCAAAGAGACCACGAAGGTCTGCCTGGCGTGCAGTAAAGTGAAAGTGATGATGACTGCTTTCTTTGGCTCACGCGGTGTGGTAAACCACGGGTACGCACCACAGGGTCAAACAATCACCATAAAGTATTGGTTAAAAACAATCTTGGTTGCAATATTAGGTTTTTTATTCTTCAACGACGCGTTTCGCCTTATTTAGGCATCTTCAGGTTCTCAACATAGAAAACAGAGAACAAATACATCTATTTAAGAACCGCGATCGCGTTGTGCAGACTTGGATAACCTATAAGCATGTATAAACAGATTAACTATTGAAAGAGCAAATGCCTTAATTTCGTATTTCCTAGAAGAATCTTTTAGTCAGTGTAGCCAAAGGGCATCGTCGAATATACACTCCTGGAAATTGAAATAAGAACACCGTGAATTCATTGTCCCAGGAAGGGGAAACTTTATTGACACATCCCTGGGGTCAGATACATCACATGATCACACTGACAGAACCACAGGCACATAGGCAGAGGCAACAGAGCATGCACAATGTCGGCACTAGTACAGTGTATATCCACCTTTCGCAGCAATGCAGGCTGCTATTCTCCCATGGAGACGATCGTAGAGATGCTGGATGTAATCCTGTGGAACGGCTTGCCATGCCATTTCCACCTGGCGCCTCAGTTGGACCAGCGTTCGTGCTGGACGTGCAGACCGCGTGAGACGACGCTTCATCCAGTCCCAAACATGCTCAATGGGGGACAGATCCGGAGATCTTGCTGGCCAGGGTAGTTGACTTACACCTTCTAGAGCACGTTGGGTGGCACGGGATACATGCGGACGTGCATTGTCCTGTTGGAACAGCAAGTTCCCTTGCCGGTCTAGGAATGGTAGAACGATGGGTTCGATGACGGTTTGGATGTACCGTGCACTATTCAGTGTCCCCTCGACGATCACCAGTGGTGTACGGCCAGTGTAGGAGATCGCTCCCCACACCATGGTGCCGGGTGTTGGCCCTGTGTGCCTCGGTCGTATGCAGTCCTGATTGTGGCGCTCACCTGCACGGCGCCAAACACGCATACGACCATCATTGGCACCAAGGCAGAAGCGACTCTCATCGCTGAAGACGACACGTCTCCATTCGTCCCTCCATTCACGCCTGTCGCGACACCACTGGAGGCGGGCTGCACGATGTTGGGGCGTGAGCGGAAGACGGCGTAACGGCGTGCGGGACCGTAGCCCAGCTTCATGGAGACGGTTGCGAATGGTCCTCGCCGATACCCCAGGAGCAACAGTGTCCCTAATTTGCTGGGAAGTGGCGGTGCGGTCCCCTACGGCACTGCGTAGGATCCTACGGTCTTGGCGTGCATCCGTGCGTCGCTGCGGTCCGGTCCCAGGTCGACGGGCACGTGCACCTTCCGCCGACCACTGGCGACAACATCGATGTACTGTGGAGACCTCACGCCCCACGTGTTGAGCAATTCGGCGGTACGTCCACCCGGCCTCCCGCATGCCCACTATACGCCCTCGCTCAAAGTCCGTCAACTGCACATACGGTTCACGTCCACGCTGTCGCGGCATGCTACCAGTGTTAAAGACTGCGATGGAGCTCCGTATGCCACGGCAAACTGGCTGACACTGACGGCGGCGGTGCACAAATGCTGCGCAGGTAGCGCCATTCGACGGCCAACACCGCGGTTCCTGGTGTGTCCACTGTGCCGTGCGTGTGATCATTGCTTGTACAGCCCTCTCGCAGTGTCCGGAGCAAGTATGGTGGGTCTGACACACCGGTGTCAATGTGTTCTTTTTTCCATTTCCAGGAGTGTATCAGGCCAACACTGCCTTCGTTAAACTCAGTAAAAACTAGAAATATAAAATAGAAAAATCATTACCTTTTCTAGATCGACGCGAGATTCACCAAGATCTGCGTAACGCGTTCCCGTTCACAGGAGGGAGTAACGGAGTAAGATGGGGGCTCAGGTAGTAAGCATAATGCGCCACAGCGTCGTGTGCCAGTACTAAAGCCTAATACCGAATCTCCTCAATAGGTGGCGCTGCGACGCAGCAGTGATAAAAATGAGAGATCGTAAACTGGATATAAATACCCACTAAAACTTTATAAATGTAATGCACATAAAACATTGATACGTTGGAATTACTAGGGGCAACACCTGTGCATTACTTATTTTAAAATTTTGACGAAGTAAAATATAAATGAAGGCGGTAAATTTAAAATGAGAAAACAAGGTGTTTAATACAACACACAGATGCAGTACATAAACAGATTTTTCGTACCATACACCACTAGAACGAGAACATTAAAAACACAGGTCCGTAATTTCAGATAAAGATATTGCAAGATAGAATAGAGTGCAAGAACATCTTCTTAATAGATGGGGACAGGTAAAGCAGAGCTCTGCCTTTGCCCAACACCTTAAAGCCAGTGGCCAAAGTCCTCCGCAAGAGTCAGAGCATTGTCAATGCAGGTGCGAACATTACGGAAGGCGAACTGTTCGCTGTTGAGAGGAATGCCGTTACACGTATTGCCAAATGCACTGAGGTTGACGGACGTCATTTTGAGCATTTATTGCATTAATGTGGTATTTGCAGGTAATCACGCTGCAACAGCATGCTTTCTCAGAAATGATAAGTTCTCAAAGGTACATGTATCACATTGGAACAACCGAAATAAAATGTTCAAACGTACCTACGTTTTGTATTTTAATTTAAAAACCTACCTGTTACCAGCTGTTCGTCTAAAATTATGAGCCATATGTTTGTGACTATTACAGCGCCATCTGTCACAAAGCGAAATAAGTGGTCCAACTAAAACATTCATCTTTCTTTACGTACTACACGAATATGTAATAAGAAATGGGGGTTCCTGTTTAAAAAAAAACGCAGTTGATATCAGTTTGACCAATGGCAGCGCCATCTAGCGGGTCAAACATAGCGCCATCTGGTTTCCCCCTTCAAGCTAGATAAGTTTCGTTCTTTGTAGTTTTTTCGTTTGACACTTATTTCGTGAGATATTTGGCCTGGTCACGATCAATGGACCACCCTGTATGTATAGAGTGGCTCAGTATATTGAATAAATGTATATTTGCAGCATATTCCGCATATATATACAGGGTGTTACAAAAAGGTATGGCAAAACTTTCAGGAAACATTCCTCACACACAAAGAAAGAAAATATGTTATGTGGACATGTGTCCAGAAACGCTTACTTTCCATGTTAGAGCTCATTTTATTACTTCTCTTCAAATCACATTAATCATGGAATGGAAACACACAGCAACAGAACGTACCAGCGTGACTTCAAACACTTTCTTACAGGAAATGTTCAAAATGTCCTCTGTTAGCGAGGATACATGCATCCACCCTTCATCGCATGGAATCCCTGATGCACTGAGGCAGCCCTGGAGAATGGCGTATTGTATCACAGCCGTCCACAATACGAGCACGAAGAGTCTCTACATTTGGTACCACGGTTGCGTAGACAAGAGCTTTCAAATGCCCCCATAAATGAAAGTCAAGAAGGTTGAGGTCAGGAGAGCGTGGAGGCCATGGAATTGGTCCGCCTCTACCAATCCATCGGTCACCGAATCTGTTCTTGAGAAGCGTACGAACACTTCGACTGAAATGTGCAGGAGATCCATCGCGCATGAACCACATGTTGCGTTGTACTTGTAAAGGCACATGTTGTAGCAGCACAGGTAGAGTATCCCGTATGAAATCATGATAACGTGCTTCAGTGAGCGTAGGTGGACGAAACTAAAATGAGCTCTAACATGGAAATTAAGCGTTTCCGTACACGTGTCCACATAACATCTTTTCTTTATTTGCGTGTGAGAAATGTTTCCTGAAAGTTTGGCAGTACCTTTTTGTAACACCCTGTATAAAAAGAGATCCGACACGAAATTAGGAGGTATCCCTTGACTTTGGTTATCTAAAAGTAATGTGACTAGTCTGTGTAAAAAGAATTGTTGTATCGATCATATATTGTTTTGTAAGCGGAAAGCCACAGTTGTAATTAACAGTGTCAAGTATCTCAAAAAATAATTAACATGCATTCATAATTAATCATTTTAAAGACATTTTCTCTTTTCGTGACGATTTAATTAGGGGCAGATTGAAAAAAGTACGTCAATTACAGGGTGGCGCACGAAATGTGTTACCATTTTGTTTTTGAATATAAACTTTATTGTCAATACAATCTGAAAGGAACATATACTACAATGAAGAGCCGTCCCTGGAGATTTGTTCTAACTCAGCACATGCTCAATATGTCCACCATTTCGTTTCCTAACTTCCTTCAAACGAACACTGAAGTTAGTGATTACCCTACGGCACATGTCTTCCGTAATTTCACTGCAAGCTTGAAGAATAAGTCTTCTGAGCTCCATTAAATCACGTGGACGTTTCGGGAAAATTTTTTGCTTTAGGTACCCCCAAAGAAAAAAGTCGCAAGGATTGCGGTCTGGACTATTCGGGGGCCAATTTTGTCCGTCATTGAAGCGGCCTGGAAACATGAGTGAAATGATCCGCATGTCGAAATGCTCGTGTAAAAACTCCAACAAAGTGTTTGCAGTATGTGGCCTTGCTCCATCTTGCATGAACCACTGCGTGTTGAAGGGCAAGGCAGTAGCAAGAAGCTGTGGACTGAAGCTATTGCGAAGCATGCTCAAATAACGCTCGCTGTTCACAGTTTCTTCAAAGAAAAAGTGTCCAATAAGTCGGTGACTGGAAATTGCTGCCCACGCTGTAATCCTCGGAGCATAATGTTGTCGTTCATGAAGCACTTGTGGGTTTTCAGTGGCCCAAAAGCGTACATTTTGTTTGTTAAATACACCGTCTATAGCAAAATACGCCTCGTCCGAAAACCAAACGTTGTTGAGAGTTTCTTCCCTACCTATCCTCCGCCCACTGAGCAAACAGTAGTTTCTGCTGCTTGTGTTCTTCAGTGAGCTTCTGTGCGCAGGTCATCTTGTATGGGTACATATGGAGGTCACTTTTAAGAATGCGTTGAATGGAACGTCTGGATATTCCCGTTGCACTGCTGCCTTTCTACACGATTTCCCGGGACTTCTCTGTACAGCAGCTCGTACCGCTTCAATATTCTCCGGCGAACAAACAGGCTTAGGCCAAGGTCGCTTCGCTTCCAATACTGTTCCTTCCTGTACAGATTTATCGTACAACCTGTGGATGGTCTTCTTGCAAGGGACCCATCGTGTGTTAAACTGTTGTCGAAAACACCTCTGAGTCACAACAAGGCTTTCCGTTTCATGAAAAAGTAACACAACTGCCGATCGTTGCTGTGTCGTCACTCTTCCACTGTCAGCCATTGCTGCTTACTAGTCTCCTAGCGGCAGTATCGTGAATTACACGTCATTTCGTAACTCAGTTGTTTTTCCAAGCTCTGCTGCTACTGCTGTAGAGATCCCAGCGGGATATCTAATGTGCGTCGTAAACTGTGAGAGAAACAACTGGTAACACATTTCGTACGCCACCCTGCATATTATTTCAAAAGTACGCTCCTTAACTGTTAATAAATTTATTACATTGTGGGACAAGACGGTCGATTCCGTTATGGAAAAGTGGTTGCGGCTGGCTACGGAACAATCATCTCGTCCATGCGAGGTCCTCTACGTCCGAAGCAACTCGGCGACAACGATTCTCTGTATTCAGAAGTCCAAATAATGGAAATCATATGAAGAGATATCAGGACTGTACGGTTGATGTGTAAGGGCTTCCTAGCGAAACTACTGCAGCGTACCAGGCAATATATGCCTAATCACCATCTTGTTCCACAGTGGGTTAAATGTATTAACAGTTATGTAGATTACTTTTGAAGTAATAATCAGTTGTACTTTTTTCCATCTGTCTTGTTTTCATTTGACCACCCAAACGCCATTACAGCAATTCCAGTTATGAATAATAATAAAACTTGTATTATGTAATTATGACATTATCTGTAAAATAAGGTTGTTGTTATTGTGGTTACGATACATCGATATGTCGACGGAAATAATATCAATGTACAGCCCTATAAAAATATCGACTGCATTTTGTAAATATACTGCCGGTTTTAGAGCTGTATATTTAGGTATTGATTTATTCCACAATCTTAAACATTTATCATTAAATGTTCTGTAGTTCAACAAACTAGCAGCGTACTTATCCCCCTTAGAGCAAGAAGTGCAAGGAAAACAATGCACGTTTGCGATTGGCGATTGCAACTTTGCTAACAATTGCAACTGCATGCAAGTGGCACAATAAAAACTGTGCGATGGGGCCGTCGTTCTGTTTGGTCACATGTACGGTTTGTCTAAAACACTTCATGTCGACTTCCCTGTTTTTTTTTTTTTTTTTTTTTTTTTTTGTTCTCCGCCCAACGCAAAAGCCAATCATGTCGTTTAGATTTTTGTTTATCATATTCAGCAACTGTTTTCGAAGAATGTCGGCGTAAAGAAATAGCACACTAGTTGCGTTAAAAATTGTTTTTTAACACAATTGGGTGCAACTTCTTCACATCGGAAAAAGCTAGTTATTCTATTCGCTCCGCCACCCCCCCCCCTCCCCCCAATACATTTGGACTTCTTGTTTTGCGCCACCTATATTTGCTTCACACGGTCAAACAACAGATAGACTGGACGAGATGAAAGGTCAAGAAGCAGTAAGACTCCTTCACACAGTGAAAGTGAAATTATGTTCTATTACAATTTCAAAAGAACAATTTCAAATATTTACCAAAAATTGAAAGAAAACTATAATATAAAGTAAAAATATCAGCACACGATATTGCCATTTTGATGTCGTTATACCGATATGTCAGAAAGAAAACGTTGTTGGTATTTATAGCAATTTTTTCTAAAACATATCGATATTTTATCAGTAGCCCTAGGACGACAGTAGTCATTGGTAGGTGTTACTTGCCTGATTGCGTTTTTCCATTTGGTAGTTGCTTTCACTCATGGGATGGACATTAGGCGATGTATCGCTGAATGAAAGGCAGATTTTTGTATTAAACAACGGTTAAAGCACTTTAATGAAACCATCTTTTATTTCGAAAGTGTATTAAACAGTATTTTTAAAACTATTTTAAACATGCGGATCCTGAGGACAGACGGACAGAGACACGATAAAAAGGCTCCGCGAAAATGGTATTAAACGTTTTCACGGATCCCAAAGAAACTGGCGCCTACTTATATATATGCATAATATGCATAAATACATACAGACAACATAAATGCCTAATATGTTTCACATACATAATACACTTAAGAGCCAAAGAAACTGATACACCTGCCTAATTCGTGTTGGGGCCCCTGCGAGCACGCAGAAGTGCCACAACACGACGTGGCGTGGAATCGACTAATGTCTGAAGCAGTGCTGGAGGGAAATGACACCATGAATCCTACAGGGTTGTCCATAAATCCGTAAGAGTACGAGGAGGTCCTCTTCTGAAGAGGACGTTACAAGGCATCCCAGAAATGCTCAATAATGTTCGTGTCTGGGGAGTCTGGTGGCCAGTGGAGAGTATTGCTGGAGCCACTCTGTAGCAATTCTGGGCGTGTGGAGTGTTGCATTGTCCTGTCAGAATCGTCCAAGTCTGTCAGAATGCACAATTGACGTGAATGGATGCAGGTGATCAGACAGTATGGTTATGTACGGGTCACCTGTCACAGACGTATCTAGACATATCAGCGGTCCCATATCTCCAACTGCACACACTGAGAGGTGGCAGAAGCCCCCTCTCATATTTCTATCTTACTCTGAGTAATTCGATTTTCCTCTCTAATTGCATGCGGTGAAAAGTTGCTATTCCTTCACACGCGGACTTACCACGTAGCGTCTCTCGTCACCCGGATGGTCCGGTGACAGGCGGGTTCTACTGATCTTGAGAGGGTTAAGCCGACGGGTGTGAGGGAGTCGAGTGAATGCTTTCCAGAGGCCGACATTGTCATAATAGCAGCGGAGACACGCCCGTAGGGGCCTAAAGGAGCGGCTGGGCTAGAGATTCCGTTACTTTGCAGAAACTTAGCGAAAAAACTTTCTGGCGGGCTACCAGCGAGGCGTGGGAACGACTTGTGTTCACAGGCAGTCTTGGCGGGCAATTTCCCGCGTTTTCTGCAAAATCGTAACTGTGATTGGCTTGCTCAGGGCATAGCGCCGTGACGTAGCAAAATCGGCGCAGAAATTGGCGCCAAGAATCTCCATTGGTGGAATGGTAGTGCTTCGGCAATAGAGTGGAATTTTGCGCCGGGTTTCGAGTTGCTGATTGGAACGTTTAACCACGGCCACTGTCGTGGGGGCGGGAATGTTCTGGGTTCGGCTTGTACGGGTGCTCTTGTGGTAGTCGGCTCTCGCCTTTCGGTCGAGGTAGGTTACAAGACTGAGCTCTCGCTGCTCTGGTCAGCCTGCTTTTAGTTGGCTGTCTAATATACTTTTATTTGATTGTAACTGTTTAACGAAGTTGCTGAAGTTTCGACTTCAGTGTAACTTTCCTAGTACAGTTGGCAATTGAGCGTTCTGCGTACAAGCGGCCTATGTTGTCTGTCTTGGGCAGTTGTGGCTAAAGTTGACTGTATCGGAGTTACTGTGTGACCTCGCTTGTTAAAATCAATCACTGTACCGTCAGTGATTGTGTGGCGAGCCTTCTTCGTCTCCCTCACAGGCGCATTTGTATTGCTAGGAAGTGTTTAGTCTGGAACAACCAGACCAGGATAATTTGTTTCGGGCTATACTCGCGCCATTACCATCACCACAACAGGACGTCGAGGCAACCAGTCATCGCCTCTGGTACGCCAGATCGTGTTCTTGCAGTTAAGAAGACAGTTTGGTAATGTATGTCTGCAGCACTGGCAGATAGGGATTTTCCTAGGTGATAATCAGAGCTCAGCAGAGCGCGCCTGTTCGTCTTTTCTAACTTTGTTCTGGCTTGGGTGTTCATTGTCTGAGTTATCACTACTGTAGCAGCAATTAATGTTGAGTTGGCTGGGTGTTTCTCTTAAGATTTGAGTTGCAAGGAACTGGTTCCACATACCACTTGGTCATAAATGTCACAATCTAGTTTATGGACAACTTCACCTTCACAGCATTTATTTGAGTATCCAATTTGATCCAATTTGATGTATTGTAAATGTTTCATGTGTTTTGTTTATGATTTTGAGTTTAGTCATAATAAATCAAATTGTTATTTTGGACAGAACTTTCATTCTGTTAATCGGTAGAGTAACCCTTTCATTTCTCACTACGTTACTGAAACTTTCCTTTATTTAATTAATGTCTATCAAATTAAATTATTGCAGGTGCCAAACTCTTTTCTACTCCACTTGCAGGGTCGATTACAGTCAGTTCGCGTTTCTTCTTAATCCATGTGCAACAGCAAAAGTAGGAGTTAGAAAAGTGGGGGCTTCCAGCATCATTTCCATATGAAGATTCGAGAAGAATTTAGTGTTAAATACACTGCTAGCCCCGGCACCTCGCAACGCGCCGCACCATTACAGAGCCTCTAGCAGCTTGAACAGTCCCGTGCTGACATGCAGGGTCCATGGATTCATGAGGTTGTCTCCGCACCCGTACACTATAAAGGCTCCTTTGAAAAAAAAAAAAGTTTACTACTACTACTACGCTAATTACTGTTTAGCTCTATAGGACCTATATACTGAAATGTTTCCCACACCACCTTGTATTGTCTTTCTATGTGAGTGAGTAACTGTATGTTCACTGTTGTGGGTAAATACATACAGCGTAAAAGGGCGATGTGTGAAACTGATAACGATTACACGCTTCCGCTGTTGTAGAAATCTGCTCAAGCTGCTGCAGATACCGTGTTGAGTTGAAAGTGGTAACCAAACTACGGAGAAATATTCTTCGGGACTCTGCTGCATAGCACTCAGATTGCTTTCAGTTCTGAGAAATGTCCAGGTACAATTGTGGATTTGAATGATCCATGAAGTGACTTCTTTTCCGAAGAAAGCATCGAACTATTTCACTAGAACTGAACGCTTCCGTCGGAACTGTTCTCAAGCTGGTATTTATTATTAAATCACAATAGAAGTATACGCTGGTTGTAGAATAACACGTACCTTCTTGAAATGAACAATATTTTATTGTTCTATTAACTGATTTCCTTCCATATACACATATATTTTTCAATGTGAATCAAAATCTCGCGATGGCGTCGATTTTTACATCCATAGAGTAAATATCTCTGGAGTGAGCATTGCGTTCTGCGCATGTTGTCAACATTAAACCAGGATTGTCACGTGATCTCGGGACTTCGCTGTGCCTGTGTGCTTTCTGCAGCGTTTGAAGTTTATAATACCAAGAGTTTTTGTTGTGTTTCACCGTTTGTTGATAGTGTAATAGCGATGGTGAATTACGTTGTTGCTACGGATGGAAAGAAAAATATGTGAAAGGAGGGATAGTAACTTTTCATGGGTACATTCCATATAGCTCTAATTATAGTTTTCATTTTAGTAAGAGACACTGTATACGTTTAAAAATTTCGAGACACATTATAATTAAGACTTGATTCCGTAGACCTATTTTTCTACGATTTTATGACTATATAATAGATATTACGGCTCGTACAAAAGCTTACAAACAATCGCTTCCTCTCGTAAATTTTGTAGTGGAACAGGAAAGGGAAAGGTTAGTTGTTTCAGTAAATACTATCCTCCATGCATTTATCGGTGACTTGTCAATTATGTATATAGATTACTCCGTCTACTATTTATTTAATGAACTGGGAGCAAGTACTTAAAGTGCGTTAAATAAATACCTCAAAGTGGCACCAGTAAGAAAAATTGTGCTTTAGGTCGCAAAAACGAGAAAATAAATACGCAGAAATACAAGAAAAAAGGACGAATTAGCAGGGATATAATCGCTAATGTGTGGTAAATTCGGTGTTTTTCGGACACTTGCGAAAGTACTAACGTACTGTCAAGTTGTTTTGCAGGAATATCACTGCAGAAATGTACTTCAGGCTCTGTAATACTTGCCCTTAAAAGTTACGTAGCTGGTTTATTCTCGGTATCAAATGGATACTGTTAAAATGTCTTCGCAACATATATAAATAATCCACGACACGTACGAAAAGAATCCGTCTGTACTAGGGATGTAGTGACATTCTAAATATACAGGGCGCTATACGAACAGACACACGACGTCCCGAGATCACGTGACCAGGCCGGCAATGTATGTTGACAACACAAAATCTGTTCTGCGCATGTGAGTGCTCACTCCAGAGATATTTACTCTATGTTTACATCAGATGAATGGCACTATTCTTGTAAAATTACTCTTAACAAGAACAAAAGCTCTAAATCCTAAGAAAATTATGTGAGCGCTGACCGCCACACAGTAATAAACAATATCTTTGTCTCTCTCTCTCTCTCTCTCTCTCTCTCTCTCTCTCTCTCTCTCTCGCACTGTCACAGCAAGTTACGCTGCTGCATGATACATCATAACACGTCCATCCGCTCCAAACAATTTGAAACGAGACTCGTCTGACCAGACAACACGTTTCCAGTCATCAACAGTTGAACGTCGGTGTTGTCGGGCCCAGGCGAGGCGTAAAGCTTTCTGTCGTGCAGTCAACAAGGGTACACGACTGGGCCTTCCACTCCGAAAGCCCATAACGACGATGTTTCGTTCAACGGTTCTCACGCTAACACTTGATGGCCCAACACTGAAATCTGCAGCAGTTTGCGCCAAGTGTTGCGTTTCTGTCACGTTGAACGATTCTCTTCTGTCATCGTTGGTCTCGTTCTTGCAGGATCTTTTTCCAGCCGCAGTCATGTCGGAGATTTTATGTTTTATCGGATTCGTCATATTCACGGTACACTCACGAAATGGTCGTACGGGGAAATCCCCACTTCATCGCTACCTCGGAAATGCTGTCTCCCATCGCTCATGAGCCGACTGTAAGATGACGATCATACTCAGTTACATTTAGATCAACTGCCACTATAGCAGCAGAAACCGATCTAACAACTGCGCAAGACGCCTATAGGCGTGCCAACCGCAACGCTGTATTCTGCCTGTTTACATATTTTTGTACACTACTGGCCATTAAAATTGCTACACCAAGAAAAAATGCAGTTGATAAACGGGTATTCATCGGACAAATATATTATACTAGAACTGACATGTGATTACATTTTCACGCAATTTGGGTGCATAGATCCCGAGAAATCAGTACCCAGAATAACCACCTCTGGCCGTAATAACGGCCTTGATACCCCTGGGCATTGAGTCAAATAGAGTTAGGATGGCGTGTACAGGTACAGTTGTCCATGCAGCTTCAACACGATACCACAGTTCATCAAGAGTAGGGACTGGCGTCGTGTAAGAGATTTTGAGAATGTGCTGGCCAGGGCAGTAGTCGAACATTTTCTGTATCCAGAAAGGCTCGTACAGGACCTGCAACATGCGGTCGGGCATTATCCTGCTGAAATTTAGGGTTTCGCAGGGATCCAATGAAGGGTAGAGCCACGGGTCGTAACACATCTGAAATGTAACGTCCACTGTTCAAAGTGCCGTCAATGCGAACAAAAGGTGACCGAGACGTGTGACCAATGGCACCCCATACCATCACGCCGGGTGATACGCCAATATGGCGATGACGAATACACGCTTCCAATGTGCGTTCAGCGCGATGTCGCCAAACACGGATGCGACCATCATGTTGCTGTAAACAGAATCTAGATTCATCCGAAAAAACGACGTTTTGCCATTCGTGCACCCAGGTTCGTCGTTGAGTACACCATCGCAGGCAGAGTCAAGGGTGACCGCAGCCGCGGTCTCCGAGCTGATAGTCCGTGCTAATACAAACGTCGTCGAACTGTTCGTGCAGATGGTTGTTGCCTTGCAAACGTCCCCATCTGTTGACTCAGGGATCTAGACGTGGCTGCACGATCCGTTACAGCCTTGCGTATAAGATGCCTGTCATCTCGACTGATAGTGATACGAGCCCGTTGGGATCCAGCACGGCGTTCCGTATTACCCTCCGGAACCCACCGATTCCATATTCTGTTAACAGTCATTGGATCTCGACCAACGCGAGTAGCAACGTCGCGATACGATAAGCCGCAATTGCGGTAGGCTACAATCCGACCTTTATCAAAGTCGGAAACGTGATAGTAAGCATTTCTCCTCCTTACACGAGGCATCACAACAACGTTTCACCAGGCAACGCCGGTCAACCTCTGTTTGAGTATGAGAAATCGGTTTGAAAGTTTGCGCATGTCAGCACATTGTGGGTGTCGCCACCGGCGCCAACCTCGTGTGAATGCTCAGAAAAGCTAATCATTTGCCTATCACATCATCTTCTTCCTGTCGGTTAAATTTCGCGTCTGTAGCACGTCATTTTCGTGGTGTAGCAATCTTAATGTCCACTAGTGTATGATATCTGTACGATGTTTGGTTCTCGTGCAATAAATAAGTGTTCTCGGACTTTATGTACACTCTGTATGTCAAAAATGTGCAAACGAACAGTTACAGCCAATTACAGCACATACAGATAACTACTATTGTCACTGCATAACAATACGGAACAATTCAGTTATCTTGTAACCTATAGATATTAAGTTTCCTTTTCAGAGTTAAAAATTTTTATTGAAAATGCTTAAGAGATCTTTAGCGGAAAGATGTCGTACACGTTCACAATAACGTTGAGATTCGTACCCTACACTTTGAGCCAAACGAGTTTATGATTATGGAAAGAAAAAAAACTTAAATATTGGATCAGATACATTGATGATGTGCTGCATTTGTGGACTCGTACAATTACACAAATAAATACATTGCTACAGCATTTGAACCCCCGACATAAGAAAATTCAGTTGATCATGGGGCTGGACGATAACGTAGACATTAGCACAAGAAGACACTTATTTCGCACGTATAGGAAAACCGCAGCTACAGATACGATAATCCGTGAAACCTCCGACAGCCCACAGAGTCACAAACACGGAACTTTCCTTTCGGTGGAGTATCACCTGATATCTCTTCCATTACTGAATCTTGCTTTCAGGCAAAACCGCAAATTATTAAACTTATCGCCTCCAGTAATGGCTACAGCTATGCCGTGATCGATAAGTAAGAAGTGAATGTGCACGCTGGCCAACAGAAAACAATCACTAGCTGTTAACACTAGTGAGTCAACCACATATATCAGTAAAATTTCAGATAACGTAGCAAAAAAGTCACGCAACAGCAGACCTGCGTTTTATAATACCAATAATTCAATTTTTATTCTAGTAGAAAAGAGAACAGCAACACTTGCCACAGAGGGGTTTTTGCAAACAAATCGCGTACACACACTATGGAAAACTATATACTGTACTGATCAAACGGGCGGAACTGTGGCAGTTACAGGGTGTTTCAAAAATGACCGGTATATTTGAAACGGCAATAAAAAATAAACGAGCAGCGATAGAAATACACCGTTTGTTGCAATATGCTTGGGACAACAGTACATTTTCAGGCAGACAAACTTTCGAAATTACAGTAGTTACAATTTTCAACAACAGATGGCGCTGCGGTCTGGGAAACTCTATAGTACGATATTTTCCACATATCCACCATGCGTAGCAATAATATGGCGTAGTCTCTGAATGAAATTACCCGAAACCTTTGACAACGTGTCTGGCGGAATGGCTTCACATGCAGATGAGATGTACTGCTTCAGGTGTTCAATTGTTTCTGGATTCTGGCGGTACACCTGGTCTTTCAAGTGTCCCCACAGAATGAAGTCACAGGGGTTCATGTCTGGCGAATAGGGAGGCCAATCCACGCAGCCTCCTGTATGTTTTGGATAGCCCAAAGCAGTCACACGATCATCGAAATATTCATTCAGGAAATTAAAGACGTCGGCCGTGCGATGTGGCCGGGCACCATCTTGCATAAACCACGAGGTGTTCGCAGTGTCGTCTAAGGCAGTTTGTACCGCCACAAATTCACGAAGAATGTCCAGATAGCGTGATGCAGTAATCGTTTCGCATCTGAAAAATGGGCCAATGATTCCTTTGGAAGAAATGGCGGCCCAGACCAGTACTTTTTGAGGATGCAGGGACGATGGGACTGCAACATGGGGCTTTTCGGTTCCCCATATGCGCCAGTTCTGTTTGTTGTGGCGTAGCAAGACAGCTACGCCACTGGGAAGTAGCCGAAAGGCACGCGTACACACACGCCGGCTGGCGTGAAGTCTGGAACAGGATACTTTGTAAATGCTATAGAGAAAAGTATGCAGTTCCTCGGATACTTAACTTTACTTCATCCTTGTGGTACATCGCTCTTGACGATACAAATGAGACTTTAATTACAAGCACTGTAAGGCTAATGGCGCCTTGCTAGGTCGTAGCCATGGACTTAGCTGAAGGCTATTCTAACTGTCTCTCGGCAAATGAGAGAAAGGCTTCGTCAGTGTAGTCGCTACCAAAGTCGTCGTACAACTGGGGCGAGTGCTAGTCCGCCTCTCTAGACCTGCCATGTGGTGGCGCTAGGTCTGCAAGTACTGACAGTGGCGACACGCGGGTCCGACATGTACTAATGGACCGCGGCCGATTTAAAGCTACCACCTAGCAAGTGTGGTGTCTGGCGGTGAAACCACACTGTTTATTGACGAAGCCGTCCAGGTAAAAATAAGCTTCGTCAGTAAATCAAATGCTGCCCAAATGCTTATCGCCGTCATCAATCCTGTGCACTATATAGTTAGCGAATGTCTCTCGTGCAGCAAAGGTAGCGGCGCTGAGGGGTTGCCGCGTTTGAATTTTGTATGGATAGAGGTGTAAACTCTGGCGCATGAGACGATACGTGGACGTTGGCGTCATTTGGACCGCAGCTGCAACACGGCGAACGGAAACCCGAGGCCGCTGTCGGATCACCTGCTGCACTAGCTGCGCGTTGCCCTCTGTGGCTGCCGTACGTGGTCGCCCTACCTTTCCAGCACGTTCATCCGTCACGTTCCCAGTCCGTTGAAATTTTTCAAACAGATCCTTTATTGTATCGCTTTTCGGTCCTTTGGTTACATTAAACCTCCGTTGAAAACTTCGTCTTGTTGCAACAACACTGTGTTCTAGGCGGTGGAATTCCAACACCAGAAAAATCCTCTGTTCTAAGGAATAAACCATGTTGTCTACAGCACACTTGCACGTTGTGAACAGCACACGCTTACAGCAGAAAGACGACGTACAGAATGGCGCACCCACAGACTGCGTTGTCTTCTATATCTTTCACATCACTTGCAGCGCCATCTGTTGTTGAAAATTGTAACTACTGTAATTTCGAAAGTTTGTCCGCCTGAAAATGTACTGTTGTCCCAAGCATATGCAACAAACGGTGTATTTCTATCGCTGCTCGTTTAGTTTTTATTGCCGTTTCAAATATACCGGTCATTTTTGAAACACCCTGTAGGTTATCTCAACATGAGAGAAGCAAGAGATAAAAAAAGACAAAGACATATCGAACCTTTGTGGAACAACCTTTAACAGAAAACCACTGACATGACGCAGAGTGTGAAGTTTTACGAACTGTGAAGAAAAGCAGAAAGATGAGTGCATTGGAAATACCAGAAACACCAACGTAGTAGTAAATGACCAAACACAATTTCCTGTTCCCACCTCTACTGAGTTTTAGTTACGCAAATATTAGAACGTAAATTGTAGATTCAACTTCGATTTTCATCTTTAGCTAAATGTAACTCCACATAAAAAATATTATTTTTCGCTTTCAGTTAAATGGAAAACAATGTACTCCTGTACTTTGTAAATACTCTACCTGTCACAAATTTTGTATCTTCTGTAGACATACACTACTGGCCATTAAAATTCCTACACCATGAAGATGACGTGCTACAGACGCGAAATTTAACCGACAGGAAGAAGATGCTGTCATATACAAATGATTAGCTTTCGAGAGCATTCACACAAGGTTGGCGCCGGTGGCGACACCTACAACGTGCTGACGTGAGGAAAGTTTCCAACCGATTCCTCATAGACAAACAGCAGCTCACCGGCGTTGCCTGGTGAAACGTTGTTGTGATGCCTCGTGTAAAGAGGAGAAATGCGTACCATCACGTTTCCGATTTTGGTAAAGGTCGGATTGTAGCCCATCACGATTGCGGTTTGTCGTATCGCGACATTGCTGCTCGCGTCGGTCGAGATCCAATGACTGTTAGCAGAATATGGAATCGATGGGTTCAGGAGGGTAATACGGAACGCCGTGCTGGATCCCAACGGCCTCGTATCACGAGCAGTCGAGATGACAGGCATCTTATCCGCATGGCTGTAACGGATCGTGCAGCCACGTCTCGATCCCTGAGTCAACAGATGGGGACGTTTGCAAGACGACAACCATCTGCACGAACAGTTCGACGACGTTTGCAGCAGCACGGACTATCAGCTCGGAGACCACAGCTGCGGTTACCCTTGACGCTGCATCACAGACAGGAGCGCCTGCGATGGTGTACTCAACGGCGAACCTGGGTGCACGAATGGCAAAACGTAATTTTTTCGGATGTATCTAGGTTCTCTTTACAGCGTCATGATAGCCGCATCCGTGTTTGGCGACATCGAGGTGAACGCACATTGGTAGCGTGTATTCTTCATCTCCATACTGGCGTATCACCCGGCGTGATGGTATGGGGTGCCATTGGTCACACGTCTCGGTCACCTTTTGTTCGCATTGACGGCACTTTGAACAGTGGACGTTACATATCAGATGTGTTACGACCCGTGGCTCTACCCTTCATTGGATCCCTAAATTTCAGCAGGATAATGCCCGACCGCATGTTGCAGGTCCTGTACGAGCCTTTCTGGATACAGAAAATGTTCGACTGCTGCCCTGGCCATCACATTCTCCAGATCTCACACCAATTGAAAACGTCTGGTCAATGGTGGCCGAGCAACTGGCTCATCACAACTCGCCAGTCGGTACTCTTGATGAGCTGTGGTATCGTGTTGAAGCTGCATGGGCAGCTGTACCTGTACACGCCATCCGACCTCTTGTTGTCTCAATGCCCAGGCGTATCAAGGCCGTTATTACGGACTGGGTATTGATTTCTCAGAATCTATGCACCAAAAGTACGTGAAAATGTAATCACATGTCAGTTGTAGTATAATATATTTGTCCAATGAATACTCGTTTATCATCTGCATTTCTTCTTGGTGTAGCAGTTTTAATGTCCAGTGGTGTATTTCCCTGCCTGCATCCAATATCTTCTCTAGGGTGATCCCCCACCCGTGCCTCATCCGCTTGGATACTTTTGTTACCGCGTCACGTGTCCGCAGGCGGCATCCAAAGTCTCGGGGGCAGAGGTCATAACGCTTTGGCTTGTCGGTGTATACTTCGTATTTGTCGCTAGTATTCACAGAACCCGCAGCTGAGAGCATAAGTGGTTAGTTGCAGATCCTATAAAACCGCTGCATAAACGCGCGTACATCGTAGAACAATAGAGAGAGAGCTCCTAGAGAAGATTGCATTAAAAATTCAATCAGGCGTCTGCACCAGTATTCGCTGATATGTTTGGAGATTCGCGGTACGTCGTTAAAATAGATGATGACTGAGCTTCGTTCACGAACGTAAACCAAATTTATTTATCAACAGACACATTGCAAAACGATGCTTACGCAAAAATTCGGCGTTCCATCACACGTGCTGTATGTAGCAATAATTATTGTTTCACATGTTTCTACGATCAGTATTATCCTATAGGTTGTATATTATACTTGTCGCAGGTGTAGCAACAATAGTATAATGAAATGACTGTAGTGCTCTGATTGAAAGTACTCGTGTGTCCTTTGTTTTTATTTGCAATTGCAATACGAAAAGAGTTTGGTCTCCTTTTACTGGGATAAACATTATGTAAATAGCCACGCGGGGTAACCCAGCGGTCTAGGGCGCCTTGTCACGTTCCGCGCGGTTGCCCCCGTCGGAGGTTCGAGTCCTCCCTCGGACGTGTGTGTGTGTGTGTGTGTGTGTGTGTGTGTGTGTGTATCGTCCTTAGCGTAAGTTAGTCTAAGTTAGATTAAGTGTGTTAGCTTAGGGACCGATGACCTCAGCAGTTTGGTCCCATAAGACCTAACCACAAAAAATTTCCAATTTTCCATTATGAAAATAATAACTGAAACGTTAAATGTAAAATGGAAATCAATAACGGACTAAGAGACAACTTTTTTTTTTTTTTTTTTTTTTTTTTTTTTTTTTTTTTTTTTTTTTGTTAGAGCCGAAAAGCCATGGTAGTGCCGTTGGCAACAACCTCAAAAGCTGGCTAAGTGCTACGATCATTTCTAGTAGTGCATGTAAAGTAAAGGCCCGAAAGACAGCATGAGCGGTATATGTCCCGGCCCACTGGGCTAAGTGCCACAAAGCTTTGTAATTATTTACAGCGGGTGGCACAGATTTTGCGTAGACTGAAAAACGTAAGAGGCTGGAAGAATGAAACTTCGAGGCAGATTAAAACTGTGTGGCGGATTGAGACTCGAACTCGGGACCTTTGCCTTTCGCGGACAAGTGCTCTAACATCTGAGCTACCCAAGCACGACTCACGCCCCGTCCTCACAGCTTTACTTCTGTCAGTACCTCTCTCCTACCTTCAAAGCTTGCATAGTGAAAACCTCACTCTGGAAACATCCCCGAGGCTGTGGCTAAGCTATGTCTCCGCAATGTCCTTTCTTCCAGGAGTGCCAGTTCTGCAAGGTTCGCAGGAGAGCTTCTGTGAAGTTTGGAAGGTAGGAGACGAGGTACTGGCAGAAGTAAAGCTGTGAGGACGGGGCGTGAGTCGTGCTTGGGTAGCTCAGTTGGTAGAGCACTGGCCCGCGAAAGGCAAACGTGCCGAGTTCGAGTGTCGGTCTAGCACACAGTTTTCATCTGCCAGGAAGTTTCATGTCAGCGTACACTCTGCTGCAGAGTGAAAATCTTATTCAGGTTGGAAGAATGTCAGAGCGTCGAGTACTAAAGAACCTTGTAAAAGTCATGAAGAATGCTACACCTGACAGTTCTTTTACGGCTACTATACTCTCCAGCCTGAAAACATTTTTTTTCTTTTTAAAAAGCTGCCGATTCACATATTAACACAATGAAAATAAATATTTCCAAATCTAGTAGGTTTCATGCAAAAAAAAATTGCAACCGGTGTCACCAAGATGAGAGCAATCTTTAACGAACTTGGAAGACTGGAGCACCTATAACAGTTTCAAGAAAGGGATAATCACTGACATAATGAACAACTCTGAATTACCGTCACAACAATGTAAAAAAAAATTGTCAGCTGAAATGAAAAAGGAGCTACAACAAATACTGCCGTATTTGAAAGTCACTATGGTACATTTTTTCAAACAATTTATCAACTGCTTTGTGCTCTATAAAAATAAAAGAAGGAAAAATATAATTTAATCACAGGATAGTGTCTCTGTAAAATGTATCTGTAAAATGTTCATTATCAACAACACGCTCGAGATTTCTTTCATTGGCACTTACCATGTTTTTGCAGGTACTTGTATGGTATTTAGCACATTCTGCGTTTTTCGGAACAAAATATTTGTTTTCATCGGCAAATGTAAGGGAACATCAAAAATTTTGCAATGATTGTGTGACTTTTACCATAGACAATAAATAAAAAAATATTGTTGAGGTTTTATCCTTGAAACATTTGTCAGAACAAAAACTTGGAATCAGTCTTTTGACACTCAGCCGATTCTCGAGTTCCACTCTACAAATATTGATAATTCCCATATCCGTAATAAATCTGTTGTTAGAATTACGTGAGAATGAAAAGAATAAGTAGCAGCATCGAGTTTCGATCCACAGACTTCGGGCTTGTGAAGCTACGTACTTATTTTCCATGCTGCGGATTAACTGATCATTTTCGACCACACAAAGCATATAATCACGCCTAAAATATTCAAACTACATCTTTCCTAGCCGGCTGTTGTGACCGAGCGGTTCTAGGCGCTTGAGTCCGGAACCGCGGTCGCAAGTTCTAATCCTGCCCCGGGCATGGATATCTGTGATGTCCTTCGGTTAGTTAGGTTTAAGAATTTCTAAGTTCTACGGGACTGATGATCTCAGGTGAGAAGTCCCATAGTGCTTAGAGCCATTTGAACTATTTTTGATCTTCCCTAAAACGGTTGAGGGTAGCGTTTTCCCGTTTACATATCTTGAACCTCTAGTCATACCCTACACTACTGATGGGAGCAACCGAGTGGAAACAATCGACTCATTCGATTGTTGGAAAAGAATCGGCGTGTTGGGTTGTAGTTTTACGTATCGGCTGAATGATTCATTCATTCTTGTGAGTGAAACCAGCCTGTGAGAGCAACCGAATGAAAACAATCATCCAATTGGTCGGACTACTCATTCATTCTTTTGACTGAAACCAATCTGTGGGAACAGCCGAATGAAAATGATCGAATACGTCTGTTGTTGCTTTACGCGTCTGTTGGATTATTATTCATTTATTTTTTTTGAATGAAAGGTATTCGATGAAAACCTTCGACACCGTTGCAGCTTTGCATATTGAACTGAATCAGCAATTCTTTCTTTTCAAATGAAAAACTTGTTATATTAAAAATCACTTTTATTGAAACAGTCATTGTCTGCTTTTTAGTCTCGTGCGTGACAGATTTTCCAATTGATTTCATTCAAGAGATTACAACAAAGATATGAGGTAAATTTCAGTGTTATTTCAGTTTCTCTGCAACTGAGTCAACCAATATTTTGTTGCCTCCTACGCATATCCCGCAAAAAGACGCCGAATGTAAAAATCTGAGAGAACCGAGCTCACACTGGGGCTTAGCAGCAGTTGCTTTCAACTGCGAAACATTCGCGACTGGAACAGGAAAACAGGTAAATAACAAAGCTACACCAAGTGCTCTCCGCCGCACGCCAAAAAAGAAAGCGAATTAATATTGTATTGTCATTCAGTACTGAGCAAAGTTAAAAGTTAGTCTTAAGCTTACCAGGAAGTTAGTTTAAAATCAATTGCAAAATTTGTACGAAAAGACGGACAGACATACGCCCCCACACCAGACACTAAAGCCAGTTAATATTGCAGTGTCATTCATTTCTGAGCTATGATGAAAGTTTGAAGTTTCTAGCTTATGAGGAAGTTAGTTTAAAAACAACTGTAAAATTTTTACCGAACGAACAGAGAAGAAACAGGCTTCATAAAGGCGTGTTGTGTGAATTCCTAAGGGACCAAAGTGCTGAGGTCATCAGTCCCTCGACTTACACACTACTTAAACTAACTTATGCTAAGAACAACACACACAGCCATGTCTGAGGGAGGACTCGAACCTCCGGCGGGAGGGGCCGCGCAATCCGTGACATGGCGCCTCAAACCGCGCGGCCACTCCGCGCAGCTAAAGGCGTGTTACGAGGTTCATTTATATTTACGTAAATTTACAGTGCAGTACCATACACCACACATTTTTGAAACACACCAAAAGTTTATTTTTGATGTCGCAAGTGCGGAACTTCGTATTTGAGTTGGTGAATAATACATTTTGAAAACACAGGTTGTATCAAAACAATCATCCGATTTAAAAAATCAGAACTATTATGTTATTTGGGATGTGTATTGTTGTAAAGAGCTAATTCTCGAGTTTTACATGGTTTCCGCTAGGTAGCAGCAGTGTGCGCCCACCTCAATTCTAGTAAAATGGTGTCGGGACAACAGAAAACGTTTTGTGTTCTACGTTCTGTGCAGTGCACGTCAGTAATAACTGTTCAGCGTGACTTTCGTACTGGGTATGGTGTGGATCCTCCTACAGAACAGACATTAGGCGGTGGCATGAACAATTCCGAGAAACAGGTTGTTTGTGTGAAGGCAAATCGCCGGGCCGACCCCGTGTGTCTGACACAGACGTCGAGAAACCATACAAAATTCAGCTGCTAGAAGCTCTTCGTGAAGGTGACAAACAGCTCTTCGTGAAGGTGACAAACCAACGTGTAGAATTATGTAATTTTGTTCTTGGCAAGATGGAGGATGATCCATTTTCTTCGCCGGCCGCTGTGACCGAGCGGTTCTAGGCGCTTCAGTCTGGAACCGCGCGACCGCTACGGTCGCAGGTTCGAATCCTGCCCCGGGCATGGATGTGTGTGATGTCCTTAGGTTAGTTAGGTTTAAGTAATTCTAAGTTCTAGGGGGCTGATGACCCCAGATGTTAAGTCCCATAGTACTCAGGAGCCATTTGAACCAGTTTTCTTCCACTCTTAGTGTTAAGTGCCGGGGTAACAGTCCGTTTAAATGGAAAGATGAACCGTCACAATGTGAGAATATAGGATACGGAACAATCATATGAAGTTGTATATGAGAGGAATTCACCAAAAGTTAATGTTTTTTGTGCAGTATCACGGGTAACACTGTTACAGAAAGCACATAGATCGATATGCTAGAGAACTTTCTTTTCCCACAACTGGAGACTGATTCGAACGACTTCATTTACCAACACGATGGGGCACCGCCACACTGGCATCTGGAAGTGCAGTAAATTTAAAAAAAAAATGTTCAAATGTGTGTGAAATCTTATGGGGCTTGACCGCTAAGGTCATCAGTCCCTAAGCTTATACACTACATAACCTAAATTATCCTAAGGACAAACACACACACCCATGCCCGAGGGAGGATTCGAATCTCCGCCGGGACCAGCCGCATAGTCAATGACTGCAGCGCCCCAGACCGCTCGGCTAATCCCGAGCGGCGGGAAATTTTTAAATCAAGGGTTACTGAACGATGGATGGGTCGCACTGGACAAAATGTTTCAGCCTTACATTAGTGGCCTCCAGGGTCACTGGACCTAATTGTATGTGATTTTCTTGTGGGGTCTTATAAAAGACACTGTTTGTGTGCCTCCGTTACCGACACCAACGAGCGAACTCAGACATCACGTAACAGCAGCTGTAGAAGCTGTAACTCAAGACATGCTCTCTGCAATGCGGGAGCAATTTGAATACCGCATTGACATTATCCCATGCATCTCAAGGAGGCATATTCAACACTTATGAAACAGTATTTAAAAAATCTTTTTTAGTTACCAATTCATCAAAAAACAAAATTCATGGTATATGTTTATTAGTTTGAGAAATATAGATGTGCCAAATCGGATGATTCTTTTTGATACACCCTGCAGTTTATTTTTAGAAACAAATTTTTCATTCACGCGCCCTTGAAATGAAATACTTTACTTGTCTCTAGAAAAGTTAAAACCCCTAGTCATGGTTCATGTACAACCGAAAAGCCTGAAAAAGTATATAAATAAAATCACTCAGTCCCGGAGAGTGAGTGGAAACATTCATATAGCGGCCGAAACTGACGGAGAGGAGAAAACTGGTGACTGAAATTACGTGAGATGATCCCGTCGCAACGAAGAACGGCTTTGTTTTAATAACTGCCGCTCCAATGCACGTTTCATATCTGTGGCACTGTCTCCCCTATTTCGCGAGAATACAAAACGAGCTGCCCTTCTTTGTACTTTTTCGATGTCATCCGTCAGTCCCACCTGATGCGGATCGCACACCGCACAGCAATACTCCAGAATTGGGTGGACAAGCGTGGTGTAAGCAGTCTCTTTAGTACACTTGTTGCACCTCCTAAGTGTTCTGCAATGAATCGCAGTCTTTAGCTTGCTCTACCCACAACATTATCTACGCGATCGTTCCAATTTAGATTATTTATAATTGTAATCTCTAAGTGTTTAGTTGAATTTGCAACCTTTAGATATGTGTTAAGTTAGTGCGTGTAACACGTCTATATTTCTATTGTCTGTTGTCAAACCACAATTTATGAAGGATGTTTCTATTTTATTAATAGGATTAAGTAGGAGTAATTAATAGTCGTCATGTTGGAAAGAATTGTGGTAGCAGGGAATGTCGGCACCAAAATATTGTTGGCAAGAGAGACACATTGATATAATTTTAAAAAGGGCGGGAGAGCCCGCGTATGGATACATTTTAAGAAAAGAGCGGGAAAGACCGCGCGCTGATACATTTTGTAATAATAGCAGGGATTGTCTGCACCAGAAAGCACTGTTGACAGGAGAGACCGCACTTTAGCTTTCGTAGGAAGTCAGTAGTAAGCATGATGTGAAGCGAGTCGGTAGCAGGTCTGAAGCGAGAGGTTGAGAGGAGCGGTGTGCCTGCCAGCCACCAGCTGTGATTTACAAGAGATTGTAAACGGATGTACAGAGACATCAGCTAACTATTATCACAAGAGGAACTAATATTATTGAATTAATTTTTTGAGAAACTCAAGACTACTGAAGGTATGTTTGCGCATTGCTGGTTGTAAGATTACTGTAAAAAGTAAGTCCCATTTGAACGTTTGTAAAATCATTTCATACAGAATATAATTAATTTTTGCCAGCAATATTGCATTGCTGATTATAATCCATCCCAAAAACCATCAACGTAAAACTTTGCAAAATTTTATTGTTATCAAGAAAAAGTTTAACTATGAATTACGTAACTTCAGTCAAATTAATTAAAGAATAACGTCAGCTTTGCTATTAAAGAATAACGTCAGCTTTGGTAATAAATACAGCCACTTATTATGACAGCCCACCAGCAGCTAATAGAGTATAGTAAAACAGAGTAAGTATATTCATGTCGCAGTTCGATGTAGCAGTCAGATGGCGATCCAGTAACAGTAAAAAAGGTAAGGAACAGTTCTGGGTTGTTGCAGGTAACGACTGAGGGCCACGACGACGACACATTCTATGTTTCGTCGAAATAATCAGCAAATTACTTTTAATAAGCAGCATTTAAATTTGTATGTGAACATTGAGAAAGAGAATTAATTTCAAAGGGAAGATTTCATTTGTTATTATTAAACTAGAGGTAGAAATCGAAAGGGAAGGTTGCGTAACACAAAAGAGATATAGAGGAGACGGGAAGGTTTCACTTGCCGACATCCAATCAGTAAGACTCTTTTAGTGAATCTACTGCGAAAATGAATATATTGACTCTTACAATTGAATGAATAAGCTAGTGTTAAGTGGCGCAACGCTTATACTAAAGTATATACCTATAATTCACAACCCATCAACAATTCTGTTTGGTCTATTGATTCTGCGTTGAAAAGTGTTCGTTCAGTGTTGAATCCGCTTTGAACAGTGATATATTTTGTTGCGTGTGCTAATTATAGACAATGTCCCGCCGAATAATTACTCGTTCTCAAAGTTATAAAAGTGTAGAAAATATTGACGAGAAGTGCTTTTCAGGGAAAGACAGAAATAATACGTGTGAAAAATCGATAGTGAAACGATAGGTGAACAGACATTCGAGAGTAGTAATAATATGGAATTTTTTGTCGAACAATCAACTTCAGAAATGCCAACTGATAATGAGACATTAGTGCAAAATAATTTGTTTTTAAACACAACAGACGCTACACAGCCACAAATTACGCGTAGCAGACATAATAGTTTCAGTAACGAAGCCACTATAATGCAGTCAGTGTGGCTCCATTACGTGCCGAAACAGATTCAAACGGTACACAGCTACACAATCTGCGTAGTAGATACCACACTTTTACTAACGCAAATTCCGAAACCACGGAAGAGGTTACACGATTACAATCATCAGAGGATGTTCAAATGAACACAGATGTACAACCTTTAACAGCGAATACAAATACACACAGAAGTCAATCTGAAACGGATCCAATAATGGCATTTTTGCTACAAACAAATGAACACAGATGTACAACCTTTAACAGCGAATACAAATACACACGGAAGTCAATCTGAAACGGATCCAATAATGGCATTTTTGCTACAAATGAGACTAGACATGAATCAAAACTTTAGCAGATGGGCACAAGAATCAGCAGACCTAAAAAACGAAATCAAGGTAGAAATTCAAGCAGTCGCTGAAAAATGTTCACAATCAAACCAAGAATTACACGTCAAGGTTCAAGAAATAACAGATAATCAAGAAGCATTCGCGGCCAGCATACGAGAAACAATGGCAACTCTGACATTGATGAACGTTTTAACAATCACACAAAAAACTGTTTGATACGTCATCGCAAACTGGTGCGATCGCAGGATAAAGAACGAAAACAACTATTGCAAACAATTACTGAACAGCGACAGGACGACAAAAAGAAAGTGTTTGCTCAGGGAAAAACGTCGGTGGACATTCACATACACTCGATTTCGGAGGAAATCGAAACGGTTAAGGAGACAAATATTCAAATACAAGAGAGGCTCACGGAAATCCAATCACACATAACTGAGGCGAAAATTTCTACAGACACTGAAATAGAATATTAGGGATAAATTAACAGAAGAAGTTCTGACACTGACAAAACAGAAGACATAGAAATCAATCAAGACTCAGAAAATTTGAAAGCAGATTTTAAGAAAGTAACTAAAAGTAATCGCAATTAACAGAAAAGATCAACGAACTCACTACAAGAATAGACCTTTTAGATACTAACAATGACAGTAAATCAGATGAAACTACACCAGTCTCAGTTCAACAGATTTCTAATAGTAAAGATACGCAAATTACAAATGTGCAACAAACAACCGCAGACCTAGAATCACGTAATAATTTGTTACGTCAGAAAATCAATTCTTTACAGCAAGGGATAACTGACACACAAGAAACAACTGCAAACAATCAATTAAAACAGAACACACACCAGTACGACATGCCTCAGATGCACAATACATATAATTTCGGTAGACTTCAGAGAGTAAGAGATCTTAATCACGCAGAAAGACTCGTAAATTCATATGCAGAACATTACGAAATTAATTACACGCAAAGGCATGACGGTTTCGAGCACAAGCATTTCCTTTCAGTGAGAAAGTTTAAAACATTTAAAAACGACAGGACGCAAATACATCCACTGGACTGGATCCAACAATTCAATGCGGCACGCCCAAAGTCATGGCCAGTTCAACATAAGCTAGAATTTATTATTAGTTTTCTTGAAGGGGAACCAGCGAGAAGAGTGCGACCAATTGCTAGACAGTGTTTTTCAGTAGAAGAATTCCAGGAAGCATTTCTAGCAGCATATTGGTCAGATACCACACCGAGTAGCACTAAAGATCGGCTAATTAGTCTGCCAAATTTCGAGAAATCTACTTTCCCAACGACCACACAATTTTTCGAGTATATGGTTGAACAAAACCAATACCTCAATGAGCCATACAGTCAATCCGCATTAATACAGCTGTGTATTTCAAAACTCTCCAGAGCATTAAAAGTGTCATTATTAACAGGTCCGCAAAATGACAGTGTGTACGCATTTAGAGACATCCTGCAATTGCTAGAGGTACACCAGGCGGATTATGCGTTTGTTAATAAGAACTTTTTACGGCATAACACAAACCAGACAAACAATGCTAATTATGAGCAAACACGATTTGGCAGTAACAATCGTAATAAACGCTTTCGCAGCGAAAATGAAAATTTTAATCTGTAATACACACAGGGATTTAATGAACAGCAGTATAATAACAATGTACATTAAAATTCAAGACAGCAACAAAGCCATCCAAATAACACGACACACATACGATAGGAAATGCCAGACCGGCCAAACTTTCACATGACTCATCGGCCAGGAAATGGGACAGGTGCAAGCAATTACATGGGTCAGACGCAAAATACAGAAAACGAACAAAGACAGCCTTTTCAAAGAAACACGCGTGCCTCGCCGTATAACCACAGCTATAACGACACAAGGAGAGAAAACGAACACAGACCGCAAAGGACATTCTACAATCATAATTTTCATAGAAATTAAAACATTACACAACAACCAAGTCATCGTATGAATGTACCAGACACAAGATTTCATCCGCCACCTACCGCTAATAATCAAAACGGTAGAACAGTGCAGCTCATAGAAAACACACAACACTCCCCAACAGAAAATGAAACGTCAGAACATTTATGACTAGAGATAGCCTGTGATGAATCTCTAAATGACGACACTATGGATAAGGACAGAGAAAAGATAACGATAGAGAATGCCATTACATTCGACGACGTGCGAGACACATTGTTACACGAAAAACCGATCATGCAGAAAACTGTATGCTACCCATAATCCAGATAAATTAAAAGTCACAAAATATTTTAGCAATAATTGATTCAGGCTCACCAATGTGCGTAATTAACGAAGACACATTTAACACATGCAATAGCAATAATGATTACCCAGTATTCCCAATAAAGAAAGCCGGCCGCGGTGGCCACGCGGTTCTAGGCGCTGCAGTCCGGAACCGCGGGACTGCTACGGTCGCAGGTTCGAATCCTGCCTCGGGCATGGATGTGTGTGATGTCCTTAGGTTAGTTAGGTTTAAGTAGTTCTAAGTTCTAGGGGGCTGATGACCCCAGATGTTAAGTCCCATAGTACTCAGGAGCCATTTGATTTTTGAACCAATAAACAAAACTAAAGTTAAGGGAGCATTTCCAGGAAAAAGCACTGAAGTCAAAAGACAGACACAATTAACGTTTGTTTTTGCAGGGCAAACTTTCCACAGCATTTGTTGGATAGTTCCACATTTAACAACTGATATAATATTAGGAATGAATTTACTCGTACAGTACGACGCAAAGATTGACTTTAAATCGTCATACCTAACAGTACAGAAGGAAGACAGTGAAGTGGTAGTGAGATTTCAAAACACAGTATCCTCAGAAGAACAAAATATGCACAGGATCGAGATTATTGCAGATTCTAAAGATAAAGATAAAGATAAAGATACACATAATAACGACATGGCAGAGGAACAGGAGTATAATGTATTAGAGACAATTACGCGCAAGGTTGGAGACAGTATAGCAAAAGACGACACAGAACGCACCGAATTAGAAAATATTCTTGTGCAACATAATACAGTTTTTAACAATGTTCCAGGAACGATGACAGGATTTATGTACGAATTTCAGGTGGAACCACACGAGACTTTCAAAGCAAAACACTATCCAATCCCGCATATACACACAGAAGCAGTTAAGAAAGAGTTATGAGCAATGATTGATCAGAGTATGATTGAATCAGCAGCAAGCCAATATATAAATCCATTACACATCGTTGAAAAGAAGGATGGATCGCTCCGCTTAGTTTTAGATTCACGTCAGGTTAATAAAATAATCATTACAGAAACTGACCCACCACAGACGTTAGAAGAGTTACTGCAAAAGTTTCATGGCACCTCTATATATACCACCCTCTATCTCAAATCATGATTTTGGCAAGTCCAGTTGCATCCAAATTGCCGAAAGTATACGGCATTCCTTTGCTTTGACGAATGTTACCAATTTTGTAAACTTCCGTTTGGACTAACGATTTCGTCTGCAGCTTTTATACGAGGCATGAATACAATTCTCCCACAGGATCTTAAAAACAAAATTACTACATATGTAGATGACATTCTAATCGCAGCAGAAAACTGGGAACAGCACAACCACACCCTTCAACAATTACTGAATACATTCGAGCAGAACGGTGTAACTATAACCTCCTTAAATCTCAATTTGGAAAAGCCTCAATAAAATTTCTAGGTCATATCATTCCACAAACAGGTATTGCACCAGACTCCGACAAATTGCAAACATTGAAAGATATCGGCGTGCCAACAAATAAGAAGGAACTTGGGAACTTTTGAGGCCTTATTAATTATTTTAGAAAATTCATTCATTATAAAGCATTAGACACACCCTTGCTATACCAGCTCACAAGTAAAAACACAATTTGGTCATGGAATGAAGACGCTGAAACTGAATTCGAGAATTTGAAAGAAGCGTTACTAGGGCACCTTTGTTATCACATCCTGACCCATTGCAACAGATGGTTCAACTACAGCACTAGGAGTACATATTTTCCAGGAAGTAGAGGAGGAAGGTAAGACAATCGTTAAACATATTGCGTTTGCAAGCAGAATACTTTCTCCAGTAGGGCGCAATTATTCTGTAGCAGAATTAGAGACACTATGCCTAGTAGGAATTTAAGAGATTCCGTCACTATCTATATGGAAGACACACCACAGTATATACCGATCATTGAGCAATCCAGTTTTTATTATCAGCAAAACTTACGCATTATAGACTAAGCCGTTGGAAATTATATCTACAAGAGATCGACTTTACTATTGTACACATTCCAGGCACGCAGAATATTGTTGCCGACGCACTGTCGAGATCTATTCACCATAAACGACTAGAGAAAGAAAATACCTTCTGCCACAACAACCATAGTATTATGTATATCAAACACGTAGCTTTCGAAAATTTTATATCATCAGCAGTACAGAACATAGAGAGAGAACAGCAGAAAGATGAAACACTAAACGAGATTGTAACGCTTTGGCGAGACAAGAGCAACGCAAAAATCAGACATAATTACACTCTACATCAAAATATTCTGTTTATTCGCTCATACCCAGACGGCTACAACTGGCTTTCATGCATTCCAGAAGAGATCAGAAACAAATTGATATGGTGTACGCACCTAAGCTATGCACATTACGGAGCTAGGAAATGCTTTCTAAATCTTCGACAAAATTGTCACTTCAACAATATGGAAAAACGCATCCGCAAAGTTATAGCATCCTGCAAGATATGTCAGAAAGCTAAATAATCAACAGTATCACATATTCCACCACTGTATCCCATCATACCGGTTAAGTTAAGACACATGGCAGCAGTAGATCTTTTCGGTAAAATCCCCAGAACAAGTGAAGGTTATAGTTATATTCTAGTAGCCGTAGAACTGATATTCAAATTTGTAACATTTTCTCCACTAAGGAAAGCAGCAGCTAGATCAGTATCAACAGCATTTGTAAGAGGTTTTCTGTCAGTAGTAGGACATGTATAGAAGGTTATTTCAGATAACGGACCGCAGTTTAGGTCAGACATATGGAAACAAATGTTAGAGAGTAAGAACATAACACCATATTTACATATCAAGATATCACAGTTCTTCTAACCCGTCAGAAAGAATAATGAAAGAGATCGGGAAACTATGTAGCATTTATTGCCACAGAAAGCATACAACATGGGACGAATACATTTCACAGTTTCAGGAAGTAATAAATGCAATACCCAATGAGTCAACGATACTCTCACCAGCTGTAATACTGACGAATAAAGCCCCTCCGAATAAACTTACTGAAATGATTACTTTTCCAAAGAAGCGTAGATTTCGTCATTGTGAGATAATAGACATGACATTAGCGAACATTAAACGAGCCGCAGATCGTCGGAAGAGAGAGCAGAAGCAGGTAAGTAGATTACGCAAGTACGAGGTTGGCGATAAAGTACTAGCCCGTACCCATTATCTGTCACATAAAGGGAAGAACCGATGCAAAAAATTTGAACTTCTAATGCAGGACTGTACAGAATTCGAAATATTTCGCACGCTAATGTAGTACACATTGAGACACTCAGAACAAAAAAATCGAGAGGAAACCATCATATGTCAAACATAAAGAAATTCTTAAAATACACTCCTGGAAATTGAAATAAGAACACCGTGAATTCATTGTCCCAGGAAGGGGAAACTTTATTGACACATTCCTGGGGTCAGATACATCACATGATCACACTGACAGAACCACAGGCACATAGACACAGGCAACAGAGCATGCACAATGTCGGCACTAGTACAGTGTATATCCACCTTTCGCAGCAATGCAGGCTGCTATTCTCCCATGGAGACGATCGTAGAGATGCTGGATGTAGTCCTGTGGAACAGCTTGCCACGCCATTTCCACCTGGCACCTCAGTTGGACCAGTGTTCGTGCTGGACGTGCAGACCGCGTGAGACGACGCTTCATCCAGTCCCAAACATGCTCAATGGGGGACAGATTCGGAGATCTTGCTGGCCAGGGTAGTTGACTTACACCTGCTAGAGCACGTTGGGTGGCACGGGATACATGCGGACGTGCATTGTCCTGTTGGAACAGCAAGTTCCCTTGCCGGTCTAGGAATGGTAGAACGATGGGTTCGATGACGGTTTGGATGTACCGTGCACTATTCAGTGTCCCCTCGACGATCACCAGTGGTGTACGGCCAGTGTAGGAGATCGCTCCCCACACCATGATGTCGGGTGTTGGCCCTGTGTGCCTCAGTCGTATGCAGTCCTGATTGTGGCGCTCACCTGCACGGCGCCAAACACGCATACGACCATCATTGGCACCAAGGCAGAAGCGACTCTCATCGCTGAAGACGACACGTCTCCATTCGTCCCTCCATTCACGCCTGTCGCGACACCACTGGAGGCGGGCTGCACGATGTTGGGGCGTGAGCGGATGACGGCCTAACGGTGTGCGGGACCGTAGCCCAGCTTCATGGAGACGGTTGCGAATGGTCCTCGCCGATACCCCAGGAGCAACAGTGTCCCTAATTTGCTGGGAAGTGGCGGTGCGGTCCCCTACGGCACTGCGTAGGATCCTACGATCTTGGCGTGCATCCGTGCGTCGCTGCGGTCCGGTCCCAGGTCGACGGGCACGTGCACCTTCCGCCGACCACTGGCGACAACATCGATGTACTGTGGAGACCTCACGCCCCACGTGTTGAGCAATTCGGCGGTACGTCCACCCGGCCTCCCGCATGCCCACTATACGCCCTCGCTCAAAGTCCGTCAACTGCACATACGGTTCACGTCCACGCTGTCGCGGCATGCTACCAGTGTTAAAGACTGCGATGGAGCTCCGTATGCCACGGCAAACTGGCTGACACTGACGGCGGCGGTGCACAAATGCTGCGCAGCTAGCGCCATTCGACGGCCAACACCGCGGTTCCTGGTGTGTCCGCTGTGCCGTGCGTGTGATCATTGCTTGTACAGCCCTCTCGCAGTGTCCGGAGCAAGTATGGTGGGTCTGACACACCGGTGTCAATGTGTTCTTTTTTCCATTTCCAGGAGTGTAGAAAAACATTCTTACAGGGAGACATATAGACAGAGTATAACAATGAGCTTTTTGACACATCCCAGCAAACCCGAACACAGTGAGCTATTAATGGATTATTTACGTGCACAACAGGTTACCTCGACTCGACCATAGATAAATACACTGAACATTAATAGCAGTTTTTTTATAATATTACTTTAAAATACAGCTGTTCGGTTGCGCAGGTAAAAAATTTTCAACTTTACCTAGGTTTCAACTGCTCTAAGGCACAAGACACAAACCTAAAGATGTTCATAGCACCAGTATCTTACATACGGAAAAGAAAGGCTTCAGACTTGATATTCTTGAACAGTTGGAAATTTTCAAACATTTTTCCCGTAACGACCATTTAATCCTCAATGAGCAATTACAATTACGTGATAAAAATTTCTTTGATGGTGTAAAGCCCTTGCTTAAAATCACTTAACGCTATTATGCTTCCCGTACTGTACCCTTAAATATTGTTCTCTCTCTCCCTATATTACAGTATAATATTTTGTTCAACTTTCGATCTGTTACATGCTATCTGGCATAATGTAATCAGCACGTTACGTGCACTCCTGTTCCAATGCTTCTGACAGCTGTTGTCACTGTAAATTACAAGCATTCAATACTAGATGGCGCGATACAAGGTGCCGACTTGCTAACATCGACTGCGGGCGCGCCTGTCAGTCTGATGCTGCTTACGCACACGCGACCCTTAGTGGCGCGTCTTAATCAAGTTGTGCATTCCTAGGAAAATTTTATAATGTACAAATACATTTTTATCTTTAACGTGAGCGCTGTTGCTCTAAACCATTTCATAACTATTTACTCTATGTAAGTATGCTTTCTTTGTCTACTGTACCGTAGCAATTAGCTTTGATGTAATTTTATTACATATGTTTAATTTAATAATTTTTATATTATTCCAAAACTCTGTTATAGGTAATGTAAAATTTTTTTACTTCTGATGAAGGCTGCCTTAGAGCAGTTGAAACCTAGGTAAAGTTGAAAATTTTTTACCTGTGCAACCGAAGAGCTGTATTTTCAAGTAATATTATAAATTTCGTCTACGGTTGCTGCATTATCGGCCATGTTCAAAATTGTATTAATAGCAGTCTTAGAAGCGATCTCGCAGGACATTTATTTCACATTATGTAAGGTAAGTGAAGCAATTAACGGGACTACTTTCAATGTTAAAGTATAACACGTACAAATGATTTTCATACAGTAGTAGCTATTAGCTGTATTCTTTAACCTGTGCATGCAGCATTGTTGTCATAGTTCACCAAAATAAACATAGTTTTAATTATAATATAAGTATTGAATATGGAAAAATATGGATAAATGCTTTACAGGTCATGCCGAGAGCTGACGCGATTTTCCAGATACAGAGAGATGTTGAAGTCATGCCGTGCGCTGACGATAATTCACCATGAATATTTTATTATAGGTAACACAGAGAGATACTAAAGTCATGCCGTGCGCTGATGATTATTAACAATGAATATTTTATTATAGGCTATGCACAGAGATGACACGAGATACAAAGAAGAGAGGAGAATGGAGATGTTAGTATGTAAGGAATATAATTTAGTAATGGTTTATTTTGATAACAGGTGACACAGCGCAGCACTACGGATGGAGAAACCACATTAAATTGCTTACTATATGTACTTTGCTATTCGAAAAAAATTTTCTGCATTGAACATGATATCTTTTACATCAGATACATACATAGGAAAAACACATCACAACAAATGTCAGCATACCGATTCGCACTCTGCGTAAAATACAAATGTTTTCTCTTAAATAACAATGACGATGTTTGCTACAGAACTCACACATAATATAGTCGACTGACAATATGACTCGTAACTGACAGCCACATTACTGAACACACTGAAGTCACAGAAAGTGACATAGATTGTCAAAATGTAGTATTTCAAAAACTGTGAATTCACAACCAGTGAAGTAATATAACAATGTCTTCACGTAAATATTTCAATGAGCACCAGATTATGATTCATTTAGAGGAAATGTATCTGCTAAAGTCACAGAAAGTGACATAGTTTGTATAAAGGTACTTGTGTATTTTATTTAAAATGTTGATGCCTAAATGTACTACTAAATTCCACGTACAGGAATATTTGTTTATGTTATTGACTGTCACGTAATGTCATATGTACTGTAGGCTGAATTCACTGCAGATAAAAATGTTATTTTTATGTAACTGTTTAAAACTATAAACTTTTTCTACAGTCACATAAGGTGACATATTTTGTCCTTTTAAACGTAAAACAGGAATACGGTAAAAATAATTTTTATGTGCACAGAGGAAAGAGGTGATGTAAAATTTGGTAATCCAATTCCTTTTTCCCCTTCTTTGAATATGGTACTAATAGATGCCAATTTCACCAGAGAAACAAATTTATTCTAATTTTTTCCATCCATTACTATTAGAGATATAAATAACTTTTACTACCTGATGTACACTTCCAACTTACTGACTCATAGTATTTGAATATTTTGATGTATACTCTTTTGAATATTCTCTTTGTTACACTTAGAAAAACAAATTCTTATGACAGTATATGTATGTGCTTTGTTGAAAGAAATGTTCTATCATTCATTTACTTATTACTACACATATTTCTATAATCAAATTTTAACCTTACGTCAAGTCCAAATGACTTAACGACGTAGGAAAATTTTAAGGAAACCCAGTGGGGGGTTATGCAGCACGTGTATATTTCTATTGTCTATTGCCAAACCACAATTAATGAAGGATGTTTATATTTTATTAATAGGATTAAGTAGGAATAATTAATATTTGTCATGTTGGAAAGAATTGTGGCAGCAGGGAATGTCTGCACCAAAATATTGTTGGCAAGAGACGCCGCACATTGATATAATTTTAAAAAGGGCGGGAGGGACCGCGTATGGATACATTTTAAGAAAAGAGCGGGAAAGACCGCGCACTGATACATTTAGTAATGGTAGCAGGGATTGTCTGCACCAGAAAGCATTGTTGGCAGGAGAGACCGCACTTTACCTTTCGTAGGAAGTCTGTTGTAAGGGAGATGCGAAGCAATTCGGTAGCAGATCTGAAGCGAGAGGTTGAAAGGAGTGGTGTGCCTTCCGGCCACCAGCTATGATTTACAAGAGATTATAAACGGATGTACAGAGGCATCCGCTAACTATTATCACAAGAGGAACTAATATTATTGAATTAATTTTTTGAGAAACTCAAGACTACTGAAGGTATGTTTGCGCTTTGCTAGTTGTAAGATTATTGTAAAAAGTAAGTCCCATTTGAACGCTTGTAAAATCATTTCATTCAGAATATAATTAATTTTTGCCAGCAATATTGCATTAGTGATTATAATCCATCCCAAAAACCATCAACGTAAAACTTTGCAAAATTTTATTGTTGTCAAGAAAAAGATTAACTATGAATTACGTAACTTCAGTCAAATTAATAAAAGAATAACGTCAGCTTTGCTATTACAGAATAACGTCAGCTTTGGTAGTAAATACAGCCACTTATTATGAAAGCCCACCAGCAGCTAATAGAGTATAGTATAACAGAGTAAGTGTATTCATGTCGCAGTTCGATGTAGCAGTCAGATGGCGATCCAGTAACAGTAAAAAAAAAAAAAAAGAGTAAGGAACAGTTTTGGGTTATTGCAGGTAACGACTGAGGGCCACGACGACGACACATTCTGTTTCGTTGAAATAATCAGAAAATCACTTTTAATGAGCAGCATTTAAATTTGAATGCGAAGATTGAGAAAGAGAATTAATTTCAAAGGGAAGATTTCATTTGTTTATTATTAAGCAAGAGGTAGAAATCGAAAGGGAAGGTTTCGTAGGTTAATGTAGAAGGGAAGGTTGCGTAACACAAAAGAGATATAGAGGAGACGGGAAGGTTTCACGCGTAATCGAAATTTAGCGGATTTCTTTTAATACTCGTGTGAATAACTTCACACTTCTCTTTATTCAGGGTCAATTGGCACTTTTTGCACCATACACATATCTAAATCATTTTTCAATTCGTTTTGGTCATCTGATAACTATACAAGACACTAAATTACAGTATCATCTGCAAACAACCTAAGAGGGCTACTTAGATTGTCACCTATGTCGTCAGTATAAATTAGGAACAATAGAGAGCTTATAACACGTCCTAGGGGAACGCCGGATATTACTTCTCATTTACTCGATGACTTTCCGTCTATAACTTCGAACTGCGACCTCTGTAACAGCAAATCACGAGTGCAGCCGCACAACTGAGGCGATATTCCATAGACAGGCAGTTTGGTTAGAAGACGCTTGTGAGGAACCGTGTCGAAAGCCTTCTGGAAATCTAAATGTATGGAATCAAAATGACATCCCCTGTCGATAGCACTCATTACTTCATGAGTATAAAGAGCTAGTTGTGTTTCACAAAAACAATATTTTATGTATCCATGCTGATTATGCCGGCCACTGTTGTCGAGCGGTTCTAGGCGCTTCAGTCCGGGACCGCGCCGCTGCTGCGGTCGCAGGTTCGAAACCTGCCTCGGGCATGGGTGTGTGTGATGTCCTTAGGTTAGTTAGGTTTAAGTAGTTCCAAGTCTAGATGATTGACGACGTCAGATGTTAAGTTCCATACTGCTTAGAGCCATTTAGAGCCATGCTATGTGTCAATAAATCGTTTTCTTCGAGGTAATTCATAATGTTCGAACACAATATATGTTCCAAAAGCCTACTGCTAATCGACATTAGTCTCTAGTATACAGAGACGTTGCAGTATTAGAAAATTGCAGCGAAATGCACGAAGATCTGCAGCGGACAGGCACTTGGTGCAGGGAGTGGCAACTGACCCTTAACATACACAAATGTAATGTATTGCGAATACATACAATGAAGGATCCTTTATTGTACGATTATATGATAGCGGAACAAATACTGGTAGCAGTTACTTCTGTAAAATATCTGGGAGTATGCGTACGGAACGATTTGAAGTGGAATGATCATATAAAATTAATTGTTGGTAAGGAGGGTGCCAGGTTGAGATTCATTGGGAGAGTCCTTAGAAAATGTAGTCCATCAACAAAGGAGGTGGCTTACAAAACACTCGTTCGACCTATACTTGAGTATTGCTCATCAGTGTAGGATCCATACCAGGTCTGGTTGACAAAGGAGCCGGCCGAAGTGGCCGCGCGGTTCTGGCGCTGCAGTCTGGAACCGCGAGACCGCTACGGTCGCAGGTTCGAATCCTGCCTCGGGCATGGATGTGTGTGGTGTCCTTAGGTTAGTTAGGTTTAACTAGTTTTAAGTTCTAGGGGACTAATGACCTCAGCAGTTGAGTCCCATAGTGCTCAGAGCCATTTGAACCATTTTTTTTGACAAAGGAGGTAGAGAATATCCAAAGAAGAGCGGCGCGTTTCATCACAGGGTTATTTGGTAAGCGTTAAAGCGTTACGGAGATGTTTAGCAAACTCAAGTGGCAGAGTCTGCAAGAGAGGCGCTCTGCATCGCGGTGTAGCTTGCTGCCCAGGTTTCGAGAGGGAGCGTTTCTGGATGAGGTATCGAATATATTGCTTCCCCCTACTTATACCTGCCGGGGAGATCACGAATGTAAAATTTGAGAGATTAGAGCGCGCACGGAGGCTTTCCGGCAGTCGTACTTCCCGTGAACCATACGCGACTGGAGCAAGAAAGGGAGGTAATGGCAGTGGCACGAAAAGTGCCTTCCGCCACATAACGTTTGCGGAGTATAAATGTAAATGTAGATGTAGTGATACGGGCCTGTAATTCAGCGGTGGGGGAGGTGACGTCGCGCCTGGAACGCGATGCAGAGACCTACCTGGAGCGGGTCAACCTCTTCCAGCGGTTCTCGGTCGTCGTGACGTCTACTGCGCGGCCAACGCCAGCAGTCCATGGCTACTCGGTCGCAAACCCCAAGCCAAGACGAGCGGACAGTAACGGCCACAACAAATGTCAACGCCAGCCACTCAGTCTGCGGCTGACACAAACACCTGCTTCACTGACGCGCAACGTTCGAGGAAGTAACGGAGCAGTCAGAGATAACAATGATAAAGCGACTGCGGCCACTCACGGTACAAGATGCAGAAAGCGCTATCGGCAGTTTCTTGGGGGAAAATCTTTCCTACTGGGGAGGAGGAGTCCCCAGTGGTGGGGCTGACCTTTTGAAACCATTTATACAGTGGCTGGAACACGTGAGGCAGTACTGACCTTACCACTTATCTTAGAAGAAAGATTAAGGAAAGACAAACCTACGTTTCTAGCATTAGTAGACTTGGAGAAAGCTTTTGACAATGTTGACTGGTATACTCTTTTTCAAATTCTAAAGGTGGCAGGGGTAAAATACAGGGAGCGAAAGGCTATTTACAATTTGTACAGAAACCAGAAGGCAGTTACAAGAGCCGAGGGACATGAAAGGGAACCAGTGGTTGGGAAGGGAGTGAGACAGGGTTGTAGCCTCTCCCCGATGTTATTCAATCTGCAGTAAAGGAAACAAAAGAAAAATTTGGAGTAGGAATTATAATCCATGGAGAAGAAATAAAAACTTTGAGGTTCACCGATGACATTGTAATTCTGTCAGAGACAGCAAAGGACTTGGAAGAGCAGTTGAACGGAATGGACAGTGTCTTGAAAGGAGGATATAAGATGAACATCAACAAAAGCAAAATGAGGATAATGGAATGTAGTCGAATTAAGTCGGGTGATGCTGCGGGAATCAGATTAGGAAATGAGACACTCAAAGTAGTAAAGGAGTTTTGCTATTTGGGGAGCAACATAAGTCATGATGGTCGAGGTAGAGAGGATATAAAATGTAGACTGGCAATGGCAAAGAAATCGTTTCTGAAGAAGAGAAATTTGTTAACATCGAGTATAAATTTAAGTGTCAGGAAGTCGTTTCTGAAAGTATTTGTATGGATTGTAGCCATGTACGGAAGTGAAACATGGACGATAAATAGTTTGGACAAGAAGAGAAGAGAAGCTTTCGAAATGTTGTGCTACAAAAGAATCCTGAAGATTAGATGGGTAGATCACATAACTAATGAGGAGGTATTGAATAGAATTGGGGAGGAGTTTGTGGCACAACTTGACGAGGTGAAAGGAGCGGTTGGTAGGACATGTTCTGAGGCATCAAGGGATCACAAATTTAGCATTGGAGGGCAGCGTTGAGGGTAAAAATCGTAGAGGGAGACCAAGAGATGAATACACTAAGCAGATTCAGAAAGATGTAGGTTGCAGTAAGTACTGGGAGATGAAGAAGGTTGCACAGGGTAGAGTAGCATGGAAAGCTGCATCAAACCAATCTTGGGACTGAAGACAACAACAACAACAACGAGTATGGTGCGAGAATTGTGCTTCATTTAGCTGTAATTAGACGGACCAAAAGTAAAAAATATCATCACAATTAAAAATTAGGATAGACCTGCTCAAATGGTTCAAATGGCTGTAAGCACTATGGGACTTCTGAGGTCATCAGCCCCTAGACTTGAACTCCTTAAACATATCTAACCTAAGGACATCACACACATCCATGACCGAGCCAGGATTCGAACCTGCGACCGTAGCAGCCGCGTGGTTCCAGATGCGCCTAGAACCGCTCGGCCACAGCGGCCGGCTAGATCTGCTCATTCTTGTTGCTTTAGTCCATGGGATCTGTAATTACATGGTTTATGCATCACTCTTATAGTAGAGTGTTTTCGTGTAATAATCGAATAAATTTCGCGTGTGACACTATCTACCTTCTAACAAAGTATGCAGCAAATTTTATCAAGTAGCCTTTGTGACAGGTGGTATGTATATTTCACATCTCATTAATCATATTTTATTGACAGTATCTTCCTTATAGGCAGTTAAATGAAATCCGTCAAGTGCTTCGGATGTATCAGTGTTGACATCAGAAACTATCTGATACATAGGAGCTACTGAAATACGAAACACTGACGTAAATGTCTCCAGTTGTTAATAACCAGACTGCAAATGCTGGGTTTTCTTCACGTTATGTTGGTGATCGGTAATTAATGACCTGCTTTTAAGTTCCCTTCTCAGTTGCATTGGAAAGTCAGCGAAAAACGTCAACCGACGATCGTGCCAAGTTCTCGAATAATGCTAACGGAAGCGTGCGCTGCAGTTCATTGTTAAGTGAACTGCCTCCAATCCACATCTACGATGCTCATTTCTCCCTGTATAGGTCGGCGCCAACAAAATATTTTCGCATTCGGATTAGAAAACTGGAGATTGACATTTCGCTAAAGCATCTCGCCGCAACGAATAAGCCCTTTGTTTTAATGATTGCCACCCCAACTCACGTATTAGAATGAGGTGACGAAACTCATGCGTTCCCTCCTAATACAGTGCCGACCTTCCTTTCACCCTCCGTAGTGCTGCAACTCCACGTGCATGGACTCTGCAAGTCGTTCGTTGCAAGTCCCGTGCAGAAATACCGAGCCATGCTAGCACTTTAGCTGTCCGTAATTGGAGAAGTGTTCCCGGCGCAGGATTTAGTGCCCGAACTGACCTTTCGATTACGTTCCATAAATGTTCGATGGGAATCATGGCGACCGGTCTGGGTTACCAAATTATTCGCTGAAGTTGACCATAATGTACTTCAAACCAGTCATGAAGAACTTTGGCCCAGTGACATGACCTATTGTCATCCATAAAAGCTGCATCGTTGTTGGCCGGCCGTTGTGGCCGAGCGGTTCTAGGCGCTTCAGTCCGGAACCACGCGGCTGCTACGGTCACGGGTTCGAATCCTGCCTCGGGCATGGATGTGTATGGTGTCCTTAGGTCAGTTAGGTTTAAGAACTCTAGGGAACTGATGATCTCAGATGTTAAGTTCCATAGTGCTTAGAGCCATTTTTTGCATCGTTGTTTGGAACAGGAAGTCCATGAATGGCTGCAAATGGAGTCCAAGTAGCCGAACATAATAATCCTTTCCAATCAATGTTTATTTATTTATTCAAGCATTTATTTTACCTGGCAAGATTAGGGCCTTCAGGCCCTCTCTTACACCTAACCAGGCATATTCACATTGAACGAATTTCAGTTTGTACAGAACATTATGGACATACCACGTGTTATACAGTATTTGTTAAAGAAAAAATAGAGATTATAACAGTAGTACAAGGATAATTATAACAATCAAAAAACTAATTATAACAATCAAGAATAATAATAATAATAATAATAGTAATGGCTATGTGTGTGAAAGTAAACATATTTTTCTTTTATGAATGTCAGTCCTATTGCTAGTTGTGAATTTTCTTATGTTCTTGCAGCTTGTGAGTTATTCACATCAAGCAGAGACTTAAGACGATAGAATGGGGTAAAAGTGATATAGAAGACGTAACTATGTTAGAGGAAGAGAAATAGAATGGTAAAATTCGAAGCTATGATGGAGAGGAGAAAGGAAGAGGTGAGAGGGACACAACAATGGTGGCTATACCGTCCCTAATATGTAAGTCTTGAGTTCCCTCTTGAATGTTGAGTGGTTCTGGATAAGACGCAGATCACAGGGGAGCGCGTTCCATAGTCGTATGGCTGAGATGGAGACTGACACGGAGAAAGATTTTGTGTTGTGTAAAGGTACAGCCAAGATGCTAGACGTATCCGATCTGGTATTGCGGTTGTGGAATGATGATAGATGTATAATGTGAGAAGATAAGTATTGGGGGCACCAGTGGCTAAGAAATCGATGAAGTAAGCACATCGTGTGGAGATCGCGTACCTTATGCGGGCGTGTCCAACCTAGCTGGGAGTATGAAGGACTGATATGATCATACAACCGTATATTGCACACGTATCTAACGCAAGCATTCATCACTAGCTCGAGGCATCTCTAATTTTCACTATTTGTGCCGTGTTGAACTACATCACAGTAGTAAAGATTAGGCAAGTGTTTGGACAAATTTTTGTTTAATATGGGTTGGAAATATTTTTCTAAATTTTTGGATTGCATGTAGGGAGGAGAGCGATTTCCGGCAAGATGTGACTGTTTGTTCTTCCCAGTTCAGGTGTTCATCCAAGATTATTGCAAGGTCTTTTACTGTTTTTTTGGTATGGAATGATCACATAGGTAATGTTGTGCGTAGAGCAAACCAAAGATTGCGATTCATTGGCAGAACACTTAGGAGGTGCAACAGGTCTACTAAAGAGACTGCTTACACCACGCTTGTCCGCCCTGGAGTAGCGCTGTGCTGTGTGGGATCCATATTGGGTGGGACTGACGGATGATATCGAAAAAGTACAAAGAAGGGCAGCTCGTTTTGTATTATCACGAAATAGGGGAGATAGTGACACACACATGATACGTCAATTGGAGTGGCAATCATTAAAACAAAGGCGTTTTTCGGTGCGACGGGATCTTCTCGCGAAATTTCAATCACCAGTTTTCTTCTCCGATTGCGAAAACATTCTGTTGGGACCCACCTACATAGGGAGAAATGATCATCACGATAAGATAAGAGAAATCAGGACTCGCACAGCCCTTCGAGAGTGTAACGGTAGAGACAGCTTGAAGGTAGTTCATTGAACCGTCTGCCACGCACTTTGTTGTGAAAAGCAGAGTAATCACGTAGATGTAGATGTAGTAGTCCAGAGTGAGGGAACCAAGCGACTTTCAACAAACTACACAAAACTTTAAACCGTTACGAAACTTTTAGTCTCTGGCACGTCTCACAAATTGATTTTTCGGTGTCCACACAGTAAAACTTAAACATCAGACATGACGTTTTCATTTATTTATCCTTTTGTATTAACTACATTCGGAACACACTTTTCAAAAAATATCTACGTATATTTAGATGGCGAGACAGACGAGGTTTTGCATAAAATGCAGCGAAAACACCCACACTACATTCACTCAATGTTTCGTAATAATAGTATTTAGCGGCTTCCAGCACACTTTAAGCATAATTTCAAACTTTTCCTCAACTTCCTCTTACTTCGATGCTTCAAGTCAAATAGTTAACATGTTAACCCATTTGTAAGGTAACTATACGTTACTTGTTAAACACACATCTGTAAGCAGCTTATTCTGTGAAACCTCCTTTACTGTAATGTTTTTGCCATTATTATGGATTACTTCCAGCGCCAATGAAAAAATCAAATCTGCAGACGGAATTAATGTGTAAAGGTTAGCTGATCAGGGAAGTAAATGCAACGTACCAGGAATACAAAATAAAAAATAGCAATAGAAACTGATGAGGAATTCAGGCAGCAGTGTGTTGATAATGGGACACAGATAGTGATTACCAGACGGACTAAAGTAGTGCCGCTGAGATATGACGATGCTATGCTGATAAAAGCCTTAATCTGCTTCTGAACTCAATGCTGATATGTTTCAGGCACAGATTACCGTGTTATTTTTTGCTTATATATATGACTGCAATAGAGGAAATGTAGAAAGATACTGAATTGTGCTTGGATACAGGCGAAAATACGAACATGCTTTACTGATGAAACGAAGGCAAGAGTGAAAGTAGATTAAATAGATTAGGATAGAAGTAAATTGCTTTTAGGATAAACAGCAGCACTCGAGTAGTATTTCTACTACAGGAGTTAATAACAAAAGCCAGTTTTTGGAAAAGCAAGAAATGAAAAAGCCGCTAAACTTTACACTGTATGTTGACTGCAATGGGGGAAGTAAAGGACTGCCCTGATGAGAGTGTCAGCGTGATATGATTTATTGACAACGTAACAGAAATTGCCAAAACTGGACGGGAACTGAGTTTTATGAAATGAAATGAAACGAAACGAAACGAATGCTTTCTGGTTTCCACTCGTGGAAAAGTGCACATCTAATCTTCACATTTCAGTTTACTTTCTTTGGGCTCTATGCTTTTCTGATAAGTAGGAGAACTTAATCATAGTCACTATCAACATAAACTGAAAATTGTGTGTGTTTTACGAGGTTACTCAGTATTGAGCCTTTACGATTGAACAGCTCTCAAAGTTCCATTCTACATGGTTACAGAAACTAGAAAATATCTTGAAGTACAGTTTTCACAGAGTAAAGGTTCTCTAATGGCTGTACAAATACACCTCCATTCCCTTGGCCACTGCCAATGATTTGACTACAGTAACCGAGATGTTAGTCAATAATCCAGTATTCTGATGACACGGAGAGATGTAAATGTATTTTTCTCTGTCACGATTTGCTCCAACAGTTTGAATTATCTTTTAAAGATTGAGTGAACCAAATATAGCTAAACATTTTAGAAGTATTTTTATGACTTTTAAATCATAAATGCCTAAACAATGAAGCTCAATTTAGACATGTATTTTAGGAAGAAACACCCATCTAAATCAACGATAATTGTTAAAACCAAATCTAAGCAGATAAGTGATTTCTCGGTGCTCTGTTTCTTGAATACTCAAGAACTACTGTTACTGTGAAAATACTGAAAAAATGAAATGTCGTGTGGCTAGGGCCTCCCGTCAGGTAGACCGTTCACCTGGTGCAGGTCTTTCGATTTGACGCCACTTCGGCGACTTACGCGTTGATGTGGATGAAATGATGATGATTAGGACAACACAAAACTCAGTCCCTGAGCGGAGAACCCAGCCGGGAATCGAACCCAGGCCCTTAGGATTGACATTCCGTTACGCTAACCACTCAGCTACCGGGGGCAGACTGTGAATATACTGCCACTGTTTGAGTAATGATTTATAATACTGACATGAGTATTATTGAAATATTGGGCACTGGTGTGAGAAATTCGAAACAATTAACATCAGCAACTGAATCTGTTTCCCACAAACTTTTACACTTTATTCTGGATGAAGGACCCCTGAATTCAATCTTTCTTGAGAACAGCAAGACAGCCTCTCCTTCTGCACAACAGCAAGAATTAGTACAGTTATTTCCCAAAGTTTTGCAACAGTAAGGTATACAGGGCATACTGCTACCTTAGTACTGTTTAGAATAATCTGTTCTATAGATCCTGTTCAACATATAAAATATAAATGAATGGTCTGCACATTTTTCCTGAATTCAAGGACAAAAACTGAGGGGTGCGGAGACATTTGTAATAAGATTGGTACTGCTCCACCAACAACAGATCCTCTTATCCTGTAGCATTGCAGCATGAGTCTGACATGTCAGGTGCACATTAAAAGTGACAACAAGAACATTGGAAATTGTGGGAAAAAAAAAAGCAAATCCAGATGCTTAGGGGATAAGGGGGGGGGGGGGGGAGACAGAGAGAGAGAGAGAGAGAGAGAGAGAGAGAGAGAGAGAGAGAGAGAGAGAGAGAAGAACTAGGCATCACTGGTATCAAAACTAGCCAGGGTGGGCTATCAAGATTTTTCAACTGAGATAGAAGCTGAAGGAATGAATTGATTCATGCCACAGCTGATACTAACCTGGATCTCTTGCTTACTAGGCATATGTGCTAACCATTACTTCAATGCACCAGCATGTTTAACATAGCTCCATGGACTACACTAGTCCAGTGCCCTTCCTAACACAAACTTATATTTACAGCTTCAGCTCATTTTTGCCTTCTTAACTAGTCAGTGAAGGTGTGAATTTAAATTTGTGTTAGGGAGGTACTGGTCCATGCTCCTGTGTTAGCCATACTGCTACAGTGATGCAATGGTTAGCACACCAGCCTGGTAGGGCAAGAGACCAGGGTTCGAGTCCCAGCCATGGCACAAATATTAATTCATTTCTTCAGTTTCTATCATTATCAAAGATAAAGTGTAAATTCATGTAAGAAGTCTTAATTCCATCAGATAAACGAAATTATTGGTTGGTTGGTTGATTTGGGGCAGGGTGCCAAACAGTGAGGTCATCAGTCCCATTGGATTAGGGAAGGAAGTCAGCCATGCCCTTTCATGGGAAGTGTCCCAGCATTTGCCTGAAGCAATTTAGATAAATCACAGAAAAACTAAATCAGGATGGCTGGAAATGGGTTTGAACTGTCGTCCTCTCGAATGCAAGACCAGTATGCTAACCACTGCCCCATCTCACTCGATCAATGAAATGCGTTAGACCTCTGGAGGGAAACTGTCACTTTATGGCTTTCAGATGATGAGAAAAAGTGACTTTTCATCACAACATGATAAATTAGCACTGTGAACATTCCTATACATTATTGCAAATTGGTAAAAGATCAAATGCAAATCTATTCTGAGTTGCCACTCTACAACATTGAACAGCAAAGTGAACTCCAGCAGCATGATATGAACTGGTGGCAATGAGAAGCAAAGATGTATAGTGATGTATGTAACTGGTGATGGATGCTACTACCTTGCATGATATTTTAAAGGAAAACGACTCTCAAAATTTCAGTGAAAGGCATACTGATGAGAGCAAATCTGAAAGAGTAGATGGACAATGACTGTTAGTCAGTGTGACCCATGTTTGGCAGGTGTTGCTCAATTTATGGAGCATGTTGGTCCTGAACAGTTTCCACAGGCTTTGAACTGAGAGTCCAAGATAAGTTATGGAAAGTGAAAACTGACTCAATATTCCCAGAGGGCTAACATCTGTCCGCCAACCACTACAGATGCATAGTAATCTGTCAAACCTGCAGTTAAAAAGCAATATGCATTATGTATGGCAGATGAAAACACCTAGTTTACAGTGAGTGGAAAATCAAACTCCTGGATCTGTGAGTGGATGAAATGTGCCTGAGACTCTGTATTCCATGAGCACTGGTGGAAAAATTCTTAAAATTTATCACATATTAACTAGATGGTATTGAGAACTATGCTCTATGGGAAGATGGTGACTATGATTATATCTCTCTGCTTGTAACACCACAATCGATTGTGAGCAATCGGTACAGAGCAATTTTATTTGAGAAGTATTTACTCGTTACTAGTTAAGTTCTTTGGATCATTGGTGGGAGATGGTACTTTATGATGTATAAATTGTTTAACGTAATAGTGTGCTTAAATAATGGAATTTTATTAAATATGTTTGTTTATGTATGAGAAACTGCAGTGTAAAAACTGGTTCATACTTAAGGATTTTGTATTGTATAATATAAACGACATAGTGATTCCCTTACACTGTGGAAGAGGTTTGGCACACAAAGAAAAGGTGGAAGTGGCGGTCAGGCTGAGCGGGAATTGAGAGAGCACAATAGGCAGTCAGTAGCGAGCAGTTGTGGAGTCAACACCACAGGTGCCGAGTGAGGCATTTGGTATCATAATCTATGATGAAACAGCCTCTGATGTGGTTACTCCTGTGTTGGGAATGGCTCTAAAATTAATACTTACATCGCCAAGAAGAAATGAAATAGAGCAATAATCTGCTATAGGAGAGACCAGGTACCCACCACGTGCTCGTTACCACTATTGCGCCACTGATCCAACAGCTTCAGGAGGTTAGAACCATATATCAGTATGAACCAGTGTGTTTGTGTGTGTTTAATTTTGCAACAATAATCCAAGTATTGCAAGAACTGGTATTTGAACCATTAAATTTTCCCCTTTCCCAAGCAGGCTCCTTTCCTCGTGTTTGTGAAAGACTGAAATTAATCTATTTTATTTTAAGTTGAATGTATGAAACGCTCCAATTTACTTTGAATATGAGTGTCATTGCTTAATGTTAGGAACATTAAGACTGCCAGTGAAAACTACTTACTTCACAAGTAATATAAGGGGCACATAATATTTATCTGATGAAAAGTTTTTAAATTTGCTATGAAATACTTCAATAGGAAAGTCCAAATGGTTAGTGCTAATGAATTTAAATGTGATTGGTTAAAATCACTTGCTTTACAAGTGATGAAAGAGACAGAAAAATTGTAACCTTTTGAATATTTGCTTTAATTTGAACTTCCTTACCAACCTAGATAAAAATATTGCTAGTGTATATTGTTTTCAAGCTTTGAGGGCTAAATGATCTTAAGTGGGGTTGTAGTTCACTATTCATTAAAATGCAAGTATTTTCTATGAAGTGTGCTTATTTGTGGATAATTATTATTTGATAACAGAAAAGTCATACTGAAAGCAAGTTTCTGTTACTGAACCTAAAGCATTGACAAAGTGGAATGCATATGAAATGTGAGTATTGAGAATTTTATTGCATTTGTGATATGTATAAGTATGTTAACCTAAATTGAACTCCGGTCAGATGCTATTCAGTCTCGAGTTAGAATAGAATAGAATGGAATAGAATATTTTTATTCGCCTTTCAGTATTTTTCATGCAATTGGCTTCATCAAAGTTTACAATGGAGTACAGTGAAGCACAATAAATACTTACATACACATAATTATTTAGCTTATTTAAGAATTGAAAATATTTCTTTATCAGTTATTAAAAGCTTATATTATAATAAGTATTTCCCAGGAATTTTTCAATTGTATAGAATTCACTGCATTTTAACCAGTTTAGCAATACACTCTTGAATTTATTAAATGGGACTGTATGAGCTAAGTATGGTAACTTATTAAAAAATTTTATGCCCAAATGTTTATAGATATTATGGACAACAGCTAGCCTCAAGAAAGGAAAATCCAGCAAGTGACTATTTCTGGTATTGTGTGTGTGTACATCACATCTTGTGCTGAATTTGTCCATATTTTCTTTAGCATACATTAAACAGTTGTATATGTACATGCTAGGTACTGTCATTACACTGAGATATTTAAAGTGGTTTCTGTGGGAATCTCTGGGTGCTAATCCTAGCATACATCTGATGGCCTTCTTTTGCCATCTTAAAATAGATTTAGCCCCTGAGGAATTACCCCAAGGCAAAATTCCATACTCCAGATGGGAATGGAAGAAAGCAAAATATGAGTGGAGTAACAGCTGTTTGCTCACACTGTTTCTCAGTTGGTACAATAAAAAAAGTACACTGGCTAGTTTGCTGCACAGGTGATTGGTGTGTTCTTCCCAGGAGAGTTTTTGGTCTATGTGCAATCCAAGTAGTTTCACTGCTTTATTTTTACTTTTTGTAGCTTTTAGATTAAAAATTATTTCTTCTGTTTTTGTATTGTTTATGCACAGTTGATTGGCCTGACACCAGTGACTAGTCATTTGCATTATTTCTCTGTTCTTATCCAGGACAGTTTGTAAATTGTCACCTGAGGTTATTAGTGTTATATCATCAGCATACAGTATATTCTTACATGGTGTATAATTCGAGAAATCGTTAATATAGACAATGAACAGGAAGGTCCAAGAACCGGGCCTTGGGGTATTCCTCTTTTTATATGGAGTATTGCTGATCTCTGTTTATTTGCATATACAAGCTGTAACCTATTGCTTAAATAAGATTTGAATAAGGTGAGTGGTATATCTTCAATGCCATAATATTCTAACTTTTTAATGATTATGTCATGAGACACTAAATCAAATGCTTTTCTTAAATCAATATGTGTTCCAGATATATGCAGCCTCTTTTCAAGAACATTTTTTGTTGCTAAATTATTTAAAGATTGAAGTAGTGATTGCAGTCAGCAGGGATAATGTCTATATTTTGTTTCTGGAAAAGCTAGTCTATGCAATTGAGTGCTACTCCTACCCATGGTGTAGTTTGATCTGGTTATTGTAGGTGTTCATTGCACTTTTCTGAGAAAGATTCTATGAAAGTCACTTTTGCAAGAGTATATGCAAATCCATTGAAAATAATGTTTTCACATTATTATGCCTAAATAGGCTGGTGACAGCTTATTATTTCATTTACGTTAAGTATGTTACTGTAATTTCTTACAAAAATTCAAGTCCTTTTAATTTCTACCAACAGCCATAGTTACAAAATTCAGGTTCGATTCCCTCTATCCATTAGATTGATGCACGGTCAATGCAAAAATCCTTGCAGAGGGTAACACTTACTGCAGGTTTAGGCCATATTTGGCAATTATTAGCCAGTTATAGTGTTATACGTGGCTCCTGGTGACAGAATTGAGAATGTTGTCATTGGGCAAACTGCAAGCCGGTGATATACTTGAGGTTTAACTGTGAAGCGTTAGTGTTATATGCTGCCTTAAAATTAGGAAGCAGATTTAATGGCACATTCATAAACAGTACTTCTAATTTCATATAGTACTGGCCCATATAAGCTGCACTTTCACTTCAAAATTTTTCCACAAAGAGTTTCTTTTCTTTGTGTTTCTGGTATGCAAACTGGTTCTTATTTCTTAGAAATGAAGTGACAATACAAACAGTACCTGAAAACTGTGCGTGATGTAAAGATGGAACCATATTTGACATTTAATTTTGATACTTACTAATGTAGTCAGTCAGCTACTTCACATGGCAGGATAGGTACAGCTTTTCTGCAACTAGATGGTTAAATTTAGCCTTAACCAGTGAGTGGCAAGATCAGAAGAAAATGAACGAACCTTTAAATTCAGCATAGTTATGCAAATTTCAAAGTTGTAGTTATTTGTTACGTGAAGATTACATCTAATACAGAAGTTGACAGCATGGTTTTGACAAATTCAGTGTGTTCAGTGTTGGATATTACTGAACTGTGAACAGCAGTTTCATCACTGAAATGCAACAAGAGGGAGAAAAATTTGGAAAGTTCTTTAACTTCAAGCTATGATTTTGTTTGCATAAGCTAGGAGACAAGATACTTATTTCTTGACAAACTAATCAAGCCTTCACAATTGTCCAATTGTCTAGGCATATCACAGACATAATGCCTTGGAAGTATTGGTTGGCGCTCAAGACTTTGCGTAACTGATTAAGTAACTCTCAATATTTGGGGCTGTCATATTTTAATAACAGACTGTTCATTAATCCAAATTCAACATGAAGTCACCATATAAACCAGATTAATGACAAATCAACTTTCAGTCTTTTGGGAGACTCTGAGCAATACCACAATGGACTATGAAGAGGCAAGTATCTGATGAAGTTTATATGGAAAGCCAGTGACTACTGTAATGTTAGTTACTGTAGGGGAAGGAAAGCAATCCCCTATGTTATAAGGGAGCATATAACAATTCTTTAAGATAATTTCACTAAGTGATCAGTGACTTAACCAAGCAAAAGACAGGGTGACAACATAGTAATAGACTGGCTAGCAACTGTTTGCTACAGTGTTCAGTAAGAGTGTGATGGATGGCCAAGTACAAATACCTTGGCCTAAGACTTCAGTCCTGCAGGTGTTCAGATTTATTGTAGCCAAGTTAGTTTAACATTTCCAAAAACACTCCAAGTGACTTTTAGAAATGGATCAAGCATTCGTTTCATGTCACAAGGTTAAAAACTATCAGCCAGCCTTATGTACGAAGTGTGGAGGTATTTAAATTTTCCTGCATAAAACCATGAAGTGCAGGGTTCTATTGAGTGAAGATATGGGGAACACTTCCTTGATGGGACAGTCACTATTAAATTGTTTTATTAAAAAGTTTTGGAACATGATTTCATCCACATTATCCAAAGTGACCCTGATTTCAACAAGATGGGGTTCATGCATGGTGGAGCTTGACCTCACTGCAGCAGGAGAGAGTTTGATGTCCTGGAGGAGCACTTTTTGGACCGCATTCTGGCTCTGTGGTACCCAGTGGTCACTGGCATGGATCTCAGTTGGTTGCCATCTTCTCCAGATCAGAACACCTTTGTGGGGCTGTATTAAAGACAAGGTGTACAGCAGTAACCCCAAAACCATAGCTAAGCTGAAAACAGCCATTCAGGATGTCATTGACAGCATCAGTGTTCTGACACTTCAGTGGGTCATGCAGAGTTTCACTATTTGTTTGCGCAATATCATCACCAATGTCAGACATATTATAACATAAATATGAATATCTGTAGTGATGTGCATGCCATAGTTTGTAACTAATTTATGTTACTTTTCCATGTAGTTCAATAATTATCACCCTTTACATTCAGTTCCTACCAACACCAAAAACTTTGTGTCTTCACAATAATGTGAGGATGTGGTGAAGCTATATTTTTTCTATGAGTGTTCATTTACACAAGTTATGTAACAGCAAATTTTTTGTTTTGTATATTCACATGGTATTTGTCTTTCAGATGTGATAGGACTGAATTTGTTAGAAGTCTAAGGTAGGTCAAACTGGTAATCTGATGTACTCGGTAAAGTTACTGGGTGATTATAATTAAAGTATAGGTCCAGTGTGGGGTGTAACTACTGTATGCTACAAAAGTTGGTAGATGCACTAATGTGTTAATGTGGAACCAGTTTTCATTTGAGAAAGTTTCAATTTTGACCACCAGTGTGGCACTACAGCATCTTGGCATCTCTTGTGCTCCTACAGAACAAATAGTGCAAGTGGTGGTTCTCTCCTATTTGACTTTCTGCTTACATTACATCCCTAATCCACTAATTGTGAAAATCTTGCTGTGATCTTTCATACATTCACTCTACCAGATTTGCACCTGCTGGTCAAAAATTTAATGTTCTTCCAGCATAAATCTGTTCCACATGAACATTAAATTATCTACCATAAATTGTCTGCCTTAAGACAATTGCAGCTCACACTGAACCTCTGTGTAGCTGAAAATTAATTATAAGCACCAAATATATTCAATGTCTTTTATAAAATTTGATCCTAAAGATGTCAATAATGGCCACTCACTGTCCAAACTTTGAACCTGCAAATTTGAGACTCACCCCTTTTGTTTCAGTAAATAATCAGTGATTGTAAGGTTGTTATACCATATATTTTTGTTTGGCAAGAACTGTACATTACTATAACAGATGTCAAAATTACATTTTTGGTGACAAACATGTAGATAAAATTTGTAAGTAGTTTACAATACATTTCATTCATTTGCCTTCAAAAGACAGAGGTCTCAAGTTTATGTCTCACTCCAGAGTGCAGTTAATCTGCTAAAAAGTTTCAGTGCCCTTATCTGATTAACAGGACATTTGTAGCTGGACAATAAACACTAGAAGGAATAGAATTGATGTAGATGTGTACAGAGAACTAACAGTCTTTACACTATCAGACCAACAGTTTGTGATGGAGAGGATCAGAAGTGGAAAACAAGAACATACAGAATGAATTTCAAAAGTAAGGAGGGAATAAAATCAAACCGGAAGGTTTTGATCAGACTATTACTGCAAGGTAAATTATTTGAACAAGTAAAAATCTCAGGCACTTAACAAGTTAGGTGGGAAAAAATCAGCTTTTTGTAACATCTAAGGTTCGTTGACTGGAGTACATAACTTTTTCAAATGTGGTTATGAAAACTTCTGGAAGTGAAATGAACTGAATTATGAACAAGAAAATACCTGCAATAATAAGAGGAAATTGTGTGAAGAAAAAGGGATAATTTCAGGTTGGATGTGTACAAAATCATTCACAGCAAAATCTCACTGAAGAAATCAAAATGCGTACTTTATAGAAGCAAGAGAGGTTATCAGTTTGCAAGATGTAGCCCTGGTCACATAGCTGCCGTGTGTGTTCCACCATTTCTGGGAGCATATGTTGTACATCTTGCACCCGTCAATGTCTGAAAAATTTCAGGACATCTGCATCATTTTGGTGGTCATACATACCAAGAAATATTTTATAATCTGTTTTCCTCTCGAGAGGCTTCACAAAACTTTGTTAGACAAAATTTTTCTGTTACTTTGGCTTTCGAGGGTACTAAACTTTGGCTGTTTTAGACTAGGGAGAGGGTGGTGAACAGCATTTATGAACTAGTGTAACCCACATTTTATGAATGGTAAATTCATGATTAGCATCTAATAAGGTTTCACACATTGACAGTAGGGGTTGTGATTAGTTTTGGATTAGAATGTCTTTGCCAGCAATACATAGGTTTCAATCAATTTTTTAACTTAAGACCAAACTGTTTCAGAGCTATGACTATTTCTAATGATTACATGGAGGTCATTATATTTACCTCACTCCCAACACCTAGCAGTCAATGAATGGCAGTTTTATGAAATGAGTTGCACATGAGACTAATAAACAAATTAACTATTACCAATGTATGATGATCTTACAATAATTAAGATTCATTAGTTAAATATCAAGAATGGAAATTAAACATGCATATAACTCCACACCAAGGAACAGGAGGACAAGTAGTTAGCCGTTACCTTGAAGACACTGTTCCAGAATTTGCCTGGAGTGATTCTTTGGAGGCCATAAGGATGAATAAGCAGGGTGAGTCATACTTTGAATTCTGAGGCAATTTTCTTAAATCTGTTTTTTGGTTTACATTTCAGCATTATATAATTTGGAAAGTGATGAATAATGTATGATTGTTTCCAATTGTATCAAAAATTGTTCTGACACTTTATACAAGACAAACCTCATTCTGGCTGAAGACTTCAGGAACATGCTGCCACATTTACTTAGTATCTTAACTGAACCATATAATTACTTACTTATGAATTTATCATTTGAGGAAGCATTAAGCGTCTTTCTGTTTCCATTAAGTGAAATTACTCAGTGGAATATTTGTTGTTTTTACTTATTAACATACACTGCACTAAGGATACCATACTATTTTCACTAATCTTTTCAAATATATTGTATGATTAAAACCTGAAGCAGAAGTCACCCAAAAAGTATATTTCTCAAAGATAGATGTGTTTCTCAAATGGCTAAGAAAAAATATAATGTAGTCACAAAATAATATTCCAAGCATAAAAATATCCCTAACACATAAGTTAGTTTGAAATGGAAAACACACATTACCTGTGCAGTACTTTTCATTTGCCAAGTTGAAGCACATCCGGCAGACACAGACAGATCCACTGGATGTTTGGAGGGCATCTGAAGCTGTAGTCCTGCTAGGGGTATAGGGCTTTGCCTGAAACATTTTACACTGCTGCTGGACTGTTAAACGAGAGCAGCACAGTCAATATTTTCACTATGTGTCAGTTTACTTTTCAGGCACATGGGACCTCCACCCAAACCATTCAAACAGTGAGGGGGGGGTTCTGTCACATAATTTGGCAACTTGACATATTTCAACTTGTCATGGCAACTGAATCAGTTGTCTGATGTGCAGCCTTCAGTAACTTCTTTCGGCTTACCTGGAGATTAACATTTGTCAGTTTTATCAGATGTCATTTCACTGCAGGAAATGAATCTTTGTAGTCACTACAATCTAAACAGTACCATTAGCTATTTGGCTACCAAGCTTGAGCATAATTCTGTCCACAATATTGTGTTCTGAAGATTGCCCATTTTATCAGGCCACAATGTGTCATGAAGTCAAACCCATCCATCATTAAAATAGGACTGGTTTCATATGAGAACAGTCTGTGACATCTCATCAGAAGTCTCTTGGCAGGTCTTGCCTCCTGGTATGAGTACAGACACATAGAAGTAGTAGCAAACATAAAAGCTGCTATCATGACCAACTGAGCCAGTGTCCTTTAGAGATTTGTGCATGTAACTGGTTTTTGTATTTTTATAGTACTGCTAAAATTTGGTCACATTTGTTAATAAAGGAATTTTGGAAACTTCAGTGATTGTTAAACAGAATGAGAAATATTCTAATTGGAATAGAAATTTTTGAAGGACTTTTCTAGAAAGGTACAACACTGGCTCAAGGAATTGTTCCTTCTTCAACTATCAGCAATATGCTTGTGGGACATTGCTCTTGATAAAATTTTTGCAACTGAGATGATGCTGCATGTAACACATGTGAAATATTTGTCTGGAGGAGATGAAACATTATTATGAGAAACAAGCAGGAAAAACAGTCTGGTGTTTTCTTTATTGTAATATTTTTGTTCTTGACAATGTTTGAGAATTTTCCATACAAAAGACAATTATGTGGGAAACAAGGAATGTACCTCACTTTTTGATGTACAAGTACACTGTTATAGTAATATTTGTAATCAGGGCTAAAAGATGACAACTAAGTTGCTTTACTTCATGTATACCACTCTAAAATCTCAAAGATGTTCCTGTAACATTTTAAATAATGGTATAAATGGCTGTTTTTCTGAACCCAGACTGTTTCTATGTGATTGAATTCACAGTTTTACGTCTCCAGCATTCCTTGTAAAAGTAACCATAAGGATTTTGAATGCAGTCTCAAGTACTAAAGGAAAATTCGAAACAAATTATAATGAAGCGAAATTCTTTGTCAGGACTTGCCTATAGGAGATAACATTTCAAGTATTGGAAATGAACATGTTTAGTGGCACAAACTATCTCAGCTTTCAGAATTGTCTCCTCCCTCAGGGAGGAAAGTGTGACAGGCTGATATGAGGGAACACTGATTACAACCTTCAAATCTTGACTGTTCCTTTGTGAAAAGCAAACAGCTGAATTTCTAAAGCTCAGCAATATTTTCAACTTTTAAATGTGTACTTGCAGAGCCTGGAATTTAGTTTATATAATGGCCAGCTATTCTCTCTGTCCCAATTTTGAAACAATTTGTCCATACTAAAGTAAAATGAAATTTTTATTTTTTAAAGATAAACAGAGTAGTGCTGTTTGAAGTTTTATGTTAGTATCACTTCACTTTCTTCTCCGTGACTGCCTAAAACATTTTAATAAAAGAATTCAGCACAGAGGTTACAAGTCAAGCCTGTGCCTACCATGTACCAGCATGAAGGAATTATTTCTGACTATTTTCAGATCTTTCTTACATGCAAGTTTCAAGGAAGTAGGGAATTATGATCGGTCATTAAATTTGTGCATTTAAAGACAATCACTCATATGAAGCACATTGGAAAGGTATAAATCATCTGTCTAGTAAATAAAAAATAAGACAGAGAAGCTATCACCATGAATTCATCAATTTGTTAATAGTATTAACTGCTATAGCTCATATTACCATAACCTCAACAGCACATTGTGCAGGCAGCATAGAATGCTAAGTAGCAGGGAATGTTCACATGCTTCTGTCAGTCAACTAGGAGGGAGTGAGGAGTGTTAAATACCTACGAGTAATTCAAATAATTACTCTTTTACATTCTATTAATGAAGAGTACACATCACCAAGCTCTCTTAAATTGCCAGTCTTTAGTGTTACAAAAAAAGTTAAAAACTGGAATTGTGTACATATAAATTAACAGCAAAGGTCCTGGAAGAGCAGTTGAACGGAATGGACAGTGTCTTGAAAGGAGGATATAAGATGAACATCAACAAAAGCAAAACAAGGATCATGGAATGTAGCTGAATTAAGTCGGGTGATGCTGAGGGAATTAGATTAGGAAATTAGACCCTTAAAGTAGTAAAGGAGTTTTGCTATTTGGGGAGCAAAATAACTGATGATGGTCAAAGTAGAGAGGATATAAAATGTAGACTGGCAATGGCAAGGAAAGCATTTCTGAAGAAGAGAAATTTGTTAACATCAAGTATAGATTTAAGTGTCAAGAAGTCGTTTCTGAAAGTATTTGTATGGAGAGTAGCCCTGTATGGAAGTGAAACATGGACGATAAATAGTTTGGACAAGAAGAGAATAGAAGCTTTCAAAATGTGGAGCTACAGAAGAATGCTGAAGTTTAGATGGGTAGATCACGTAACTAATGAGGAGGTATTGAATAGAATAGGGGAGAAGAGAAATATGAGGCACAACTTGACAAGAAGAAGGGACCGGTTGGTAGGACATGTTCTGAGGTATCAAGGGATCACAAATTTAGCATTGGAGGACAGTGTGGAGGGTAAATATTGTAGAGGGAGACCAAGAGATGAATACGCTGAGCAGATTCAGAAGGATGTAGGTTGCAGTAAGTACTGGGAGATGAAGCTTGCACAGGATAGAGTAGCATGGAGAGCTGCATCAAACCAGTCTCAGGACTGAAGACCACAACAACAACAACACAAATTAACATTACATACACAAATATTGATGGAGTACCAGCATATGAAAGAACTGACTAGGATAGCCATACTTGAGAAGGACAAATTAGTATGTTCCATCCTTATGGTTTTTTTTTTTTTTTTTTTTTTTTTTTTTTGTTTTACGGGCTAGACAACATTTGTCAGTTTGTAGTTTTACATGTGAAGAAGTAGTCTAAACAGAAAATAGTAAATAATGATATCATGATAATGTACTATTTTACATCATATACTCACAAAAATATTGTGGAAGAATCAACTATGTGTAGGTCTGGTGCAGATTACATGGCTACAATATTTCTATACAAAAGGGTCTTCAGGCAGATGGGTTCTGAAGAGGAGAGTCTGGAGCCCTTACCAGATACCAATTGTTTTTAATTTTAAGGCATTTAATAAATTTAAATTCAGAACTCGCAATTTACTTCATTGCTGTTGTATCCACAGTTATTTGTGCCGTCACACACCCAGGCCTTGGGAATGCAGTGGTGGTGGTTGGAGCACAGGTAATCTTTGCCACAATCCAAGTGTAAATGAAATCAGAAAACAAAATGAAAACAAACTTAGCAGCATTATATTTTCAGATTAGTCACAGGCTAATAGAAAGCCAACTTCTTTGTCTACAACTTGTGCAGTTTGTACGCAAGGAGAATACAAGATACTCAATACAATTCTAGCCAATAACATGCTCCTCCCCCCCCCCCTTTTTTTCCCCTCTGTGATTACCTCTGCACAAACTAGTATAACACTTATAGGAGTCCCATTTTTTGCCCTGACACCTTCCTCTCCATCTTTGTCTCCCCTTCACTTATTACAGGTGGGTCTGAAGAGCCCTTTTTTTTTATCTACCCAACTTTACTCCTCTCCCCTATGACTGACTAAGGAAATATTTGTTCTGAACACTAGCCAGTGTGTGTACCCACAATACTAGACTTGCCTCCTGAAATTAAACACTGGAATCTTCCTGTGGTATAATTACTGGAGGTGGTGGTCAGCCAATTATCTCCACCTCTATTACCTACTGTATTTGTACTACTTCTTTATAGAAGTACATGAAAATTTTGAGAATAACTTGAGTTAGTCGGTATGTTAATATCGTTGCGAGAAGACACACAATAAAGTAAATACTCAGGGGGCTGAGGGTCTATGAGTAAGAATTTCAATGTTTTAAGAGGCTTCTGCCATGGCTGATATAATTGCCAGTACGCACTATTTCTCACTTCCGAGTAAGTTTACCAATTAAGTAATATTAAGTATACAGAATCAACTCATTTTTGTCTTCAGTACAAAAATGAGTCTTTAGCAGAAATAATTTTGGAAAGACTAAGAAAACAAAGTTATTACTAGCACCATTCTGACAGCATTACGAGAGCCACAAAATTGTTTGAGAATGACAAGGATCATACTGAAGACAATTCAAGTACTTTTCACATATGTGTTACAAATCTGAGAGCATTAGACAACTTCAGTTTCATGTCATTTGGGTAAGATAGTGACACGCTCCAATACTAAATTCTATTATAGTTCTTACCACAGATTAGAATGCATTTTAAACTGTTATGTACTCGTACTTCTAAAATACAAGGTGCTTTACACAAATGTGTATATATCCTTTGTGATTTCAGTTACATAGGAATTCGGTTGTGGCTTAAGGCATGTTTATATACTTAGCGCTGCATCTTTTAATGCTGGAGAAGTCCCAATAGTCTATTAAGACATTTTTGAAAAATTGTGCAAGTGTTTGAAGATCCAGCAATGCCTTCACAACCTCTGAGGATGTCTAGCATTAAGGGGCTAAATATTAGGCACAGAAACACTACCATGTAATTTGTAGAACCAACTTCCTCATGTCAAAATTTAGACATTACAAAATAATAAACTTGACTAGACCAAGGCCCACTCAGTATTAGTTCCTATGTGCTTTGTAATTGGAAGTACAATGGTGCCAAGTACACATATCAAAAGAAAATTTAAAATGAGCTGGTTTTCTAGTTTCTGAAGAGGATTGTCTCCAGAGGCCCACATTCAAGCCCGAATCTTAATTTTTTGTGAACATCAGAAGAACATGAGTGTGAATGCTTTAAGTTTTTTCATAGCATTATGTTCCATTCAATATTAGGGAAGTCTATAACAAGTCAATGGATGACTGGCATCTCTGTTGCTATGAAATCTTAGGCTTCTAGCTGAATGAATATAAAATACAAAAAGTGAGTTGTGCATCAACACACTGAACTTTGAACACTGGTTTCTAATGTTACAGAACAGTATAATCAGGATGAAATTTCTTGAGCTTTGTGTAATTTAAGTACTTTTGGTTTGCAACCATTTTTGCTTTTTGAAATAAATTAATCATTTAGTTAAAAGATGTTGCTCAGTTGCTAATAACAGTTTCATTTTTTGAATTAAATAACCACATCTGAAAATACTGTTTTCAAATCACATTCTTAACAGTAAAAACTGTCCATTCTTGTTACCATCCACCCAAAGACTCCACACAGTCAGTAACTTCAACCAAAGAATATCAATTGAGATTTACTATCTGAAAGTTCACAGCTTCAAAACTAGGTAAAGGAGAAAATTACTGTCAGCACTGTAGCAAGCCTTACAATACAAGGAGTGAGTCAACTGAACCTAATAATACTATATGTTTACTCCATCCCGTGAATACTGAAAATTTTTGTGTGTGTATTGTGTGGAATGTAGGCTATGGTCTGTGGTTGTAGCCTAATCTGTAGTGTAGCATGAGCTTAGGTTAAGTAGAAATGCATCAGTTTGGTTGAACAGGCAAAGCAGTATTCAAGGATTCATTAAATCCCAAACTTTAGTTGATGACTTCCTAGATACCAAAACCTAATTCTGTACCAACTTTCTCAATTGGGCACTTACAACTAACACCAAAAATTCTCACCTTGCGTGAAAATCATTTAGTGACGTTAGACTAACTTGATTCATAGCCAAGTACAGTCTAAAATGTATGTTCCCATGGAATTCAACTGCTCTTTAAAAAATCAAGTATTAAAAGCTGCGCCTAGTGATTAGGATGCACTAAGTAAAATGCATTTTAATGCTTTTTTATAAAGACCTATTTTTACTTCTATACTTCCCAACAAAAGTGAGAAAGATTTGCAGGGTCTGTTGGACGGAATGAGCAGCAATGAGTGTACAATATGGACTAAGAGTACACAGAAAACAACAAAGTAATGAAGAGCAGTAGAAATGAGAATAGCAATAAAATTTCCAAAACTGGTGAAGTGGAGGAATTCTATGACCTTGAAAGCAGAATAATACACACTGGACAAAGCAAGGCTGATAAAATAACTATCACACAGAAAGAATTCTTGGCCAATGTCTATTTGCATTACACATTGGCCTTAACTTGAGGAAGATATCTTTATATGGATGAAACACAGCATTTTACTGAGGGAAATCTTGGATTGTGGGAAAACTTGAAAGGTGAATCTATGTGTGAGACATGGTGCTATAAAAAATTGCTGAAAATTATGTTGTCTGAAAAGACATATCTCCAAGAACTGATGCAGAACTGAATGTGGAAAATACTGAGAAGTGACAGAATGTTAAGAAATTGGTGAATAATTTCCATGGTACTTGAGGGAGCTATAGAGGGTGAAATATATAGGGGAAGATGGCCAAATATATCCAGGTAATGAGGATTGAGTTCAAACCTTATTCTGACATATCACATGAAATGACATTTTATCAGGTTTCATCAAATCACAAAAGAGATGGAAAAATTAGTAATGTAGCTTTATATAAACTAGCTGAGAAACCTGTCATTGCCCTAGCATTCATTTTGCCAATTTTCTGTAAGCAAAACAAACATGAGCTAGTGTAATATCCCATACAGTCTGTAGTCTGGGTGCAGCTGTTTGCATGTTTACAATGTGTTTGTTTAATAATCTGTCACAATGCCTCTTCACAGTTCTATAACCAGCAATTTCTTTTGCCTACAACCATTTGTACTTCATTTGAAAGCTGTCAAGGGTTCTGCCAGGTGTCAGATTTCCTTAATTCTACTACTGCACAAGGGTCTTAGCCGTAAAGAATAAATGCATTGAAATTCTGCATGTTTCAGTGTTTCTTCATGCAGTTCAGTTTATGATGCCTCTATGATATGTAGGTGGTTCTTACCTCCCACAGTGACTGTTGCCCAACAATAAGGGATATGCTTATCAAGTTTCACTGAAATTTGTTTTGTGATTTAGGTTGACATGTTTCAAAGGGGGCTGAAATTTCATGTAAGGACCAAGAAAATTGAATAATTAAATAAATAGAATTTACATGAAGATGTCACTACTAGCATGCCTGTGCATCCAACCTGCTTTGTGGAAACATCTAGTTTTGTTCTAGCACCAGTGCAGTATGTTTAAAAATTAACGCTCAATGACATGTAAAAGTGCTAATTGAGGTTTCTTTGCAGAGGCTTTTGTCTGGTTTTTTTAATTTATTTTTTAATTTTTTTTATTTATTTATAATATACATATGTATCCACAGATTGCTAGTCTTGTAAGTTACACAGCAGAACAGCTGAAGTAGCAGATGAGGTACTGATGGAAGTGAAGCTGTGAGTACAAGTGTTGAGTCACACTTGGGTAGCTCAGTCAACACTTGCCTGCTAAAGACAAACTTCTCAAATGACACCTGGTCTCTCACACAGTTAATCTGCTAGGAAGTTTCAGCTAATTAGATGTTAGTTAACACAAGTGTAGTGGATATTGCTGCTTATTAAGATTTGTGGGCAGAGGGAACTACAACTTGTCTCTTTACTAATGCCCTAGAAGCTACTGACACATTTAAAAATTAAATTTGTTACCTTTTTAGAGCAGCCCAAAACATCATTGCTATTCTGGCAGTCCTATAGGCCATCACATACTCAGCTATCTGGGATGCCAGTGCCATCACCACATGCAAAATCCTCATCTTTGCAGACCCTTTACAAATTAGGTACCTGGATGTGAAAGGTTAATTACTAAATTCTGTAGACTGCATTTAAATTCCTCAACATGTAGAATTACAATTAACCATCCCTTCCTAAAACTGAAGTAGCATGTTTTTCATTCTTCAAAATTGCCAAGTAACATCAGTTAATTACTTCAGTATGTCCTTATATCGCATTGTAACCCACTTGCCTTTCTAAATACAGATCAGATCACTCTTTTTTGATTTAACATTTAAGCAGTGGTCACTATGTTTATATGAACAATGAAATCTTAAAAATTTTCAAATGTTAGCATACAAGCATACATAACCACAAAACTGTACTTTCAAACTGTAGGCCTGGAGCTTAACTAATAACAGACTGGTGGAGTGAAAAATCAGAGCACAAGGTACTAAAATTAAAAGCAGCAAAATAAAAAATCCCAGAACACAAATTACTGTATGAGTAAGAATTATGGAAACATCCTCAAGTTACCTTTGGTACTGAGAAGGAAATTGTCTAAGTCAATCATAAGCAGGAAAAATTAAAAAATGGCTCTAAACACTGTGTGACTTAACATCTGAGGTCATCAGTCCCCCAGACTTAGAACTACTTAAACCTAACTAACCTAAGGACATCACACACACCCATGCCCAAGGCAGGATTTGAGCCTGTGACCGTAGCAGCAGTGCGGTTTCAGACTTAAGTGCCTAGAACCACTTGGCCACAGCACCCGGCAGAAAAATTAACATTCATTCCCTAAAGGAGCAGTATCAGGGAAAGTCACTTCTCTATGTCCAGTTTCTACCACTTCAGAACTAAGCAGCAAAGTGATCAAGTGAAGTTGACCTTCTGATTACACACTGGCTTCCAAGAAAGGACTGCAGGACTACTGTTTGTACTCTTCGGACTTTTAGAGCCTTAAAGTCACTGTGAAGTTCAGTTAGTTACCTTATCTGATAGGAAAGAATTTACCTTAGGTGCATTAAAGTCCTTTTCATCTGGCCAGGCTCCACAATCATTGTTCCCCATCACATTTGAATTTGGTCTGTATACTTCTATCATGTCCACACTTCCAGTACAATGGAGCCTCACAATTTATGTTACATGGAAAGTAACTATCAAATTTTTTCAGTATTAGAAACATTCAAAAATTCATTGAGCAGTTCTTTATGCTTACCTCTGTTTAACTAAAAAGGGGTTTTGACATTCAAAAAGTAAAACATGACAAAGTTTACCTGAACTATTTATAACAATGTTACATGACTGACTTTTTAAACTATGAATTTATGTTTATAGCAATCACAGGTCAGTCCATAAAATCAAACAGTGGTTTGGACCTTCTAGTGTATTGTATGTACATGCAGTACTATATTTTATACTTTCAGTGCACATATCTTTTTCAGATTTGAAAATTTCTTATTTGTGATACTGCCAAGAAAAATCTAAATTCGAAACTACTGATGTCATGAACCTGAAATTTAAATTATTGGAAAGAGCTTGGTTTAAGCTTTTGTTTGTTAACAATATTACACCTGCTTTACTTATTGAAGCCCACAGACATTTCTGAAAGTCTAAACACTGCTTTTGCTAAAGTTTTCAAATCTTTTCAGACACTGGTTTAAATTTCAAACTGAGGAAGGAGTCTTGACAAAATTAAGTACATTACAAAAGATTTTAGCAGAACTGAAATCAGTATTTCTGTTCAGAAACCAAGTTGAGCTATTGTGCTTACTACAGACTGAATTAGCTCAAAGGATTTATTCCAAAAGCTAATGACTTTTTCTTGTGTGCCTGTTGACGAGTATGCTTCTGCTACTCAGTACCCTCTTTTACTCCTATACTATTGATAAACCTGATAAGATATTTAAGTAACAAAAATTACCTGAAACTGGAGGAATTTCTTTAATGATTGCTATACAAAAATAAAGTATGCAGAAATAGGGACTACAGGAACAAATGTGCAAAAGTTACCAGACAAAAATTTCTGCTCCCTGATGCCAAGTATGAATGGGTAAATGTACTGGGCTGTAGCATGGCTCTTTGTAATTAGTGTTAAGAACCTTGTTTTGTAGACCTATGTTTTTTTTAAATATTTAACATGACATCTGTCATGTGCACTTTCTGTTTGAAGTACTCGTCACACTACAGGTGGCGTTGGGGAGCAGCACCCAGTTACACCAGAGCAAGTGTACCACAGACACTTCATTGCCAATCACAGCTCCAAGAAATGTCACAGGAAAGATTCTGTGAATCCAAAATAAAAAAAAAAAAAATTGACAAGAATACCAAGCATGGATGCATATTTTAGGCAGTCCTTGATAGATCTGATGACAGAATCTCATGATATGAAATCAAGTCAGAGGATGAAGTAGATGCAGTAGTTTACTGAGTTAAGTGGATTTTGTAAACTCGGGTGGTGTATTACTGCATGATCAGCTGGCTGACACTAGAATATAATGCAGTAACAACAATACAAATTTATGTGACACACCTGCCATTTTACAGTTTCTGATAAGGGATAAAAAATACAATCTGCATAAAGCAATCGCTTTCTACTTGAAATTTTATGACATTCCTTCAGATTTTTGGAGGAGATCATGATTATTATGATCATGTTCTAAGTATAGACCTTTTCAATAGACAGCCTGGGCTTAATATTTCTTGGGACTCAAGGAGCTCACCTATGGCTTCAGGGAATACACAAGAAAAAATAAGTCGAGATAAATGGACTTTAATTCTGACTTTTGAGACAATTTTTTTCAAAAAGCTAGGTTGCTCCCACAAACCAAATTGGCACTGTTGGTTAAGGCTATTTTACTTTATCTAGCTTTAGTGACGTTTCAGTCACTCAGGAAGTATGCTTGTATGAAATGGTCTGCATACTTCATTTACCATTCAAGGAGTATGCTCACCTGCAGCCTGACAAAACAATGCAGTGAATTCAGTACAGGAGCATAAGATGAGTTACTAAATCTGAACAGGAACTTTTTTCTGATCTACATAGTTCAAAAAGCACGCCAATAACAGTTAAGTTTTTGTAGCTTGTTAGGTCCTATGATTGTTTATTACTGGCTCTAGTTTCAACCGTGAATTTTAGTCAAATTTGAAAAACTTTTTGAAGATGTTAGCATTTTTTTATATTTTGAACTAGTATGGTCAAAAGCTGTTAGAAGTTGCAGACTTAACTGCATTGACATTGCCAAGTGTTACAACAAATATTTATTATTACTTTCCAAAATAACTGAAGTTTATGTACACCAACCCTTACTTACTAACTACACCAGCTACAGACATCAGAAAAAGTTTTGCATCACCTTGGATGCAAGAGTTCTGGAACCTGTACAGAAAATTGGAATAGAGATCAACATAAACATCATTTCTGCACTTTTTCCTGCTCGTGAAAACCACACATTGCATGTTGCACCACCATACAGCAAGACCTTCAGGGGTGGTGGTCCAAATTGCAGTACACACCGGTATCTCTAATACCCAGTAGCACGTCCTCTTACATTAATGCATGCCTATACTCGTCATGGCATACTATCCACAAGTTCAACACGACACAGTTGGTACAGATTGTTCCACTCCTCAATGGTGATTTGGCACAGAGTGGTTGGTGGTTCATGTTGTCCATAAACAGCCCTTTTCAATCTATCCCACGCATGTCCGATAGGGTTCATGTCTGGAGAATGTGGCAACTATAGGAAAGCAATGTCGTTATCCTGAAGAAAGTCATTCACAAGATGAGCATCATGGGGGCACGAATTGTTGTCCATGAGGACAAATGCCTTGCCAATATGCTGCCAATATGGTTGACCTATTGGATGAGATTCAGGTATAGTACAACCATTACAGCACCTTCCATGACTAGCAGAGGTGTATGTCTGACCCACATAATGCCACCCCGGAACAGCAGGGAACCTCCACCTCGCTGCACTGACTGGACAATGTGTCTAAGGTGTTCAGCCTGGCCAGGTTGCCTCCAAACACGTCTCCAACGATTGTCTGGTTGAAGGCATATGCAATACTCATTGGTGAAGAGAACATGATGCCAATCCTGAGAGATCCATTCGGCATATTGTTGAGATCATCAGTACTGTGTTGCATGGTGTCATGGTTGAAAAGATGGACCTCACCATGGACGTCGGGAGTGAAGTTGCGCATCATGCAGCCTATTGCGCACAGTTTGAGTTGTATCACGACGTCCTGTGGCTGCACAAAAAGTATTATTCAACATTGTGGCATTGCTATCAGAGTTCCTCCGAGTCATAATTCGTAGATAGCTGTCGCCCACAACAGTAGTAGCCCTTGGGTGGCCTGAGCGAGGCATGTCACCGACAGTTCCTGTCTCTCTGTATCTCCTCCATGTCTGAGCAACATCACTTTGGTTTTCTTTGAGACACCTGGACACTTCCCTTATTGAGAGCCCTTGCTGGCACTAAGTAACAATGCGGATGTGATCGAACCATGGTATTGACCGGCTAGGCATGGCTGAACTACAAACAACACGAGCCGTGTACCTCCTCCCTGGTGGAATGACTGGAACTGATTGGCTGTTGGACACCCTTTGTCTAATAGCCGCTGCTCATGCACGGTTGTACACATTTTTGGACAGGTTTTAATGACATCTCAGAACAATCAATATCAACAGTCAATGTCTATCTTCAGGAGTTCAGGGAACCGGGGTGATGCAAAACTTTTTTTCGTGTGTGTAATGTGACTCACTTTATGAAGACACGTTTCTTTCCCAAATGGGGCATATTCCTGTTGACCGAATGCAAAACTGAACATATAGAAACTGCACGTGAATCTGCTGCTGATGTACAAAGGCTCTGCACTGCTGCTACAGTCACAGGTTCGAATCCTGCCTCGGGCATGGATGTGTGTGATGTCCTTAGGTTAGTAAGGGTTAAGTAGTTCTAAGTCTAGGGGACTGATGACCTCAGATGTTAAATCTCATAGTGCTTAGAGCCATTTGAACCATTTTTGATGTACAAAGCAGCTGCTAGATGCTGAGTAAAATTATGGAACGAATAGCCTCATGAAGTGCACCAAATAATAATAGCTAACATGTGTGCAATTTTGAACTATTTGGCATTAGTGTTCACAAAAATGTATTACTGTAAACCTAATATCCAGCTGAGCTCATAGTGTACTGGTACTTCCTCATTATCAGAAAGGAGATTAGTTATGATTACACATTTGCTGTGTGTTACACATTTTAAATGATGGTTGTTGGTCATGCTCACAGGGATGAAACTGAGGTTGTTCAATTTAGTGACATTATTACAAATTTTATGGCACATCAACGCTATCTTACAGGTTTCCAACCACAATGTAATAGACATCTGTCACTTAAGCAACAGATCATTTGAATGGGGCACTCTTCCTGAATTGTTGGAAACACAGCAATTTCTATTTTCAAAGGTGCGTGAGAAGAATAATGACTATCAGTTCACGGCAAAAAAACTTATATTTTTAGATGTATTGGAAAAATTATACTGAAAAACGAAACAGCATGTATATTTAATCCTAACTGCAGTTACTGATATGATACACCACAGACGTTCCTAAAGAAGCTGTAATTTGATGGCATTACTGTGTCAAATGAGTAGACTCCCTAATCGTCTCAGTATTTTTAAGAACAATCCATCACCTGCAGGTTATAACAAAGTTCAGTAGTGCTACCTTCGATTCATGTCTATCTTGTTGCTGTGCATATTTATACACAAACCAACATCCTAGCATGGTTAATTAACTGTACTTTCAACAAGCAAATAGTGTCCGTCATGTCAATTAACGACTAAGTTATAAACTTAGTCTTCAGCGACGAAAATGCAGTACTGCAGATGCTAAAACTATATCCCACTCGTCCTCACTGTATTGCAGTTCAACATACCTAATTTTTTAAATAGTCTCCTCTATAAGAGTGTTTTATCCCTGCTTAAATGCTCTAGGTGACAATAGAGCCCTAGGATTTTGGCGGAAGACTAAGAACTGGCATTAATTTTTAAAATTAAAACTGCCATTTAATACAATTGTTAGTGTTGTGTACGTAGTTCCACGTAGTCGGCACGAACACTACTTCCCCACCAGAGCGCGCCCCGCTAAGCACAACAGCGCAGGCGCAGCGCTCGTCCGTCTCCGCACTACGAGATGGCGCTGCCATAGAGACGGACCAAATTCTGCTTCTGCCGATCCGCGTATTAATACGTCACGCAGCCAATGAAATTGCTGCTACTGTAGAACCTTTTCTCCTCGCGGATCACACTCGCGCAGTGATACCTGAACGCGCGAGGCATTATAACGAGTGTACAGACATCCGATTAATCAGTCTGCATTTGTCTGCACCAGTCTGTACCAGTCTGCATTTGTCTGCACCAGTCTGTACCAGTCTGCATTAGTCTGTACCAGTCTATAGTTAACTTTCAGTCTGCGCCTAATAAGATTATCATATTCCTGTACATAGTCATGAAGTGAAATGTATAGACACTTTGTCAAGTATCCGAGATATGTGAGAATAAGATTAACGTACCAAGACCAAAGGAACTTCAGATTGTCAATTGTAAATAGCATCCAGAACGAAGCTAAGTAATTTTTATGCTTATTATTATAAACGTGTGTGAAAATTAATCAAGTTCTGTTTAAAGTTAGTCACCATCAATCTGCTACTCTAAGCGTGCAAGTGGCATTTCTATCGTCCGACCTAACGACAGAAGATAAACACGCCACGATAAGACCACGAGACATATTGCTGACACTCGCCTACTTCGTTAGATCGACAAGTCAAATAATCTGATGGTGTGTGTACCGAAGGTCTTACAGTACCCACACCACAAATGATTTGCATGCTGACACTTGCTGATGGCCGAGCATTGAAATCTCCAGCAGTTTTTTGCCGGCCAGAGTGGCCGTGCGGTTCTAGGCGCCACAGTCTGGAACCGAGAGACCGCTACGGTCGAATCCTGCCTCGGGCATGGATGTGTGTGCTGTCCTTAGGTTAGTTAGGTTTAATTAGTTCTAAGTTCTGGAGTATCTGTTGAGGGATTGACGTGTTTCTGAGAGATACATATTTTGCTTTTCTTCTCGCTAAAGCGAGCCAATTAACATTTGTGCCGCTAGCGGTTTGTTTGAAGAGAAAGAGACTGTAAAAGGAAAATAAGTAAGGCGTGGAATCATCGGAGATGTGGACATGTAATGGAGATGGATTTAACACACGATTTCCTCCATAAATAAGGTTTGTGACTTTTTTGTTCTGGATTGAATGAACGAAAGAGTTTTTTCTGAATCATTTGATGATCACGTTGGCCCTGTAATTAGTGGGGAAGTTTCAGCTGTGTCGAAGAGAGCCTGCAATCACTGATTCTGTGTTAAATCGTCCACAAAGGCTTCGTACACATCTGGAATTCGCAATCTTTCGTGAAAGGAACAAATTGTCCACACGAATGATTCTCCCGACTGACTGCAGTGTTTAACAGTAATAATAAATTTAAAGTTCTCTTACAGCTAGCCAGCCGCTGATTACCAAGAAGAAGGACTCCACCAAAGATTCTATTTGGCTGATTTCACGTAATGAAAAATTATATTAAAAACTGTACATAGATAAAGGAGAGAAAGAGAGAGAGCGAATGAAAATAGCGATAATACTAATAATCCTCCATTAGTCTAATTTTTCGCCTGTCTTCTCACAGATCAGCCAAGAACGGGGAGGGCCTTACTTTACTGTATAGATTTATGTGTGAAGGTGAAGTGATCTCAAAGGCAACAGATACACGTCTATACAGACAAGACAATACACAGAGATAGCGGCTAGCTGCATTCATCATCTATTCTTAGATAAAGAGACGGCAACTTATTATCCGAACATTAAAATGTTAAAACGTCTCCGACCATTGTCTGGTTAAGGGCATATGCAACACTCATCGGTGAAGAGAATGTGATGCCAGTCCTGAGCGGTCCATTTGGCATGTTGTTGGGCCCATCTCCACCGCGCTGCATGGTACCGTGGTTGGAAGGATGGATCTCGCCATGGATGTCGGCAATGAAGTTGCGCATCATGCAGCCTATTGCGCACAGTTTGAGTCCTAACACGACGTCCTTTGGCTGCAGGAAAAGTATTATTCAACATGGTGGGATTGCTGTCAGGGATCCTCCGAGCCACAATCCGTAGGTAGTGGTCATCCACTGCAGTATTAGCCCTTGGGCGGCCTGAGCGACTGTTGTGTACATAGTTCCACGTATTCAGCGCGTACAATACTTTCCCACTAGAGCGCGCCCCGCTAAGCACAACAGCGCAGGCACAGCGCTCATCTGTCTCCGCACTACAAGATGGCGCTGCCATAGAGACGGACCAAATTCTGCTTCTGCCAATCCGCATATTAATATATAACGCAGCCAATGAGGTTGCTGCTAACGTAGAACCTTTTCTCCTCGTGGATCACACTTGCGCAGTGATAAATTAACGCACGAGGTATTATAACAAGTGTACAGACCTCTAATTAGTCAGTCAGCATTAGTCTGTACCAGTCTGTACGAGTTCTACATTTGTCTGCACCAGTCTATAGTCAAGTTTCAGTCTGCACCTAGTAAGATTACCATATTCCTGTACATAGCCATGAAGATACATGTATAGACACTTTTGTCAAGTATCAGAGATATATGTGAGAATAAGATTAACATACCAATACCAAAGGAACTTCAGATTGTCAATTGTAAATAGCATCCAGAACCAAGTTAAGAAATTTTTATGCTTGTTATTATTTCAATAAATGTGTGTGAAAATTAATCAAGTTCTGTTTAAAGATGGTCACCATCAATCTGCTACTGTAAGCGTGCAAGTGGCATTTCTATCATCTGACCTAACGGCAGAAGATAAACACGCCACGATAAGACCACGAGACATATTGCTGACACTCACCTACTTCGTTAGAGCGACAAGTCAAATAATCTGATGGTGTGTGTACCGAAGGTCTTACAGTACGCACACCACAGTTAGTATCGCTATCCATGTACAAGAGCATTGTTATCTGTATCGAAGCTTCATGTCCATAATGACATTTTCGAAACTTAAATCTCAAATATCTTTCGTTGCATTTTTATAAAAACAGAAGACAGAAGAAAATTGACAAACAGGAACTGCCATGTGATTAACCTTTGGGTTCGTAACTGGCAATTCCGTTATTTCATAAAGTAGTCCTATAAACTTTTCCCGTTTTGTAAAAATTGACCAATTTCTTTAAATAGCAAACATGTCGCCGAATTTTTATTAAATTAACAGTAACTAACGCTGTGACGATGCCAGCCAGCCAATCACAGCAGTATCATCTGACTGCGCATTTAAACGCATGTAATGCCAACTTACAAACTTCACAATAGACCGTGAGAGGGAGGGAGGGGGGAGAGGCATGGAATATTTCCTTAGATTTTGGAATATGGAAGGTGACCTGTTAGGTAGTTAGTTGCAACAGGCAGAAGACATGCTCTGTTGGTGTCACATTTTAGCAATTTTTATCGAGATAAATTCACGCTGCAGTGCTGTTCTTTGGCACACCGGTCTTAGAAGTGTGCCCAGAATCGCCTAAGTGAAAAATCCGTGCGGTATGCACGTTTATGTACACATGAAAGCCGACATCGGAATTTTTGTTTGTGTGAGACCGAGTGTACGACTTACCCCAGATACAGCTATTGTCCTTCTGGAAGAATTTTTACAGTGGCGCTTAAAACTGCTTATAGCACTTTGTTATTCTGATTGCCAACATATGGGATTAGTATACATTTCATCCAGTAGATCCTATCCATTGTGTAAGACATAGTTTAGCTTCTATTTTCGATTCACGCTTATTCTTTCATTTGAAAACTTGGTATGCTGAAAATGGATTATCTGCCCGAACTTCAAATCAAAAAAAGTTTTGGATCACCCCACTTCCCAGAACTTCTGAAGATAGACGTTGACTGTGGATATTGTATCAAAGACATAGTCCCTTTGACTGTTCAGAGATGTCACTAAACCCGCCCAAAGATGTAAACAACCATGCATGAGCAGCATCTATTAGACGGAGGGGTCCGACAGCCAATCAGTTCCAGTCATTCCACCAGGAAGGAGGTACACGGCTCGTGTTGTCTGTAGTTCAACCATGCCTATACGGTCAATACCGCGGTTGTTACATTGTGCCAGGAAGGGCTCTCGACAAAGGAAGCGTCCAGGCGTCCCTGAGTAAACCAAAGCGGTGTTGTTCGGACATGAATGAGATACAGAGAGACAGGAACTGTTGATGACATGCCTCGCTCAGACTGATCAAGGGCTACCGCGGTAACATATGGGCCCAACAACAAGCCGAATTGACCGCTCAGGATTGGCATCACGAGAAACCGATGAGTGTCGCATATGCCATCAAGCAGACAATCGTTGGAGAATTGTTTGGAGGCAAGCTGGTCCGGTGGCAAGGAAACCACCGCCCTCTGGTCAGAGAATAAAGGACAGTCAAGTAAACTGTGGCGGACCGTAATCTGGACGCCATTAGCACTGCAGATTGGGGGGTCCTCCCGCCGGAGTAAAAAACCGTGCGTTAAGGGACTGTGCCCGATGCGGAGGCGAGTGAGGAGAACCTCATCCCTCCTGCATGACTGGTAGGACGTACGCCATGGCCGCGTGGTGGCCTTGACCAGATTTGCCCTCTATTTTGCAAGACGACGCAGCGACTGTGGTTAAGGTCTTACGGTTCTGTGTCCTGTCCAATTTGTTGCCTCGGATTTTAGGGAGAGGACTTTAATGTGCTGCTCGGTGACTGGCTCACCCAGGCTTTAGGTAAGAGGTCCGCCAGTCACGATTACCTACTTGTTTCACTTCGATTTCTGTTCTCTTTTCCTTGTGTTTCCTTTCCTCTTTTAGTGCGTTTCTTCTCCTCTTGTTTTGCCTCTGTATGTGAGGATTTGGGACTGCGTCAGGTCTGTGTCTTTTAGCCGTTCTCCTTGTTCGGTGTCCGTCTTCGTCCCTTCACTGTATGTGTTCCTGTTTCTATGCGTTTGGGCGCTGATGACCACGCTGTTTAGCGCCCGAAAACCTCAAACCACACACACACACACACACACACACACACACACACACACACACACACACGCAAGCTGGTCAGGCTGAACGCCTGTCCCGCTAGTGCAGCAAGGTGGAGGTTCCCTGGTGTTTTGAGATGGCATTACGTGGGGCCGGCGTATGCCGCTGGTGGTCATGGAAGGCACCATGACGGCTGTATAATACGTAATGCCATCCTCCGTCTGATATGGTTATCGGCAGCATATTGACGAGGCATTCGTATTCATGGACGACAATTCACGCACCCATCGTGCACATCTTGTGAATCCTTCAGGATAACGGCATCGCTCGACTAGAGTGGCCAGCATGTTCTCCAGACATGAACCCTATCGAACATGAATGGGATAGATTGAAAAGGGCTGTTTATGGACGACGTGGCCCAACAACCACTCTACGCCGAATCGCCCTTGAGGAGTGGGACAATCTAGACCAACAGTGCCTTGGTGAACTTGTGGATAGTATGCCACGACGAATACAGGCATGCGTCAATGCAAGAGGACGTGCTACTGGATATTAGAGGTACTGATGTGTACAGCAATCTGGACCCCCACCTCTGAAGGTCTCGCTGTATGGTGGTACAAAATGCAACGTCTGGTTTTCATGAACAATAAAAAGGGCGGAAATGATGTTTATGTTGATCTCTATTTCAATTTTCTGTACAGTTTCCGGGACTTCCGGAACCGAGGTGAAGCAAAACGTTTTTTGATGTGTGTTTTTATTAGAGATTTAACTATTCACATTTTATCTCAGAATGTCATATTAGCGTACTAAAGAGTAATATAGATATTTCTTTGCCAAATATTACCTCAATGACCGTCTATTTAAGCACATCCTTCTAGAAGGAAGTTGGCTTATTGCACACAAAAATCAGGCACAATGTTTGCTGGGATTCCCATTTTGCCGCAACGTATTTACATGTGCTTATACAAAATTTTAGCAACAAAGGTTGTGGTTTTAATCACTAAAATGTATAAAATATGCTCTTAAACATGTTTAACATGACAATGGTTTTTCAAATTTTCGTTGTTTTTTATATCAGAAATGAGAATGCAGGTTTAAATTTCTGTTTCACAAAATCTCATATAAAAATCCTATTTACAGGAGTATTTTTACAAGCCACGGTTTTGAATAGGATTGCTCTTATTTAGTTATACGAAAATAAAATGCAGCAGTTTGAGTAAATACTATTAAAAGTATGGCTAATGTAAGAAAAAAATTACGTTTCCTGAATAGTTATTTGCAGGGAACAAGTGACATTAGATGAACTCCTTGAAATTCCAGAGAGTACTGATGATGGCATTCCTGAAAATAGTTTGGATGTCGCTTTGCTACCACCCACGAACGCTGCAGATGATCTGAAAGACGAAGATTCTGGTGATGGAGAAGCACCAAATATTGATAATGTTCCAGCAAGTCTGTTGAAAGATCCAGCTGCGATTTGCAGTAAGGCTACGTCTAAAAACATAGAAATTCGAATTCCATCTATCTTTACCTATGATGCAGATACTGTCCTTCAAACAAGTAGAGATTCTCTGCCTTCCACATCCACTGCTTCAGTATCCTACGCAACACCAAAAAAATCCACTGCACTAGAGCGAAAAAAATCAACTAAACCGTCTCGTACGTACAACTCGATAAAACAGACACTTTCACCTACAACCAAAGTCTGGCCACAAATGAGTGCTGCAAAACATTCATTGAAGTCACCATTCGAATATTTTGAACTATTTTTTGACAACGATGTTATAAGCATGATGGTGAAATACACCAACCAATATGCAGCGAAGAGCAACCGACTTGGAGATTGCTCTGAAGAGGAAATGAAATGTTTTCTTAGCTACACTCCTGGAAATGGAAAAAAGAACACATTGACACCGGTGTGTCAGACCCACAATACTTGCTCCGGACACTGCGAGAGGGCTGTACAAGCAATGATCACACGCACGGCACAGCGGACACACCAGGAACCGCGGTGTTGGCCGTCGAATGGCGCTAGCTGCGCAGCATTTGTGCACCGCCGCCGTCAGTGTCAGCCAGTTTGCCGTGGCATACGGAGCTCCATCGCAGTCTTTAACACTGGTAGCATGCCGCGACAGCGTGGACGTGAACCGTATGTGCAGTTGACGGACTTTGAGCGAGGGCGTATAGTGGGCATGCGGGAGGCCGGGTGGACGTATCGCCGAATCGCTCAACACGTGGGGCGTGAGGTCTCCACAGTACATCGATGTTGTCGCCAGTGGTCGGCGGAAGGTGCACGTGCCCGTCGACCTGGGACCGGACCGCAGCGACGCACGGATGCACGCCAAGACCGTAGGATCCTATGCAGTGCCGTAGGGGACCGCACCGCCACTTCCCAGCAAATTAGGGACACTGTTGCTCCTGGGGTATCGGCGAGGACCATTCGCAACCGTCTCCATGAAGCTGGGCTACGGTCCCGCACACCGTTAGGCCGTCTTCCGCTCACGCCCCAACATCGTGCAGCCCGCCTCCAGTGGTGTCGCGACAGGCGTGAATGGAGGGACGAATGGAGACGTGTCGTCTTCAGCGATGAGAGTCGCTTCTGCCTTGGTGCCAATGATGGTCGTATGCGTGTTTGGCGCCGTGCAGGTGAGCGCCACAATCAGGACTGCATACGACCGAGGCACACAGGGCCAACACCCGGCATCATGGTGTGGGGAGCGATCTCCTACACTGGCCGTACACCACTGGTGATCGTCGAGGGGACACTGAATAGTGCACGGTACATCCAAACCGTCATCGAACCCATCGTTCTACCATTCCTAGACCGGCAAGGGAACTTGCTGTTCCAACAGGACAATGTACGTCCGCATGTATCCCGTGCCACCCAACGTGCTCTAGAAGGTGGAAGTCAACTACCCTGGCCAGCAATATCTCCGGATCTGTCCCCCATTGAGCATGTTTGGGACTGGATGAAGCGTCGTCTCACGCGGTCTGCACGTCCAGCACGAACGCTGGTCCAACTGAGGCGCCAGGTGGAAATGGCATGGCAAGCCGTTCCACAGGACTACATCCAGCATCTCTACGATCGTCTCCATGGGAGAATAGCAGCCTACAGTGCTGCGAAAGGTGGATATACACTGTACTAGTGCCGACATTGTGCATGCTCTGTTGCCTGTGTCTATGTGCCTGTGGTTCTGTCAGTGTGATCATGTGATGTATCTGACCCCAGGAATGTGTCAATGAAGTTTCCCCTTCCTGGGACAATGAAATCACGGTGTTCTTATTTCAATTTCCAGGAGTGTATTTTGCTTGTTAGTGGTTACGTCGTTCTGACAAGGAAAGACATGTATTGGCAGATGTCAACAGGCGTAGACAAGATTTTAGTTTCTAATGCAATATCCGGGGACCACTTTCTAAGTTTCGCCCACTTATAAGCATGAAAAATGCAGAGAACATACGCCTCATGTGCAAAATCATTCAGTCGAACGAAAACATGGTGCCTTATTTTGGGCGACATGGGGCAAAACAGTTTATTCGATGCAAACCTATAAAATATGGGGCTAAGTTGTGGTATGGGGGGGTCAAGTAATGGATATCTGACATGGCTTGAACCAGACCAAGCAGATGGAACACTGCCAGTAAAATATGTTCACAATGATCTTGGTTACGCAGTCGACCAGCTGGAAGAAATTGCATATAGATTGTATTTTGACAATTTATTTACTTCGTTTCTGTCCGAATTTCATCTAAGAATTATCAAAACCACGGGTACCTAATATAAGAACCAACAAAATTGGTAAAGATTGTCGTTACAGAAGGGAGAAGATTTGAAAAGGAATCCTAGGGGGACGTTTGACTTCAGATCGGACAGTTGAGCTAATATATTAGTGACTTCATGGAATGACAACAGTGTGGTGACAACAGCGACGAACTTTGACACTATATATCCAACTCATCCAGTAATGCAATATTCACGTCCGGAGGAAAGACTAATAGTAATTCAACAACCAAGAGTCATTTCTCAGTACAATAAGTTTATGAGTGGAACTGACAGAGCTGACCAAAATATTTCACTCTACAGAATGTCTGTCAGGGGTAAGAAATGGTACTTCCCCATGAAACCTTCCCGTCTTTTCTATATCTCTTTTGTTACGCAACCTTTCCTTTTACAATAACCTATGATACCTTCCCTTTCGATTTCTACCTCTTGTTTAATAATAACAAATGAAATCTTCCCTTTGAAATTTATTCTCTTTCTCTATCTTGGCATACAAATTTAATTGCTGCTTATTAAAAGTGATTTTCTGATTATTTCGATGAAACATAGAATGTGTCGTCGTCGTGGCCCTCAGTCGTTACCTGCAATAACCCAAAACTGTTCCTTACCTTTTTTACTGTTACTGGATCGCCATCTGACTGCTACATCGAACCTCGACATGAATATACTTACTCTGTTTTACTATACTTTATTAGCTGCTGGTGGGCTGTCATAATAAGTGGCTGTATTTATTACCAAAGCTGACTTTATTCTTTAATAGCAAAGCTGACGTTATTCTTTAATTAATTTGACTGAAGTTATGTAACTCATAGTTAAACTTTTTCTTGACAACAATTAAATTTTGCAAAGTTTTACGTTGATGGTTTTTGGGATGGATTGTAACCAGTAATGCAATATTGCTGGCAAAAATTAATTATATTCTGAATGAAATGATTTTACGAACGTTCAAATGGGACTTACTTTTTACAATAATCTTACAACTAGCAATGCGCAAACATACCTTCAGTAGTCTTCAGTTTCTCAAAAAAATAATTCAATAATATTAGTTCCTCTTATGATAACAGTTAGCTGGTGTCTCTGTACATCTGTTTATAATCTCTTCTAAATCATAGCTGGTGGCTGGCAGGCACACCGCTCCTCTCAACCTCTCGCTTCACACCTGCTACCGACTCGCTTCACATCTCGCTTACAACAGACTTCCTACGAACGCTAAAGTGCGGTCTCTCCTGTCAACAGTGCTTTCTGGTGCTGACAATCCCTGCTACCATTACAAAATGTATCAGTGCGCGGTCGTCCCCGCTCTTTTCTTAAAATGTATCCACACCCGGTCTCTCCCGCCGTTTTTAAAATTATATCAATGTGCGGTCTCTCTTGCCAACAATACTTTGGTGCAGACATTCCCTGCTACCACAATTATTTCCAACATGACAAATATTAGTTATTCCTACTGAAGCCTATTAATAAAATATAAACATCTTTCATAAATTTTGGTTTGACAATAGACAATAGAAATATGCACGTCTTACACCCATAATAGCACGTTTCGTCGATGTAGCTGAGCACAACGCATGGTAGCTCTACAGGGAGGATGGTGGTAAATTAGATCACACGGAGTTTCATCGAAAAATCGTCACTGCAATTCTGGAATCAAACTGCCGTGTTGCTACGCAGGGAGGAAGACCATCTAAAATGGCAAAAATTGATTTTAAACATGAAAAGTTGGAATATCATGTTGCAGATTTGCCACTGGAACCTGTTACAGGAAAGGAGAAACAATTTCACTGTAGCCAATGTCAAAACAAAAAATCTACAACACACGGCATTAAATGTAGTGTACCACTTCACGTATCATGTTTCATACTGCTCCACACAAAATAGTAAGCCAGTGTCGTTTGAATGCTTACAGAGCGATATTGTGCTAAGTGAATGTATATTCAGCTGAAGTCCTTCCAGAAGGATGGGTCGTTTTTCAAAATCCATGCAAATAAAAATTGTAAAACTGTTATATCCAAGTAAGTTTCATTCTTCTTCTTCTTCGCGGATGGATCACTTAGGACCACGCGTAATCAACATTTGTTGGCCTTCCTTTTCGCCCAGTATTCGTTCGTAAGCAACGAATGGGCTAGCTTTCGTTGCGTAGACCACGTATGTCGGTTAGTTTTTCTCTCTTCTTCCTCCAAACCCCGTGTGTTTGTGATTTTTCTGGTTTCATTTCTGTCATGTATATTTGGAGACCCTAATTCTCTCAGGTCTTTTTCCGTCTGTTTGTACCACTTCGGTCTTGTAGTTTTGTTCTTTAAAAACGTATGGATTTTGTGCGTTAACCTGTTTGAGTCCATTCTATATAAATGCCCCATGAATTGGATTCTTCCCATACCCATTGTGTCTGTTATTTTGGAGATATTTTTATATATTTCTGCATTGGGTTTTGTATAATGCAGACCATCTTTTCCTCACTATTTTACGTTCTTTCACTTCATTATAATTAAAGGATTAAAGTTTTTATTAAAGTGCAAGCAAAAAATAATTCAGCCTCATCCGGGTCAAAGTTATAGATTCACATATTTTATTGTTTCCGTCGCTTCTGCGTAATTCACTGATTAGATCAATACCTGTTTGTATTGTGATAATTTGGGAAATTTCGAACAGTCGCGAGTGCCACGATAACCTCTTACTGTTATCTTTAATTGTAGACTTTGTAACAACAGGGCCGGCCGGAGTGGCCGAGCGGTTAAAGGCGCTGCAGTCTGGAACCGCACGACCGCTACGGTCGCAGGTTCGAATCCTGCCTCGGGCATGGATGTGTGTGATGTCGTTAGGTTAGTTAGGTTTAAGTAGTTCTAAGTTCTAGGGAACTGATGACCTCAGAAGTTGAGTCCCATAGTGCTCAGAGCCATTTGAACCATTTTTGTAACAACAACGACTCTGTACTATTGCAACTATAAGAAATTCTTTTCATCTGATTTTTCGATAAACTTGCGTAATTGATTTTCTGATTTCATTTCTTTTTGTTTCATGCCATTATGTTAAGAAGACTGTAAATAAGTTTCAATGTGAATATTAATGTTTATGTCAAATGTCAAGTAATATTGTAATAGAATTGAAATGTAACAAATGTTAAAACTGCTGTAAGATGTTTAAAATTGTAACTGTGCGTCTGGTCCATACGTAGGCAATGTGTTGGGATATGTGGAATGCAAAACCTAAAGTGAATACCCGGTCTGTCAGGGAGCGGTAAAAGGTGGATGGCAGGCGAGCGCGGGAAAATGCACACGGGCACTGCACGGCACAACGGGCTCAGTAGTAGTAGTTGGAGTTTGGCACTGGTTTGAGCAACACATTCTGGAGCGAGGAGGGTCTCCTGGAAGATATAGCTTCACTGAGACTCGGGTATGCCGTTCCAACGCCCACACAGCATGGCAAAATTCCATAGGCACTAAATGGAAAAGTATTGCGACGCTAAGAAGAATTAAAGTGCCGATACGTCAAGAACCATAGCTGTGGTTGTATGTGTGCTCTGTGCCTCGCCATCTTGTCAGCCTCGAACCGCCGCATCGATACTAGCAGGTTGAAACTTTTAGTACTGTATTCGTATGGATCAGACAGTGAACTGTGTTTGTTTGGTGCAATAACAACCTAAATTTTACCAGAACTTTTCCATCATTCAATTATCCTCACAGCTAACCTAGACAGGGTCATTCCCAAACGTTGTGCAATCCGAGTGTCCCGAAATGAAAATTAAAAATTGTGTTAATAATTATTTGCAGAACCAGCTATGTGGTGTTTAAAGAAATGTTTTGTTAATGAACCAGTAAATGAATAGCGAAGGTCTAAAGAAGTCGAAAGATAACGTTAGTATTGATATAGTAATGAAGTTTATTATTTCGAGACAGATTTAAAGGCATTTAAATGAGCAGTAAAAAAGATGAATAGAGTAGTAACTTATATACAGGAAATCTTGAATGAATAGTAAATTCAGTAATCAATTTTTTTTTAATACAGCGATCATATAAGTTTCAGGGTCCCCCTCCCCCCACCCCCCCTCCTCATTCATTTGAATTCTGAAGTGTTCTAAATTGGTTTGACCAGCAAAAGTTAAAGTCAATATAAAAGCCAAAATTTATCAGTGTTTTATCTTTATCAAAATTGACATTTTGTGTGTGGCATGAAAGAACAATTTCTAGGGTAACCTACGCCCGATTTTAATCAGATTAATAGACAGTATAAAGTTTTGTAGTAAACATTATAGTGTAGTGTTATGTATTCATGGATTTCCATATCAGTACAGAACGTGAAACTATCAGTTCAATAGATTTTCTGGTTCTAAAATTCTACTATATTGTGCAGTGTTGCAACATGTTGTTTTGCATGAATATATACCAACTTGTACAGGGAAGAAACTCAGTTAATGCCTAATTAGGCTGGCGACCGCATTATTGTCACATTGGTAGCATCTTCTGGATTGCTTTTGATCCATCCTGACGTGTGATTGCATTTCGAACTTACTTGACGTATCATTGTTATTACAGAGTGGATGTAAGTCTGATTTGCCACCATTCAGGCACATGCGGTCGATATCTATGTGAAAATCCTTTCTCATAAGGTGAATCCCGCTCAGTTACCATAGCACAGGCTTTAACGAGTACTGTGTCACGGAGGTTACAACTTGAATTGCAAAATGATTTAGAAAAAATATCTGAATGGATATCCCTCTGTGTGGGGTGCACACAAGGGCTTTTTTTTGCGTCAGGCGACTCACTATTGAATCCAGATAACAATAGCTGTAGGAAACACAGAAATATCGAAAGAGATGCCTCCCACAGGTAAGAGTATTGAATTCTCAATGGTAAACTGTCGAAGGATTCGCAACCAAGAGCCAGAATTTGAAGAGCCTATGAGAAGCAGTGAATCTATTTACAAAAAGCTGGTTAAAACCTGAAATTGATCTTTGGGAAAAATCTAAGTATATCAGAAGGATAGTCAAATGGGAAATGGAGGTCGTGTATTTGTCACAATAGACAAACTTAAATCCACTGAAGCTGGTGGGCATGAGCGACTCGATGAGGCTCAGAATCAGGGCTGGGAATAAAATGATTGACTCCTTCTATAGTCCAGCAGACTTTTTCCTGATGTAACTGAAAACTTGAGAAAATATTCCAGTTCACTTGTATGTAAGTTCCCCAATCATACTGGAATCACTTGTGCATAGTTTAATCATCCAACAATTAACTGGGAAAATTTCAGTTCTGTTAGTGTTGGGCTTGATAAGACATCCTGTGAAACAGTAGGAAATGCCTTCTCTGAAAACTACCCACGGCAGTTAGGAACGCCACTCATGACTGGAATATATTGGATATAATGGCAACAGATAGACATGACCACTGAGGAAGTCCACATAGAAACTGGTATCAGTGACCATGACGCACTTGTGGCGACGAAGATAGCAACTACAACATGCAGAAACATATATATGTTCAGAACACTAGATTAGTGTCATATCTCAGTGAGAAACTTGAAACTTTCAGCACAGGGCAGGAGCATGTAAAGAAACTCAGGCTCAAGTTTAAAAGAACAGTCGACCATGCACTGGATACACATGTATCCAGTAGAGCAGTTCATAATGGTTTGGAACCTCCATGGTATACTGTCAGTGTAAAGAAACTAAAGAAATAGATTACTGCATAACTGTTGTAAAACAAATTGTAGGCCTATAGATAGAGATATGCTGAATGAAATGCGTTCGGCTTTCAAGAGAGCCATGAATGATACCTTCAGTGACGACTGTAGCAGAATATTGTCAAGTGATTTTTCACAGAACCCAAAGAAATCCTGGTCATATATAAAGACTGTTAGTGGTTACAAAGTTAGTGTCCAGTCCCTAGTGAATGAGACAGGGACTGACATTGAGGGTAGCAAAGCAAACGCTGAAATGCTCAACTCTGTTTTCTAATGTTACTTTAGGAAGGATAACCCAGTGGAATAGTCTTGTGTACACAGTTCCGCGTAGTCAGCGCGTACACAAGTTTCCCATTAGAGCGCGCCCCACTAAGCACAACAGCGCAGGCGCAGCGCTCGTCCGTCTCTGCACTACGAGATGGCGCTGCCTTAGAGACGGACCAAATTCTGCTTCCGCCGATCCGCGTATTAATATGTAACGCAGCCAATGAGATTGCAGCTAACGTAGAACCTTTTCTCCTCGCGGATCACAATCGCGCAGTGATACCTGAACGTGCGAGGTATTATAATGAGTATACAGACCTCTGATTAGTCAGTCTGCATTAGTCTGCATTTGTCTGTACCAGTCTATAGTCTAGTTTCAGTCTGCGCCTAATAAGATTACCATATTCCTGTACATAGCCATGAAGATAAATGTATAGACACTTTGTCAAGTATCAGAGATATGTGAGAAGATTAACAACGTACCCAGACCAAAGGAACTTCAGATTGTCAATTGTAAGTAGTATCCAGAACCAAGTTAAGTTATTTTTATGCTTGTTATTATTTTAATAAATGTGTGTGAAAATTATTCAAGTTCTGTTTAAAGTCGGTCACCGTCAATCTGCTACTCTAAGCATGCAAGTGGCATTTCTATCGTCTGACCTAACAGCAGAAGATAAACACGCCACGATAAGACCACGAGACATATTGCTGACACTCGCCTACTTCGTTAGAGCGATAAGTCAAATAATCTGATGGTATGTGTACGGAAGGTCTTACAGTATACACACCACAAATAGCTTCAATTTAATCCTCGTGCTATTGAAAAGATGAATGAAGTATGTATTAGTGTCAGCTGGAATCTTTTGAAAATGACCAAAGCTTCAGGGCCTGATGAAATCCCTGTGAGATTCCACTAATCTGTGGCTGAGTTAACCCTGCTTCTAAGTATAATCTATTGCACATCCCTCCAACAAAAAAAACTGTGCCCAGTTCTTGGAAAAAGGCACTGGTCACACCCATCTACAAGAAGGGTAGTAGAAGTGATACCCAAAACTAGTGTCCATTATCATTGATATCCATTTTTTGTATAATCTTACAATCTATTCTGGCCTCAAACATAATTAGGTATTTTTTACAGAATGATCCCAGTGCCAACCAGAATGCATTTCGAATACATCGATCATGTGAAATCCAGTTCGCACTTTTTTCACATTACATACTGAAAGATGTGGGCCAAGGCCCACTAGTAGATGCCGCATTTCTTTATTTCTGAAAATATTTCACTCATTATTGCGCCTACGCTTATTGTCAAAAATACGATCAAGTGAAATTTGTGACTGGACTGATGACTTTATGGTAGGTTCAAATGGCTCGGAGCACTATGGGACTTAACATCTATGGTCATCAGTCCCCTAGAACTTAGAACTACTTAAACCGAACTAACCTAAGGACAGCACACAACACCCAGTCAGCACGAGGCAGAGAAAATCCCTGACCCCGCCGGGAATCGAACCCGGGAACCCGGGCGTGGGAAGCGACAACGCTACCGCACGACCACGAGCTGCGGAGATTTTGGTACGGAGGACACAGAATCTTATCTTGGATGGAGAGTCATCGTCACATATACGAGGGCTGAATGAAAAGTAATGCCTCCACCTTCGCTAACTGGGTTTGGATGGGAATATTTTAATAAATCAAACGCAGAAATAATCCTTAGAATGTGATCTTTAATTACCAATATTCACTTTTTCACATAATCACCAGTCAATTGGATACATTTCTGCCAACGATGAACAAGTTTTCTGAAGCTGTCACGGAAGAAGTTGACACTCTGTTTCCGCAACTATAATCTCACAGTTCTCTCTATGTCTCCATCAGAAGCATAATGATGTCAACGCAGATCGTCTGTCATTATCGGCAACAGATGGAAGTCAGACGGTACTAACTCGCGAGAGGAGTTCCTGGCAAATTTCAAGCCTGGTCTTTGCTCTTTCAGGAGTCAGCATCTGGGCTACCCATTGTCCACGGATCTTCCGATAGCCAAGAAAAGCAATAATGTGACCCACACGTTCTTGTGAAACGCCGATTATGCTTGCAATTTCTCTCTGAGTAATACGACGATCGTCCTGAATCAATCTGTCAACATTTTGCTCGTGAAACTCGGTGGTTGCTGTCACAGGACGCCCAACTCTTTGTCTGTCACCCACGTCAAATGTTCCCGCCTCAACATCTTTAAACTTACTCGCCCAACGACGCGCAGTACTCACATCAACACAGTCACCATAAACTGCTTTCGTTCTCTGATGAGTCTCCTTTGGGGTGACACCTTCTGCTGTCAAGAATTCAATGACTGCAAATCGCATTGACCGACCGTCTGCGCAGGGCTCCATACTTTACACTGTTACAACACAGTCGTTTAATGCTATGGCTTCCCGCCAACTGGAGCTGTAGAGAAGAGGCTGCGGAATAAGCCAGTACCTGCCGCATACCAATGCTGCCAACTGTTGAACAGTTACAAAGGTCGAGGCATTACTTTTCAGTCAACCCTCGTAGCAGTAACTTCAAGTGTGCCCAGGGAGGTGTCTTGGGACCCTTGCTGTTGATATACAGGATGATTCAAAAAGAATACCACAACTTTAAAAATGTGTATTTAATGAAAGAAACATAATATAACCTTCTGTTATACATCATTACAAAGAGTATTTAAAAAAGTTTTTTTTCACTCAAAAACAAGTTCAGAGATGTTCAATATGGCCCCCTCCAGACACTCGAGCAATATCAACCCGATACTCCAACTCGTTCCACACTCTCTGTAGCATATCAGGCGAAATAGTTTGGATAGCTGCTGTTATTTCTCGTTTCAAATCATCAATGGTGGCTGGGAGAGGTGGCCGAAACACCATATCCTTAACATACCCCCATAAGAAAAAATCGCAGGGGGTAAGATCAGGGCTTCTTGGAGGTCAGTGATGAAGTGCTCTGTCACGGGCTACCTGGCGGCCGATCCATCGCCTCGGGTCGTTGACGTTCAGGTAGTTACGGACAATATGGTGGCGCTCCATCCTGCTGAAATACGAATTGTTGTGCTTCTTGTTCGAGCTGAGGGAACAGCCAATTCTCTAACATCTCCAGATACTGTAGTCCAGTTACAGTAGCACCTTCGAAGAAAAAGGGACCAAAAACTTTATTGGCTGAAATGGCACAGAAAACGTTCACCTTAGGCGAGTCACGTTCATACTGATTTGTTTCCCGCGGATTCTCGTCGATTCACTTCTGCCATACTCAATAACACAAAAAGCTTTCTGTTGAGCGGTCGCCATCTTAGCATCAACTGACGCTGACGCCTAGTCAACAGCGCCTCAAGCGAACAAATTTACAACTAAATGAAACTTTATAGCTCCCTTAATTCGCCGACAGATAGTGCTTAGCTCTGCCTTTTGTCGTTGTAGAATTTTAAATTCCTAAAGTTGTGGTATTCTTTTTGAATCACCCTGTATATTAATGATCTTTGAGACAATATGAACAGTAAAATCAGGCTTTTTGCAGATGATGCAGTTACCTATAATCAGAGACGCAACATAAATAGTCAGTCATATCTTGATAATAGTGCTGCAAAAAATTGGCTACTTTCTTCAAATGCTCAGAACACTAAAATTGTACACTCCACAAAACCAAAAAGCAGTATCCTATGACTAACTATTTTGTCTCCTTGCTCGTCGTCATATATGCGGTCTAAGAATCCTTCGTGTTCGGTTCGGTAGACAAACAATTCAATCAAATGGTATTAATGAGTTTTATTACAAAACGAAAAGACACAATACTTAACTTCGCAGCGTGTGTGCAGCTCCTCAACGAACTGCTAGGAATAGATCATAGGACTCTGAAGAAACAAATGGAAGAAACAACCTCTATTCTAGTTGCTTTTGGCGTCCATGAAATTTCCAAATTTGTCGAGTTGGAGAATGTTAACGTTTTTCGTTATTAAATTTGTGTGAATAACTTCATGAAATGAAACTGATGCGTTGAAAGTTAATCTTCACGTAATGACTAACAAACTCCCTGAAGTATTTTTCAGTTTCAGGAATAATAAACGGTTTATTTTTAACTGCGAAATAAATACTAGTTTGTAAGTTGCTGGTTACTAGCTAACTTATTTCCACCCTTATTGTTGCATTTTTCCAAGCAGGAAATTAAGATTTCTGCTGTGACGTCGAATCTGCAAACAAAACGCCACAACTGCTAACACCTATTATTGTATTTAGATAATTTACCTACAGCCGCTTTTGCATTTACTTTTTCTGTCGACGTTTCATGACAATTGGTGCAGAAGCACACAAGTGAAGAAGGGAATGCACAGCACAGTTTGTGATATGAGGCAAAGAGTGGACACGAGGAAATCCTCTACTTTTTGTGCATGCTTTTGTTCCCGTGCGTCTTGGAATTGCGCACAACGGAAGTCGCATTGTGTGGACAAATATTGCGTTTCCCATCAATATTGTGCCGTGTGTGGGTGGTGAACATGTTTGCAACTTGCTTTAAAAGTTCAGAAACATAAAACTGTGCACTTCACAAAATGAAAAGAAAAGGTATCTTATGACTATAGTATCAGGTTGTCACAGTTGTAACCTGAAGTCATACAAATACCTGGGTATAACAATTTGTAGGGATGTGAAACAGAATAATCAAATACGTTCAGCTGTGGGTAAAACAGGTGCTGGACTACGGTTTATTGTTAGAAGATTGGGGAAATGGAGTTTGCAAAGCAGATTGCTCACAAATCACTTGTGCAAACAATCCTAGAATATTGCTTTTGTTCAGAATATGGTTGAACTTTTCGGCTATTTATACTAGTAGGTGAAATACGATTTAACCTCATATTTTGCTGTAAGCTATGCAGTCTCTAATGGAGATTTATTCTTTCTAGGCTAAACTTGATAATGGTCTTTGACCGAAATTAATAGCGAATTGCGAAAAATAAATAATAGCTGAAGGTTTCACCATGAATTTGAACAAAAAGGCGAATGAACTTCCCAGTATCCAGGAGAGAGAAGCAAGAAGAGATGTAAAGAGAGGGGAGAAAGGGGTGGAGCTGCGAGAGTTGCCACAGGCAGCAAGCAAGTGGAGGCATTTGAGACACATTATGCGATGATGGACGCAGCCTCTCTGCATGTGACCATGGCATCCATAGTCTTCATTACCACAAGAAAACTAACCACACGGACGATTTGGTAAAATCTTAGGAATGATAACAACGACAGATGTAAAAGAATACAAAATTGAAAACTCCGTCCGAACAGGCGTTGGGAGGCCCAACGCCACCGACCGACCGCCGCGCCATCCTGTCAGCTCAGGGGCGTCACTGGATACAGATACGGGGGGGGGGGCATGTTGTCAGCACACCATTCTCCTGGCCGTATGTCAGTTTCCGAGACCGGAGCCGCTGCTTCTCAATCAAGTAGCTCCTCAGTTTGCCTCACAAGGGCTGAGTGCACCCCAGTAGAAGAATGAGAAGAATTAAAAGTTTAGAAAAGGCATCAGCCCGGCCAAAACTCTGAGTAAGCTGCAGTTCTTGGTGTCTGATGTCTAGGGGACGAATGGTAGCCTCCGCGAGTAGGCTGTTCGCAGGGTTGTTCCGAGAAACACCTGTCACAAATCGAATCCCACAAGATTATACTGAGTCCGCCATCCGAACTGCTGAAAGCGATGCTGAGCCACATGCCAGGCTACAGTAATGAAGAGAGGTCAGAATCAGAGCTTTGAAGAGCGGTCTGCACCGTAGCTGATGTTACTGAGGCAGCGAGGAGTAGTAAGGTCTCACCAGAATGTCTGCTTATGTTGTCGAAAATGGGGAAGCCACATCAATTGGAATTCGGGAACGAATTCCAAAAAGAGATAAGAACCCATCACACTGCGCACTTGACTTCGATGTAGAATTCTGGTTGGTGATGGGCGGTACAACTGCACCTTAAATGTACGAGACTTGTCTCGTCTGCGTAAAACTGGAAGCCGTGGCTGAGAGCCCAGGACTGTGCCTTTAGTACGTCATTTTCCAGTCAGCGTTCAGAAAAACTTCCAGATGAGGAAAAATACGAGATTGTGAAGTCGTCAGCATACAAGGAGTGTGACAGTGTAGACCCCCCACAACTGCAGCTAGACCATAGATAGCCAACAGAAAAAGGGGCACACTCAGTACAGAGCCCTGAGGGACACTCTTTGCGTGTAGGTGGGAACCAGTGGGCGGGGGAGTAGGTACTGTGGGAATCAGCAAGTTCAACCCAGAAAATACGGTGAGACAAGAAGTTCCCAACAAAAATCGGGAATGACCCTAGAGACCCGACCCCTGTAGGGCACCGAAGATGTGATGCCATGTGGTGTCTTAAGCCATTTGCAAGTGGAAGAAGACACTGATAAGATGTTGACGCCAGGCAAAAGGAAGGGTTTGAGATGTGCTGCTGTAGAAAGATGTTGAAGACTGGGTGGACAGGTACAGAATAAGGATGTTCTCCACATTGTCAATGAGGATACTAACAGGTGAAGAACAGTGACAGAATTAAGACATCTGGAAATAACTTCCCTGGTACCAGAGGGAGCTGTAGAGAGTAAAAACTGTAGTGGAAGACAGAGACTGTGGATGCTGTCATTTGCCATCCAGTAAAGTCAAAAACAAAAACAATGCCAAACTACTTCATACAAGGTATGTGCATGGTGTGAAAAGTGGTAATTGACTCTAAATAAGGGGACACTGTGGGGCCATCCACACGAGTACTAAAAGGAATCCGTTGGATTTCGGTTGTGTGAGGAAGCCTGTTAATTCCACTAAATACCAGAGATTACGATTACGAACAACTTAAATTGTAACCATCACATAGATAATGTTGTAGGGAAGGTAAACCAAAGACTGAGTCTTACTAGCAGAACACTTGGAAGACGCAACAGGTCTGCTAAAGCGACTGCCCCTATAACGCTTGCTCGCCCTCTTCTATAATACTGCTGTGCAGTATGGGATCCTTAATAGACTGGATTGACGGAGGAATTCGAAGAAGTTCAAAGAAGGCCAGCTTGTTTTGTATCATCGCGAAATAGGGGAGAGGGAGTGTCACGCGTATAATACACGGGTTGGGGCGACAATCATAAGAACAGAGACATTCTTCGTAGCAGCGAAATCTTTTCATGAAACTTCAAACGCCAACGTTTTCTTCCGACTTTGATGGCACCCACCTATATTTGGAGAAATGGCCGTTGCCATAGCATAAGAGGAAAGTCCCAAGCGCAGAAGACACCTGTGTATAAGAGTGCTTAAAGAAAGAACTCACAAAATTACCGACCAAGGCTTTGGTTTGCTGCAGAATCCTTGAACGTATTCCCAGATCGAACATAATACATTTTCTGAAGACCGAGAAGCTTCCATCCCCGAATCAGGATGATTTTGGAAAGCACAGTTCGTGCGAAACTCAGCTTGCCCTTTTCTCACATGATATACTGCGAATTATGGATGAAGGGCAACAGTGAGATTTCATGTTCCGGAAAGCAATTGACACGGTGCCCCGATGCAGGCTGTTAACGAAGATACGACCATATGGAGAAGGTCCACAGATGTGCTATAAGGCTTCTTAAGTAATAAAACCCAGTATGTTGTCAGAGACAAGGGTATGGTCAGGAGTGCCCCAGGGAAGTGTGGTAGGACAGGTGTTGTTCTCTGTACACATTAAGGATTTGGCGGACAGTGTGGGCAGCAGTCTGTAGTTGCTTGCTGATAATGCCGTGGCGTACGGTAAGGTGTCGAAGTTGACTGACTGTAGGAAGATACAAGACGACTTTACAAAATTTTCAGTTCACATGATAAACAGAAACTAGCACTAAATGTGGAAAAACGTAAGTAAATGAGGATGAGTAGGAAGAACAAACCTGTAATGTTCGGTTAAAGTTTTACTCGTGTCCTGCTTGACGCAGTCAAGTAGTTTAAGGGGCTCCGGAACGCCCTATACTTGCAATGTTAAAATAACGCTTATAAATTACATCTTTCCTCAGAAAGTATTTGAGGTAGGAAGTTGAACTTTTTACAGATTATTTATTGGAATATGGGCTACAACTTGACACAGGGATTTTACAAAATTTTAGTTCAGTTATTAAAGATGATTTTTTTTCAATTGTAATGAAAATTCACAACATTTTTTTGCAATTTTTTATTTATATATCCAAAAAATTACAGTTTTTTGGAAAAAGGTTGTGTTAAATTATGCAGAAGGTACTGTGTAACATTTACTGAAAGTTTGAAACAAATATGTTTGGAAGATCCTTAGAAAACATGTAATTAGTATGAGAAAATAAAAGTTTTGGGAATCGAGCGACAAAGATTGGATTAACTTTTTAGTGCATTCCAGGTCCATAGGATGGATTATCTTCATCCTCTGCAAACTCCTCCTCCAGCTTCCTCTTGTTCCTCCTCCTGTTTACTCTTGCTTGTATTTATAGACTCTTTACAGCCCTGTCTGCAGCCCGAAGGCGTTCCTTGTCTAAAGCAAGCATCGCTCGTACCGTGTTAGAACCTATCTTCATTCCAATATTTCTAAATACCTTGCACCTTACAATGTTGCCATCATTGAAAGTCGCAACAGCAACTTTACTTTTACTCATTATTATACTTCAACAAAACAGAGACTCAAGAAACAGAATTAATTACGAATATTTTCGAGATAACGACAGAGTAAATAAAAATGAAACAATCGACAATCACACCAGCGATATATATTGAACCATCACAGGTTAGCCACAACACATACTTTATCTCACATCACTAAAATGTACCTGATGAACACGGACGTTAATAATAACACCATTTGACAGCAGTTTAACAGCGCCACAGAGGGTCACGCTCATGTAGAACACATTTCAAAAAAAAAATTTAAAAATAGTTGTAGTCTTGGGAACTGAATAAATTATATATCTATTAAAAGGTAATAGTCAGCAGATTCAGAAAACGCAAAAAAGTAAAAATTGAACTTTTCATGATTTTGAGCCTTTCCGGAGCCCCTTAAATATTTGGTCGCAACGTTGCAAAGAGATAAGAAATGGAACAAGTATGTGAGAACTGTGGTAGGGTAGGCGAATGGTCAACTTCGGTGTATTGGGAGAATTTTAAGAAATTGTGATTCATCTGTAAAGAAGTCCGCATATAGGACGCTGGTGTGACCTACTCTTGAGTACTGCTCAAGTTTTTGGGATCCGTATCAGATCGGATTAGAGTAAGACGTCGAAGGAGTTCAGAGGCGGGCTGCTAGATTTGTTACCAGTAAGCTCGAGTGGCATATAGGTGTTACAGAGATGATTTGGGGACTGAAACAGGGCAACGGCCTTTCCGCAGTGCATACACTGGTTCTCGTCAGATCACCGAAGTTAAGCGCTGTCGGGCGTGGCCGGCACTTGGATGGGTGACCACACTCACCCCACCCCCGACGCCGTGCGCTGTTGCCATTTTTCGGGGTGCACTCAGCCTCGTGATGTCAATTGAGGAGCTACTCGACAGAATAGTAGCGGCTCCGGTCAAAGAAAACCATCGTAACGACTGGGAGAGCGGTGTGCTGACCACACGCCCCTCCTATCTGCATCCTTAACTGAGGATGACACGGCGGTCGGATAGTCCCGATGCTCCACTTGTGGCCTGAAGACGGAGTGCTTGCTTTTTTGGGGGACTGAAATAGTAATCCCTGGAGAGAAGCCGACATCCTCTTCCAGGGACAACACTGAGAAAATTTAAAGGACCGGCATTTGGACTGACGAACGATTCTACTGTAACCAACATACATTGCGCGTAAGAACCAAGAAGGCAAGATACGAGAAATTATGGCAAATATACAGGTATAGAGAGTTGTTTTCGCCTCACTCTGCTTGCGAGTGGAAAAGTGGTACATGGTACACTCAGCCACGCAGCATATGGTGTCTTGCGGAGTATCTATGTGGGTATAAATGAAGATATAGAGCTCGCTGTTACACAATGGTACAGTAAAGAAATAGTGTAAAAGCGGTTCCATGATCCCTCTGCCAGGCACTTAAGTATGAATTGGAGAATAGTCACATACATTACTGGCCACTAAAATTGCTACACCAAAAAGAAATGCAGATGATAAACGGATATTCCTTGGACAAATACATTATACTAGAACTGACATGTGATTACATTTTCACGCAATTTGGATGCATATATCCTGAGAAATCCGTACCGAGAACAACCACCTCTGGCCGTAATAACGGCCTTGATACGCCTGGGCATTGATTCAAACAGAGCTTGGATGGCGTGTACAGGTACAGCTGCCCATGCAGCTTCAACACGATACCACAGTTCATCAAGATTGGTGACTGGTGTATTGTGACGAGCCAGTTGCTCGGCCACCATTGACCAGACGTTTTCAATTGGTGAGAGATCTGGAGAATGTGCTGGCCAGGACAGCAGTCCAACATTTTCTGTATCCAGAAAGGCCCGTACAGAACCTGCAACATGCGGTCGTGCATTATCCTGCTGAAATGTAGGGTTTCGTAGGGATCGAATGAAGGGTAGCGCCACGGATCGTAACACATCTGAAATGTAACGTCCACTGTTGAAAGTGCCGTCGATGCGAACAAGAGGTGACCGAGATGTGTAACAAATGGCGCCCCATACCATCACGCCGGGTGATACGCCAGTATGGCGATGACGGATACACGCTTCCAATGTGCGTTCACGGCGATATCGCCAAACACGGATGCAACCATCATGATGCTATAAACAGAAACTGGATTCCTAAAAAATGACGTTTTGCCGTTAGTGCACCCTAGTTCGTCGTCGAGTGCACCATCACAGGCGCTCCTGTCTGTGATGCAGCGTCAAGGGTAACCGCAGCCATGGTCTCCCAGCTGATAGTCCGTGGTGCTGTAAACGTCGTCGAACTGTTCGTGCAGATGGTTGTTGTCTGGCAAACGCCCCCATCTGTTGACTCAAGGATCGAGACGTGGCTGCACGATTCGTTACAGCTATGCGGATAAGATGCCTGTCATCTCGACTGCTAGTGACACGAGGCCGTTGGGATCCAGCACGGCGTTCCGTATTACCCTCCTGAACCCACCGATTCCGTATTCTGCTAACAGTCATTAGATCTCGACCAACGCGAGCAGCAATGTCGCGATACGATAAACCGCAATCACGATAGGCTACCATCCGACCTTTATCAAAGTCGAAAACGTGATGGTACGCATTTCTCCTGTTTACATAAGGCATCACAACAATTTTTCACAAGCCAACGCCGGTCAACTGCTGTTTGTTTATGAGAAATCGGTTGGAACCGTTCCTCATGCCAGCACGTTGTAGGTGTCGCCACCGGCGCCAACCTTGTGTGAATGCTCTGAAGAGGTAATCATTTGCATATCGCAGCATCTTCTTCCTGTTGGTTAAATTTCGCGTCTGTAGCACGTCATCTTCGCGGTGTAGCAATTTTAATAGCCAGTAGTGTAGATGGAGATATGACATACAATTGAGAACTTTGGGTTTAAGTGCTACTCTGAGATGAAGACGTTGGCAAGTGAGGGGAATTCATGGTGGACCACATCCAAACCAGTCAGACGAGTAATGAAATTAAAAAAAAAAAAAATTATATAAGCCAAGTCGACTGCTGTGACAAAACGACTTCTAAACGTCGTCTTGCCGTGATTATACGCGCGAAAGGGCGAAAACACTTGTGCAGACTTTGTGGCGTATGCAGCAAGGTGGCGCAACAGTTGCGTGCGTGAATGACACTGCATTCGTTTATCTCAGGATCTGACTGTCATCGGCCTCGACAGATAAGGCTCACCTGGTGACGGCAGGACAAAGGGACTCCCGTCTGTCCTCCGCCCCGGCGGCACTGTACGACGGCGGCCGGCAAGCATGGATGCGGGTGAGTAGCAGAGCAAGAAAACTTCTCACGTCCCCCTGTTGCCACCGCGCTCCTGCGACAACCAGCAGCTATGGCCAGTGTTCTTGTTGTGGTCTTCTGTCCGTAGACTGGTTTCACAGAGCTCTCCACGCTACTGTATCAGTGGAAACCACTGCCGCACAGCCACTGCAACATCCACATCTACGCCTTCTTGACTAATCTGTGAAGTGCATGGCAGAGGGTTCATCGAAACACCTTCAGATTATTTCTCTACCGATCTACTCTCTAACAGCGCGCGGGAAAACGGATACTTATGTCTTTCAGTGCCAGCAATCATTTTTTGTCCGTCTGTCTGTTCGGCTGTTTAGCCCCTTTCTTCTCGTTTACCTAGAATCGATATACACTGACGGAAAAAAAATTAGAACACCAAAAAATAGCTAATGTAGGGCAATGAAATTTTGGGCATACATTTGGCTAGGTAACGCATTTAAGTGATTAACATTGCTAGGTCACAGGTAAATATAAGCACATGATGATGTTGTTGTTGTTACTGTTGTGGTCTTCAGTGCAGAGACTGGTTTGATGCAGCTCTCCATGCTACTCTATCCTGTGCAAGCTTCTTCATCTCCCAGTAGCTACTGCAACCTACATACTTCTGAATCTGCTTAGAGTATTCATCTCTTGGCCTCCCTCTACGAGTTTTACCCTCCAATGCCAAATTTGTGATCCCTTGATGCCTCAGAACGTGTCCTACCAACCGGTCACTTCTTCTTGTCAAGTTGTGCCACAAACTCCTCTTCTCCCCAATTCTGTTTAATACCTCCTCATTAGTTATGTGATCTACCCATCTAATCTTCAGCATTCTTCTGTAGCACCACATTTAGAAAGCTTCTCTTCTCTTCTTATCTAAACTAGTTATTGTCCATGTTTCACTTCCATACATGGCTACACTCCATACAAATACTTTCAGAAAATGGAAATGGTAATGTCGTGTGGCTAGGACCTCCCGTCTGGTAGACCGTTCGCCGGGTGCAAGTCTTTCGATTTGACGCCACTTCGGCGACTTGCGTGTCGAGCAGGATGAAATGATGATGATAAGGACAACATAACACTCAGTTCCTGAGCGGAGAAAATCTCCGACCCAGCTGGGAATCGTTAGGTATAACATTCCGTCGCGCTGACCACTCAGCTATCAGGGGCGGACTAATTTCAGAAAAGGCTTCCTGACACTTAAATCTGTACTCGATGTGAAAAAAATTTCTCTTCCTGAGAAACACTCTCCTTGCTGTTGCCAGTCTACATTTTATATCCCATCTACTTCGACCATCATCAGTTATTTTGCTCCCCAAGCAGCAAAACTCATCTATTACTTCAAGTGTCTCATTTCCTAACCTAACTCCCTCAGCATCACCTGCTTTAATTCGATTACATACCATTACCCTCGTTTTCCTTTTGTTGATGTTCATCTTATATCCTCCTTTCAAGACACTGTCCATTCTATTCAACTGCTATTCCAGGTCCTTTAAGCGCATGATATGGCACGGGAAATGCAAAATGCTGGTACATTAATAACGAGTGTAACCGCCAGAATCTTGAATATAGTCATTCAGATGTGGACGCATTGTGTTGTACAGGTGCCAAATGTCAGTTTGTGGGACGGAGTTGCATGCCTACAAGGATGGCTAATGCTAGTTGTGGGTGACGCTTTAGTTGTCATCCGATGACGTCCTGTATGTGGTCGATTTGAGGCAGATCTGGTGATCGAACGTTTTGGGTTACAATAGCGGTACGGGAGCGAGCGTTATCTTGTTGGAAAACACCGACTGGAGTACTGTTCATGATTTGGCACCACGAAAGGGTCGAATCAGCAGACTGACGTACAAATTTGTAGCCAGGATTCAGATGTGGACGCATTGTGTTGTACAGGTGCCAAATGTCAGTTTGTGGGACGGAGTTGCATGCCTACAAGGATGGCTAATGCTAGTTGTGGGTGACGCTTTAGTTGTCATCCGATGACGTCCTGTATGTGGTCGATTTGAGGCAGATCTGGTGATCGAACGTTTTGGGTTACAATAGCGGTACGGGAGCGAGCGTTATCTTGTTGGAAAACACCGACTGGAATACTGTTCATGATTTGGCACCACGAAAGGGTCGAATCAGCAGACTGACGTACAAATTTGTAGCCAGGATTCAGATGTGGACGCATTGTGTTGTACAGGTGCCAAATGTCAGTTTGTGGGATGGAGTTGCATGCCTACAAGGATGGCTAATGCTAGTTGTGGGTGACGCTTTAGTTGTCATCCGATGACGTCCTGTATGTGGTCGATTTGAGGCAGATCTGGTGATCGAACGTTTTGGGTTACAATAGCGGTACGGGAGCGAGCGTTATCTTGTTGGAAAACACCGACTGGAATACTGTTCATGATTTGGCACCACGAAAGGGTCGAATCAGCAGACTGACGTACAAATTTGTAGCCAGGATTCAGATGTGGACGCATTGTGTTGTACAGGTGCCAAATGTCAGTTTGTGGGATGGAGTTGCATGCCTACAAGGATGGCTAATGCTAGTTGTGGGTGACGCTTTAGTTGTCATCCGATGACGTCCTGTATGTGGTCGATTTGAGGCAGATCTGGTGATCGAACGTTTTGGGTTACAATAGCGGTACGGGAGCGAGCGTTATCTTGTTGGAAAACACCGACTGGAATACTGTTCATGATTTGGCACCACGAAAGGGTCGAATCAGCAGACTGACGTACAAATTTGCAGCAAAGATGCGAGAGTGCTCCTGCTGTCATACGAAATCGCATCTCAGACCATAACTCAAGGTGTAAGTAAGTCCAGTGGGTCTAGCACATACACAGTTTGGTTGTAGGCCCTTTTTCTCATTAACACGCGGTCATCATTGGCACCGAGGCAGAACCAGCTTTCATCAGAAAGTACAACAGACCTCCACCCTGCCCTCCAATGACCTCTCGCTTGATGCCACTGAAGCCGCAAATTGCAGTGGTTTGGGGGTCAGCGGAATGGACGCTACAGGGCATTTGGCTAGGAGATATCCCTGAAGTAACCGATTTGTAGCAGTTCCTTGTGTCACTGTGGTGCCAACTGGTGCTCAAATTTGCTGCTGCAGATGCAGTACGATGCACCAGAGCCACACACCTAGTGGGGTTGGTTGGTTCGGGGGATTAAAGGGACCAGACTGCTACGGTCATTGGTCCCTTGTTCCAAGACTTGAAAACACCAGCACAGAGTGAAAACGAAAAATGGAAGAGATGACAGACGACACAGGACAAGAGAAACTGCGACAAAGACCAGACAAAACGAATTAAAATCACACAGAGTGTGACGGTGGTCCTAGTGGGGTAGTCTTCCTACTCGGCAGTACCCCGTGGCCAACCGGGGCACAGTCTTCTTGCTACCGTAGATTCTCATGACCACTACTGTCAAAAATCATGTACAATGGCTACATTCCTGCCATGTTTCTCTGCAACATCGCGAAAGGAACATCCAGCTTCTCGTACGCCTATCACACGACCCCGTTGAAACTCAGTAGGGTGCCGATAATGGCGCCTTTGTCGCCTTAAAGGCATTCTTCTAACAGCCGTGTACCGCAAGTCTCTAGAGGAACGGAAGGTTCCAAATGATTGGAAAAGAGCACAGGTAGTCCCAGTCTTCAAGAAGGGTCGTCGAGCAGATGCGCAAAACTATAGACCTATATCTCTGACGTCGATCTGTTGTAGAATTTTAGAACACGTTTTTTGCTCGAGTATCGTGTCGTTTTTGGAAACTCAGAATCTACTATGTAGGAATCAACATGGATTCCGGAAACAGCGATCGTGTGAGACCCAACTCGCTTTATTTGTTCAGGAGACCCAGAAAATATTAGATACAGGCTCCCAGGTACATGCTATTTTTCTTGACTTCCGGAAGGCGTTCGATACAGTTCCGCACTGTCGCCTGATAAACAAAGTAAGACCCTACGGAATATCAGACCAGCTGTGTGGCTGGATTGAAGAGTTTTTAGCAAACAGAACACAGCATGTTGTTATCAATGGAGAGACGTCTACAGACGTTAAAGTAACCTCTGGCGTGCCACAGGGGAGTGTTATGGGACCATTGCTTTTCACAATATATATAAATGACCTAGTAGATAGTGTCGGAAGTTCCATGCGGCTTTTCGCGGATGATGCTGTAGTATACAGAGAAGTTGCAGCATTAGAAAATTGTAGCGAAATGCAGGAAGATCTGCAGCGGATAGGCACTTGGTGCAGGGAGTGGCAACTGACCCTTAACATAGACAAATGTAATGTATTGCGAATACATAGAAAGAAGGATCCCTTATTGTATGATTATATGATAGCGGAACAAACACTGGTAGCAGTTACTTCTGTAAAATATCTGGGAGTATGCGTGCGGAACGATTTGAAGTGGAATGATCATATAAAATTAATTGTTGGTAAGGCGGGTACCAGGTTGAGATTCATTGGGAGAGTCCTTAGAAAATGTAGTCCATCAACAAAGGAGGTGGCTTACAAAACACCTGTTCGATCTATACTTGCGTATTGCGCATCAGTGTGGGATCCGTACCAGATCGGGTTGACGGAGGAGATAGAGAAGATCCAAAGAAGAGCGGCGCGTTTCGTCACAGGGTTATTTGGTAACCGTGATAGCGTTACGGAGATGTTTAACAAACTCAAGTGGCAGACTCGGCAAGAGAGGCGCTCTGCATCGCGGTGTAGCTTGCTCGCCAGGTTTCGAGAGGGTGCGTTTCTGGATGAGGTATCGAATATATTGCTTCCCCCTACTTATACCTCCCGAGGAGATCACGAATGTAAAATTAGAGAGATTAGAGCGCGCACGGAGGCTTTCAGACAGTCGTTCTTCCCGCGAACCATACGCGACTGGAACAGGAAAGGGAGGTAATGACAGTGGCAAGTAAAGTGTCCTCCGCCACACGCCGTTGGGTGGCTTGCGGAGTATAAATGTAGATGTAGATGTAGATTAACATCAACTTACACGCTGCAACGATCGTGCTTGTTACCTTTGAGATAGGACGTTGTATTTAAAGCAAACCTGATTTGCATCTTCATGGTGGCGCTACTAGCCCCACTATTATGTGATTGGAGCAAAATTTGAAGAGACAGCATCTTTCGGATGTAGAAACACACCTACCAGCTTCCGTTCATGTCTTCACAACTCCTAGCTGTTGCGATTTTTTTCCATTAGTGGATCTGACTACCACAATTTAAGTAGGGAAAAATTCCGAAAATTTTTAATTAGTAATGAAGTCACATGAAAATACTTTTTTTTTGCTATTTGTTGACCAGCTGTGGTCCGTCTGCCTGTTAAGACTCCTTTTTCTCATAAACGAGTTTGGGTATCAAGTTGGAATTCGTATCAAACACCGAGGGCTGGACCTCCTTGGCGGTGTAAAACATTTAAGCTCCTAAGTGAAGGTCATTTGTGTCGGATATTTTAGAAGATGAAACTTCCTGGCAGATTAAAACTGTGTGCCGGACCGAGACTGGAAGTCAGGACCTTTGCCTTTCGCGGGCAATTGCTCTACCATATCAGCTATCCAAGCGCGACTCACGACCCGCCCTCACAGCCTTACTTCTGCCAGTACCTCGTCTCCTACCTTCCAGACTTCACAGAAGCTCTCCTGTGAAACTTGCAGAACTAGCAAACTCTCTCACCAAACCCTATAGATGAACTATCTACATACAGAATCCTTGAGAGCGCCTTCCCGCACCTGTCCGCTTTTTTTTTAATGGTGAACATTTCCCCCTGTGTAGGCCGGCGTCAACACAAATTTTCTCACTCGTAGGAGAAAGGTGATGGGAGAAATTCTGAGCAAAAATCTCGCCGCAACGACAAAACGCCTTTCCTTTTAATTACTGCCACCCGAGCTCGGGTATCATATTCATGAGACTCTTTCTCCTATTTCGCCATAATACAACAAAAGCTGCCCTACTCTGAACTTTTTCATTGTCCACCGTTAATTTCCTCGCGGAGCGGCCGTGAGGGTTGAGGCGCCATGTGACGGGCTGTGCGGCTGCTCCCGCCGCAGGTTCGAGTCCTCCCTCGGGCATTGGTGTGTGTGTTGTCCTTAGCATAAGTTAGTTTAAGTAGTGTGTAAGTGTAGGGACGGATCACGTCAGCAGTTTGGTGCCTTAGGAATTCACACACACATTTTCCTCCGTCAATCCTATGTATTAGGGATCCCACACCGCACAGCAATACTCTATATGAGGGCGGAATTCTAAGTCTTCTGTCAATGAAACGCAATCTTTAGTTCCCCTTCCCCACAACGTTATTGTGTGTTTGTTCCAATTTAAGTTGTTCGTAATTGTAATGCTTAGGTATCTACTGGAATTGGCAGCTTTCAAATTGCTATGATTTATCATGTAGCCGAGATTTAACCTATTTGAACCTACTTACTTTATTCGAGCCTTCCTCGTAGAAAAACGTACGATTTTGTTTCACAAAGTGCACGATTTTACATTTCCAATCAATTTGGACCACTACGAAATCTTACCGTGGTCGAACTGGGTATCTGTACAGCTTTTTTTTTGGACAGAATTTCATTCTAGATAACTGCATCATCTGCTAAATGTGCGATGTTGCTAATAATATCAACTTTCAAGTAATTAGTTGGTTAATTGATGAAGTTAAAGGGACCAAAATGCGAGGCCATCTGGCCCTATATCCTGTAATTTTTCCTCCTATGTATGTAATTATGTAGTTCTCAATTCGTTCGAACAATCAATCATTCATAATAGGAAACACAGTCATAACTCAGTCACTCAAAATGATTCAGAAATTTTACTTGTTAGAATGATGTCAGGCGATGATTCTTCTTCCCTGCAGGCTCGTGCTTTGCGGCAGCCTGCTAATCTGTAGAAATAAAATGCCTCGTAATTTTTGGGAGCGTTGTACAATCAGTCGGGAAACCTCAGATCAAGCGGATATTTGGCTTTGATGAAGTTTAACCTTCCGAAGAAGTAATGGAGCTCTTGGATTATTAAATGCAGGTTCGTATCCACTCTTTCGGAAGTTCCCTTCTGATTAACAACTACGCAATATATCAATGAATATCATTAATTCTCAAATGCCAAATACACACCTTTTGTATGAAGGAGCAATATATATATATATATATATATATATATATATATATATATATATATATATATACCCTTTTCATCGTACAATTTCGACCGAGCGGGGTGGCGCAGTGGTTAGACACTGGACTCGCATTCGGGACGACGACGGTTCAATCCCGCGTCCGGCCATCCTGATTTAGGTTTTCCGTGATTTCCCTAAATCACTACAGGCAAATGCCGGGATGGTTCCTCTGCAAGGGCACGGCCGACTTCCTTCCCTAATCCGATGAGACCGATGACCACGCTGTCTGGTCTCCTTCCCCAAACCAACCAACCGTACAAGTTCGTATTAGTTATCTTTTGTCATAAATCTCAATATTCAGATTACAAGTCTTCAAACAATGCTCAGGCTAATTGGCACGAAGACAATCTCGGAAGTTTTTTACTTCTAACAACCACCAGAGAGAGTACTACAAAGAATAATTATGCGCTCATGGCCTAGCCATTGCATGAAACTACTTTGCACATGGATTCTGCGAGTATGAAGATAGAAAGTTAGTAAACGTCATTCAAGGGTAGAATTGTATCAGAATAATTTATCAAATATAAAGAGATATTACAATCCTATACGTGCCGAACCAGGAATAATCCTGCGAAGACCAGCTGTAAGCAAGATACAATATGACAGAGATAAAATCAAGTAGGTGGGCAGTGAGAGGGGGCATGGTGGGCAAGCCACTCTGCCCAGAAATTTGTGGTACGTTCCTATGGGAACAAACTGCCGAGGTCGTTGGTCTCTAGGCATACACACTACTTAATCTAACTTAAACTAACTTACGCTAAGGACAACACACGCACCCGTGCCCGAAGGAGGACTCGAACCTGCGCTAACCGTGGCAAGGCGCTCTAGACTGTGCAGCTACCCCTCGCAGCCCACTATGCTCAGAATGCAGGCTGTTCTACGGGCTCCTGTTGCAATTCGGACCCAATAATGGTCTATGGGGGTCCAGTGACTGCAATGCTGAGGGCCGTGCTGGACCTTTTGCCAGACTCTCGTAATCATGACAAGGTAGGATCACAGCTTTGCAAAGCTGCAGAAGGGTTGTGCGGTCTGCACCCCAGTTGGTGTACTGAGACAGTGAAGTGTATTAACGTGTAGCCCGCACCGCAGAGTCCGTGCAAGAGGCCCACAAGCAGGACACATTCGTATTCTCCTGGAGGACACGCAGTTTATCTTGCACACTGAGGTTATGCCAATCCATTTCCTACAGACGAAAAATCTGGTTGTGTAACAGTGAACGCAGGTCAGTTTCACAAATGCCCCTCCCCAGAAGCGGTTTCTGCGTGGCCTGTTTGGCCAGCATGTCAGCAAGTTCGTTGCCTGGGATTCCGACGTGTCCCAGGGTCCAGACAAACAGCATTGAACGACTGGACTATTCCAGGACATAGGTTGACTCCTCGATGGTCTCTACCAAACGATGACGAGGGTAGCACTGGTCGATAGCTTGGAATTTGCTCAAGGAGTCAGTACAGGGCAAGAGTGTAAGTGCTCAAGAGCGCAAGATACGGCCACCAGCTCTGCAGTGAAAACTCTGCAGCCATCTGGCAGGGAGTGCTGTTCAATATGTCCTCCATGAACATACACGAAGGCAATGTGACCATCGGCCTTCGAGCCGTCGGTGTAAACCACTTCAGAGCCCTGGAACACGTCAAGAATCGAGAGGAAGTGACAGCAGAGACCCGCAGGGTTAACTGATTCCTTAGGGCCATGCGAAAGGTCCAGGCAAAGCTTTGGCCTGGGTTTACACCATGGAGTGGAGGTGGTAAAGGGAAGGATTCCACTGCAGACACAAGCGATCGGATGCAAACCATAATGTCCACCCCCAAAGACAAGGCGAGATGAGCACAGGAAGGAAAAAGACAAACACCAAGACAAACAGATGAAAAGAAAGGGTGACAGACAATTAAAACGGAGGGGGAGAGAAGGCCAAACGCCCGCCCTTAGATGGTATCTTAAAAAAAACCTCACGAATAAAACATAAAACTAAATCTGCTGTTGAGGTATTGTCACCCAACACCAAAGGGCGGTTAGGCCGCCGTTGTTGCGGATGAACAACCGTGGTTGGGAAAAGGAGATGGTAATTCGGATGCTCAGGAGAACTACGAATATGTGCAACGTAGCTGACTATCAGTCATGCACGCCTAACCTTCAGTGGAGGGCTCTGGCCTCCAGCAGTATGCTGCGCTATGGTCCTAAAAGCTCCTGTCACTACTGAAACGCCACAGTGATGCACTGGGTCGAGTAGACGCAACGCTGAAGGCGCCGCCGAACCATTAACCTGACTCAAACTGTCAAGGCGGGATTGAACAAGGGCTCCGTAGAGCTGTAGCAGCGTAGAGCGATCTGCACCCCATTTGGTGTTGCTCATGCAGCGGAGGGCATTGAGGTGCTGCCAGCACTTCCACTTAACCTGACGAAGATGAGGAAGCCTAGTTAGTTGGGCGTCGAAAACCTGCCCTAAGAATCGATATGTGAGTGGATCGTCATGAAGGTAAAGTTCTGGTTGAGGATGAACGGTACAATGCCGACATACTACTTTGCAGCTGAAAACTGGAAACCGTGGGCTGAAGCCCAACGAAATGCTGAAATCGTCTGCATACAGAGAAGGTGAGACAGACAGCCCTAAAGCTCCTGCTAGACCGTTGATAGCCACTGAAAATAGAGATACACTCAATACAGAACTCTGTGGGACCCCACTCTCCTGGACATGGGGGCAACTATGAGAGGCACCAACTTGGACACAGAAGGTACTGAGCGACAGGAAATTCTGGATAAAAATCGAGTGTCGGCCCCGGAGATCCCACACATACAATGTGGCAAGGATATGATGTCACCAGGACGTGTCGTAAGCTTTTCATGTCCATTATAATTATCCGGGCTGTTATGCCGTGGTCGGTTGATGAATTCTGTGTCGATTCCCAACGTTTCGTCTCCGACTGCGGGAGACATCTTCAAGGGGGTCCGTACCTCTATGGAAGGTCCAACACAGCCACTGGCTCGCTACTAACTGCCGCTAAATTCCGTGTCCGCGCCGCGGCGTGACGTCACGTGTTTTGCAAACGTCAGTGCAACTGGCCGCTGTCCGTCGCCGTCGATCGCCGTTGCCATCACCCAGTAGTGGGCGGGTGGTACACATCTGCTTTAACACCGGCATCCACATACCGTTTAATTTGACGCCCTCCTCCTTTCGGTTGAAATTATTTGGGAGTTTAGCGATTTCGATTGCCTCCCTGTAGAGCGTTTCGTAATATCCGCTCGTGGCCGCTAGTACTTGCGTCTCCTCGAAACGAATATTGTGGTTCCCTGGCTGGAAAGCATGCTCCGCAACAGCTGATCGTTCCGTTTCTCCTCTTCTGCAGTTTCCCTTATGCTCTTCCAAACGTTTAGAAGCAGTTCTTTTATTGGTACCCACATAAACATCACCACAGCTGCATGGGATCCTATACACTCCAGCTTTTTCCAGTGGTTTGCGAGCGTCCTTGGCAGGCTTAAGGTATTCCTGTATCTTCCTGGTGGGCTTGTAAATTACGCGTAATACTCCGCTTCGTCAAGATCCTCCCTATTCTTTCCGTTACATTTTTAACAAACGGCAGGAAAACCTTAGATTTTGCAGTAGCCTGTACGTCAGTATGATTTCTGCGTGGGTGCCTCAACGCACGTTTTATTTCGGCGGACGAATATCCGTTCTCCATTAGTGCATTGTGGAGATGTTCCATCTCAGCGTCGAGCAACTCAGGTTCACAAATATTTCTAGCTCTGTCCGCTAACGTCTTGATAACACCCCGCTTCTGTTGTGGGTGGTGGTTCGAATCCCGGTGCAAATAACGGTCCGTGTGCGTGGGTTTGTGGAATATTACTGTAATTTACAAGCCCACCAGGAGGATACAGGAATACCCTAAGTCTGCCAAGGACGCTAGCAAACCACTGGAAAAATCTGGAGTGTATAGGATCCCATGCAGCTGTGGTGATGTTTATGTGGGTACCACTAAAAGAACTGCTTCTAAACGTTTGGAAGAGCATAAGGGAAACTGCAGAAGAGGAGAAACGGAACGATCAGCTGTTGCGGAGCATGCTTTCCAGCCAGGGAACCACAATATTCGTTTCGAGGAGACGCAAGTACTAGCGGCCACAAGCGGATATTACGAAAGGCTCTACAGGGAGGCAATCGAAATCGCTAAACACCCTAATAATTTCAACCGTAAGGAGGAGGGTGTGAAATTAAGCGGCATATGGATGCCGGTGTTAAAGAAGATGTGTACCACCCGCCCACTACTGGGTGATGGCAACGGCGATCGACGGCGACGGACAGCGGCCAATTGCACTGACGTTTTCAAAACACGTGACGTCACGCCGCGGCGTGGGAGCGCGCGGACACGGAATTTAGCGGCAGTCAATAGCGAGCCAGTGGGTGTGTTGGACCTTCCATAGAGGTACGGACCCCCTTGAAGATGTCTCCCGCAGTCGGAGACGAAACGTTGGGAATCGACACAGAATTCATCAACCGACCACGGCATAACAGCCCGGATAATTATAATGGACATGATATTTCCGGCCGTGAAAGTCTACATTTTAGTAACGTAAGCTTTTCGTAGATCAAAAAAGATGGCAACCAGGCTGTTCAGGTGGCAGACTCGAGGGACAGAAGATTATCAGTGGTAGGGTGACCCTGGCGGAAACCACCCTGGCATGGAGCCAATAGGCCACGTGACTGCAGGACCCAACCCAACAGCCAGCACATCATACATTCCAGCAGTTTACGAAGAACGTTGGTGAGGCTGATGGCCCGATAGCTATCCTCATCAAGCGGGTTTTTACTGGGTTTGAGCACGGGAATGATGGTGCTCTCCCGTCATTGCCATGGAAAGTTGCCATCGCACCAGATCTGGCTGAAGATGATGAGGAGATGTCGCTTGTAGTCGGACGAGAGATGCTTAATAATCTGACTGTGGAACCGAACTAGTCCAGGAGTGGTGTCGGGGCAATGTGCAAGGGCGCTGTGGAGCTCCCACTCTGTAAATAGGGCGTTATAGGGTTCACTGTGGCATGTAGTGAACGAGAGGGCCTTCCCTTCCATCCACCATTTGGGGTTGCGAATGGCTGGGGGTAATTCTCTGACGCAGAGGCTAGAGCATAGTGCTCAGCAAAGTGCTCGGTAGATAACACGCCATTGTCATTAACACCAGGGGCACCTGTTGGGATCCGGTTCTCAAAAACACATATGATCTTCGTCCAGACTTGGGAAGGTGATGTATGGCACCCAATGATCGAGACGTACGTCTCCCAACACTCCTATTTCCGTATTTTTACAAGCTGGCGAATGCAGGCACGGAGCCATTTAAAAGCTATTGGGTGCTCCAGGGAAGGGTGCCACTTATGTCTCTGTAGAGCCCACCTACACTCTTTAATGGCCTCAGCAGTTCCCGGCAACTACCAAGGTACTGTTTACTGTTTTTCGCCAGGGGCACCCTAAGGAGCAAGGGATCGCGTCTTCCTCCACAGAAGCGATCATTGTAATGACCTGCTCAGCCACCGCATCGATGGGGCCATGTGGGGGAGATTCACCGGTGACAGCAGAGGTAAAGGCTTCCCAGTCAGCCTTGTTTAAAGCCCATCTCGGTAGGTGGCCATGGGCTTGACGCTGGGGGAGTGATAGGAAGACAGGAAAGTTGTCTCTACAACACAAGTCGTCATGTACTCCCCAGTGGATAGATGGGAGAAGGCCAGGACTGCATACTGAGAGATAAATGGCGGAATATGTGTCAAGTGCCACAATGAAATGTGTGGGGCCACCTGTATGTAAGAGGCAGAGGTCGAGTTGGAACAGTAAATTTTCCACATCTCTACCTCGGCCAGTAGGCATGGTGCTACCCCACAAGGGATAATGGCCGCTAAAATCTCCCAAAAGTAGGAAAATTTTAGAGAGTTGATGAATCAGTGCAGCCAACACGTTCAGGGTTACTGCACCATCTGGAGGGAGACATACATTGCAGTTATTTCCTGTGTCGTCTGTATCCTGGCAGCCACAGCTTCAAGAGGAGTTTGAAGTGGCACAGGTTCACTACATACCGAGTTCAGCACATAGACGCAAACTCCACCTGCACACTATTGTATTCACTACAGTTCTTGTAATATCCCCTATAGCCACGCTGGGCAAAGTTCAGCATTGCAGGGAACCAAGTTTCCTGGAGGGCAATGCACAAAGCAGGTGTAAATCGTGACAGTTGCCGTAGCTCAGCCAGGTGGTGGAAAAACCCGCAGCAATTCCACTGGAAAATGACGTTATCATTAGGCTGGGAAGGCATGAAGTGCTCGAGGAGGCAGTTTATGCCTCAGAATCACCTCTTCGCACCGATTGAGTACTTATTCAATCAACGTCCAATGCGTCTGAGGGTCCAGCGAGATCGAGGTCCGCTTGGGGGGCCAGAATCTCTACCTCATCCTCAGATGCAGAGCTTGTAGGTAGCGGTGGTATGGGTGCCACCACAATGTCTGGGGTCTTTGGGATCTTCTCCTTTATGGGTTTCTCTCGCTGCTCCTTTTGGTTTTCATGGCTGGGAGGGCTTCATTGAGAGTATCAGGAACTGAAGAGGACCATAAAGCCCTATGACTGCTTCAGCCGCTGGCGAGTGTCCACTTCACCACTGGTAGGGGCCAGGGAGGGAGTGACCCAAGGGACCCCTTCCTAGCGAGAGGAGGCAAAGAAGACTGACGCTTCTACAGCTGAGAACTGGGGACTGATGTCCCAAGGTTGGAGGGGCAGCGAAGTTCTCCCAAGGTATGTGGTTTAGGAGCAACAGGTAGGGAAGTGCCCCTTCCCCCCCCCCCCCATCATCAATGGGGCAGGTGTAGTCTTATGGCTCTGAGAGCTGGTGGAACTGATGGGTCTAGAACTGTTGTTGTAGTGGCAGCATAAGAGGATGTCATACGCAAGGATGTGCAAATTTCCTCTTAGCATCAGCGTAGGTCATTCGGTCCAGGGTCTTGTATTGCACGATTTTCCTCTCTTTCTGTAAAATCCTGGAGTCTGGCGAGCAAGGTGAATGACGCTCTCCACAGTTGACACAGATGGGAGGCAGGGCACATGGAGTATTGATATGTGATGGACATGCACAATCTCGACATGTGATGCTGGAAGTACAGTGGGAAGACATATGGCTGAACTTCCAGCACTTAAAGCACTGCATCAGGGGAGGGATATATGGCTTGACATCACAGCGACAGACCATCACTTTGACCTTCTCGGGTAACGTGTCATCCTCAAAGGCCAAATTGAAGGCACCGCTGGCAACCTGATTATCCCTCAGACCTCGGTGGACACGCCAAACGAAATAAACACCTCGCCACTCTAAATCGGCGCACAGTTCGTCGTCAGGTTGCAAAAGAAGGTCCCTGTGGAATGTAATAACCTGGGGAATGCTCTTATGGGGCGTGACGGTAACAGAAACATTACCCACCTTGTCAGAAGCGAGTAATGCCTGTGACTGAGCAGAGGATGCTTGTTTTATCAAGACTGACCCTGATCACATTTTGTACAATCCCTCGACCTCCCCAATCTTGTCCTCTGTGCTCTACAAAACACTGAGGCTTCATCGACACTAAGCTCTCGTACATACTAGGTACTACGGCGAATAAGATTCGTTGCCATCCTTAACCTGGATTTCCTCCCATGGTGTGGCCTGGGTGGGGAACGATTTGGAGTCATACTTTCGCGCATTAAATTTAGCTCTTCAATGCTTAGAGAGTGCTGGTGATTGACCACCAACAAGAGATGATGTACTACACTTCATGGCATGTCATTTGCCCTGATGCCACCCACTCCAACCAGGAGCCCTCCCCACAGGCGCCACATGGCCACAGCAAAGGACACCTGGCAGGATGGCCATTGCCGGGAGCCCCAATGCCCCAGGAGGATGGGAATCTACTCCTTGGAATACGTGGGGAGTTAACGGAGCAGGCATCAGCTGAGCGATCCCTGTGTAGTCAGGGTCTACAACTAACAGGATACATGACGGCCCCACCACAATGGACTGCGTGCCGTGCTGGATATGAAGTGCAAAGAAGTCCATGGTCATCGTCGATGCACTAAACGACACTGCATAGTGGATGAAGGGAAACGCATACAGGAAGGTGTCCCTGCCCAAGAGATGGAGAATGAGCGAAAGAGCAAAGCAACGATGATAAAGGATGTGGAAGGTTTCAGTGCATGATGGACATGACGCAGCACATAAGGTGCCCTTCCCCAATTGGCACGCTCTTTGGGAAAATTTTGAAAAATGGGGGTCAAACCCTAGAGAGGACCATCACATAAAGGCCGAAACGTATGACACTCCTTTTATCCGCCTCTTACGACAGGCAGGAATCCCTTGGGCCTATTCTAACCCCTGGGCCCACAGGGGGGGTATGATGTTATTCAAATGGTTCAAATGGCTCTGAGCACTATGGGACTTAACATCTGTGGTCATCAGTCCCCTAGAACTTAGAACTACCTAAACCTAACTAACCTAAGGACATCACACACATCCATGCCCAAGGCAGGATTCGAACCTGCGACCATAGCGGTCTCGCGGTTCCAGACTGAATTGCCTACTGTGTATGCGGCAAGATATCCCAACAGACGTCAACCACCTCAGCAGTTATTTATCAAACTCTTCAACTAGCTATGAGACATTGGTAGTGTGATACGTAGACAACATAAGAGAAGGAAACAAGTGGTGACAGAAGAGAGTGGAAACTAATGTTTTTGCTGCTGTTACAGTTGATCCATCATAAGCTCCTGCGCAGTCGCACAAGGAAGTGGCATGAGTCAGGCAATTGCTATATGCATTCTCCATCGACATATGTTCCATCCCCATCACATTTGTCTCCATCAAGAGCTGCGTGGAACGATTATGAGTAGCATGTTAACTTCTGCACATGGGCTTCAAGACGGGAGACTCTAGATGTATCATGTATACTGCTTAGTGCTGAAGCCACGTTTACCAGTCACGGCCAGGTAAACCGCCGAACCATGCACTATTGGTCTGATCACAATCCCCATCGCCTTCGTCAGGTGGAACATCAGCGTCCGTGGAGTATAAACGTGTGGTGTGTGGGTAGTGGACCATCAGCTCTTAGGCACAAGTATTCCACCCTCTTAGCAGACCATATTGTAACGTTGTTACTTTAATTTGCTATGATGAAAGCGGTACTGATGGACAATAAAGGCGGGTTAAAAACTGTGAGCTGTCTGGGGAAGTTAACCTTGCATTACTGCGCAACTGTTTCACCAGGTATCCTGTCTAGGTTACCAAATTCCCAACCAGACGAACATTAATTATAATCTTTTAATAGTCATACGACAACCGGTGATATATATATAAAAGAGAGAATTTAAATAAAAAGAAATAAATCAGTTTATATTTGGAAATTTATTTTAAGATTGATCATTGAAATTTCAGCATATTAAAATTGATTCCTAACTAAACTGGTGCCTTATTTAGAACTGTGCAAATGTGAAAATGTGAGATTGCAATCTTACGGAACACATCAATTATGGAGCCAAGATTGGGAGACTGCATACAACACTGGATTCATAAAATAACACACGAAGAACGTTGAAACGTATGCAAGAGAAAGTTAACCACTACCAACAGATTCAAATTTTCACCCAAAGAAGTTACGTTCGTAGCACAATCCTGTCCGTCATGTAATTACCACACACTGATATACTAAATTCATATTAACTCTTTGTGAAATCTTCGCAAAAAGAATAGCTGAGGGCTACTTTGATGATTACACCACATGCTTCACGTGGTCAACTTGGTTTGCACAAAGAGTGTAACTCCACAATAATTTTGATAATTAAAATAAATTAGATCGAAAAGCAATTTACAAAAGAAAAACCTCGAACTGGTTACTAACGTCTTACTGTTAACCTGACGGGTCAAACAGTTATATAAGCACGTGGTACTGGTCTCGCAAAGTACACCCCACGTGGGTTGAACATAAAGAAAAGTTGCTATATTGAAAAATATTGTCAATACGAGACGTTATAATCTCACGCACATTTGCACTGAAGATTGATGATGCTAGTTAGAGTTACTGATCAACACGTGGTTCCACTTTACTCACAAAGTAGTGACAAAGCAACTACCGGAAGATATGCTGAACTTCACACGAGAATTACACTGCGCTGCAATTTAAGATAACATTAGATATTTTAGAGCTAAACCTGAAATAAAGGTGATTAAATTTTCAGTTAGGCTGAACTTAAGAAATCCATTGTCCTGCAGACTTAGCAGACACGCGCTTAGCCGGAGATCTTACCACTTCAGACGCTCGCCCCGGACCGACTGACCTGCGCTCCTACCGAGCGTGCTTCCCAAATACAAACGGAAGTGACCAGAGGGGCAGCTTCCTATACCAACATGACAACGGACGGACAGAACCATACTAAGGATAGAAACCTCTTTGCTTTTAGAAAGCGTAGCTACCTGTTCCGACGTTGGTCCTACTGTTCTCTAGCAGACAGGGTTGTCTGCTACCCTCAAGCATGCAACTACAAATACATTTGCTCATTCATCCTCTCACACAGAAGGGAAGGGGGATGACAGTATCTTATCATACACAGTGTATAAAAGAAAGCGGATGTAGGTTCCGTATGAGACTGTGTGACATGAATTACATATAAACTGTGTTTTAAAGTGTAGTAGTGTGATAGATCGTTCTTGTTTATGTGTAAAAGTAACACGTTCCACTACTCAGTCTCGTCCCAGATAGTCAGAAACGCCACAGTAAATTTAGAAAAGGAATTTATGCCGTAAATGACAACAGATTTAAGAAATTAAACATGAAAGGAATCCAACAGAGACCTTTCAATATTTCACTGATGCTATAAGACGTTCCTCTGTAGACCAGGAGGAACCTGTGGTACAAACATGATAGCAGTCCAGACCACAGTAGCTACACAAAATACTACAGCACGTCTCCGCAAATTGTTTCCAAATCATAGGATTGGACGCTGAGGACTTGTACGTTAGCCAGCCCATTCCCATCATTTGACGGCTGCAGACTTTTCTCCGTGACGAAAGCTAAAAAACAATTGACGTATTGCTGCAGCCTGCTCGGACATCTCTGCTGAAATTCTCGCACGTGTGCAGCAGTCGTTCCGTACCAGACTGGAAGCGTGCATTGCCGCTGCCAGTGGACATTTTGAACGCAACCTGTGATGGTCAGTTGCCTCATTACTGGTCAGAATCCATGTAACTAGTGTATGTACTTGTATTTAGTGTGTGGTATCACATGCATCTCAGGAGTGTCGGTGTTGTAACTTTGCAAAATACGATATCTCGTTAATGACTCGCACTAGAATCCTTTAACAAATACACTGACATTCTAGTTTACGCTACTTCTAGTTCGTTAATGGCAACAGAATTTATTCCATTTAAAGAAGTCTATGTTTGCTCAAAAATTACAATTCCTAACTATTATTATAATCTGCTGATAAGCTACAAACACGAGCCCCCGAGTACTAATCCATTCTTTGAAAACCGCACATCAATAGCTTTACATTTCTGCAATATTTGCGGTACAATTTTTAGTTGGTGCACTCTGTATACATGTAGACTAAACGTCCAAGAAGGTGAAACATGGTACTTAGGGAAAGGCAGGATCCGGTGTGGGCGGGGCCTCAGTCAATTACTGTTGGTTGTTCAGTTTTTTTTTTTAATCACGTACACTTTCCAGAAAGGGATTTTCACTCTGCAGCGGAGTGTGCGCCGATATGAAACTTGCTGGCAGATTAAAACTGTGTGCCTGCCCGAGACTCGAACTCGGGACCTTTGCCTTTCCCGGGCAAGTGCTCTACCATCTGAGCTACCGAAGTATCTCGTCTCCTACCTTCCAAACTTTACAGAAGCTGTCCTGTGAACCTTGTAGAACTAGCACTCCTAAAAGAAAGGGTACTGACAGAAGTATAGCTGTGAGGACCGGGCGTGAGTCGTGCTTCGGTAGCTCAGATGGTAGACCACTTGCCCGCGAAAGGCAAAGGTCCCGAGTTCGAGTCTTGGTCTGGCACACAGTTTTAATCTGCCAGGAAGTTTCACGTACACTTTATTTGGAACCAATTGCAAATAAGGTTGACGATAAGGAACAATTATCAAATTTGACTCCTAAAAACACAATGTCTAATAAAAAATTCTTAAGCATGTTGCACTAACAGCTGAAGGCCTTATTAAGCAGAAATTCGAAGTATTTGTCAGCTGAAGGCCCCCATAGTAGTAACTCAAAAATAATTTGACAGCTGAATACCTGAATAGCAAATTCTTAAGAACAATTAAACTTCTCCAAGAGATACTTCTTAAGGCAAATTGCAATCACGGCTGAAGGCCTTATTGACCAGAAATTAAAATAATTTGTCGGCTGAAGGCCCCAATAGTAATAAGAAAAAAAAATTGACAGCTGAAGGCCTGAATAGCAACTTCTTAAGAACAGTTCAACTTCTCCAAGGGATACTAAAATACTTTTTTAAGAAACACAGCCATCAATATTTACTATTAAGAGACAATATCTAATTAAAAATTCTTTAGACAAATTGCATTCACGGCTGAAGGCCTTATTGACCAGAAATTCAAATTATTTGTCGGCTGAAGGTCCCAATAGTAATCTCAAAATTTAAATATTTTTTTAAAAAATAAGTAAAACTACATATGTAGCTATGATCGAAACAGGATTAAATCTGTTGAAGTTATTTTATTTTATTGATTTTGACGCAGCCGCTGGGCTAAGACGTTTTTCATTTTTAAACGCTTATGACTTCTGAAGGAGGCTATATTATTATAGGAGAAACCATGGTCAAGGCTTAGAATAAACATAATTAGTGCAACTGTGGGCTGTTTTCCATTCGAGACAAACCCCATGTTCATTTACATACTTAGCTTACACTGCAGATGTTTGGTTCTTCTGTTGCAGGGCAGGATACGGAGAGCGGGCAGAAGAAGGGTGGCCAAGTGAATGGCCTCACCAATGCAGACGTCGACGCCGCGACGCCCTTCGAGGTCGCCATCGGCCTGACAGGTCAGTGGTACACCATTCGCTGGCTCCTTGTTTCCAGTTTGAAAGCACTGCCATCTTTTATAATTACACCTAACAGTCCATAGCAGTTACGACTCCTGTATTAACGTCCTGAAAAGTTAGCCTTTGTACAGGGTGGCGCAGATAAAAATAGCCACAGCAGGTATAAAGTAAATGCAGTGAAATTCCACAAAACAACAACTAAAATGGTATTACCATTTATTTACATTGAAAAATGCAATGAAACTTTCATTTATACAAGATGTTGAATGTGACCACTGCAAAATCCATACACAGCTGTGCACGCATATGCATGTTCAGATACACCTGGCGTAGAGTTCGGTCGTCGATGGCGGCAACTTCACGACTGATGTCTTTCAGTTCCTGTGTTGTGTCTGGATTTGTTTCATACACCTTGCTCTTCAAGTGTGCCACAGGAAAAAAATCACGTGTTTTTAGATCTGGCCAACTTGGTGGCCATAGATGTTTGCTGACAGTTGGTTCCTCAGTGGAGACATGATGGACTCGTTCCAGGGATACCTTAGACGTGTGGCATGTTGTCCCACTTTGCTGGAAGAAGCAGTATTGTCCTTCGTATTCAGTGAGTTGAGCACATAATACGAGCAAAAATTTCGATATATGCAACCGTGTGGAGAGTAATGTCAAAAAGTATCGGTCCAATAACGCACGTTCCTGTTACACCACACCAAACCCCGCCCCGGCTACTTCCACCACGGCCTGGCTGCTGACACACAGTGTCCGGGTTGTCTGCTGGCCAGACACCTCGGTTCTCTGAATTCATATGACTGGAGACACACCACCATGCTTCATCACTCGTGATGTAATGAAAAGGGTCTAACGAACCATCGTTGATGTTGTTGAAAAGCCACGTGCACTAATCTTCAAGTTCCTCACTGTTATCCTGCCATAATTTCTGCACAACCGTCACACGATACAACTTGAAACGTCCCCTTTGAACATTTATACAAGACTGTGCTTAAACTGACACACAATACTTTTAGCGCAACGCAATCTGACTTTCAAAAATCCCTACAAAAGAATGGCCCTGACTAACATTAATCTATACCTTTCACAAATCACTTACCTCACCAAAAATCTCCGTTACTCGAACTACTGCAATACAGCGAGCGCCACTACTGCCAGCTAAATAAAAGATTCAAACTACGGAAGGCACTAACTACTGATAGGGATAGTTACCAAATAAAAGATTTTAATATAGAACAAACAATGTATTTACCTTAATAGTCATAATATATATAGCAGTTCATGCCAACCATTTTTACAAACTTTCAAAACTCCGCCATCTCTCTCCCCACATCCACCTCTGCTGGCGGCTCACCTCCAACTGCGCAACGCTACGTGCTGTTAACATCCAGCTGCCCAACACTACAATGGCAGACAACAATGCTAACTAGCCACAGACTGCACACAGCACAGCCAGTGATTTTCATACAGAGAGCGCTACGTGGCGGCGGCGTTACCAATATAAGAACCTAAACAGCCTACTTACAAACTTCAGATTGATACTTTTCAATATCCGCTTTCAGCTCCCCCTACTTACGTGTTCCTGCTGCACGAATTTACGTTTATTTTGGGCTCTGAATAATTCTTCGGCGAATGTCTGCAATAACGTATGGTGTGCGAACTGGACGAATTCTTTGTCATTTCACATTTTGCACGGGTCTTTAGGTGAGCCAGTTTATGTACAGACTCTTTATTGCTCTCTTTGCTGGTAGTCTTCTATGCGGATACTGGACTCCAAAAATTTCCCGAGTTTCCTTCAACCCAACTTGTTTTCATGTACCGTTCCACAATTTCAATTCTTTCTTCTATCGAGAAAGTCATTTTGCGTACCTCAAAGAGACACGTCCAACTTCACTGTTGAAATAAAGTGAAGTTTTGATGGTCGATTATTGCATAAAACTGTCCATTGTTGTAGCTGTTCATTTCAGAATCCGAAATTGCATTCTCACTCAAAGCGAGAAAGGAGAGGGCTTACTTTTAACTGCGCCACCCTGTATAATATTCGACCCATGATTTAACAAGAACGCAATCTGAATTCTGTTAATGAAATATGAGGTAGAAAGAACACTTTCATAGTGGAGCGGAACATGTAAATGGGGTTGGGGGACGTCATCAACATATATTAAAGGAAATCAACTCATAACCAAAATCTGAAACATCCCATAAGAGAAAATGCGTCCCTTCCTGTAGAGAAGAAGCGTGTAATGCAGGCGTCTCTACACCTCGCACTGCCCACTACCTAACAACAAGGAGCACGAATCGCCAATCAATGCAAGATCTCGATTTGTTCGTGGCGGAAACACTTGAAGATCTCTGCAACTCAAGACTGTCTTGTTTGGCTGAAAAACTTCGTATACAGAAGGAAATACTGCTGAAAGCACTCTATAGCACTATTTATTCGACTGGAGGCAGACCATTTGCAGTAAGCTCGCACCAGCTAGTAACGAGAACAGGGGATAGACTACCGCTTGTGTAACAGAACATGGAATATCGTAAGACTGAGAGATGACTTTAGGATAAAATTCATCCTATAAGTGTTGTCTAAGGGAACACAGCCGGCAGGGGTGGCCGAGCGGTTCTAGGCGCTACAGTCTGGAACCGAGCGACCGCTACGGTGGCAGGTTCGAATCCTGCCTCGGGCATGGATGTGTGCGATGTCCTTAGGTTGTTTAAGTAATTCTAAGTTCTAGGGGACTGATGACCTCAGATGTTAAGTCCCATAGCGCTTAGAGCCATTTGAACCATTTTAAGGGAACACATGGGTGTCATACGCAACAGATTCACAAAAAATAGAAACGTAGTCCATAAGCTTTCGAATCATGGCAATACTGTTTAGTGAGCGGGAAAGTAAAATGAAAAGGAACGGATAGTAAGCGGATGACTCAAACTAAATAGATGTTAATCCTCACTCACTCAGGCAGAGGTGTGAATAAAACTATGTACGGGCACTGCTTACACGAACATATATTAGCAAACCTAAAATTCGTCTAATATACAATTAACCCAATGCAGAGTCTGTAAGTAAAGCTCTCACCATGAATCAGGGACATTGCAGGTTAAGGGCTCTACACAACACAGCAAGCGACAGACTGACTAACGGATGAATAGGTCATGTGTAGGCTTTTTGACCAGCTGAACGACTGACCGACTAACATTTTGTGGTGTGTGTACTGTAAGACCTTCCGTACACACACCATCAGATTATTTGACTTGTCGCTCTAACGACGTAGGCGAGTGTCAGCAATATGTCTCGTGGTCTTATCGTGGCGTGTTTATCTTCTGCCGTTAGGTCAGACGATAGAAATGCCACTTGCACGCTTAGAGTAGCAGATTGACGGTGACCAACTTTAAACATAACTTGATTAATTTTCACACACATTTATTGAAAAATAACAAGCATAAAAATTACTTAACTTGGTTCTGGATGCTATTTACAACTGACAATCTGAAGTTCCTTTGGGATTGGTACGTTAATCTTATTCTCACATATATCTCTGATACCTGCAAAAAGTGTTTATACATGTACCTTCATGGCTAAGTAACTTGACTATAGACTGGTGCAGACAAATGCAGACTGGTGGAGACTGGTGCAGACAAATGCAGACTGACTAATCAGAGGTCTGTACGCTTGTTATAATATCTCACGCGTTCAGGTATCACTGCGCGAGTGTGATCCACGAGAAGAAAAGGTTCTACGTTAGCAGCAATCTCATTGGCTGCGTTACATATTAATACGCGGATTGGCGGAAGCATAATTTGGTCCGTCTCTAAGGCAGCGCCATCTCGTAGTGTGGAGATGGACGAGCGCTGCGCCTGCGCTGTTGTGCTTATCGGGGCGCGCTCTAGTGAGAAAGTTGTGTATGTGCTGACTACGCGGAACTATGTACACAACACATTTACTGCTGGAATGTTGGGTGGTTAGGACCTCCTGACAGCCAACCCTCCACTCCACCCAACAAATTGTGCCGTGTGTAGCACTGTGCACCAACCTCTTGACAGAAGTTTATCTTTTGCCTCTGCGTGTGGAGTTAAATGCTGATCTAATATACGTAACAGGGTGCTTGGTGGACGAAACTTTAAGAACAGAAAAAATTGTTCAAATGGCTCTAAGCACTACGGAACGTCTGAGGTCAGCATTCCCACAGACTTGGAACTACTTAAACCTAACTGATCTAAGGACATCACACACATCCATGCACTAGGCAGGATTCGAACCTGCGACCGTAGCAGCAGCCCAGTTCCGTACTGAAGCGCCTAGAGCCGCTCGGCCACAGAGGCAGGCTAAGAACAGAGTTGATGGAGAAATTAGCTGAGGTACTGGCTTCGCCGAGGGGCTCGATATGATATTGTGTGGTAGCTGGAATAATAGGATAAACTATAAAGCATAAGAGGTAAAAAAAATTATTTAAAACGTATACTAATTATTTACAATACGTGTTTAAGTGTAATACATAAAAATTTTTATTAAAAATGTATTCTATCTATTTACGCGACTTCTTTAGGATCAACATTTTTCATTTTGTTATCTGGGGTATATATGTATAAATTTTCCCAATCTCCTACTCGAGAGTAAGCTGTGCGCAGTTGACCATAAGAGAAGCACGGGTGTTTGAGGTTGGTGCAGCAATATTTTAAAATTTGTCCTAGCGCTTTGTTAATTGTAAGTCTGCAGGCTAATTTTTTTGGAAATTGCAGATTTTTAAATTGGAATGGCAGCTCATAAGAGATCACTGGTATTCAGAGGATAAATCATGTGCATCCTTTGTACTTTCTAGTCGTAAGGTCAGCTTCAGTGATGTTATTCAAAAAGCTGCTTCAAGCTCATCCTCGTTACATTACATAGTTTTGGTGCGTTGAGATTTCTGAGTAGAATCATCGTAGATCCAATTTTACATCGAAGTCAGTGTAATGGCATTTCTGGTACTTACAAAGAGTTTACAAATTCTATAAGAAATTCACACTATTTTCAACGTTTACCATCATATCGATCGATTTCCATATTTTCTCTTCGTGGCAATTTCTTTTGAATATTAAAGTTGATATCGTCGAAGATATCATTTTTAATTGTCAAAATTACCGTTTGAAATAGCTGGTACAGATATTTTCTTATGTAGTTCATGGCAACTCTGGTGTATTCGTGCATGTGTCTCGCACTTCCTATGTATGATGGGGTAAGATTGCCATTGTTTCAATGTCGAAAATATTTCCCTCATTTATGACTGCATCTCGAATGTGGATTTTTTGTTGCGTGTATAGTTTCTTCTTATTCAGTCTTACGTAAGGCATGCGCTCCGCTTCTGTTTTTGCATATATATCTACCAGGAATTGTTGGTTGGCTCTGAGCACAATGCGACTTAACATCTGAGGTCATCAGTCCCCTAGAACTTAGAACTACTTAAACCTAACTAACCTAAGGACATCACGATCGATATTTCATTGTCTCTGACCATTACGCGGTAAGCATAGAACTCCTTGGAAGTGACTTTCTTGTTTGTTTCAGGTTAAATTTATTTCACATTAAAAAGATATCCGTCCTCTACATGCAGAAACATTAATGGATGTTGTACGGAATCATACACTGAAGGGAAAAAAAAAAAAAAAAAAAAAAAAACATGACGTCGCATGGACTCGATTAATTTCGGAAGTAGTGTTGGAGGGAAATGAATCTCGCAGGGCTGTCCATAAATCCATAAGAGGATTAGGGGTGGAGGTTTCTTCTGAAAAGCACGTTGTAAGGCATCCAAGATAAACTCAATAGCGTTCATATCTTGGGAGTTTGGTGGGCAGCGGAAGTGTTTAAACTCGGAAGAGTGTTCCTGGAGCCACTCTGTAGCAATTCTGGACGTGTGGGGTGCCGCACTGTCCTGTTGGAATTGCCCACGTCCGTCGGAATGCATTGTGGATACGAATCATCTCAGAGTAGCACTTGCAACCTACGTCCTCAATTATTTGCTTGACGTATTCCAATCTCTGTCTTCCTCTACAGTTTTTGCCCTCTACAGCTCCCTCTAGTACCATGGAAGTCATTCCCTCATGTCTTAGCAGATGTCCTATCATCTTGTCCCTTCTCCTTATCAGTGTTTTCCACATATTCCTTTCCTCTCCGATTCTGCGTAGAAACTCCTCATTGCTTACCTTATCAGTCCACCTAATTTTCAACATTCGTCTATAGCACCACATCTCAAATGCTTCGATTCTCTTCTGTTCCGGTTTTCGCACAGTCCATGTCTCACTACCATACAATGCTGTACTCCAGACGTACATCCTCAGAAATTTCTTCCTCAAATTAAGGCCGGTATTTGATATTAGTACACTTCTCTTGGCCAGAAATGCCTTTTATGCCATAGCGAGTCTGTTTTTGATGTCCTCTTTGCTCCGTCCGTCATTGGTTATTTTACTGCCTGGGTAGCAGAATTCCTTAACTTCATTGACTTGGTGACCATCAATCCTGATGTTAAGTTTCTCGCTGTTCTCATTTCTACTACTTCTCATTACCTTCGTCTTTCTCCGATTTACTCTCAAACCATACTGTGTACTCATTAGACTGTTCATTCCGTTCAGCAGATCATTTAATTCTTCTTCACTTTCACTCAGGATAGCAATGCCATCAGCGAATCGTATCATTGATATCCTTTCACCTTGTATTTTAATTCCACTCCTGAACCTTTCTTTTTTTTTCCATCATTGCTTCCTCGATGTACAGATTGAAGAGTAGGGGCGAAAGGCTACAGCCTTGTCTTACACCCTTCTTAATACGAGCACTTCGTTCTTGATCGTCCACTCTTATTATTCCCTCTTGGTTGTTGTACATATTGTATATAACCCGTCTCTCCCTATAGCTTACCCCTACTTTTTTCAGAATCTCCAACAGCCTGCACCATTTTATATTGTCGAACGCTTTTTCCAGGTCGACAAATCCTATGAAAGTGTCTTGATTTTTCTTTAGCCTTGCTACCATTATTAGCCGTAGCGTCAGAATTGCCTCTCTCGTCCGTTCACTTCTCCTACAGCCAAACTGATCGTCACCTAGCGCATTCTCAATTTTCTTTTCCATTCTTCTGTATATTATTCTTGTAAGCAGCTTCGATGCATGAGCTGTTAAGCGGATTGTGCGATAATTCTCGCACTTGTCAGTTCTTGCCGTCTTCGGAATTGTGTGGATGATGCTTTTCCGAAAGTCAGATGGTATGTCGCCAGACTCATATATTCTACACACCAACGTAAATAGTCGTTTTGTTGCCACTTCCCCCAATGATTTTAGAAATTCTGATGGAATGTTATCTATCCCTTCTGCCTTATTTGACCGTAAGTCCTCCAAAGCTCCTTTAAATCCCGATTCTAATACAACCTATGACTCCAACTGCACACGCCCCACACCATTACGCAGCCTCCACCAGCTTTAACAGTCCCCTGCTGACATGCGGGGTCCATGTATTCATGAGGTTGTCTCCATACCCATACACGTCCATCCGTTCGATACAATTTGAAACGAGACTCGTCCGACCTGGCAACATGTTTCCAGTCATCAGCACTCCAATGTCTGTGTTGACGGGCCCAGGCGAGGCGTAAAGCTTTGTGTCGTGCAGACATTCAAGGCACACAAGTGGGCCTTCGGTTCCGAAAGCCCATATCGATGATGTTTCGTTGAATGTTTCGTACGCTGACACTTGATGATGGCCCAGCATTGAAATCTGTTACGTTAAACGATTCTCTTCAATTATCGTTGGTCCCATTCTTGTAGGATCTTTTTCTGGCGACAGCGATGTCGGAGATTCGATGTTTTACCGGGTTTCAGATATGCACGGTGCACTCGTGAAGTAGTTGTACGGGAAAACCCCCACTTCATCGTTACCTCGGAGATGCTGTGTCCCATAGCTCGTGCGCCGACTATAACACCACGTTCAAACTCACTTAAATCTTGATAACCTGCCACTGTAGCAGCAGTAACCGATCTAACAGTCTATGGACGGTGAGTCTCTGAAATGTGTTGTAGTCCTTCTCTTCTCTGTTGTATAATTATGTCACGGCTTTTGCTTTGCATGCCAACAATTACGATGGCGACTTCGCCTATCTGAGGTGCATTAAATAGGCGTTAAACTACAACTTGTCATTATACAGTAATGCAGATTACGATTCGTTACTTGTCGAGTAACATTTCCATTTTATAATAAATACAGACATCGAATAAAACTAAAAATAAGTTGTTAATACGAGGATCTAAACAGCAACTTGACAGTTAAGACACAAAGGAATTACACACAATGGCTGCAAGTGGCCGTTGATTTGTAATCGAAATCTAGAATTTATTTCTTTTACTGAAAAAAATGAATTTTAAAGTTCACATTTAGGAAAAACTCAAATTCTATAGTTAATTATCCAAAGTTAGACTTGCAAAATTCTAGAGTTTCCTGCAACTGTAAGTATCGTTTGTATGCTGTGCAAAATTCATTGAAGCATCTCGCTTACTATTGAAGTGTGCTGTGCGTACTGTAAGACCTTCGGTACACACACCATCAGATTATTTGAGTCGTCGCTCTAACGAAGTACGCGAGTGTCAGCAATATGTCTCGTGGTCTTATCGTGGCGTGTTTATCTTCTGCCGTTAGGTCAGACGATAGAAATGCCACTTGCACGCTTAGAGTAGCAGATTGACGGTGACCAACTTTAAACAGAACTTGATTAATTTTCGCAGACATTTATTAAAATAATAAAAGGCATAAATCTTTTATAACTTGATTCTGGATGCTATTTACAATTGACAATCTTAAGCCCTTGATCTTGGTACGTTAATCTTATTCTCACATATCTCTGATACTTGACAAAGTGTCTATTCATTTATCTTCATGGCTCTGTACAGGAATATAGTAATCTTATTAGGCGCAGACTGAAACTTGACTATAGACTGGTACAGACAAATGTAGACTGTTACAGACAGGTGCAGATAAATGCAGACTCGTACAGACTAATCCTGACTGACTAACCGGAGGTCTGTACACTCGTTATAATACCTCGAGCATTCAGCTGTCACTGCACGAGTGTCATCTGCAAGGAGAAAAGGTTCTACGTTAGCAGTAATCTCATTGGCTGCGTTACACATTAACACGCGTATCGGCGGAAGCAGAATTTGGTCCATCTCTAAGACAGCGCCATCTCGTAGTGCGGAGACAGACGAGCGCTGCGCCTGCGCTGTTGTGCTTAGCGGGGTGCGCTCTAGTGGGAAAGTTGTGTACGCGCTGACTACGCGGAACTATGCACACAACATGAAGAAAAGTGTACCTATAGCAACAAATGCACCCAATGGTAAGTGCAAAAATGATGAAATTTCACATGTAAAAAAAATTTGTTTTGCTATCTTTTTGAACTTCCACAGCTGTGAGTGTGAATCCTGAATGCTTCCTGGGCATGCTGACAAAGTTTTATGAACTTATTTGTAAAAGTATAGACAGTGGAAATTAAAATGTCCTGTGGTGCCTCTGTTGCTCCAAGTCTGCCCGTTTGACGTTCTGGCCCCCTTAACGAAGGCAGTGAGCTTCTTCGATGGCAGTGCACAATCCCAGACAGCCGACTCCGCAAAGTAGTTCTCTGATTCTTTCGGTTCGGATGTCAACAACTACTCTCGCTTCAGTGAGTAGACTGTTTAGGTTTTTATGTTGTTAACGTCACGTAGCGCTCTGTATGAAAATCGCTGACTGCGCTATGTGCAGTCTGTGGCTGGTTCGCATTGTTGTAATATTCGCTTGTGCACTGTTGGGCATTTGGATGTGAACAGCGCGTAGCGTTACGCAGTTGGAGGTGAGGCGCCAGCAGTGGTGGATGTGAGGAGAGGGATGGCAGAGTTTTGAGAGCGGACGATCTGGACGTGTGTCTGTCAGAGAAAGGAAATTTGTAAGACTGGATGTCATGAACTGATATAGATATTATGACTTCTGAACACTATTAAGATAGATTGTTTGTTCTCTATCAAAATCTTTCGTTTGCTAACTATGCCTATCAGTAGTTAGAATATTTTATTTAGCTGGCAGTATTGGCGCTCGCTGTATTGCAGTAGTTCGAGTAACGAAGATTTTTGTGAGGTAAGAATTCATGAAAGGTTTAGGTTATTGTTAGTCAGGGCCATTGTTTTGTAGGGATTATTGAAAGTCAGATTACGTTACGCTAAAAAAAAATATTGTGTGTCCGTTTAGTGTTGATCAGAATAAGTAAAGAGAGAAATGTCTAAGTACGTTCAGTCCTGCGCAGCTGTTTGAAAATCAAATAACGGAAGGGGTTTATCAGCACTGTGATTCATTAATTTTCCTAAGGGGACGTTTCAACAGTTGATGATACCGATGGATTTTGTACGGATAGCATCGGAGGGTACGCCTCAGTGCCAACCAAACAGTAGTGTATGGAATGCCGGTGCGACGTGCGGCTGCACGAGCGCTGACTTCCCCGTGCATAGACGAACCCGCTACGGTCTCCATTTCTTCCTGAACTGTCTCAGCAGCATTACGCCTTGTGTTCGGTCGGCCACTACGTGGTCTATCGTCTAAACAACAATGGGCTTCTAACTTTGAAATCATTCTCGCCACAGCTGCAGTTGTCAACGGACCTTTACCCGTTCGAATCCCCTTCCTGTGGCGATAGGATCGTAACGCTGAACTAGCACGTACCCCATTCTGATAACACAGCTTCACTAAAAGCGCCTTTTCAGGTAACATCGACATGCTGCGACTACTGGCGCATCTGATTCTCTCTCTTTTTTTTCTTTATTGTTATTTTAAAAACCTGTTTACAGGCAGGCCAGCAGCAGCATACTACGCCGTTCTTTGGCCACAGAGAAACACAAAAGATACAAATGAAGACAATTAGAGAAAAAAAACGGTGGACATATAAACGGAGACAAACACTTTTTAAAATACATGGAGCCGTTCACGGGCGTAGAGTCCAAGATAAAATTTGTTCAGACACTTGGACAAACACATACACGAAAACTGTCACACGCAAACGTAGGTGCACAAAACGAATAACACTGAACCACTTAAGCACAAACGACGGCACACAAAGAAACACGAGGCGTTGATCTCCGGCGCGCGAATGTTCACTAAGTGTGTACGAGTCCGGGGACCTGCCAAGAGAGGTGGAGAGGGTGGGAGAGGGAGCGGGTAGAGCAGAGATGCCACGAGCAGTGGAGATAGGGGGGAGGGAGGAAGGGGGAGGCGAAGCCTGGGGGAAGAGGGGTGGAGGAAGAGGGGGGGGAGGAGAGAGAAGGAAGGCAGGGTACCCAAAGGAAAAGACACAGGATGTGGGAGGGGAGGATCAAAGTTGATAGGAGGGGTAGATAGAGGGGAGGAAGACATCATCAGGGAGGGGGAGCTGGTGGAAGCCACCTTGGGAGAGAGTAAGGAGGGTGAAGAGATGGAGACTTTGTGGGACGTAGGAATACAGGCGCGGCAGAGGGCGGGGGTGGGAAAGGATGGGCGAGACAAGCGGGTAAGGAGGATCGAGTTTACAGGAGGTGTACAGGATCCGTATCCTTTCAAGGAAAAGGAGGAGGTGGGGGAACGGAATGAGGCCATACAGGATCCACGTGGGGGAGGGGAGACGGATACGATAGGCGAGGCGGAGAGCATGGCGTTCAAGGATCTGAAGGGATTTATAAAAGGTAGGGGGAGCAGAGATCCAGGCCGGATGGGTGTAACAAAGGACAGGGTGGATGAGGGATTTATAGGTGTGGAGTATGGTGGAGGATCCAGACCCCACGTACGGCTGGAAAGGAGCTTGAGGAGATGGAGTCGGGAGCATGCCTTGGCTTGGATGGTCCGGAGATGGGGGGTCCAGGAGAGGCGACGGTCGAGGGTCGAGGGTGACGCCAAGGTACTTAAGGGTGGGGGTGAGGGCGATAGGATGGCCATAGATGGTTAGATAGAAATCGAGGAGGCGGAAGGAAGGGGTGATTTTGCCTACAATGATCGCCTGAGTTTAGGAGGGATTGACCTTGAGCAACCACTGTTTGCACCAAGCAGTGAACCGGTCAAGATAGGATTGGAGAAGGTGGGGGAGCGCTGCAGGGTGGGGGCAAGGGCAAGGAAGGCGGTGTCATCGGCAAACTGGAGAAGGTGCACAGGGGGTGACGGCAGCGGCAAGTCCGCCATATACGAAAGGTACAGAAGGGGGGAGAGGACGGAGCCTTGGGGCACACCGGCGGAGGGAAAAAAGGTGTAGGAATCCGTGTTATGGATGGTGACGTAGGAAGGACGGTGGGAGAGAAAGGAGCCGATCAGATGGGCGTTGTTAAATGGAAGGGCGAAGGTTTGGAGCTTGAAGAGGAGATGGGAATGCCATACGTGGTCATAGGCCCATTCGAGGTCCAGGGAGAGGAAGACTGCGGAGCGACGAGAATTAAGCTGCTCGGAAAGGAGATGAGTGAGGTGAAGGAGGAGGTCATCGGAAGAGAAGGACGGCTGAAAGCCACACTGGGTAACGGGAAGGAGGCGGTGCTGGCAGAGATGTTGGTGGATGCGTCGGGTGAGGATGGATTCCAGAACCCTGTTGAAGACCGAGGTAAAGCTGATGGGATGGTAGGAAGAGATGGTGGACAGGGGTTTACCAAGTTTAAGGAACATCAGGATACGGGAGGTTTTCCACAGGTCGGGGTAGTAGCCAGTGGACAGGACTACATTGTATAGCCTGGCCAGGGTGGAGAGGAAAGAGACAGGAGTTTCACGAAGGTAGCGGTAGGTGACACGATCGTGACCAGGAGCGGTGTTACGTTTTGTGCGGAGTGTAGCAATGAGATCCTGTGTAGTGATAGGGGCATTGAGTTCCGTGATTCTCTCTCTCATTACAACTCCTTTTATACACGATTGTCATGTGCAATCACTGACGTTTTGCTGTCCAGCGCCATCTGTCGGACATTTTTATTTTTGTTCTAATAAAACCCCATGTCATTCCAAGCATGTGTGTCAATTTTTACCCCTCTATCTACATTATTCCGTGGTTTATTAAGTTTTCAAATTTATACTGACTTTTTGATCACCTGGTAGTTCTCTGAATCTTTCGGTTCGCACATGAGCAACTACCCTCGCTCACAGGCCTTCAGTGTTTTCACGTTTTCCCCTGTCTAAGGTTGTTCCTATGAGGAAAGAGGTTTTCTATCGACGATGAGGTGACGAGGTTCAGTGTGCCGGCAAAAATAGGTGGTGGGACACTTGTCTGACGAAGCCATCGGAGAGCTCGTCCCTCGGCTCAAAGAGTGCGTTGAGAACGGAGGCGGCTACGGCGAAAAATAGTGTTTGACGTCCGTCAGTGAATTTGTAAATTTTTCGTGTCTATATTACGATTTAGATTGTTAAACAGTTGAGTTATGGATACGCTGGTCGTGTTTCAGGCCAGGGCCGCTTCCACTGGACGGCGCTGGTGGTGTGCGGCTTCTGCCTGATGACGCTGCTCTTCGAGTCGCTGGCGGCAGCCTACGTCACGCCGGCCGCCCAGTGCGACTTCCAGATGTCGTCCTTCGAGAAGGGTTTCCTCAGCGGCTCCATCTACATAGGTTAGTCACAACAGAGCCTCGAGTCGACGGGGAGAGGCGGGGGTGAAATGGGGGGAGGGATGGGAACACCATGTGACTAACGCGGGAAGACAACTGCAATAGTTTCAGGCAGTGATCCATCTGAATCCAGACTAAAAGTTGGAACAGTCTGATACTACACCCCCCCCCCCCCCCCCAACTGGACAATCCCTGCAGGTCCATGTCTGCGACTACAGCTTCTGTTGGAACCAGTGGTACGCATACACCAATTCTGCACGGTAGAATCTAGCAGCACCGTAGGCCGCGCAGTGGAAGCGGCTGGTGTCGTGAAGCAGCAGCTACACAGATTATTTGTTTACTACACTGGTGGCCATTAAAATTGCTACACCACGAAGATGACGTGCTACAGACGCGAAATTTAACCGACAGGAAGAAGATGCTGTGATATGCAAATGATTAGCTTTTCAGAGCATTCACACAAGGTTGGCGCCGGTGGCGACACCTACAACGTGCTGACATGAGGAAAGAATCCAACCGATTTCTCATACACCAACAGCAGTTGACCGGCGTTGCCTGGTGAAACGTTGTTGTGATGCCTCGTGTAAGGAGGAGAAATGCGTACGATCACGTGTCCGACTTTGATAAAGGTCGGGTTGTAACCTATCGCGATTGCGGTTTATCGTATCGCGACAGCGCTGATCGCGTTGGTGGAAATCCAATGACTGTTAGCGGAATATAGAATCGCTGCGTTCAGGAGGATAATACGGAACGCCGTGCTGGATCCCAACGGCCTCGTATCACTAGCAGTCGAGATGACAGGCATCTCATCCACATGGCTGTAACGGATCGTGCAGCCACGTCTCGTTCCCTGAGTCAACAGATGGGGACGTTTGCGAGACAACAACCACCTGCACGAACAGTTCGACGACGTTAGCAGCAGCACGGACTATCAGCTCGGAGGCCATGGCTACAGTTACCCTTGACGCTGCATCACACACAGGAGCGCCTGCGATGTGCACGAATGGCAAAACGTCATTTTTTCGGATGAATCCAGGTTCTGTTTACAGCATCATGATGGTCGCATCTGTGTTTGGCGACATCGCGGTGAACGCACATTGGAAGCGTGTATTGGTCATCGCCATACTGGCGTATCACCCAGCGTGATGGTATGGGGTGCCATTGGTTACACGTCTCGGTCACCTCTTGTTCGCATTGACGGCACTTTGAACAGTGGACGTTATTTCATATGTGTTACGACCCGTGGCTCTACACTTCATTCGATCCCTGCGAAACCCGACGTTTCAGCAGGATAATGCACGACTGCATGTTGCAGGTCCTGTACCGGCCCTTCTGGATACAGAAAATGTTCGACTGCTGCCCTGGCCAGCACATTCTTCAGATCTCTCACCAATTGAAAACGTCTGGTCAATGGTGGTCGCGCAACTGGCTCGTCACAGTACGCCAGTCACTACTCTTGATGAACCGTGGTATCGTGTTGAAGGTGCATGGGCAGCTGTACCTGTACATTCCATCCAAGCTCTGTTTGACTCAATGCCCAGGCGTATTAAGGCCGTTATTACGGCCAGAGATGGTTGTTCTGGGTACTCATTTCTCACGATCTATGCACCCGAATTGCGTGAAATTATGTAATCACATGTTAGTTCTAGTATAATATATTTGTCCAATGAATACCCGTTTATCATCTGCATTTCTTCTTGGTGTAGCAATTTTAATGGCCAGTAGTGTATTTTAGTCACATTGCCAGAAGACAAGAGGCTGTGGAAAGAACAACGAAAGACGGAGAAGTCGACGGCCGAAGACATAGAGGTTGCACATGGCCACGGTGGATAGATCAGATTTAGAGCTTTCCCAGAATAGGCTTGAAGCAACCAAGTCACTATTGCCAAGAGAGAACTTCGTGGAAGCAGGACGTCAAGGGGTTACCATGTCATGCCACTGCTTCTTTGTGTAACGTTAGACCAAGGAGAGCTTGTTCGGCGACATCCACGTCCCTGAACCAACAGTACCCCGCGTACCCAGCTGGTCTTCCACCCTAGTAATGACAGCCCTGACATTGCTTAAGTTTGGTGATTGGGAGGAGGGGGAAGGGACCCTTGTTTCCAAAGTGACCAAGCCATTATCTACGAGGGACGTTTCATAAATAACGCACATAAATTTCTTTTACTTACGCATTCGTTTTCTTCGATATCTGTTTACACTCCTACAGCATAGTTTCCCTGCTTCTCTACCACAGTATCCCAGTGTCTCAGAAGCTCTATTATTCCGTTCAAAAATTGGTTCAAGTGGCTCTGAGCACTATGGGACTTAACATCTGAGGTAATCAGTCTCCTAGACTTAGAACTACAGGGCTATTACAAATGATTGAAGCAATTTCATAAATTCACTGTAGCTCCATTCATTGACATATGGTCACGACACACTGCAGATACATAGAAAAACTCATAAAGTTTTGTTCGGCTGAAGCCGCACTTCAGGTTTCTGCCGTCAGAGCGCTCGAGAGCGCAGTGAGACAAAACGGCGACAGGAGCCGAGAAAGCGTATGTAGTGCTTAAAATGCACTCACATCAGTCAGTCATAACAGTGCAACGACACTTCAGGACGAAGTTCAACAAAGATCCACCAACTGCTAACTCCATTCGGCGATGGTATGCGCAGTTTAAAGCTTCTGGATGCCTCTGTAAGGGGAAATCAACGGGTCGGCCTGCAGTGAGCGAAGAAACGGTTGAACGCGTGCGGGCAAGTTTCACGCGTAGCCCGCGGAAAATTGCCTCATGCCACAACTGGAGTCCGACAGCGCCGACTTCATCTTTCAACAGGATGGTGCTCCACCGCACTTCCATCATGATGTTCGGCATTTCTTAAACAGGAGATTGGAAAACCGATGGATCGGTCGTGGTGGAGATCATGATCAGCAATTCATGTCATGGCCCCCACGTACTCCCGACTTAACCCCATGCGATTTCTTTCTGTGGGGTTATGGGAAAGATTCAGTGTTTAAACCTCCTCTACCAAGAAACGTGCCAGAACTGCGAGCTCGCATCAACGATGCTTTCGAACTCATTGATGGGGACATGCTGCGCCAAGTGTGGGAGGAACTTGATTATCGGCTTGATGTCTGCCGAATCACTAAAGGGGCACATATCGAACGTTTGTGAATGCCTAAAAAAACTTTTTGAGTTTTTGTATGTGTGTGCAAAGCATTTTGAAAATATCTAAAATAATAAAGTTATTGTAGAGCTGTGAAATCGCTTCAATCATTTGTAATAACCATGTACTTAAACCTAACTAACCTTAGGACATCACGCACATCCATGCCCGAGCAGGATTCGAACCTGCGACCGTAGTGGTCGCGCGGTGCCGGACTAAAGCGCCTAGAACCGCTCGGCCACACCACCCGACTATTATTCCGTCCAGGACACCACTTCTGATCATATTTCGCATGGCTTTGGTGACGGTGGTAGAAAGCCCTTCCAGAGAGATAACAATGTCCACGCAGACGGGTTTTTGGGAACGTGTCGAAGCCTGGTGGACACACTTCCCAGCGTATTCGCGATATTTTTTGGGCTACAACTTTGCCGATTTGCCTTGTAGTTGAGAATGAGGGACCCAGCCTCGGTTGGTTGGTTGGTTTGTGGGATTAAAGGGACGAGACTGCTACGGTCATCTGTCCCCGACCCAGCCTCAGGTCGGTTTGTGTGCACCTTTCTGCACAGGTTTTGCATGAAGCTACGACAATACACTGCTGTCACACTTGTTTCACATGAGACTCTTTCATGATGATTCCTTGCTGATGAGAACAAAGAAGTATGATTTGCTTGAGCGTTGATCCAGCACGTCGAAATTGTTTTGGACGTGAGGAATCTGAAGCTCTCCACACAGTGGACTGTGAATTCAACTCCTGTTCAGAGTCACTAATCCAAGTTTCATCACTAACGACAATTCGACACAAGAATCCTTGACTTTTACAATCGATTCGTTGTTTGAGCAAGATTGCAATGGCGAGGCGTTTCTGCTTCTCTTAAGCAGTCAGGCAATGTCGCACCCACCTCGCAGAAATTTTTGTCTTTAGTTATTTCTCAGAATACGGAATACTGATGCTCGGGAAATTGCCGTGGCTTCAGAGAGTTCCTCACAAGTTGCATTGCAGTCTTCGTTGAGAGCATCTGCCACCAGGTTCACACTTCGTTCATCTTTTGACATTCTTGGTCTTCCGGATCTTGGGTTATCATCCTTGCTCATACCACCACCACGAAAAACGGTTAACCCAAAACGTAACTGTACTATAGTCCACTGTAAACTCACCATAAACTTCAATTAACATACTATGCATTTCTGTCTGGTTTTTGCCACGTACGGTTTCGATCCTGACCTCTGGTGTTCAACAGTCACAGTACCTGAGACCCCTGCAGGGTCCATTTCTACCCCGTACAATTTTACACAGCGAAGAAACCAAAACACCTACTTCTTCCTCAGCATCTCGAGTATATCTGACGTAATTTTCATTCTTTTTGCATCAAACAATCTACAGTAATATGAACCTGTGCATTGTTTATGAAATGTCTCCCGTATCACGCTAATTGAAAATATTCCTCCTAACACACATACACCTCATCCCACATTAGGAAAAGCAACAGAGAGTAAACTTAGGGCAAGTTCTCGATACAGCTAAACATCAGTCTACAAATGTATCAGGACTCCAAGGTATTTGGAGTTTTAAGCAACTCTGTTTCAACGATCTCATCATGAATCTGCCAAAAGGGAGTAAAATATCAGTCCAAATTGACCTCCATTTTTTGTAAAATCTGTGTGTCAAATACATAAACGAATTTTCTTACAAAATGATATCGAGAGTCATAGAACATTGAGTAAATTTAATGTCAGGCAGCATGTGAAGGTTGCTGAGTGTGGACGCGTTACTCCTGTAACCGAAATTGCAGATCTGAAGATCGTTCTAGAGGAACTGAAACCGGTCAGGTGAATAAACATTTTGCAGTCAAGACGGATTTTAAGTAACATTGTAGAAAAAGTGATTGAGGTATCCTTGCAGACATTATGTCTGTTTTTGCAAATAATGGTTGATTCACCTATCAGAGACTGCAGGGAACAAGGAAGAAGAGAATAGTCGTCATTTTACGAATCACTGATAAAAGCAAATGATTGTGTGCCGCCGGCCGGAGTGGCCGAGCGGTTCTAGGCGCTACAGTCTGGAACCGCGCGACCGCTACGGTCACCGGTTCGAATCCTGCCTCAGGCATGGATGTGTGTGATGTGCTTATGTTAGTTAGGTTTAAGTAGTTCTAAGTTCTAGGGTACTGATGACCTCAGCAGTTAAGTCGCATAGTGCTCAGAGCCATTCGAACCATTTGATTGTGTGCCCCCACAGTGACTGGTCCGACTTTGTCAGAAGCCATAGGATGTGGAACGCTACTGCCATAACTAACTGGGTCATTAGCGAGACCTGGAACGCCTAATCAAAATTAACGAGAGCTCAAGTCAAAAACCTCCCCTACCGAATGATTGATAACTCTCGTTTCTGGTCACCTGTACCATGGATTCCCACCGTAATTTAAGTTATAGGATGGAGTAGTGTCGAAGGCGGCTGACGGGTTGGCCACTAGACGTGGTGTCCTCCACCAAAAGTAACGCCATCTCCAACCAGAGTCACACAAGGAGCTGGAGAACAGTGCGCTCCAGCAGAGGTATGGGGCCCCTGCGTTGTCCCAGAGTTGAGCTGACCCCGCTGCTTTCCCAGAGCCGTCGCACGAGAGCGCCCCCACAGAGCCGCCTTCTCTCTCTCTACTCCCCGAACTTCACATAAACTATCATTCGCGAACGGCAAGGCTCTCTTAATGCCTGGTCAACAAGACTGCTAAACTCCCACATAGCAAAAGTTTTATCATGCCGCCAGTGCTTTGGGTTTCTGTGAACATAGTTCCCAAAATCTCCATTGCGGACCCGGGACAGCAGGTGGTCAAATGTTTATCAAGGAAGAACGCGAAACAGCCGTATGTATTTGAGAAGTTCTGCGAAAAATTCTCATTTTTCAAAGATTTTTATTACAGCCAATCTACGGTTCTCCTGCATCTGTGAGTCCTACAAAGCAGCCTGCTATTTCCTATTTTGGTAGTTTATTGCGGGCAGCCAATATAGCTCTTTCCCGCGTTTTTTCTACGGCATAAGCGGCCACCTCTAAGTTTTCTATGTTTTCCTTTTTATCCGAACTGGTGTGATTCCCAAATATTTGAGCAGTTCTCAAGAATTGGTTACACTAGTGTTCTGTACACGGCCTCTACACGAACTAGTGTGGTTCCCAAATATGTGAGCAGTGCTCAAGAATTGCTCACACTAGTGTTCTGTACACGGTCTCTACACGAACTGGTGTGGTTCCCAAATATGTCAGCAGTGCTCAAGAATTGCTCACACTAGTGTTCTGTACACGGCCTCTACACAAACTGGTGAGGTTCCCAAATATTTGAGCAGTTCTCAAGAATTGGTTACACTAGTGTTCTGTACACGGCCTCTACACGAACTGGTGAGGTTCCCAAATATTTGAGCAGTGCTCAAGAATTGCTCACACTAGTGTTCTGTACACGGTCTCTACACGAACTGGTGTGGTTCCCAAATATGTCAGCAGTGCTCAAGAATTGCTCACACTAGTGTTCTGTACACGGCCTCTACACAAACTGGTGAGGTTCCCAAATATTTGAGCAGTTCTCAAGAATTGGTTACACTAGTGTTCTGTACACGGCCTCTACACGAACTGGTGAGGTTCCCAAATATTTGAGCAGTTCTCAAGAATTGGTTACACTAGTGTTCTGTACACGGCCTCTACACGAACTGGTGAGGTTCCCAAATATTTGAGCAGTTCTCAAGAATTGGTTACACTAGTGTTCTGTACACGGCCTCTACACGAACTGGTGAGGTTCCCAAATATTTGAGCAGTTCTCAAGAATTGGTTACACTAGTGTTCTGTACACGGCCTCTACACAGACTGGTGAGGTTCCCAAATATTTGAGCAGTACTCAAGAATTGCTCACACTAGTGTTCTGTACATGGTCTCTACACAAACTGGTGTGGTTCCCAAATATGTGAGCAGTGCTCAAGAATTGGTCACACTAGTGTTCTGTAGACGGCCTCTACACGAACTGGTGTGGTTCCCAAATATTTGAGCAGTTCTCAAGAATTGGTTACACTAGTGTTCTGTACACGGCCTCTACACGAACTGGTGTGGTCCCCAAATATGTGAGCAGTGCTCAAGAATTGGTCACACTAGTGTTCTGTACACAGTCTCTACACGAACTGGTGTGGTTCCAAAATATGTGAGCAGTACTCAAGAATTGGTCCCACTTGTGTTCTGTACACAGTCTCTACACGAACTGGTGTGGTTCCCAAATATTTGAGCAGTTCTCAAGAATTGGTCACACTAGTGTTCTGTACACAGTCTCTACACGAACTGGTGTGGTTCCCAAATATTTGAGCAGTTCTCAAGAATTGGTCACACTAGTGTTCTGTACACAGTCTCTACACGAACTGGTGTGGTCCCCAAATATGTGAGCAGTGCTCAAGAATTGGTCACACTAGTGTTCTGTACACAGTCTCTACATGAACTGGTGTGGTTCCAAAATATGTGAGCAGTGCTCAAGAATTGCTCACACTAGTGTTCTGTACACGGTCTCTACACGAACTGGTGTGGTTCCCAAATATGTCAGCAGTGCTCAAGAATTGCTCACACTAGTGTTCTGTACACGGCCTCTACACAAACTGGTGAGGTTCCCAAATATTTGAGCAGTTCTCAAGAATTGGTTACACTAGTGTTCTGTACACGGCCTCTACACGAACTGGTGAGGTTCCCAAATATTTGAGCAGTTCTCAAGAATTGGTTACACTAGTGTTCTGTACACGGCCTCTACACGAACTGGTGAGGTTCATAAATATTTGAGCAGTTCTCAAGAATTGGTTACACTAGTGTTCTGTACACGGCCTCTACACGAACTGGTGAGGTTCCCAAATATTTGAGCAGTTCTCAAGAATTGGTTACACTAGTGTTCTGTACACGGCCTCTACACGGACTGGTGAGGTTCCCAAATATTTGAGCAGTACTCAAGAATTGCTCACACTAGTGTTCTGTACATGGTCTCTACACAAACTGGTGTGGTTCCCAAATATGTGAGCAGTGCTCAAGAATTGGTCACACTAGTGTTCTGTAGACGGCCTCTACACGAACTGGTGTGGTTCCCAAATATTTGAGCAGTTCTCAAGAATTGGTCACACTAGTGTTCTGTACACAGTCTCTACACGAAATGGTGTGGTTCCCAAATATGTGAGCAGTGCTCAAGAATTGCTCACACTAGTGTTCTGTACACAGTCTCTACACAAACTGGTGTGGTTCCCAAATATTTGAGTAGTTCTCAAGAATTGGTCACACTAGTGTTCTGTACACAGTCTCTACACGAACTGGTGTGGTTCCCAAATATTTGAGCAGTTCTCAAGAATTGGTCACACTAGTGTTCTGTACACAGTCTCTACACGAACTGGTGTGGTTCCCAAATATTTGAGCAGTTCTCAAGAATTGGTCACACTAGTGTTCTGTACACAGTCTCTACACGAACTGGTGTGGTCCCCAAATATGTGAGCAGTGCTCAAGAATTGGTCACACTAGTGTTCTGTACACGGCCTCTACACGAACTGGTGTGGTTCCCAAATATTTGAGCAGTTCTCAAGAATTGGTCCCACTTGTGTTCTGTACACAGTCTCCACACTTTTCTAAAATTCTCCGCATAAACCAAAGTCGCCTTCCCTTAGCACAGTCTTAGCATGCTTGCTACATTTCATATCGCTATGCAACGTTACGCCTAAGTATTTAATCGACAAGACAATGTCAAGCAACACACTACTGATGCTGTACTCAAACATTAAGGACTTGTTTTTCCCACACACTTGCATTAAATTACAATTTCTGCTTTCAGAGCAAGCTGTCTGCACTGTCGGCAGCCATGATGCCACCCGCTGGCTTTGTATTGCTGTTGGCAGGCATGATCCTGAGCTCCCACCTGTGGGGCTTCGTGGCGGACACGCGGGGTCGCCGGCTGGTGCTGTCGCTGACGCTGGCTGGCAACTGCCTCTGCTCCGTCGCGGCCGCCTTCATGCCCAGCCTTCCCCTCCTCATCTTCATGAGGCTCCTCAATGGCGTCTTGTGAGTCTACCTTCCAACACCACCAAATTTTACTGCCCTGATGCTAAACTCTTACATTGCTACATGTTCGACTGCATTTGGAATGCATACAAAAATACACGTGCACATACACACTGTACCCTGTCATCGCCTCTGCACGTAGATACCGCACACTCATCGTAGATTTCCATAGGTATGTGGTGCCTGTCGTCTACTCACGGTATATGCTATTCCAATGAATTGCAGGGCGAAGATTTATGTGTACATAGAGCTGATGCGCAATAGTGTTCCACATCTATTCCATTGGGTCGACATCAGGAGAATTTGGTCGTCAATGCATCACTGTGAGCACAGTATCATGCTGCTCAAACCGCTGTAGCATGATTGTGGTTGTGTAACACAGAAGTACGTCTTTCTCTAAGATTCCACGACGTCACAGAAAATATCAAGCATCAAAGGCGTGGATGGTCCGTAGATACAGATGATCATGTAGTACACAGCTGTAATGGTGCCCTTCGTTACTACCACAGGTAAATTGCACGGATGATGATGGTATACTGCAAACTCACCTTCCACCTCGTATAATAAGGAACATAATTCATCCAACCAGATGACAGATCTCCATTGACGCACAGTCCAACGTCAATGATCCCGTGCCCACTGCAGTGGTAACTGACGACGTCATTGGCTCAACATGGGAACATGTAGGGCTCATTGGCAGCAGAGCTCCATGTTTGGTCGTGTATGCTGAATGGCGTGCTCTGAAACACATCTGCCTGCACCATCACTGTACTCTGTCATCAGGTCTGCCATCGACCTGTAGAAAAGAGGGCAAACCTCCAAACTGCACGTTCCATGAGGAGTTATAGATTTCCGCACCATTATTCAACCAGTTTCCACGGACGTTGACAACAGCAGCCACACCTCCGGCCGACCAGCTTCACCATTTCCGGTATGCTCGTTCCCAGGTTCTGTGGCACTTTGTCAAAGTCGGTTGTGGCAGTGGGATTAGATTCGATTAGATTCAGTTTTCGTCCATTATACACATAAATGAGATGTTTCTCATGTGTGTGGAGCACGTCGGAAAGTATAAAATACTAAACATACACTCCTGGAAATGGAAAAAAGAACTCATTGACACCGGTGTGTCAGACCCACCATACTTGCTCCGGACACTGCGAGAGGGCTGTACAAGCAATGATCACACGCACGGCACAGCGGACACACCAGGAACCGCGGTGTTGGCCGTCGAATGGCGCTAGCTGCGCAGCATTTGTGCACCGCCGCCGTCAGTGTCAGCCAGTTTGCCGTGGCATAAGGAGCTCCATCGCAGTCTTTAACACTGGTAGCATGCCGCGACAGCGTGGACGTGAACCGTATGTGCAGTTGACGGACTTTGAACGAGGGCATATAGTGGGCATGCGGGAGGCCGGGTGGACGTACCGCCGAATTGCTCAACACGTGGGGCGTGAGGTCTCCACAGTACATCGATGTTGTCGCCAGTGGTCGGCGAAAGGTGCACGTGCCCGTCGACCTGGGACCGGACCGCAGCGACGCACGGATGCACGCCAAGACCGTAGGATCCTACGCAGTGCCGTAGGGGACCGCACCGCCACTTCCCAGCAAATTAGGGACACTGTTGCTCCTGGGGTATCGGCGAGGACCATTCGCAACCGTCTCCATGAAGCTGGGCTACGGTCCCGCACACCGTTAGGCCGTCTTCCGCTCACGCCCCAACATCGTGCAGCCCGCCTCCAGTGGTGTCGCGACAGGCGTGAATGGAGGGACGAATGGAGACGTGTCGTCTTCAGCGATGAGAGTCGCTTCTGCCTTGGTGCCAATGATGGTCGTATGCGTGTTTGGCGCCGTGCAGGTGAGCGCCACAATCAGGACTGCATACGACCGAGGCACACAGGGCCAACACCCGGCATCATGGTGTGGGGAGCGATCTCCTACACTGGCCGTACACTACTGGTGATCGTCGAGGGGACACTGAATAGTGCACGGTACATCCAAACCGTCATCGAACCCATCGTTCTACCATTCCTAGACCGGCAAGGGAACTTGCTGTTCCAACAGGACAATGCACGTCCGCATGTATGCCGTGCCACCCAACGTGCTCTAGAAGGTGTAAGTCAACTACACAGGCCAGCATGATCTCCGGATCTGTCCCCCATTGAGCATGTTTGGGACTGGATGAAGCGTCGTCTCACGCGGTCTGCACGTCCAGCACGAACGCTGGTCCAACTGAGGCGCCAGGTGGAAATGGCATGGCAAGCCGTTCCACAGGACTACATCCAGCATCTCTACGATCGTCTCCATGGGAGAATAGCAGCCTGCATTGCTGCGAAAGGTGGATATACACTGTACTAGTGCCGACATTGTGCATGCTCTGTTGCCTGTGTCTATATGCCTGTGGTTCTGTCAGTGTGATCATGTGATGTATCTGACCGCAGGAATGTGTCAATAAAGTTTCCCCTTCCTGGGACAATGAATTCACGGTGTTCTTATTTCAATTTCCAGGAGTGTAGATTATTTTAATATAGTACTTATTTCCCTCGTAATTTGTCAGGAGACTGTCAAAATATGAGAACTGCTAATATTTACAGCATAAATACATTGTCAGAATGAAACGTAGTTATGCACTTTATTTATCATAAACGAAATACCCAATCCTCACTGTTGTGACCAAGCGCTGTCAAATCTGAAATCTGACAGACACTTTCCCTTAAACTGGACTAACAGTACCTGTTAGGATACTGATCTGTAGAGTAAAAGAAATTGCCTGCCAAAAGATCTTTCAAACTCTGCTCAAACTATACTTTTTCTGTAACCAAGTTTCGTATAGTTGCTGGCAATTTACTGAAAATGTGTGTTCCTGAATATTTGACCCCTGTTTAGATCAAAATAAGTGATGTTAGGTCTTTATGTATGTTGTTATTACTCCTAGCATTGCTATAATACAGGGAGTTCCAAAAAGAATACACATATTACAAAGTATTATTTTGTCCAAACTATCGATCGCTGCGGCTCAGCTCTGCTATTGGTGAAACGAATACATAGTCTAGTTTATATTAATAGCCTCTAGATGTTAGTTGTCTTCATTTTTGCTTGGTAACCATCATATGTTTGAAATGGCTACTCCGCAGCAGAAATCATTTTGTGTTCTCGAGTTTGCGAATTGCAATTCCGTGATTACAGTGCAAAGACGTTTCACATTGAGGTACCAAATTCATCCTCCGAATGGGTGGAACATTCGCAGATGGTATCGACAGTTTCTACATACAGGATGTCTATGTAAAGGAATGAGTTCTGGCCGCCCTCGTGTTCCTGATGAAAATGTTGCGCGAATTCAAACTGCTTTCCAACGTAGTCCTTCGAAATCAACTCGTCGTGCCAGTCGGGAGTCACAACTGCCTACAACAACAGTTTGGTGTGTTTTGAGATGTCGGTTGGTTATGAAGCTGCACAAGTTACAGCTGTGACAAGCTCTGCGTCCTGATGACAAGCGGAAACGTGTGGTACGTTGTAACGAGATTCTTGATAATGGTGACAACGATAACACTTTCGCGTGTCAGTGATGAAGTGACTTTCCATGTTAGTGGTCAGGTAAACAAACACAATGTTCGAATTTGGGGCCTACAGAACCCACATGCAGCCACTGAACACGTACGAGATTCGCCCGAAGTCAATGCTTTTTATGCGATATCCCGATCATCTGTTTACGGCCCATTCTTCTTTGAGGGAAACACGATTAACGGTCAGCAGTATCTCGCAATGTTACAAAACTGGTTGTCTCCGAGGCTGCAGGAAGACAACTTCATTTCTGAGCAAGACGGGGCGCCCCTTTGCTGGAGACGCCAAGTGCGTGGATATCTGAATGAAACTCTACTGAACCGTTGGATTGGTCGTAAAGGGCCTGGCGACTTAGCATGTCTCAGCTGGGCTCCACGGTCACCGGATTTGTCACCCTCTGACCTCTTCCTGTGGCGTTTCGTTAAAGAGAACGTTTATGTACCACCACTCCCACAGAACGTGGAAGAGTTGAAGAACCGGATCCGTACTGCCATAACATCAGTGACGAACGACATGCTTGCGCAAGTATGGGAGAAATTTCATTATCGATGTGATATTGTGCATGTCGCTGATGGAGGACATATGGAACATCTGTAATATGAACTTGAGAGGTTCGTAAATATGTGTGTAAAGTCTAATATTCCTGTCTTAAAGTTTAATAAATATATGCATTCTAAATACGTATATTCTTTTTGAAACTCCCTGTATATTGAGCTTTTGGTTTGAAACAGACATATTATTTGCAACAAATTTCATTAGGAAATAAAATATACTGAGAAGCAATGGTTAGGTGACCCAATTCCTTGAACATGTTTCTATATGATGTTCTTCAATTTACACCCCAAATGAGTATTATTACACGCTTTTGTACTCTAAGAATTTTTGTTCCTTTTTACAAGTTATCCAAAATATGACCCCATATGACATAATACAATGTACTAAGCTAAGTGTGCAAGTTATTTTATATTTATATCTCATACATTTGAAATCATTCGCATTGAAAATACAGCCTTGTTTAGCTGTTTCTGCAGTTCTGTGATGTGCCCTTCCAACTGAATTTATTATCAGGCTATATTCCCAGAAATGTAACACCACCAACCCTCTTCTATCTTCAAGTCTTCAGATGTTATACACATGCTGGAAGGAAGTCTTTTTAAAGTTTACTGACAGTGAATTACCTTTAAACCATTTATTAATGTTAGTGAAAATCTGATTAGCAGCCATTTCTAAATCTGTACTTTTGACTTGCTATTTAATCAATGTTTATATCATTTGCCAACAAAATAAACTCAGTATCTGGCAAAGTAACAGACGAGAGGTCATTAATATACACAAGGAAAAGCAATGGACCCAAGATGAAACCTTGAGGAACATCACATATAGTTAATCCCCGATCAGACGAAGACAGATTGATTACTCAACAGGTATTTTGCAGTAACAGCCACTGTATACTGTTGGTTACATAAGACTATAACAATTTTGCAGCACCATCAGTGACTATAATATTCTAATTTACTTAAGAGAATGCTGTGACTCGCACAGTCAAAAACCTTTGACAGGTTATGGAAAATGTCAGTAGTCTCTAATTCGTTATCTAATGAATTAAGTACATTCTGACTTTACGTATGAATAGCCTTCTCTATAACGGAACCCTTAAGGAACCCAAACTGTGACTCTGACAATACCTTATTTGGTCCCAATTTGTGGCCAGTATCATCATTAGAATGGTTCTCCATGCATCTCTGATCTGCTTACATACTTTCCTCACTGTGTCACATACCTGTAGCGCCACCAGGTGGAATTCAGTGTCACAGCGCACTGTGGCCAAATTGCTGTGGCTCGTCAGTGTATGTGTGCGAGGTAAAGGTGAAAAGAAATTTGACAGTGTAATAGGGATCTTTGACAAACCTCGCCTTTCGTCAAATAAGTGTGATCAAATCTAGAGCCTCATCGTAGATTTGGCATAAAAGTCGTTCGTCTTCTGTTCACTGCAATGTGACCGCTTGGAGTGCTGGCATCGTTACAGATACACTCCTGGAAATTGAAATAAGAACACCGTGAATTCATTGTCCCAGGAAGGGGAAACTTTATTGACACATTCCTGGGGTCAGATACATCACATGATCACACTGACAGAACCACAGGCACATAGACACAGGCAACAGAGCATGCACAATGTCGGCACTAGTACAGTGTATATCCACCTTTCGCAGCAATGCAGGCTGCTATTCTCCCATGGAGACGATCGTAGAGATGCTGGATGTAGTCCTGTGGAACGGCTTGCCATGCCATTTCCACCTGGCGCCTCAGTTGGACCAGCGTTCGTGCTGGACGTGCAGACCGCGTGAGACGACGCTTCATCCAGTCCCAAACATGCTCAATGGGGGACAGATCCGGAGATCTTGCTGGCCAGGGTAGTTGACTTACACCTTCTAGAGCACGTTGGGTGGCACGGGATACATGCGGACGTGCATTGTCCTGTTGGAACAGCAAGTTCCCTTGCCGGTCTAGGAATGGTAGAACGATGGGTTCGATGACGGTTTGGATGTACCGTGCACTATTCAGTGTCCCCTCGACGATCACCAGTGGTGTACGGCCAGTGTAGGAGATCGCTCCTCACACCATGATGCCGGGTGTTGGCCCTGTGTGCCTCGGTCGTATGCAGTCTTGATTGTGGCGCTCACCTGCACGGCGCCAAACACGCATACGACCATCATTGGCACCAAGGCAGAAGCGACTCTCATCGCTGAAGACGACACGTCTTCATTCGTCCCTCCATTCACGCCTGTCGCGACACCACTGGAGGCGGGCTGCACGATGTTGGGGCGTGAGCGGAAGACGGCCTAACGGTGTGCGGGACCGTAGCCCAGCTTCATGGAGACGGTTGCGAATGGTCCTCGCCGATACCCCAGGAGCAACAGTGTCCCTAATTTGCTGGGAAGTGGCGGTGCGGTCCCCTACGGCACTGCGTAGGATCCTACGGTCTTGGCGTGCATCCGTGCGTCGCTGCGGTCCGGTCCCAGGTCGACGGGCACGTGCACCTTCCGCCGACCACTGGCGACAACATCGATGTACTGTGGAGACCTCACGCCCCACGTGTTGAGCAATTCGGCGGTACGTCCACCCGGCCTCCCGCATGTCCACTATACGCCCTCGCTCAAAGTCCGTCAACTGCACATACGGTTCACGTCCACGCTGTCGCGGCATGCTACCAGTGTTAAAGACTGCGATGGAGCTCCGTATGCCACGGCAAACTGGCTGACACTGACGGCGGCGGTGCACAAATGCTGCGCAGCTAGCGCCATTCGACGGCCAACACCGCGGTTCCTGGTGTGTCCGCTGTGCCGTGCGTGTGATCATTGCTTGTACAGCCCTCTCGCAGTGTCCGGAGCAAGTATGGTGGGTCTGACACACCGGTGTCAATGTGTTCTTTTTTCCATTTCCAGGAGTGTATTTTACGTCTTGGTAGTGTGTGTTTGTGGTTGTGTGTGTGTGTGTGTGTGTGTTTAATCAGGGCTGCAGAGTTTAGTTGGTGTGGCCCTTCGAATCTTCTTAATAATCTTGCTTTGACTCGGGTGGGGTTGAGCAAATGGCCCAGACCACGCTATTAATCGCGTGCTCATGGGCAGATGGAATGCACTGCAGGCGACTCCATGTGCGCATCTCCGCTACAGCCATCCACCTCAACATCAGGGAATATCCAGGCAGCTTTTCAGCAAGTCAGAGTAGAGGAGGTGGTCACTCTCTAAAATATTTTTTTTCTTGGCTCTCCTTTCTACTTCGCCTATTTTTGAATCTTGGGTGGCACAAGCTAACAAGAGCTTCGTCTTTTTTGCACCTTTTATTAATTTTCTAGTTGTTGGAAGACTAATTCTATTAATTAAGTTATCCAAAAATATAGTTCTTATTGTCCCCATTAGTGTAAAAAATGGTTCAAAAGGCTCTGAGCACCATGGGACTTAACTTCTGAGGTCATCAGTTCCCTAGAACTTAGAACTACTTAAACGTAACTAACCTAAGGACATCACACACATCCATGCCCGAGGCAGGATTCGAACCTGCCACCGTAGCGGCCGCGCGGTCCCAGACTGTAGCGCCTAGAACCGCTCGACCACTCCGGCCGGCCCATTAGTGTACTAAACATTTATTTACTGTTACATATTCCCGCTTCCCAGCTTTATAAATAGCTTCAGATGCTTCTGGAATAATTTTGGTTAATGTGCACTGTGGTATTCGAGCGCTGTATTGTAAACTAGAGTAGCTCTCTCCTGCAACAAGAAATTGCAGTGTTGCGTTGAGCCTGCCTTCTGCAAATATAGCATCTGTCAAGTGAGTATTATACTTTGCAGCATGAGAAGCTACTTTATGGAGCAAATACTGATATGCACTCTCATCCGTTAGTAAGTTATTTATACTCGTATATTAAGACTTGGCGTCCTCCTCTCACAGCTCTGGTAACAAATTTTGCTGAATGCCTTTACTATCTCGACCTAAAGCCCTTGTTTTCCGCCGCTTCTCTTCCAAACGCACACAGAATTCAATTGTGGTTCAAGCAACTGCAGCTCATAACAAGTTCTTGTTTTCGGTCCACCTTGAACTTTCACGAAAATATGATGACAGTGTAATACCCATTTTTAGCGCCACTTCAAACATCTTTATCAGAGACGAATATTTGATGATATTTCTTTGTCAAAGGAGTGTGATAGTGTAATAGAGGCCTTAGAACTGGCAACAGCTACAAGTGTCAACCATTCGTGACACCTCAGGTGACAAATAGACACGCCCCAGTTAATTAAAGCCGCAATTTTATTCCTACTCTGATCTAAAGCTCCCGTTGCACCTGACATCCTGCTGTATTTCATTTCTTAACTAACATTAATTTTATGTCAATGTCTCTATTACTTCACATCTAGATATCCTCCTCAAACTAAAACCGGGTGGTATAGAAACAGTCACGGGCTTAAATTTTTCCGAATGAAATGCCAATGCGTTGTTACGGCGTAAAATAGGACTAAATGGCTCTGAGCACTATGGGACTTACCATCTGAGGTCATCAGTCCCCTAGAAGTTAGAACTACTTAAACCCAACTAACCTAACGACATCCCACACAATCATGGCCAAGGCAGGATTCGAACCTGCGACCGTAGCAGTCGCCCGGTTCCGGACTGAAGCGCCTGGAACCGCTCGGTCACCGCGGCCGGCAAAATAGGACTGAAGTACTTAATTAAAAAGAAAGTTATGCGATTTCAGCGCATATAGCAAATATGCTATACATGGACCCAAAAATACTTTTTATCGTGCTAAAAAAGTGTTCTCAAGGCTTGCTTTGCTGGACTGACAAGCAATATACCGTACATAAATATAAGAGGATTGGAACTTTAATAGTGGCAACTATTTACTTACAACTCGTACAAAATAGATACGTGTTTCAAAGTTTTACTGACCTTCAAAGTAGTCACTAGCATCGTGTATACTGTTCATTTTTGGAACACAACCTACGACCAGCTTAGAGATAGAAGTGGTGACACTTTGTGCAGGACCTGATCATCATTTTGCAGGACATTGCTCAAGCACGTACAGTGCAAGCTGTTACTGATTTGTTTGACTGATGGGGCTGCTAAGTGCTATACCACCTACTGCACACCCCTGACTTAAGCCTTCGTAAGTTCAACTCCATTTCTAACCTGAAGGAAACACTCCATGGCATTCACTTCAGAACTGCTAGAAACTCGTCTGGAAATAGACCGCGCTGCTCTAACTGTCAACACAACTGGCACTGCTAAGAGTATCCTACGACTTCCACATCGCTGGCAACGGGCAATACACAATGCTGGTGACGTATCTATTCAATAGAATTGCGGAGAAGGGGAGTTTGTGGCACAACTTGACTAGAAGAAGGGATCGGTTGGCAGAACATGTTCTGAGGCATGGAGGGATCACCAATTTAGCACTGGAGGGCAGCGTGGGGGGTAAAAATCGTAGAGGGAGACCAAGAGATACATACACTAAGCAGATTCAGAAGGATGTAGGTTGCAGTAGGTACTGGGAGATGAAGTTTGCACAGGATAGAGTAGCATGGAGAGCTGCGCCAAACCATAACAACAACAGCAACCAGCAAATTCTTTGTACAATTGACTGTTTTGTAATCACTGCATTCACATAGCCTCCCTATTGGGGAGGTTTCATTTCGTTTCCTCCTCCACTTCTGGGTGCTACACATTTTTCGTCAGGAAGTATAGTTGGAGAAGTACTTCCGTCTCTATGCTCATCGTCAAATATGTGGAGTCTACGTACTCAGTTCGCTTGACAAACAATTCAAACAAATCGTATTAATGAGTTTTGTTACAAAAAAGTAAATGACAGTGCTTAACTCTGACAATCACACAGCTGTGTCGCAAGGAAAGGGCGACATACGAAATAATCGAGCTTCTTCAGTATAAACAATGAATCAAATGTTAAAATGTGTGTGAAATCTTATGGGATTCAAGACATCAGTCCCTAAGCTTACACACTACTTAACCTAAATTATCCTAAGGACAAACACACGCACCCATGCCTGAGGGAGGACTCGAACCTCCACCGGGACCAGCCGCACAGTCCATGACTGCAGCACCTGAGACCGTTCAGCTAATCCCGCGCTGCTAAACAATTAATCCTAAGTCGCTGTGGCGCAAGTGCCTAATCTTGAATCTGTTATTCAAATGGGGCATAATAGCCAGTCGTTCGTGGCACTTAGGTCATCTCCACATAGAGACCGCTACTGGAGAGTGATCGGTCAGTGTGCGATTGGCTTCTCTGTAGTTCCCAACTGGTGGGCCGGTGCTTGACTTTACTCCGCAACAACAGTAACATGGCTTTCCGTGCTTGGATGTAGGTCTACAAAACAAATGTCATTCATCCAACGCTTCTGTGTGTCAAGACAATTTCTTTAATTTTTTACTTGAAATTTATTTGCTACATGCTCATCTTTCGTGTAATTTGCCTCATTTTTTTTCAACCTTTTCTTTATGCACTTTTTATGTGTTTTCTCTTTCACTGATGAATGTTGATCCCCATGTTGTTACGTTCATTAGTCATTTTAATATATGTATAGCACTTGTGAATAGTTTTGTAACTGGAGCTGTGTTGCCTTCTTGCCGATACGTCCCGCAGTGTGGAGTAATGCTCTTGCGTCTGGTTTCCCGCAGCGTGTGTGGGCCCTCCGCCGTGACGTACGCCTACCTGGGGGAGTTCCACTCGGACAGGACGCGCACGCAGCACATCGTCTACGTCTGCCTCTTCTTCGCCATCGGCAGCATCGCCCAGCCTGGTAAGGCACACACGCCCGCACGAGCAAACTCGGAAAATTACGAGCATTAACCCTTTCGTGACAAGTGGGACATACACTGACCAACCAAAACGTTATGACCACTGCCCACTGTGACTTTGGATGCCTCCTGGTGGCGTTGTGGGCACGTGACACGGTATTGGTATTGGTATTGGTTTGTGGGATTAAAGGGACCAGACTGCTATGGTCTTTGGTCCCTTGTTCCTAAACTTAAAACCAACCACACAGAGTAAAAACGAATAATGGAGACAACAGACGACACAGGACAAGACAGACGCAGACAGAGAACAGACAAAACGAATTAAAATCACACAAAGTATAATAGTGGTTGGCCGACCATAGAGGCAAAAAAGGAAAAGCCAACCACTGAAGGAAAAAACCCACTAAAAACTCAGACTAAAATCGTTGGCTAAAGGCCAGAATCAATACAAATGGACAAACACTTAGATGGAGTGATAAAAGCCCCCTGCCGGCATAAAACGCAAAACTAAGCCTGCCATAGCATTGTCATCAGTTAAAAGGGCAGGGAGCGTATCAGGCAGTGCAAACGTCTCACTGAGGAGAGTCAAAAGCGGACAGGCCAACAAAATGTGGACCATGGCCAAAGCCTACCCACAGCGACATAGAGGGGGGTCCTCACGGCGCAGTAAGTGGCCGTGCGTCATCCGTGTGTGCCCAATGCGCAGTCGGCAGAGGACGACAGACTCCTTGCGAGAGACTCGCAAGGAGGAGCGCCACACAGTCGTCGTCTCCTTGATAGCACGGAGTTTATTGGGCGTGGTCAATCGCGGCATTCAGCGTCCCAAAGCGCCAAAACTTCGCGGCCTAAGACAGCTCGCAAATCAGTCCAGGGTTGGTTCACTGGTGGCCTGTTTGGCCAGGCGGTCAACATGTTCATTGCCGCGTATCCCAACGTGGCCTGGAGTCCACACAAAGACCACAGAGCGGCCGCAAAGGGGCAAGAGCATGGAGGGACTCCTGGACATCCATCACCAGACGAGAGCGAGGGAAACACTGGTCGATAGCTCGTAAACTTCTCAGGGAGTCGCTACAGATAACGAAGGACTCACCTGAGCAGGAGCGGATATACTCTAGGGCTCGAAAGATGGCGACCAGCTCAGCAGTGGAAACGCTGCAGCCAGCCGGCAAGGATTGTTGTTCGGAATGATCCCCTAGATTTAAAGCATAACTGACACGACCAGCAACCACCGAACTGTCAGTGTACGACACGCCAGAGCCCTGATACGTGGCTATGATGGAATAAAAGCGGCGGCGGAAGGCCTCTGGAGGGACTTAGTCCTTCGGGCCCTGTGCCAATTCGAGCTGAAGGAAAGGGCGAGGCACCCACCACGGGGGTGTGCGCGGAGGATGTAAGCGGAGCATACAAGAATGGGGGATCACCCTAGCCAAGATATGGGTTGCAAATGGGAAAATCCATTGAGATAAGCGACTTTGACAAAGGGAAGATTATTATTATGCAGAGCCTGTGAACGGCAACGGCCTTGCCGCAGTGGATACACCGGTTCCCGTGAGATCACCGAAGTTACGCGCTGTCGGGCGTCGTCGGCACTTGGATGGGTGACCATGCAGGCCGCCATGTGCTGTTGCCATTTTTCGGGGTGCACTCAGCCTCGTGATGCCGATTGCGGAGCTACTCGACCGAATAGTAATGGCTTCGGTCATGAATACCATCATAACGACCGGGAGAGCAGTGTGCTGACCCCATGCCCCCTCCTATCCGCATCCTCCACTGAGGATGACACGGCGGTCGGATGGTACCGGTAGGCCACTCGTAGTCTGAAGACAGAGTGAGTGAGTGCGAGCCTGTGAACAGCGTAGCTGGTCGAATGTCCACGTGCTACTGTCGTGAACATCTACGGAAAGAGGTAGGAGGACAGTCAAACTACCACTACGCGCTAAATGGTTGGAAGTACACGACTATCCACACGACGTGGGGCTCAGTGGTTTGTCTGCTGTGTGAAGCAGGGCAGATGTTGACTTGCAGCGTCTCTGCCAAAAGTGCACAATGCTCGTGCACGCGCAAGTGTTTCGGACCACACAGTTCATCAAACATGCAGATCTGCAGCAGACCACCCTTGCGTGTTCACTTGATGACCCAACGACATCAGTTGCGAATGGAGTGGGCACGGGACCATCGAGATTCGAACGTCGATCAATGCGATGCGTGCCGCTTTATATCGCTCCTGTCTAGAGCCTGTGTAGAAAGACTCATGCGTGCGCAGTGATTCATAAAATGTTAAGTAATTTTATGGTAAAAGGAAAGCTTCTAATGTTTCTAAGCACTATGGGACTTAACAACTGAGGTCATCAGTCCCCTAGATTTGCAACTACTTAAACCTAACTAACCTAAGGACATCACACACATCCATGCCCGAGGCAGGATATTCCGAAAGTACATAACCAAGTTTTACAGTATTAGGCGAAATTCTAATTAATTCCCTTAGGAAAGGGTTGACGAATTGTGCTCCTTACGTCCTGGAAAACTAATGAAACTAGTACAATCGGACAAGATTCTGACAGAATTCATGTTGGATTTATCCTTGAATTAGTAGCAAATTACCAGTTTCTCTGTTTAACATCCAGCTTTCTTTTAAGGAGGGTAGGACGTCAAACGGGCCCACTTGGAGCAGGAGAGGCACTGCAGGACATTTTGATTTTTGTCACCATAACCAGGAAGGATTCAGGATGCACGCTCATAGCAGTGGAAATCCAAAAACATAACAAAATAATTTTTTTGTATCCTAAATTTCATCATTTTTTCACTTCTATTGGCTGCATGTGTTGCTATATCTATACTTTTGTTCATATGTAAGAGAGATTCTTCGATGAATTTTGCACAACGTACAAACCGTACTTACAGATGTATGAAACTCTAGAATTTATTTAATTTATAAGGAAATGAATCAGCTGTTACATTTTAAACTTCATATTTAGAAAAAACTCAAATTCTATAGTTAATTGTCTCAATTTTTACCTCAGTTTTTAATAGATTTGGAAAATTCTAGAGTTTCATACAGCTGTTAAGTATGCTTTGTACGCTGTGCAAAGTTCATCGCAGAATCTCTCTTAATTATGAAGAAAAGTGTACAGATAGCAATGAATACGGCCAATATTAAGTGACAAAAATGATGAAATTTCACATGTAAAAAAATTATTTTGTTACCTTTTTTGAACTTCCACTGCTATGAGAGTGAATCCAGAATCCTTCCTCGTTATGCTGACAAAGTTTTATGAGTTTATTTGTAAAAGTATAGACACTAGAAATGAAAATGTCCTGTGGTGCCTCTCCTGCTGCAAGGTACCGTTTGACATCCTACCCCCTTAAAAAAAAAAAAAAAAAAAAGTCTTCCTCATGAAGCAGTCGGTTAGCTTCATACAGGGTGATTCAAACGTCCCTTGACATTTTGGAGAAACAAACGTTTATCCTCGAAGTGGAAGTTACAGCTTCACTACAAACTACATGGGATGGGGGACAGACGGGAATACATTTCGATGTGGTGACCCTGCAGATTTACGCACAGTCCCCATCTCTCTTGTTTGTACGAAACACGGCAGGCAGCATCTCCTGTGTTATTGCTCCTGCTGCATCGGTTATTAGCTGTACCGCCTTGTCTAGGCTATTACTCTTTAACTGGTACACCTATGACTTTATAAAACCCCAAACAAAGAAATCCGAGAGCGTCATCTGAGGAGAGCAGACAACCCACTGTCTAGATGATAATGTATCCTCCAAGTCATCACGAACGATGATTCCAAAGTGCGCAGGTGCGCAATGTTGCTGGAAAAGGTCAGTGTCTTCTATCCCATCCTGTTCCAGTTGTGGTAGCAGATACAGTTAGAGCATGTCTAGCTAAATTGTTCCTGTAATTGTCTTTTTGGCAAACATCAAATGTCATCTCATCCACACATTCACCTTAGATGTGTCGCTTTCTCAGTCCTGAACTGCGTTTGGCCTCTCACCCGTGCAAATGCGATTGTTGCGTCTATCCACCTTGGCACACGTCTGAGATGTGGATTTGTCACTGAACAGAAAGTTTTGAATTACAGTTCCGTCCTCGATTGCTTCTAGCAGGTCTGCACTCACACGGCAAAACGAACAGCGATGTCTTCTGGGTGAAGGTGGTGCATAGTTTGGATGTGGCATGTGTTATATCCTAGCCAGTAATGCCAACCGAGCCCGCTGCCAAAAGGTTGGCAGCATCAAAGTCCGGACGCCGTCCGCATAAGCAGCGCCAGCGAGACAGGAAATCGCCGCAAGTCTGCGCGCGCCACCGCTGGCTTCTGGCTTCTTAAGCGCTGGAGTCGCGAGCGCTAGGACAGTTCTGTATTCGCCGCTCCGTTGTATACTCGCCACCGATTTGTGTACTTGCTAGTCAGTTGTGTGTTCATCGCAGCAGAGTTGTTGTTTGTCGTCAGCCGACGCTGACCTAGCCGCTCCGACTCGAACTAGACAGATTTCTGTAGACACGGAGTTCACTACTGTGTTTCTGTATCTTCGTTAATAAAGATAAGTACCGACTTTTATTTAATCAGAGTGTTTGGGTTTTCATCTTTCTGTTCACTGTTCCAGCGGACCGGTCGGCCCGCTATTAAAAGTGTGGCGGTGACTTCGTAAGCCGTTTCTACAGCGAAGTGTTTGTCGCTACGAACGCCGCCACAAAAGCATGCACATTTTTTCAGCGAGAATCTCTGTGCCTGCCAAAGCGCCGTTTGCGTTACATTTGGCACCCTACTGATCAGTCGTATTGAGGCGGTTGGGCTGCGGTTCATGGGATTCTATATGGCGTCTACGGTCCATGGTGATGTTGCTGGCCTCCCCAAACATACTCCACCAACTCCAAAACATAACAGCATTTCTTGTTATTTTGAACTTATTCATTAAAGCCGCGGTAGCTTGCCTAGATGGGCGTGGTTTTCTAAACTTCCCCAGTAAGTCCTGTTGGATCTTTTGGTAGGTCATCCCTCGCTCTCGAGCCAAAACAACGGTCATTGTTTCTGCAGTAGCCAGTATTCTTCAGGAGTATCTGCAAGGAATAAGAGACACTGGTTAGCGCCTTACGGGAATTGTCAAGGGACTTCTGAATCACCCTGCACAATTGTATCGCACAGCCGGCCGCGGTGGTCTAGCGGTTCTAGGCGCTCAGTCTGAAGCCGCGCGACCGCTACGGTCGCAGGTTCGAATCCTGCCTCGGCCATGGATGTGTGTGATGTCCTTAGGTTAGTTAGGTTTAAGTAGTTCTAAGTTCTAGGGGACTGCTGACCGTAGATGTTAAGTCCCATAGTGCTCAGAGCCATTTGAACCATTTGAATTGTATCACAAAAATGCATGTGACAGTACAATTGCGTCTCCAGCTATATTTGTAACTACCCCTGTAGCTGAATGGTTAACACAGCTGCCTTTGGTTCAAAATGACCTGGGTTCGGTCCCCAGTACGTCCTCGGATTTTCTCTGAGATATGTACGTAGACACGAAAGGGTTCCACTCCGTGACGCTGAGAGAAGCAGCGCCATCGTTAGGATTCATTTTCTAGCAATAACGACCGGCAGGAACTCATGCTGGTCACATGTCCCGCAATCTTAGATCGCTCCTTGTCGGAACAGGGCTATATCTACTTCTACGTGATTACTGGGATGGCTAGATAACAAATGTAAGGATGTAGAGGCATATCTCACTAGAGGTAAGATAGATACTGCCTACAGGAAAATTAAAGAGACTTTTGGAGAAAACAGAACCACTTGCATGAATATCAAGAGCTTTGATGGAAACCCACTTCTAAGCAAAGAAGGGAAAGCAGAAAGGTGGAAGGAGTATATAGAGCGTCTATACGAGGGCGATGTACTTGAGGACAATATTATGGAAATGGAAGAGGATGTAGATGAATATAAAATGGGTGATGTGATACTGCGTGAAGAATTTCACAGAGCACTGAAAGACTTATGTCGAAACAAGGCCCCGGGAATAGACAACATTCCATTAGAACTATTGAGAGCCTTGGGAGAATCAGTCATGGGAAAAATCTTCCATCTGGTGAGCAAGATGTATGAGACAGCCGAAATACCCTCACACTTCAAGAAGAATATAATAATCCCAATCCCAAAGAAAGCAGGTGTTGACAGATGTGAAAATTACCGAATTATCAGTTTAATAAGTCACAGACGAATGGAAAAACTGATAGAAGCCGACCTCGGGGAAGATCAGTTTGGATTCGGTAGAAATGTTTGAACACGTGAGGCAATACTGACCCTACGACTTATCTTAGAAGAAAGATTAAGGAAAGGCAAACCTACGATTCTAGCATTTGTAGACTTAGAGAAAGCTTTTGACAATGTCGATTGGAATACTCTCTTTCAAATTCTGAAGGTGGCAGGGGTAAAATACAGAGAGCGAAAGGCTACTTACATTTTGTACAGAAAGCAGATGGCAGTTATAAGAGTCGAGGGGTATGAAAGGGAAGCAGTGGTTGGGAAGGGAGTGAGACAGGGTTGTAGTCTATCCCCGATGTCATTGCATCTGTATATTGAGCAAGCAATAAAGGAAACAAAAGAAAAGTTCGGAGTAGGTACTAAAATCCATGGAGAAGAAATAAAAACTTTGAGGTTCGCCGATGACATTGTAATTCTGTCAGAGACAGCAAAGGACTTGGAAGAGCAGTTGAACGGAATGGATAGTGTCTTGAAAGGAGGGTATAAGATGAACATCAACAAAAGCAAAACCAGGATGATGGAATGTAGTGAAATTAAGTCGGGTGATGTTGATGGAATTAGATTAGGAAATGAGGCACTTAAAGTAGTATAGGTGTTTTGCTATTTGGGGAGCAAAATAACTGATGATGGTCGAAGTAGAGAGGATATAAAATGTAGACTGGCAATGGCAAGGAAAGCGTTTCTGAAAAAGTAAAATTTGTTAACATCGAGTATAGATTTAAATGTCGTTTCTGAAAGTATTTGTATTGGGTGTAGCCACGTATGGAAGTGAAACGTGGACGATAAAAAACTTAAACAAGAAGAGAATAGAAGCTTTCGAAATGTGGTGCTACAGAAGAAAGTTGAAGATTAGATGGGTAGATTACATAACTAATGAGGAGGTATTGAATAGAATTGGGGAGAAGAGGAGCTTGTGGCACAACTTGACTAGAAGAAGGGATCGGTTGGTAGGACATGTTCTGAGACATGGAGTCATCACCAATTTAGTATTACAGGGCAGCGTGGAGGGCAAAAATCTTAGAGGGAGACCAAGAGATAAATACACTAAGCAGATTGAGAAGGATGTAGGCTGCAGTAGGTACTGGGAGATGAAGAAGCTTGCACAGGATAGAGTAGCATGGAGAGCTGCATCAAACCAGTCTCAGGACTAAAGACCACAACAACAACAACAACAACAGCAACAACAACAACAAGATTGCTCTTCTTTTCACAATATAGTGCCTGCCAGAGGGTTCAATAAACCACCTTCAAGCTGTCGTTCTCACCGTGACCTCTCGAACGTCGTGCGGGTAAGACAAGCCTTAAATTTTTCTGTGCGAGGCCTGATTTGTCTTGTTTTATCGTGATGATCATTTCTCCCTATGTTGATCGACGCCAACGGAATATTCTCGCAATTGGAGGAGAAAACCGACAACTGAAATTTCGTGACAAGATCCCACCGCAACGAAAAACGCCTTTGATTTAATGATGGCCACTCCAATTCACGTATCATGTCTGTCGCACTATCTCCACTATTTGGCGATAATACAAAACGAGCTGCCCTTCTTTGAACTTTTTCGATGTCACCCGTGAAGCCCACCTGATGCGGATCCTACACCGCACAGCAGTATTCTAAAAGAGGACGAACAAGCGTGGTCTAAGCAGTCTCTTTAGTAGACCTGTTGCACCTCCTAAGTGTTCTGCCAATGAATAGCAGTCTTTGGTTTACTCTACCCACAATACTATCTATGTGATCGTTCCAATTTAGGTTATTCGAACTGTAACCCCTAAGCATTTAGCTAAATTTACAGCCTTCAGATATGTGTGACTTATCGCGTAATCGAAATTAGCGGACTTCTTTTAGTATTCGTGTGAATAACTTCACACTTTTCTTTATTCGGGGTCAATTGCCACTTTTCGCACCGTACAGATATGTAAATCAATTTGCAATTCGCTTTGGTCATCTCATGACTTTACAAGACGGTAAATGACAGCATCACGTGTAAACAATCTAAGATGGCTACTCAGATTGTCTCCTACACTCCTGGAAATTGAAATAAGAACACCGTGAATTCATTGTCCCAGGAAGGGGAAACTTTATTGACACATTCCTGGGGTCAGATACATCACATGATCACACTGACAGAACCACAGGCACATAGACACAGGCAACAGAGCATGCACAATGTCGGCACTAGTACAGTGTATATCCACCTTTCGCAGCAATGCAGGCTGCTATTCTCCCATGGAGACGATCGTAGAGATGCTGGATGTAGTCCTGTGGAACGGCTTGCCATGCCATTTACACCTGGCGCCTCAGTTGGACCAGCGTTCTTGCTGGACGTGCAGACTGCGTGAGACGACGCTTCATCCAGTCCCAAACATGCTCAATGGGGGACAGATCCGGAGATCTTGCTGGCCAGGGTAGTTGACTTACACCTTCTAGAGCACGTTGGGTGGCACGGGATACATGCGGACGTGCATTGTCCTGTTGGAACAGCAAGTTCCCTTGCCGGTCTAGGAATGGTAGAACGATGGGTTCGATGACGGTTTGGATGTACCGTGCACTATTCAGTGTCCCCTCGACGATCACCAGTGGTGTACGGCCAGTGTAGGAGATCGCTCCCCACACCATGATGCCGGGTGTTGGCCCTGTGTGCCTCGGTCGTATGCAGTCCTGATTGTGGCGCTCACCTGCACGGCGCCAAACACGCATACGACCATCATTGGCACCGAGGCAGAAGCGACTCTCATCGCTGAAGACGACACGTCTCCATTCGTCCCTCCATTCACGCCTGTCGCGACACCACTGGAGGCGGGCTGCACGATGTTGGGGCGTGAGCGGAAGACGGCCTAACGGTGTGCGGGACCGTAGCCCAGCTTCATGGAGACGGTTGCGAATGGTCCTCGCCGATACCCCAGGAGCAACAGTGTCCCTAATTTGCTGGGAAGTGGCGGTGCGGTCCCCTACGGCACTGCGTAGGATCCTACGCTCTTGGCGTGCGTCCGTGCGTCGCTGCGGTCCGGTCCCAGGTCGACGGGCACGTGCACCTTCCGCCGACCACTGGCGACAACATCGATGTACTGTGGAGACCTCACGCCCCACGTGTTGAGCAATTCGGCGGTACGTCCACCCGGCCTCCCGCATGCCCACTATACGCCCTCGCTCAAAGTCCGTCAACTGCACATACGGTTCACGTCCACGCTGTCGCGGCATGCTACCAGTATTAAAGACTGCGATGGAGCTCCGTATGCCACGGCAAACTGGCTGACACTGACGGCGGCGGTGCACAAATGCTGCGCAGCTAGAGCCATTCGACGGCCAACACCGCGGTTCCTGGTGTGTCCGCTGTGCCGTGTGTGTGATCATTGCTTGCACAGCCCTCTCGCAGTGTCCGGAGCAAGTATGGTGGGTCTGACACACCGGTGTCAATGTGTTCTTTTTTCCATTTCCAGGAGTGTAATTAAGTTAACACAGGTCCCAACACGACAAAATATGCAATACTTCCTATAATGTACTTTACGTAGCCATATCAGTTTTATAATTAATTTTAGCCCCTGAGGCGTAAACTGTCACTGTTACGTGCTATAGTAATTTTGAACATCTAGCGTATTAAGAGGGGTGTAAGACAAGGGTGTAGCTTTCCGCCCCTACTCTTCAATCTGTACATCGAGGAAGCAATGATGGAAATAAAAGAAAGGTTCAGGAGTGGAATTAAAATACAAGGTGAAAGGATATCAATGATACGATTCGCTGATGACATTGCTATCCTGAGTGAAAGTGAAGAAGAATTAAATGATCTGCTGAACGGAATGAACAGTCTAATGAGTACACAGTATGGTTTGAGAGTAAATCGGAGAAAGACGAAGGTAATGAGAAGTAGTAGAAATGAGAACAGCGAGAGACTTAACATCAGGATTGATGGTCACGAAGTCAATGAAGTTAATGGATTCTGCTACCTAGGCAGTAAAATAACCAATGACGGACGGAGCAAGGAGGACATCGAAAGCAGACTCGCTATGGCAAAAAAGGCATTTCTGGCCAAGAGAAGTCTACTAATATCAAATACCGGCCTTAATTTGAGGAAGAAATTTCTGAGGATGTACGTCTGGAGTACAGAATTGTATGGTAGTGAAACATGGACTGTGGGAAAACCGGAACAAAAGAGAATCGAAGCATTTGAGATGTGGTGCTATAGAAGAATGTTGAAAATTATGTGGACTGATAAAGTAAGGAATGAGGAGGTTGTACGCAGAATCGGAGAGGAAAGGAATATGTGGAAAACACTGATAAGGAGAAGGGACAGGATGATAGGACATCTGCTAAGACATGAGGGAATGACTTCCATGGTACTAGAGGGAGCTGTAGAGGGCAAAACCTGTAGAGGAAGACAGAGATTGGAAAACGTCAAGCAAATAATTGAGGACGTAGGTTGCAAGTGCTACTCTGAGATGAAGAGGTTAGCACAGGAAAGGAATTCGTGGCGGGCCGCATCAAACCAGTCAGCAGACTGATGACAAAAAAAAAAAAAAAAAAAAAGCACATTACAGACATGAGAAAAAGTAATTCATGTTACTACTTAGTTGCTATACAACATAAATATTACAAAAAATGACGTGAAAAGTGTAAACTTCAGTCGCAGCTCATAGAGGGCGCCATACGCAAAACCGATGTGCACTGTGAAACCAACATATAATTTTACGACAGTAATGGTTGAACTGTGTAAGCATTCACTTGAGCACGAACAACTGCTACAATTCCGCACTGGTATGTAATGGTAACATTAAAGGACAACGATGTGATGGACTTATAACTTTTATAAATCACATTGTAATATATACTCTTGTATTTGTTTTAGCATTGATAATTACCTGACACAGGTCGAAATCTGACCTGCGTTGTGACTATCAATGTCGTATTAAACCAACTTAATTCTACGACTGATTGCTGCTCTATCTAGCCCAATTCCATCATTGTCTGGCAACATGTTCATGAATGGCTGCGAATCGTGTCCAAATAGACTAACGTAGGAATTTCCAGTCAGCGATTGGTTCAATTGGAACAGAGGACCCAATCGATTCCATGCAAACACAGCCCACACCATTTTGGAGTCACCAACAGCTTGGACAGTGCCTTGTTCACAATTTGGGTCCATGGCTTTGTGGGGTCTGCGCCACACTGAAGACGTACAATCCGGTCTTACTAACTCAAATCGGGACTGATCTGCGTAGGCCAGGGGCGGGCAAACGTTGCACGCGGCTCATGAGCGCACAGCGCTGCACGTGTGCTGCTCGCGTGCAGGCGTCGACCGGGGCTGTGGCGACAGCCGGCAGGTTGCGGCAGTGTGGTGCCAGGCTAAGCTGCGGACGTCGATGCGAAGCGAGCACTATGTAGTGAACGTTGTATTTCAAGAAACGGAGAAGTGGAGATTTGCTAGCTTTTAAAAAGTAATGGGAGAATCATTTTTTCTTTGCGCAAAAACGTGAAAATTCGAAATGTTTAATATGTGGCAGTATTCTCGCCGGTCAACGGAAGTTTAGTATTGAAGGCCATTATAATAAATTTCACAAGGACGAGTACAATTTATTGTGGGATTCTGAGCGGATGGGGAATTAACTGAGCTTAAGAAGAGCGATCTGACGATACCACATGAATCTGTCGTAGTTGGCTGGCCGGAGTGGCCGAGCGGTTCTAGGCACTACAGTCTGGAACCGCGCGACCGCTATGGTCGCAGGTTCGAATCCTGCCTCGGGCATGGATGTGTGTGATGTCCTTAGGTTAGTTAGGTTTAAGTAGTTCTAAGTCCTAGGGGACTGATGACCACAGCAATGCTCAGAGCCATTTGAATTTGTCGTAGTTGCTGTTGTCACGAGAGATCTGCGACTTTCTCTTGTCATGCCTCTCATCTGACTGATTTAACATTTTATGGAGCACTGTTTTCAGGTTTTCAGGACGACAACAATAATAGCCCAGCGGTACGTGCAAGATATAAGACTGCGCTTAATATAACGAGAGCTAGAAAACCATTTGCTGAATGAATAAGTCTCGGTTAAGAGCAAATATCAGTGATGAAAATTTACGTAACTGTTTGTGTTTGTCTGTACGTAGAAATTTTGTTCCAGATATGAAACGTATTGTAAACTCCACCTGTGATAATTAAATAAAACGTATCGTAGGGAATAGGTACTCTGTCAAACCATGATTTCTTTCCAGCAGTCCTACTAACCTTATTCATTCACTCAATAAAGCATGCTAGGAAACAAAACGCATTACGGAGGAAGGAGCGGACAGAAGGTATGGTGGGGATGGCGGATAAGCGGGTGGCCAGCTAGCCCCTGTGTGCACGCGGAACACCTGTTAACTGCACGCGTGCAAGTGCACCGCACATGTGCAGGATTCCTGCCCGCCCCTGGCGTAGGCCTTGAGGGTCTAACCGATATGGTCAGAAGGCCAGGAGAGGCGCTGCAGACAATATCGTGCCGTCGGCAAAGGAACTGCGGCCACAGCCCATTAATGGCAAATTTCGCCGCTCTGTCCTAACAGATACGTTCGTCGTACGTCCCACATTTATTCCTGTGGTTATTTCACGCAGTGTTGCTTCTCTGTTAGCACCGACAACTGTACGCAAACGCCGCTGCTGTCGGTTGTTAAGTGGAGGCCGTCGGCCACAGCTTTGTCCCGAAATCTGGTATTCTCGGTACACTCTTGTCACTCGGAATCTTGAATTCCCTAACAATTTCCGAAATGGAATGCCCCATATGTCTAGCTCCAACTGCCATTCCGCATTTAAAGTCTCTTAATTCCCGTCGTGCTGCGATAACCATGGCGGAAACCTTTTCACATGAATCAGACGAATACAAATCACAGCTCCGCTAATGGACTGGCTGTATTACATTACATCTACATCCATACTCCGCAAGTCACCTGGCGGTGTGTGGTGGAGGGTACTTTGAGTACCTCTATCGGTTCTCCCTTCTATTCCAGTCTCGTATTGTTCGTGGAAAGAAGGATTGTCGGTTTGCCTCTGTGTGGGCTCTAACCGCTCTGGTTTTATCCTCATGGTCTCTTCGCGAGATATACATACGAGGGAGTAATATACTGCTTGACTCTTCGGTGAAGGTATGTTCTCGAAACTTTTACAAAAGCCCGTACCGACCTACTGAGCGTCTCTCCTGCAGTCTTCCACTGGAGTTTATCTATCATCTCCGTAACGCTTTCGCGATTACTAAATGATCCTGTAACGAAGCGCGCTGCTCTCCGTTGGATCTTCTCTCTCTCTTCTATCAACCTTATCTGATACGGATCTCAGACTGCTGAGCAGTATTCAAGCAGTGGTCGAACAACTGTACTGTAACCTACTTCCTTCGTTTTCGGATTGCATTTCCTTAGGATTCTTCCAATGAATCTCAGTCTGGCATCTGCTTTGCCGACAATCAACTTTATATGATCGTTCCATTGTAAATCACTCCTAATGGCTATTGCCAGAAAATTTATGGAATTAAATGCTTCCAGCTGCTGACCTGCTATATAGTAGCTAAATGATTAAAGATCTTTCTTTCTACGTATGCGCAGCACATTACACTTGCCTACATTGACATTCAATTGCCATTCCCTGCACCATGCGTCAATTCGTTGCAGATCCTCCTGCTTGTCAGTACAATTTTCCATTGTTACAACCTCTCGATACACCACAGCATCATCCGCAAAAAGCCAGTGAACTTCCGGTGTCATCCACAAGGTCATTTATGTATATTGTGAATAGCAACGGTCCCACAACACTCCCCTGCGGCACACCTGAAATCACTCTTACTTCGAAAGACTTCTCTCCATTGAGAATGGCATGCTGCGTTCTGTTATCTAGGAACTCTTCAATCCAATCACACAATTGGTCTGATAGTCCATATGCTCTTACTTTGTTCATTAAACGACTGTGGGGAACTGTATCGAACGCCTTGCGGAAGTCAAGAAACACGGCATCTACCTATGAACCCGTGTCTATGGCCCTCTGAGTCTCGTGGACGAATAGCGCGAGCTGGGTTTCACACGATCGTCTTTTTCGAAAGCCATGCTGATTCCTACAGAGTAGATTTCTAGTCTCCAGAAAAGTCATTGTACTCGAACATAATACGTGTTCCAAAATTCTACAATTAGAGATATAGGTCTATAGTTCTGCACATTTGTTCGACGTCCCTTCTTAAAAACGGGGATGACCTGTGCCCTTTTCCAATCCTTTGGAACGCTACGCTCTTCTAGAGACCTACAGTACACCGCTGCAAGAAGGGGGGCAAATTCCTTCTCTTACTCTGTGTACAATCGAACTGGTATCCCATCATGTCCAGCGAATTATGTGATCAAAAGTATCCGGACATCCTCAAAAACACACGTTTCTGATATTAGGTGCACTGTGCTGCCACCTCCTGCCAGGTACTCCATATCAGTGACCTCAGTAGTCATCGTGTCCACCCCTGGTAGATGAGTGGTCAGCGCAACAGATTGTCATACCTAACGGCCCGGGTTCGATTCCCGGCTGGTTCAGAGATTTCCTCCGCTCAGGGACTGCAGTTGTCCTTATCATCATCATCTCATCCCCACAGACGTGCAAGTGCCTGCCGCTATGGCCAAGCGGTTCCAGGCGCTTCAGTCCGGAACCGCGCTGCTGCTACCGTCGCAGGTTCGAATCCTGCCTCGGGCATGGATGTGTGTGATGTCCTTAGGTTAGTTAGGTTTAATTAGTTCTAAGTTCTAGGGGACTGATGACCTCAAATGGTAAGTCCCATAGTGCTTAGAGCCATCAGTCACGCAAGTCACCGAAGTGGTTTCAACACGAAAGACTTGCACCAGGCGAACTGTCTACCCGACGGGAAGCCATAGGCACAGGGCATTTCCATTAGACATCGCTGTCCTCGATGGTGAGTGTTCCTCGGAGGTGAGGGTATCGTCTAGAGTGCCCCAGGGAAGCGTGGTAGGTCCGCTGCTGTTTTCTATCTACATAAATGATCTTTTGGATAGGGTGGATAGCAATGTGGGGCTGTTTGCTGATGATGCTGTGGTGTACGGGAAGGTGTCGTCGCTGAGTGACTGTAGGAGGATACAAGATGACTTGGACATGATTTGTGATTGGTGTAAAGAATGGCAGCTAACTCTAAATATAGATAAATGTAAATTAATGCAGATGAATAGGAAAAAGAATCCTGTAATGTTTGAATACTCCATTAGTAGTGTAGCGCTTGACGCAGCCACGTCGATTAAATATTTGGGCGTAACATTGCAGAGCGATATGAAGTGGGACAAGCATGTAATGGCAGTTGTGGGGAAGGCGGATAGTCGTCTTCGGTTCATTGGCAGAATTTTGGGAAGATGTGGTTCATCTGTAAAGGAGACCGCTTATAAAACACTAATACGACCTATTCTTGAGTACTGCTCGAGCGTTTGGGATCCCTACCAGGTCGGATTGAGGGAGGACATAGAAGCAATTCAGAGGCAGGCTGCTAGATTTGTTACTGGTAGGTTTGATTATCACGCGAGTGTTGCGGAAATGCGTCAGGAACTCGGGTGGGAGTCTCTAGAGGAAAGGAGGCGCTCTTTTCGTGAATCGCTACTGAGGAGTCTTAGAGAACCAGCATTTGAGGCTGACTGCAGTACAATTTTACTGCCGCCAACTTACATTTCGCGGAAAGGCCACAAAGATAAGATAAGAGAGATTGGGGCTCGTAAAGAGGCATATAGGCAGTCATTTTTCCCTCGTTCTCTTTGGGAGTGGAACAGGGAGAGAAGATGCTAGTTGTGATACGAGGTACCCTCCGCCACGCACCGTATGGTGGATTGCGGAGTATGTATGTAGATGTAGAGCAGAATGGGGCGCTCCACAGAACTCACTTCGAACGTGGTCAGGTGATCACCTGTGTCATACGTTTGTACGCGAGGTTTCCACACTTCTAAACATCCCTAGTTTGTCTGTTTCCGATGTGGTAGTGAAGTGTAAACGTGAAGGGACACGTACAGCACAAAAGCGTACAGGCTGGCCTCGTCTGTTGACTGACAGACGGCTGACAGTTGAAGAGGTTCGTAATGTGTAATAGGCAGACATCTATCCAGACCATCATACAGGAATCCCAAACTGTATCAGGTTCCGCTGCAAGTGCTATGTCAGTTAGGCGGGAGGTCAGAAAAGTTGGACTCCACGGTCGAGCGGCTGCTGATAAGCCACACATCACACCGGTAAATGCCAAACGATGCCTCGCTTGGTGTAAGGAGCGGAAACACTGGACGATTGAACAGTGGAAAAACGTTGTGTGCAGTGACGAATCACGGTACAGAATGTAGCGATCCGATGGCAGGGTGTGGGTATGGCGAATATGCGGTGAACGTCATCTGGTTACACTACAATAACATCCCTGTAATGGACTGGCCTGCGCAGAGCCCTGGCCTGAATCCTATAGAACACCTTTGGGATGTTTTGGAACGCCGACTTCGTGCCAGGCCTCACCGACCCAAATCGATACCTGTCCTCAGTGTAGCACTCCGTGAAGAATGGGCCGCCATTCCCCAAGAAACCTTCCAGCACGTGATTGAACGTATGACTGAGAGAGTGAAAGCTGTCTTCAAGGTTAAGGGTGGGCCAACACCGTATTGAATTCCAGCATTACTGATGGAGGGCGCCACGAACTTGTAAGTCATTTTCAGCCAGGTTTCCTGGTACTTTTGATCCCATGTATGCGATACTACAGCCATCCGCATCCGTACGTACCGTTATACCATGACATTCGTCCCTGAGTACAGCTGAAACAGTACATCCACACCAATGTGATCAGTATCACGAGGCCGAAGCAGTTGGTCTCGGAAATATTTCTCCTTATTTTGGGCGGAACACTTCTGTGCTGACGCGGGAAAAGCAATTTAAGGATGCCGCTGCTCAGTGCATTACCGTTGTTTGTCGCCGAGCGAGTAAGTCAAACAAGTAGCAGGTTTACGACGCGTTCGCAGCTGACAGGCCTTTGTTCCGGGGTTTAACTTGCGACGTGTGACCTCGCCCTGCTGTGACGTCATCTCCGAGGCGTCACTGCAAACCTGAAGGTGTTATCTGTCACCGCGTATTAAGGGGGAAGTCTTGCTCTGACAAACAGAACTCGTTCTCTGCTCCACAGTGCGGCTGTTGGTGTACAGGGCGATGCTTACAAGGGAACCTTCCCATCGCACCCCCCTCAGATTTAGTTATAAGTTGGCACAGTGGATAGGCCTTGAAAAACTGAACACAGATCAATCGAGAAAACAGGAAGAAGTTGTGTGGAACTATGAAAAAAGTAAGGGAAATATACAAACTGAGTAGTCCATGTGCAAGATAGGCAGCATCAAGGAGGATCTGAGCTCAAGAGGGCTGTGGTCCCATGGTTGCGTGAGCAGCTACGGAACGAGAGGTCCTTGGTTCAAGTCTTCCCTCGAGTAAAAAGTTTACTTTCTTTATTTTCGCAAAGTTACGATCTGTCTGTTCGTTCATTGACGTCTCTGTTCACTGCAATAAGTTTAGTGTCTGTGTTTTGCGACCGCACCGCAAAACCGTGCGTTTAGTAGACGAAATGACGTGCCTCACCAATGGGAACCGAAACCATTTGATCGCAAGGTCATAGGTCAACCGATTCCTCCACGGGAAAACACGTCTGATGTATTCTATACGACACTGGTGACGGCATGTGCGTCACATGACAGGAATATGTTGTCGACCCACCTAACGTCTGCACTTGACGAATGGGTGAAAAGATTCTTCTACCTTGCCCGATTTAGGTTTTCTTGTGGATCTGATAATCACTCCCAAAAAAGTGAACAAAACATAAGAGTTTGTCACATAAACTGAAAATAAAAAGTTAAATCTTTCACTCGAGGGAGACTTGAACCTAGGACCTCTCAATCCGTAGCTGCTCTTGCTAACCACGGGACCACGGCGCTCCTTGCCTGCCAATGTCCTTGATGTTGCATATCTTCGCATGGACTACTCAGTTTGTATATTTTACTAGTTTTTTTCATATTTCCACACAACTTCTTCCTATTTTCTCGATTGATCTGTGTTGAGTTTTTCAAGGTCTATCCACTGTGCCAACTTATAATTAAATCTGAGAGGGGTGCGATGGGGAGGTTCCCTTGTTAGTAACGTTTAAGTGGCCAGAAACGACGTAAATGATGCTGAGACACTAATTGCATATAGGATACATGAGGAGGCGAACGTAAAAGAGGTCGACAAAAGTTGGGCACATGACACCACCAGATGACGTACCTCACCGTACGTGCACCGGTTGGGTTTATCGTTACTATATATGTCTGTTGATATTTATAAAAATATCGTGAATCCGAAATATCGGTATTAGAAAACAGGTAATCGACACGTGTCGATATATCGAGAAAGTCATCGATATATAGGTATTTCTACGAAAAAGATACCGACGTACCTGCTTATAAGAATATTGGTGGCACATTGTGTTATGTAGATAGTTCCACGTAGTCAGCGCGTACACAGCATTCCCACTAGAGCGCGCCTCGCTAAGCACAACAGCGCAGGCGCAGCGCTCGTCCGTTTCCGCACTACGAGGTGGCACTGCCTCAGAGATGGACCAAATTCTGCTTCCGCCGATACGCGTATTAATATGTAACGCAGCCAATGAGATTGCTGCTAACGTAGAACCTTTTCTCCTCGTGGACCACACTCGCGCAGTAATACACTCCTGGAAATGGAAAAAAGAACACATTGACACCGGTGTGTCAGACCCACCATACTTGCTCCGGACACTGCGAGAGGGCTGTACAAGCAATGATCACACGCACGGCACAGCGGACACACCAGGAACCGCGGTGTTGGCCGTCGAATGGCGCTAGCTGCGCAGCATTTGTGCACCGCCGCCGTCAGTGTCAGCCAGTTTGCCGTGGCATACGGAGCTCCATCGCAGTCTTTAACACTGGTAGCATGCCGCGACAGCGTGGACGTGAACCGTATGTGCAGTTGACGGACTTTGAGCGAGGGCGTATAGTGGGCATGCGGGAGGCCGGGTGGACGTACCGCCGAATTGCTCAACACGTGGGGCGTGAGGTCTCCACAGTACATCGATGTTGTCGCCAGTGGTCGGTGGAAGGTGCACGTGCCCGTCGACCTGGGACCGGACCGCAGCGACGCACGGATGCACGCCAAGACCGTAGGATCCTACGCAGTGCCGTAGGGGACCGCACCGCCACTTCCCAGCAAATTAGGGACACTGTTGCTCCTGGGGTATCGGCGAGGACCATTCGCAACCGTCTCCATGAAGCTGGGCTACGGTCCCGCACACCGTTAGGCCGTCTTCCGCTCACGCCCAACATCGTGCAGCCCGCCTCCAGTGGTGTCGCGACTGGCGTGAATGGAGGGACGAATGGAGACGTGTCGTCTTCAGCGATGAGAGTCGCTTCTGCCTTGGTGCCAATGATGCTCGTATGCGTGTTTGGCGCCGTGCAGGTGAGCGCCACAATCAGGACTGCATACGACCGAGGCACACAGGGCCGACACCCGGCATCATGGTGTGGGGAGCGATCTCCTACACTGGCCGTACACCACTGGTGATCGTCGAGGGGACACTGAATAGTGCACGGTACATCCAAACCGTCATCGAACCCATCGTTCTACCATTCCTAGACCGGCAAGGGAACTTGCTGTTCCAACAGGACAATGCACGTCCGCATGTATCCCGTGCCACCCAACGTGCTCTAGAAGGTGTAAGTCAACTACCCTGGCCAGCAAGATCTCCGGATCTGTCCCCCATTGAGCATGTTTGGGACTGGATGAAGCGTCGTCTCACGCGGTCTGCACGTCCAGCACGAACGCTGGTCCAACTGAGGCGCCAGGTGGAAATGGCATGGCAAGCCGTTCCACAGGACTACATCCAGCATCTCTACGATCGTCTCCATGGGAGAATAGCAGCCTGCATTGCTGCGAAAGGTGGATATACACTGTACTAGTGCCGACATTGTGCATGCTCTGTTGCCTGTGTCTATGTGCCTGTGGTTCTGTCAGTGTGATCATGTGATGTATCTGACCCCAGGAATGTGTCAATAAAGTTTCCCCTTCCTGGGACAATGAATTCACGGTGTTCTTATTTCAATTTCCAGGAGTGCACATGAAAGTGCGAGGTATTATAACAAGTGTACAGACTTCCGATTAGTCAGTCTGCATTTGTCTGTACCAGTCTGCATTTGTCTGCACCAGTCTGCAGCAGTCTGCACCAGCCTATAGTCAAGTTTCAGTCTGCGCCTAATAGGATTACCATATTCCTGTACATAGCCATGAAGAAAAATGAATAGACACTTTGTCAAGCATCAGAGATATGTGAGAATAAGATTAACGTACCAAGACAAAGAAACTTCAGATTGTCGATTGTAAATAGCATCCAGAATCAAGTTACGCAATGTCTATGATTTTTATTATTTTAATAAATGTGTGTGAAAATTAACCAAGTTCTGTTTAAAGTTGGTCACCGTCAATCTGCTACTCTAAGCGTGCAAGTGGCATTTCTATCGTCTGACCTAACAGCAGAAGATAAACACGCCACGATAAGACCACGAGACATATTGCTGACAGTCGCCTACTTCGTTAGAGCGACAAGTCAAATAATCTGATGGTGTGTGTACCGAAGGTCTTACAGTACGCACACCACACATTGTAAACATACTACCGCTTTTAGAACTGTTAAGTATTGATTTGTTATTAGATATTCTGTGCATCAACAAGCTAACAGCCCGTTTATGCCCCTCAGAGAAAACACTGGAAGAAAAACGATGCACCTTCACGAACGATAACCGCTTTGCTAAAGACCAGACGCTTATCCATCACATATCAGAGATCACTGGAACGATGGAAAGTTCCACGGGACTGGAAGAAAGCCCAGGTCATAGCAATCTATAGAAAGGGTAGAAAATCGGATGCACATTACCGGCCAATTTCACTGACATCGATTTGTTGTAGAATCATGGAACATATTTTGTGTTCAGACATAATGACATTTCTAGACTCTGAGAAGCTCATCTGCAGATACCAACTCGGTTTTAGGAAACAGCGCTCATGCGAGACACAGCAGGCCCTCTTTGTGCATGATATACAACAGGCTCTAGATACCGGCTCCCAGATTGATGGCATATTTCTCGACTTTCGAAAGGCGCTCGACTCAGTTCCGCACTGTCGCTTGCTACAAAAAGTGCGCGCTTCCGGTCTATCCAGTGACATTTGCGGTTGGATAGAAAGTTTTCTAACAGACAGGGAGCAGTATGTCGTCCTAAACGGGATAACTTCAACAGAAACAAGAGTAAATTCAGGTGTGCCCCAGGGCAGCGTAATAGGTCCTCCGCTTTTTACGATTTACATAAACGATCTGGTTCATGATATTGACAGCGGTATTAGACTGTTTGCCGATGATGCTGTAGTCTACAGAAAAGTAGTATCACGCGAAAGTTGTGAACAAATCAACGAGAATTTGCAGGAAATAAATGCGTGGTGTAATGACTAGCAGTTATCTCTCAATATCAGTAAGTGTAACCTACTGCGTATAACAAGGCGAAAATCCCCATTAATGTATGAGTACAAAATAAATGATCAGTCTTTGGAAGCGGTAACATCAGTCAAGTATCTGGGTGTGACTACTCGAAATGATCTCAAATGATATGATCAGATTACACAAGTAACGGGTACGGCGAACTCTAGATTGCGGTTTATTGCTAGAATCCTGAAGTGATGCAGTCCTTCAACAAAGGAAATAGATTACAATACGTTAGTTCGTTCAGTCTTAGAGTATTGTTCGTCTGTACGGGACCCTTACTAGTTGGGACTGCTTCAAAAAAAAAAAAAAAAAATGAGAAGGTCCAAAGAAGAGCGGCAAGATTCGTGATTGGTACATTTAGCCATCGCGAGAGTGTTACAGATCTCATAGAAAGTTTGAAGTGGGACACACTTGCAGATAGACGATGCGCTAAACGGAAGTGGCTGCTCACTAAATTCCGAAATCCGATCTTCACCGAGCATGTAGAGCATATATTATTATCACCAACTTTCAAATCGCCCGATGATCACCATTGAAAGATAAGGGAAATTAGAGCTCGTACTGAGGCGTTCACACAGTCGTTTTTCCCTCGTGCGATCTTTTCCTTTGTCTCCTTCATTTCTTTCTTTTTTGTTTACATATTTCATTTAGTAAAGAACACGTAAATTATTTACTGGTAGTGGTGCAGTTCGGAAGTTTATACATAATGACTTGTGACGCAATACAGTAGGTTTTTGTTACGCTGCACTTTGCAGCTGACCAGCAGAGACCACGAGACCGGTAAACAAAATAACAAATCTTACACTAGGAGTCCCCGACGGTGGGATCGCCGATTTACCTCACACTTCATACGCCGTTAGTAGACCATTAAAAACAAGATAACGTGCAAGTAGTAACGTGCACTGCTCTGGAAATTCCGAGAAAATCGCAAGGGAAGTTTTCCGCGTGTTTTATGTATCTGACGTATCTGTGCCTAGGTCCGAGATGTAAAAGGCAATGGCGGTCAAGAGTTCGAATCTGGTGATGTACAAATAATTTTTTGCCGGCACGGTAGCTCAGCTTGTTCGGTCAGAGTGTTAGTTGCCGTCTGTAACACGAGGGGCGTTTGGAAAGTCCGTACAAAAATCTACTTACATGTTTGTGGTAAACCTTTTTTTATTTTTTTACATAGTTTCCTTTTAGAGTTATACACTTCGTCCAACGCTGTTCTGTTTTACTGATCCCTTCCGGATAATAGGAACTGTCCAACTCTGCAAGATACCTATTAGTTACTGCAATCACCACCTCGTCTGAATAAAATCTTTGTGCCGGCAGGCATTTCTTCAAGTTGGGGAACAAACAGTAGTCCGAGCGAGCCAAGTCTGGAGAATAGGAGGGATGTGAAACGAGTACGAATCCTATTTCTATTAATTTTGCGACCACAGCTGCTAGGGTGTGTGCTCGTGCATTGTCATGATGGAAAAGGACTTTTTTGCGGTCCAGTCGCCGGCGTATTTCTTGCTGATCGGTTTTCAGACGGTCCAATAACGATGAATAATATGCACCTGTAGTAGTTTTACCCTTTTCCAGATAGTCGATGAGGATTATCCCTTGCGAATGCCAAAAGACAGTCGCTATAACCTTCCCGGCCGAAGAAATGGTCTTCGCCTTTTTTGGTGCAGATTCTCCCTTGGTAACCCATTGTTTAGATTGCTTTCTGGTCTCAGGAGTACAGTATCCATGTTCCATCCACAGTGACGAAACGACGCTTAAAGTCCTGCGAATTCTTCCTCAACAGCTGAAGACAATCCTTGTAACACTTCACACGATTCCGTTTTTGATCAAGCGTGAGCAATCGCGGAACCCATCTTGTGGATAGCTTTCTCATGTCCAAATGTTTATGCAAAATATTATGTACCCGTTCATTCGAGATGCCCACAGCGCTAGCAGTCTCACGCACTTAAACTCTTCTGCCATCCATCAGGATATCAAGGATTTTATCAATGATTTCTGGAGTCGTAACCTCCACAGGGCGTCCAGATCGTTCAGCATCACTTGTGCCCATATGGCCACTCCGAAATTTTGAAACCACTTATAAACTGTTCTAATCAAAGGTGCAGAGTCACCGTAACATTTATCTTCTCTTTAGTCTCCTGAGGCGTTTTGTCTTTCATAAAGTAATTTTTAATCATCACACGAAATTTTTTTCGTCCATTTTTTGACAATCACTCGACTTCCTTGATTCACACGAATGCCAAAACACAAATAAATAGACCAATAAGGCTGAAACTTGGTTTGTGTTCTTTCCAAAGATGCTACCAACTAAACATGACCTCGATATGCGCCGGTGGTGCCATCTCTTGTACTTTGCACGGACTTTTCAAACTCCCGTCGTAATAATAATAATAATAATAATAATAATAATAAACAAAAAGGCTGAGTGATTAGACCAAAGTTAAACGTGAACGAGTGTCATGGGACGTCCATCCCAATCAAATGCAGCGAACAAAACGAAATATAAGAAAATGTGGTTAGCGTTCGTGCTACGTGAGATGAGCGTGTATGAAGCGACAGTTCGACTCGTGCTCACAATTTTTAATTTATCTTTTTTTCATCACTGGTCATATTATTTAATTTATATGACATTTTAGAGGTGATATTATTTTAAAAAGTGCACATGTACTTGCATGAGGCTTTAGTAAATTTCGTGTTACTTGAGTGCTTACTATTTTCAATTAAATTTTGTTATTAAAACAAACGTATTTGTAACTATGGACAGATAAATAAAGAAACGCACAGACCTTTCCTGAAAATGTATGCCTGTCGTGGTTTGCCAAGTCCCTAATAAGAGTACATGTGATCGGGTAAGGTGCCCGGAACTACTTAGCACCTCGTCTCTTCCAGCTGTAGACATAGAGACACGCCACGTTTGGCGGATAACCTGCGTAGCGCCGAGGCGTTGCTAATGTACCGAGAACGGATAGTGCAGGTGCAAATTTTTTTAATATCATAAAACTTATATATGTAGTACTAAAATAAAGTTTGAGCGGTACTCGAGAAATGTCTTCTCATACACATTCGCCTTACGAAGCTCGAACGCTATACACTTGACCATCATGAACTCCGCATATACACTACTGGCCACATTGCTACACCAAGAAGAAATGCAGATGATAAACGGGTATTCCTTGGACAAATATATTATACTATAACTGACATGTGATTACATTTTCACGCAATTTGGGTGCATAGATCCTGAGAAATCAGTACCCAGAATAACCCCCTCTGGCTGTATTAACGGCCTTGATACGCCTGGGCATTGAGTCAAACAGACCTCGGATGGCGTGTACATGTACAGCTGCCCATGCAGCTTCAACACGATACCACAGTTCATCAAGAGTAGTGACTGGCGTATTGTGACGAGCCAGTTGCTTGGCCACCATTGACCAGACGTTTTCAGTTGGTGAGAGATCTGGAGAATGTGCTGGCCAGGGCAGCTGTCGAACATTTTCTTTATCCAGAAAGGCCCATACAGGACCTGCAACATGAGGTCGTGCATTACCCTGTTGATAAGCAGGGTTTCGCAGGGACCGAATGAAGGGTAGAGCCACGGGTCGTGAAACATCTGAAATGTAACGTCCACTGTTCAAAGTGCCGTGAATGCGAACAAGAGGTGACCGTGACGTGTAACCAATGGCACCCCATACCATCACGCCAGGTGATACGCCAGGTGATACGCCAGTATGGCGATGACGAATACACGCTTCCAATGTGCGTTCACCGCGATGTTGTCAAACACGGATGCGACCATCATGATGCTGTAAACAAAACCTGGATTCATCCGAAAAAATGACGCTTTGCCATTCGTGCACCCAGGTTCGCCGTTGAGTACACCATCGCAGGCGCTCCTGTCTGTGATGTAGCATCAAGGGTAACCGCAACCATGGTCTCTGAACTGATAGTCCGTGCTGCTGCAAAGGTCATGGAACTGTTCGTGCAGATGGTTGTTGTCTTGCAAACGCCCTCATCTGTTGACTCAGGGATCGAGACGTGGCTGCACGATCCGTTACAGCCATGCATATAAGGTGCCTGCCATCTCGACTGCTAGAGACACGAGGCCGTTGGGATCTAGCACGGAGTTCCGTATTACTCTCCTGAACCCACCGATTCCATATTCTGCTAATAGTCATTGGATCTCGACCAACGCGAGCAGCAATGTCGCGATACGATAAACCGCAGTCGCGATGGGCTACAATCCGACCTTTATCAAAGTCGGAAACGTGATGGTACGCATTTCGGCTCCTTACACGAGGCATCACAACAACGTTTCACCAAGCAGCGCCGGTCAACTGCTGTTTGTGTATGAGAAATCGGTTGGAAACATTACTCATGTCAGCACGTTGTAGGTGTCTCCACCGGCGCCAACCTTGTGTGAATGCTATGAAAAGTTAATCATTTGCATGTCACAGCATCTTCTTCCTGTCGATTAAATTCGCGTCTGCAGCACGTCAGCTTCGTGGTGTAGCAATTTTAATGGCCAGTAGTGTACAACAGTTACATAATAGACACGTAAAACTTGTCTTAAAATTTTCTCGGAATTGCGAGACTAGTGCACCGTACTACTTTATGATGATTATGTTTCGTTCGTGGGGCGCTCAACTGATCGGTCATCAGCACCCAAATGAAGTCCCAATTTTTCAATATTTTTTACACAGTCCAATCTACCCACTGTCACGAATTATGGTGATAATGAAATGATGAGTAAAACACAAGCACCAAGCCCCCGGACAGAGAAACTACCCAACCAGGCCGGGAATCGAACCCGGGACCCCGCGATCCAGAGGCAGCAACGCTAGCCACTAGACCACTAGCTGTTCTTGCTCATAATGTTTCTTTAATGGCCTACTAAAGGTGTACGAAGATTGAAGTAAGTCCACGATCTCAACGTCGTGCCTTCCCCTTGTTGGCTAAATATAAACACATAACACTCTAACGCAGTGAAAAAAATACTGCCTGCCAGACGCAAGAGTCGATCCCTGACCCCCACGGCCTAAAGTCGCGCACTTGGGCCCATAGCCACACCGATGGGTGTACTGCTCTCGTGTTGGGATGATCAGGTGCGACTGGCCCATAGGTTCAACCGCTGCACGGATGCCGAGGTACGTCATCTGCTGACGTGACATGTTCAACATCTGTCATCCACTTGTGGTGTATATACCGACGTTTGGGCCCGAAAGTGTCTCAAATTGCGTATCTCGGTGTCATCTATGTCGTTTCGGGGGTTTTCAAACGTTAATAAGATTCACACTGTATTTTACTCAGTGTGGTTTGAGGACGAAGGTGACTGGAGCAGTAATTGGTTCAAATGGCTCTGAGCAATATGGGACTTAACATCTGAGGTCATCAGTCCCATAGAACTTAGAACTACTTACACCTAACTAAGGACATCACACACATCCATGCCCGAGGCAGGATTCGAACCTGCGACCGTAGCGGTCGAGCGGTTCCAGACTGTAGCGCCTAGAACCGCTCTGGCACTCCGGCCGGCTCGGAGTGGTAAGGCTCAAATTTTTCTTCAGTGTGTTTGCACAAGAAAATCTACCGTGAAAGTAACACAAAACATCCAGTCGCTCTGTAGTGGAGAGGTAAGCTTTATTCTCATACCTACGACTATAGTAAAAAGTTATACACTGAAGCGCCAAAGAAACTGTTATAGACATGCGTATATAAATACATAGAGGTGTAAACAGGCAGAATACGGCGCTGCGATAGGCAAGGCCTATCTAAGACAACAAGTGCTTGGCGCAGTTGTTAGATCAACTGCTGCTACAATGGCAGGTTATCATGATTTAAGTGAGTTTGAACGTGGTGTTCCAGTCAGCGCAAGAGCGATGGGACACGTCGTCTCCGAGGTAGCGATTTTCCCGTACGACCATTTCACGAGTGTACCGTGTATAACCGGAATCCCGTAAAAAATCAAATCTACGACATCGCTGGGGCCGGAAGAAGATCCTGCAAGAACGGCACCGACGACGACTGAAGAGAATCGTTCAGCGTGACAGGAGTGCAACCTTCCGGAAATTGCTGCAGATTCCACTGCTGGGCCATCAAGAAGTGTCAACGTGTGAATCATTCAACAAAACATCATCGATATGAACTCGTGTACCCTTGGATGAGTGCACGACACAAATCTTTACGCCTCGCCTGGGACCGACAACATCGACATTGGACTGTTGATGACTCGAACCATTTGCCTGGTCGGACGAGTCTCATTTCAAATTGCATCGAGCGGATGGACGTGTATAGGTATGGAGATAACCTCATGAATACGTGGAGCTTACATGTCAGCAAGGGACTGTTCAAGCTGGTGGAGTCTCTGTAATGGCGTAGGGCGTGTGCAGTTGGAGTGATAAGGGACCCCTGATACGTCTAGATACGACTCTGACAGGTGACACGTACGTAATATCCTGGCTGATCACCTGCATCCATTCATCTCCATTGTGTATTCCGGCGGGCTTCGACAATTCCAACAGGACAATGCGACACTCCACACGTCTAGAATTGTTAGAGAATGCCTCCAGGAACACTCTTCTGAGCCTGAATGTTTCCACTGTCCACCAAACTCCACAGACATGAACATTATTGAGCATATCTGGTTTGGTCTGCAACGTGCTGTTCAGAAGATATCTCCACCCCCTCGTACTCTTATGGATTTATGGATACTTCCGCAGGATTCATGGTGTCAGTTCCCTCCAGCAATACTTCCGACATTAGTCGAGTCCATGCCAGGTCGTGTTGCGACAATTCTGTGTGCTTGTGGGGGCCCTACACGATATTAGGCAGGTGTACCAGTTTGTTTGACTCTTCAGTGTAAATAAGGGTTTTGTGTCAACTATAAGTCCAAAGCTGTTTCACAGAGGAAGACCGCACTGCAGTTCCTTCTCTAAATCCTCGCACAAACGAAAAAATGGCTGCCATCGAAATAAGTGTCCAAGGAATAGAAAAGCAACTGGAATCAATCAACAGAGGAAAGTCCACTGGACCTGACGGGATACCAATTCGATTCTACACAGAGTACGCGAAAGAACTTGCCCCCCTTCTAACAGTCGTGTACCGCAAGTCTCTAGAGGAACGGAAGGTTCCAAATGATTGGAAAAGAGCACAGGTAGTCCCAGTCTTCAAGAAGGGTCGTCGAGCAGATGCGCAAAACTATAGACCTATGACGTCGATCTGTTGTAGAATTTTAGAACATGTTTTTTGCTCGAGTATCATGTCGTTTTTGGAAACCCAGAATCTACTATCTAGGAATCAACATGGATTCCGGAAACAGCGATCGTGTGAAAAACAACTCGCTTTATTTGTTCACGAGACCCAGAAAATATTAGATACAGGCTCCCAGGTAGATGCTATTTTCCTTGACTTCCGAAAGGCGTTCGATACAGTTCCGCACTGTCGCCTGATAAACAAAGTAAGAGCCTACGGAATATCAGACCAGCTGTGTGGCTGGATTGAAGAGTTTTTAGCAAACAGAACACAGCATGTTGTTATCAATGGAGAGACGTCTACAGACGTTAAACTAACCTCTGGCGTACCACAGGGGAGTGTTATGGGACCATTGCTTTTCACAATATATATAAATGACCTAGTAGATAGTGTCGGAAGTTCCATGCGGCTTTTCGCGGATGATGCTGTAGTATACAGAGAAGTTGCAGCATTAGAAAATTGTAGCGAAATGCAGGAAGATCTGCAGCGGATAGGCACTTGGTACAGGGAGTGGCAACTGACCCTTAACATAGACAAATGTAATGTATTGCGAATACATAGAAAGAAGGATTCTTTATTGTATGATTATATGATAGCAGAACAAACACTGGTAGCAGTTACTTCTGTAAAATATCTGGGAGTATGCGTGCGGAACGATTTGAAGTGGAATGATCATATAAAATAATATTAATTGTTGGTAAGGCGGGTACCAGGTTGAGATTCATTGGGAGAGTCCTTAGAAAATGTTGTCCACCAACAAAGGAGGTGGCTTACAAAACACTCGTTCGACCTATTCTTGAGTATTGCGCATCAGTGTGGGATCCGTACCAGATCGGGTTGACGGAGGACATAGAGAAGATCCAAGGAAGAGCGGCGCGTTTCGTCACAGGGTTATTTGGTAACCGTGATAGCGTTACGGAGATGTTTAACAAACTCAAGTGGCAGACTCTGCAAGAGAGGCGCTCTGCATCGCGGTGTAGCTTGCTCGCCAGGTTTCGAGAGGGTGCGTTTCTGGATGAGGTATCGAATATATTGCTTCCCCCTACTTATCTCTCCCGAGGAGATCACGAATGTAAAATTAGAGAGATCAGAGCGCGCACGGAGGCTTTCAGACAGTCGTTCTTCCCGCGAACCATACGCGACTGGAACAGGAAAGGGAGGTAATGACAGTTGGGTGGCTTGCGGAGTATAAATGTAGATGTAGATGTGGATAAGTCATTTTCCTCAAACAGGCTTGATCTGAACATTGAACAAATTCCTTTTTTTTTTAATTTTACGCCTAAAATCCTATAACATTGGCAAGAAAAACGACTAATCAGGATAAAATACGATACAGCTTGGCTTTTCCGTTCACCGCGCTAAACCGCCTGAAAGAAGAAATTAGCAACTGTGCACTAGGTCGTCACAGAGTCAATGTCATTTTGGCTTCAGAGTGCGCCTGTATCTCTGTGTCACCGCATGTCAGTGTACTAAAGGTGTTTTCTGTTACATTATTGACCGAACAGAAGAGCAAACTCTAGAGGTAAGCGAACTGTGATGGATGTTTGCCATAGTTTAAGAATATAACCTTAAAAATTTGCTTGTACCATACATAATATACTGAAATTTTTAACTCTTACTGTTTACGTGTATAACGACACAGGTTACGCAGTGTGTGTGTATCGACAAATACTGCTGATTTTTTTCCCACAAAGGTCTGATTTGCTACGTCTTTCTAAACGTCTGTACGTGGAGTGATTTCGCCCGGTACACGTGGGTCTATTTCCGCTCGGTCAGGTTATTAGTTTAATTGACGTTTTACTCCGAAATTCTAGACCACGTTTTCTTGGTTTCTTTTGAGACGGCCCGTACACACGAAAGGAGAAGATCAAGTGCTTCGTGATCCGAGGAAGATATGAAACAGGCAGTACGGTAAGAAATGTTATAGCCAGCTCCTCTGGATAAAGTGCCAGCAAGGTGCTACCTGTTTTCGGGAATTGTGTGTGTGGTATCAAAACGGCGAAAAGTGTTTCCTCTTGGTAAATGGTCTTGATTTTGACACTGTAATACACTGGGCGGAATAGACTCTTGACTGCGTGGAATAGCCCCACCATTTTATATACTGTGATTTCTGCCTTCTTCACATGTTTGTTTAATACTCTGTTCCTGTACAGGAATTTCGACCTTTTATATCCTGGAATGTATTCACACTTAAAATACGATACGTTTGACACAATGACAGATTTTTAAAAAGTTTCATGACATACGAGACGTGTTTTTTTAAAGTAAGTACCATTTTGAAATTAAAAAAAGACGTGCTAATACATCTCAATAAATTTATTTTCACATGAAAGCCTGTACCTTAATCTATGCACTGACGCCATTACAGTCTGATTCTTCCCTGTTTACTCTGTGTACTGAGTTTTTAAGACGCCTCCGATAATCGCGAGTCCCGCCGACTGTGAAGTACGGGCTGTTTTAAGATTTCTTAGTGCTGAAGGCCTAAAAGCTATCGATATTCATCGTGAGATCTGTGCAGTTTACGGAGAAAACATTATGAGTGATGGAATGGTAAGAAAGTGGGTGAGAGCATTTAAAGATGGCCGCACAAATGTGCATAATGAACAACGGAGTGGCCGTCCTTCGGTCGTTAATGAAAGTTTGGTGCATGAAGTGGACAATAAGGTGAGAGAAAACAGACGCTTTACGATTTCCTCCTTGCGGGATGACTTTCCTAATGTTTCTCGTAGTGTCTGGTATGGAACTGCGACCGAGCACTCGAATTACCGAAAATTGTGCGCACGTTGGGTACGGAAAATGTTGACGGATGTGCATAAAACCAAACGTTTAGACAGTGCATTGACTTTCCTTGAGCGGTACCACAACGGCGATGATTATTTCTTAAGGCAAATTGTTACGGGCGATGAAACGTGGGTGGACTACGTCACACCAGAATCAAAGCAACAGTCCATGGAAGCTGAGCAAGGGCATCGTTTTGCTGCAAGACAATGCCCGTCCGCATGTGGCGAATCAGACCAAAGGTCTCATCACATCTTTTCGATGGGAAACTCTAGATCATCCTCCGTTACAGCCCCTATCTTACGCCCAGTGACTACCGTCTGTTCCTGCACCTGAAGAAACACCTGGGCGGTCAGCGTCTTGGAAGACGATGACGAAGTCAAAACAGTGGTGATGCAGTGGTTAACAAGTCAGGCGGCAGACTTCTATGAGGAGGGCATTCAGAACCTGGTACAACGTTATGACAAGTGCCTCAATATTGACGGAAATTATCTAGAAGAGTAGATTAAGGTACATGCTTTCAGGCAAAAATAAAATTATTGACATATCTTAGCACGCCTTTTTTTAATTTCTACATCTACATCTACATCCATACTCCGCAAGCCACCTGACGGTGTGTGGCGGAGGGTACCTTCCGTACCTCTATCGGTTCTCCCTTCTATTCCAGTCTCGTATTGTTCGTGGAAAGAATGATTGTCGGTATGCCTCTGTGTGGGCTCTAATCTCTCTGATTTTATCCTCATGGTCTCTTCGCAAGATATACGTAAGAGGGAGCAATATACTGCTTGACTCTTCGGTGAAGGTATGTTCTCGAAACTTCAATAAAAGCCCGTACCGAGCTACTGTGCGTCTCTCCTGCAGAGTCTTCCACTGGAGTTTATCTATCATCTCCGTAACGCTTTCGCGATTACTAAATGATCCTGTAACGAAGCGCGCTGCTCTCCGTTGGATCTTCTCTATCTCTTCTATCAACCCAATCTGGTACGGATCCCACATTGCTGAGCAATATTCAAGCAGCGGGCGAACAAGCGTACTGTAACCTACTTCCTTTGTTTTCGGATTGCATTTCCTTAGGATTCTTCCAATGAATCTCAGTCTGGCATCTGCTTTACCGACAATCAACATTATATGATCATTCCATTTTAAATCACTCCTAATGCGTACTCCCAGATAATTTATGGTATTAACTGCTTCCAGTTGCTGACCTGCTATTTTGTAGCTAAATGATAAAGGATCTATCTTTCTGTGTATTCGCAGCACATTACACTTATCTACATTGAGATTCAGTTGCCATTCCCTGCACCATGCGTCAATTCGCTGCAGATCCTCCTGCATTTCAGTACAATTTTCCATTGTTACAACCTCTCGATACACCACAGCATCATCTGCAAAAAGCCCCAGTGAACCTCCGATGTCATCCACAAGGTCATTTATGTATATTGCGAACAGCAACGGTCCTATGACACTCCCCTGCGGCACATCTGAAATTACTCTTACTTCGGAAGACTTCTCTCCATTGAGAATAACATGCTGCGTCCTGTTATCTAGGAACTCCTCAATCCAATCACACAATTGGTCTGATAGTCCATATGCTCTTACTTTGTTCAATAAACGACTGTGGGGAACTGTATCGAACGCCTTGCGGAAGTCAAGAAACACGGCATCTACCTGTGAACCCGTGTCTATGGCCCTCTGAGTCTCGTGGACGAATAGCGCGAGCTGGGTTTCACATGACCGTCTTTTTCGAAACCCATGCTGATTCCTACAGAGTAGATTTGTAGTCTCCAGAAAAGTCATTATACTCGAACACAATACGTGTTCCAAAATTCTACAACTGATCGACGTTAGAGATATAGGTCTATAGTTCTGCACATCTGTTCGACGTCCCTTCTTGAAAACGGGGATGACCTGTGCCCTTTTCCAATCCTTTGGAACGCTACGCTCTTCTAGAGACCTACGGTACACCGCTGCAAGAAGGGGGGCAAGTTCCTTCGCGTACTCTGTGTAAAATTGAACTGGTATCCCATCAGGTCCAGAGGCCTTTCCTCTTTTGAGCGATTTTAATTGTTTCTCTATCCCTCTGTCGTCTATTTCGATATCTACCATTTTGTCATCTGTGCGACAATCTAGAGAAGGAACTACAGTACAATCTTCCTCTGTGAAACAACTTTGGAAAAAGACATTTAGTATCTCGGCCTTTAGTCTGTCATCCTCTGTTTCAGTACCATTTTGGTCACAGAGTGTCTGGACATTTTGTTTTGATCCACCTACCGCTTTGACATAAGACCAAAATTTCTTAGGATTTTCTGCCAAGTCAGTACATAGAATTTTACTTTCGAATTCATTGAACGCCTCTCGCATAGCTCTCTTCACACTACATTTCGCTTCGCGTAATTTTTGTTTGTCTGCAAGGCTTTGGCAATGTTTATGTTTGCTGTGAAGTTCCCTTTGCTTCCGCAGCAGTTTTCTAACTCGGTTGTTGTACCACTGTGGCTCTTTTCCATCTCTTACGATCTTGCTTGGCACATACTCATCTAACGCATAATGTACGACGGTTTTGAACTTTGTCCACTGATCCTCAACACTATCTGTACTTGAGACAAAACTTTTGTGTTGAGCCAACAGGTACTCTGAAATCTGCTTTTTGTCACTTTTTCTAAACATAAAAATCTTGCTACCCTTTTTAATATTCCTATTTACGGCTGAAATCATCGATGCCGTAACCGCTTTATGATCGCTGATTCCCTGTTCTGCTTTAACTTTTTCAAATAGTTCGGGTCTGTTTGTCACCAGAAGGTCTAATATGTTATCCCCACGAGTCGGTTCTCTGTTTAACTGCTCAAGGTAGTTTTCAGATAAAGCACTTAAAAAAATTTCACAGGATTCTTTGTCCCTGCCACCCGTTATGAACGTCTGAGTCTCCCAGTCTATATCTGGCAAATTAAAATCTCCACCCAGAACTATAACAAGGTGGGGAAATCTACTCGAAATATTTTCCAAATTATCATTCAGGTGCTCAGCCACATCCAATTACCATGTCTGAGCCTGCTTTAACCGTGACCTTCACCCAAATCATTTCACATTTCGGATCTCCGTCAATTTCCTTCGATACTATTGCACTTCTTATCGCTATAAACACGCCTCCCCCTTCACTGTTCAGCCTGTCTCTACGGTATACATTCCAATCTGAGTTTAGGATTTCATTACTGTTTACGTCTGGTTTCAGCCAACTTTCTGTCCCTAGTACTATATGGGCATTGTGACCGTTTATTAATGAGAGCAGTTCTGGGACCTTTCTATAGACGCTTCTGCAGTTTACTATTAGCACATTAATATTGTTATTCCCTGTTGCATTTTGCCTACTCCTACCTTGCCGCGTCTCAGGAGGCGTCTTGTCGGGCCTAGGGAGGGGATTCTCTAACCTAAAAAACCTCCATGTGCACTCCACACGTACTCCGCTACCCTTGTAGCCGCTTCCGGCGTGTAGTGCACGCCTAACCTTTTCAGGGGGACCCTACATTTCTCCACCCGATAGCGGAGGTCGAGAAATTTGCACCCCAGATCTCCACAGAATCGTCTGAGCCTCTGGTTTAAGCCTTCCACTCGGCTCCAAACCAGTGGACCGCGATCGGTTCTGGGAACGAGACTACAAATTGTTAGCTCTGATTCCACCCCGCGAGCGAGGCTTTCCGCCTTCACCAATTCCGCCAACCGCCTGTACGAACTGAAGATGACCTCTGAACCCAGACGGCAGGAGTCATTGGTGCCGACATGAGCAACAATTTGCAGTCGGGTGCACCCAGTGCTCTCTATCGCCGCCGGTAGGGCCTCCTCCACATCTCGGATGAGACCCCCCGGCAAGCAGACAGAGTGAACACTGACCTTCTTCCCCGACCTTCCCGCTATTTCCCTAAGGGGCTCCATCACCCGCATAACGTTGGAGCTCCCAATAACTAATAAACCCCTCCCCCCGTGTGCCTGCTCGGACCTTGCTGAAGGAGCAGCCACATGGCCACTCACAGGCAGAGCGGGCGATGCCACACGGCCAGCCTCCACATTGACCCTCCGCCTCGTGCGCCGCGAACGCCGCTGAACCCGCCACTTCCCTTGGGGAGAGGGTGGCCCAACCGCGCCCGGTACCCGCGAAGATGTCTCGACAGCAGGGACAGTGTGTGAAGCATGTAACACCTGGGGTGTACCCTGCGACGCACCAGACTCCCCACTGCCGCTACACTCCGAGGCAGCAGCCTGAAGACGGCTGACCGCGGCCATCAACACGCTCAGCTGTTCGCGAACAGTGGCCAGCTCCTCCTGCGTCCGTACACAGCAGTCACACATCCTATCCATCCTAAGGAATCAATTTACTGAAGAGAGTTGTTCAACCTTTAACTAGACTGCTAATTCACTAAAGGCGGCTGTTTATTCACTAAACTGGGGTTGCTAGCCACTTCTTGTAGAAAACAATGAAAATTGCACTACCTGTCTCTGGACTGTATTGAAAACAAACACTAGCACTACTGGCACTATGGTTGACTAAAGGGACTCTCTCTGACTGTATTCAAAACAAACACGAAATCTATGGAACACTATTAATAGCACCAGACAATTAAAGCTTCCTAAAAGCAAATACACACGGAAGAAGAAGTGACAAGTAAGAAAAATACAGTTAATACTTAAATTAAGGTAGCTCGCTGCACAGCAAAACGGTACTTAAAAACACGCCTCATATTATATATGGCTTACAATTGAAATGATCTGAATAGTGCCACTGCAGCCTATTATGTCTTTTCCGAAATACTTAGGAAATGATGTCCAACACCTCCCGGACAGGATCTATGGCTCGTGGTACACCACAGTTTCCTTCGGCGCCGGTTTTGAATAGCGCCGTTTTGCCATGGACAGTATAGTGTAACATCAGCGGCATGCGAACACTCACTGAAGTGCCTGTTCTGCGTCTGTAGTCTACGCAACTGTCATACTATACACTGGCTGTAGAATATGAGTCATCGCAAATAAATGTGACGAGTAGTGAGAGCAGGCGAGATGCCGCATAGACTTGCCACAGAAATGAAAACAACAAATAAACTGGTGTGACCTTTGCTGCAGCAAAGGAATTCAAGAGTCAATACTTTGAAAACGGAACGGAAGAGTTATAACATGCGGTACTTGTGTACAACAAACAGGAGATCCTTGCAGAGAACTTGCGGCAGTTCAGCCAGGTAACACTTTCAGCGACCGCCGATATTTCGGCGGGGGAACACCCCGCCATTTTCAAGGCAAACTGCAACGGACAGGCGGCGCACATGGAAATTTGAAACCTCGGTTCTCGGACTGAAGCAGGAAAGATAACACATACACACTGAACACTAGTGCCACCAACGATGACCAAAGTCAGAGCTATCGATAGTGAGACTATTAATTCGCAGGTGAGGTAGCATTGACTCTGTCCCTCTGTTTTTTGACAAGGGAGAGAGCCGGATTCCAAGCAGAGTTTAAACAAAAACCTCCATCCCCGTTAACGAGGTTGCTCGCTAATTTAATCTCAACTGTCTCCTTAATAACATTGTCCCAGTAGCAGGACGTGCATGCCAATATCTCGGTGTTATTATATAACATGGGGTTACCAGTATCCAAGCAGTGTTCGGCAATAGCAGAGGAAGCAATAGCAGGATGGTTAGCGGTTGGGTTTCTTACGCCAGAGGTTTCGGGTTCGATTCCTCCTCTGGCATTTCTTTTTTCTGTTTCATTTTCTTTTGTTATTCCACCAATTATCGAAAAAGTTTCTCAAACCTACATTATTTTTAACACATTATTTTAACTCAAGAACGTAAAGTTTTTATTCACTGAAAAACATTCGTGCTCGTTGTTCTACTTCGTTTTATGAGGTTTCAAGGTTTAAAGAGACTTTGTGCCCTTGGGATTATAACGGTCATCTGCGCATAGGACTGTGCGCGAGCCGTGAGAAGTAAACGACAATTTGTTTTTCGATTTCGTCGTGAATAGACGTGCCTGTTTCAAATTTCAACGTGTTATTCCGATCCGAGGTTAAACATGTCGACTGCAGAAGTTGCTCGCTCATCTGGAATAGGAGAAGAAATCCCTGAAGGATCCATCATAGTGATCTATCAAAATTACGATTGAAGGACGCAGTGGTGTTTTATGAAAAGCTATGGACGGAACATAATTTAATTGCATCGACATCTTCGGAAGAAATCTCTCGCGATGCTATGTTATTGGCCGGAGAACTTTATAATAATATACCGGGGAGTATAAATACTTACTTCTCATTGACTCTTGAGGAGGTCAAAGGAATCCGAAGAGATATGATGCAATTTTTCAAGATGACGAAAATATGCCAACTTGGTCTGTAAAAGTCATACCTCCAAAATGCACGTCTTTGGTGCAACCTTGTGATGTTTACTTTTACAGGCGAGTTAAAAATTTCATAAAGCGCTTGCAAAATTGCAGCGCATTGTTACAGGAGAATCGTGAAATTAATTCCCTGGAAGACTGTATAAAAATTCATTCCATGATTCAGCATCAATTATCGTCACCAATATTCCGAGACATGATTCAGTATGCCTGGTTTGCCTCAAAATTATCAGAAACTCAAAACATTTTTGTAAATGTTAATGGGGCATGTTTTTGTACAGATTTATTGCAAACGCCCTGTGACTGTAAAAAATCCTCTTTTATATGTTGCATGAGATGTCGCAAAAATTATTGCTTTGTTTGTACGATAATTACCATTGCGGTTCTTGTTTATAATTATTATATGTATAAAAATTGAATGTTTCCCAATCGACTTTGTTATTCTGATTAAAAACGCAATGTTTCTCCTCAAATACTTTACAATTGTGTTGTTGGACAAAGAGAAAATAATTTTTATTCAATAATGTAACTAATTTGTTAAAAATAACGTAGGTTTGGGAAACTTTCTGAATAATTGGTGGAATAACAAATGAAAATGAAACACAAGAAAGAAGCGCCAGAGGAGGAATCGAACCCGAGACCTCTGGCGTAAGAAACCCTACCGCTAACCATCTAGGCCAGACGGCGGCTCGGCCCTGGTCTAACATTTTATACTCATGAGGCACCTAAGAAACTTTGGATCGATTTTTCCCGGGATTTTCCGGGTAGTGCGTCATAATATTTTAACCACGTGAGGTGTTAGGGGTCCTCTATCACCACACAAAATTCCGAACAAATCCCCGACCCCACGGTCGTGCCGTCTCCTTGTAAGATGACCGCTTTCGTTAGAGATAAAATAAGTTCCTTCTTGCCCTGTATACGTGACATGGATGCGGTAACCACAAACAGTTAAGTGGGAAGGAATATTCTTTTTAACGCACATGTCCAAAGTCCGAAAATACACGTTCCCATCGGATATGCCGTCTGACTCCAAACGGAAGCGACGCTGTTTTAAGAAATGAATCGTCCATTTCAGAAGGAAGGTTATAAATTCTAACCTGAGTATACTCGAGTGCCGCAGATTCGAGGAGGAATTGACTAGCGGAACCATCGCGATGTGTAAACAACACTTTAGTACCAACCCGGGAGAGAAGTCTTTCTACTTGAACGGGATCATCATTGTAAGAATGCATACAAATCAGAATCAAAGTAAGCAGTATCTACCTGTTCAAATGGCTCTGAGCACTACGGGACTCAACTTCTGAGGTCATCAGTCCCCTAAAGCTTAGAATTACTTAAACCTAACTAACCTATGGACAAAATTGTTAAGGCTTTCGTGACCACTTGTTGACAAACTGCCTATTGGCTTCTGTCTCGGGTTCTTCGGCCGACGTTCATCTAATGATTTTTCTGACGTTTCGCCAGCACGAGTGGCTGGTATTGTCAAAGCTTCACCCTCCATTGCCGGTGGCGAACTGGAGCCGAGCTCGCGGCCGCAGACTATATGTACCTGGCGCGCCAACGTCCGAGGGCTTCTCCGCGGTCATTTCCGGTGCGGTTCTCCTCTTGCTACCTGCGACGTTCGTTCGCTGCAGTACGGGAAGCCAGGATCCGTTTACCTTAAGGCTTTCCTCTTTCTTGTTCAAACTGTTCGCGTATTTTTGTATTTCTACAGCTTCTCTGAACATGAGCGTGTGATAGTGCTTCTCTACAGGAGCTCGGCTCCAGTTCACCACCGGCAATGGAGGGTGAAGCTTTGACAATGCCAGCCACTCGTGCTGGCGAAACGTCAGAAAAATCATTAGACGAACGTCGGCCGAAGAACCCGAGACAGAAGCCAATAGGCAGTTTGTAACCTATGGACGTCACACACATCCATGCCCGAGGCAGGATTAGAACCTGCGACCGTAGCGGTCGCGCGGTTCCAGACTGTAGCGCCTAGAACCGCTTGGCCACCCCGGCCGGCCGTATCTACCTGATCAGGTGTAACACGGACAACATCAGCCAACCAATCGTGAATTTCTAAGGAGCCGGGTTGAACGCGACGCGTACTTTCGTCAAAACTGAAACGAACAGTAGCTCGACGAGGAACAGATTTAGGAGACTCGACAGACACCGTGGCGCGGGCAGAAAACACCGCCGCCAAGAGGAAAACGACAACAAACTCCGCTACGCAACTACGATGCCACTCCGGCCGATGCACCAACAAGACTGAGCTGCTTCGACACAAGCGGCGCTGAGGCACAGGCGGAAGTTAACGAGGACCTGCTCGCTCGACGCGCAAGGCGACAGTGTGTTTGTGAATAGCAGAGTAATCACGTCGCTGTAGATGTAGGCGTGTACAGCGACGAGAAATTGGTCGGTCGGGAGGTGTGTAGGCTGACAAGAATTGGTTGGTCGGTCGGTCGGGAGGTGCATAGGCTGACAAGAAATTGATCCGTCGGTCGGCTGGTGGGCCGGCCGACCGATAAATTGGTGAGTCCGTAGAGGCTTAAGGGGCTCCGGAAAGGCACAAAATCATGAAAAGTTCTATTTTTACTTTTTTGCGTTTTCTGAATCTGCAGACTATTACCTTTTAATAGATATATAATTTATTCAATTCCGAAGACTACAACTATTTTTAAATTTTTTTTGAAATGTGTTCTACATGGGCGTGACCCACTGTGGCGCTGTTAAACTGCTGTCAAATGGTGTTGTTATTAACGTCCGTTTTCATCAGGTACATTTTAGTGATGTGAGATAAAGTATGTGTTGTGGCTAACCTGTGATGGTTCAATATATATCGCTGGTGTGATTGTCGATTGTTTTATGTTTATTTACTCTGTTGTTATCTCGAAAATATTCGTAATTAACTATTCGTAATTAATTCTGTTTCTTGAGTCTGTTTTGTTGAAGTATAATAAGGAGTAAAATGATGGCAACATTGTAAGGTGCAAGGTATTTGGAAATATGGGAATGAAGATACGTTCTAACATGGTACGAGCGATGCTTGCTTTAGACAAGAAACGCCTTCGGGCTGCAGACAGGGCTGTAAAGAGTCTAGAAATACAAGCAAGAGTAAACAGGAGGAGGAACAAGAGGAAGCTGGAGGAGGAGTTTGCAGAGGATGAAGATAATCCATCCTATGGACCTGGAATGCACTAAAAAGTTAATCCAATCTTTGTCGCTCGATTCCCAAAACTTTTATTTTCTCATACTAATTACATGTTTTCTAAGGATCTTCCAAACATATTTGTTTCAAACTTTCAGTAAATGTTACACAGTACCTTCTGCATAATTTAACACAGCCTTTTTCCAAAAAACTGTATATTTTTGAATATATAAATAAAAAATTGCAAAAAAATGTTGTGAATTTTCATTACAATTGAAAAAAAATCATGTTTAATAACTGAACTAAAATTTTGTAAAATCCCTGTGTTAAGTTGTAGCACATATTCCAATAAATAATCTGTAAAAAGTTCAACTTCCTACCTCAAATACTTTGTGAGGAAAGATGTAATTTATAAGCGTTATTTTAACATTGCAAGTATAGGGCGTTCCGGTGCCCCTTAAACTGACTAGGAAAACACACACACACACACACACACACACACACAAGCGCGCTCTCCCTCTCTAAACCCGCTGCGAAACCACGCAGGCGTCAGCATGCGGGGCACTACAACACGAAACAGTTACAACAGCTCGCAGAATATAGCAAGTCTGACCGACGCTCGATCAATTCGTCGCTTAGTGGCCAAGCACGCAAAGCGCTGAGGATGAGATTTGATGTTTTACCGGATTCCTGGTATTCATGGTATACTCGTGAAATGGTCGTACAGGAAAATCCCCTCTTCTTCGCTACCTCGGAGACGCTGTGTCCCATCGCTGGTGCACCGACTGTTAACACCACGTTCAAACTCACTTAACCTGCCACTGCAGTAGCAGTAACCGATCTAACAACTGCGCCAGACACTTGTTGTCTTACATAGGAGTTACCGACAGCAGCGCCGTATTCTGCCTGCTTACATATGTCTATTTGAATACACATACCTATACCTTTTTTCGGCGCTTTAGTGTATGTGCACAGATATTTGTGAAATATGGTAAATATACAGGGTCCCCATAAATTATCTTTGCAACTTAAGACTTTAATACGTTTAAAACTGTATTAGATATTAAGAAGTCGTTTTCAACATGTGCTAAGATAACTCATAAACTTTTGTTTCCTCATTCATACACTTCGGTGTGGGCGCCGTAAGTGCCACGGATATGTAGCGGGCATTCCGTTTCTCTTTAGGTGCGATTCAAGACCTCCACGGTTACATGATCAAATACACTCCTGGAAATTGAAATAAGAACACCGTGAATTCATTGTCCCAGGAAGGGGAAACTTTATTGACACATTCCTGGGGTCAGATACATCACATGATCACACTGACAGAACCACAGGCACTTAGACACAGGCAACAGAGCATGCACAATGTCGGCACTAGTACAGTGTATAGCCACCTTTCGCAGCAATGCAGGCTGCTATTCTCCCATGGAGACGATCGTAGAGATGCTGGATGTAGTCCTGTGGAACGGCTTGCCATGCCATTTCCACCTGGCGCCTCAGTTGGACCAGCGTTCGTGCTGGACGTGCAGACCGCGTGAGACGACGCTTCATCCAGTCCCAAACATGCTCAATGGGGGACAGATCCGGAGATCTTGCTGGCCAGGGTAGTTGACTTACACCTTCTAGAGCACGTTGGGTGGCACGGGATACGTGCGGACGTGCATTGTCCTGTTGGAACAGCAAGTTCCCTTGCCGGTCTAGGAATGGTAGAACGATGGGTTCGATGACGGTTTGGATGTACCGTGCACTATTCAGTGTCCCCTCGACGATCACCAGTGGTGTACGGCCAGTGTAGGAGATCGCTCCCCACACCATGATGCCGGGTGTTGGCCCTGTGTGCCTCGGTCGTATGCAGTCCTGATTGTGGCGCTCACCTGCACGGCGCCAAACACGCATACGACCATCATTGGCACCAAGGCAGAAGCGACTCTCATCGCTGAAGACGACACGTCTCCATTCGTCCCTCCATTCACGCCTGCCGCGACGCCACTGGAGGCGGGCTGCACGATGTTGGGGCGTGAGCGGAAGACGGCCTAACGGTGTGCGGGACCGTAGCCCAGCTTCATGGAGACGGTTGCGAATGGTCCTCGCCGATACCCCAGGAGCAACAGTGTCCCTAATTTGCTGGGAAGTGGCGGTGCGGTCCCCTACGGCACTGCGTAGGATCCTACGGTCTTGGCGTGCATCCGTGCGTCGCTGCGGTCCGGTCCCAGGTCGACGGGCACTTGCACCTTCCGCCGACCACTGACGACAACATCGATGTACTGTGGAGACCTCACGCCCCACGTGTTGAGCAATTCGGCGGTACGTCCACCCGGCCTCCCGCATGCCCACTATACGCCCTCGCTCAAAGTCCGTCAACTGCACATACGGTTCACGTCCACGCTGTCGCGGCATGCTACCAGTGTTAAAGACTGCGACGGAGCTCCGTATGCCACGGCAAACTGGCTGACACTGACGGCGGCGGTGCACAAATGCTGCGCAGCTAGCGCCATTCGACGGCCAACACCGCGGTTCCTGGTGTGTCCGCTGCGCCGTGCGTGTGATCATTGCTTGTACAGCCCCCTCGCAGTGTCCGGAGCAAGTATGGTGGGTCTGACACACCGGTGTCAATGTGTTCTTTTTTCCATTTCCAGGAGTGTACATTGCGAATTCGTGCCTTCAAAACCCGGAGGTCTCTAACCCTCTGTTCGGTAGGCCAGACATTTTACAAAATTTCACAGGAAGAAGTCTAGTGGTGTGAGGTCAGGGTATCGTGTCCGTCATGGAACTGGACCACTTCGTTCGCTCCACCTGTCCGGAAACTTTTCATCTAGAAACCTATGGACATTTAGCGACCAGTGGGATGGTGTTCCGTCCTGCTGGGAATACCACACAAGCTTGCAGGTGTTCCAGTTGTGACACAGAAAACTCTCGTAGCAAATCCATGTAAACTCCCCCGTAGATGGCAGACTCGATGAAAAAGAATGGACCAATTGTGTACCAGTCCGCAGTAAACATTGATTCTGGAACTGTCTCTTTCCATTTCAGATGTAACATGAGGGTGCTATCAACCCCATATACTAACGTTATGACGATTCTTTTTGCCTCATACATGAAACGTTGCTTCATCGGAAAAATTACTTTCCATCAGTCTTTCCTAGCACATCCACAGAAAACTGTTCGTGCCGAGGTTTGTACGTAGTCTTTAATGTCCCAAGCAGCCGCACCTTGTAAAGATACAGCCGTAGCCTCTTACTCAAAACGTTGTAGCACTGTCTCATTTTCAACTTTCTGGTCGCCGTACACACCGATTTTGCCGGACTCCTTGCACACGTTAGCCATACCTGGTCCACCTTGACGTCTGAAACAGACTGGCGACTCGCTTCTTTTTTTATGGAGAACGTTACCTATTTCCGTGAATAACATATTCAAAGGCTGAATAGTTGGTAGGTATGGTGGTTATATTCCGTACCATGTTCGAAAGTTTTGTTGCGCTTGGGTATCAGACGTCACACACTGACCTTTCTCCTACGGGTGCCACATTTTATGTGTTTTTCAAGTTAAGTTTTGCAGCAAGATTGCGTCACATGGAAGGGAAAAAAACTTTATGTGTTATCTTATCACATAACCATGTCTTCAGTTCTAGTTTAGTTTTTGTGGTGTCACCGCCAGACACCACATTTTTGTTCTTTATTGTGATTTCATTCCCCTGCCCCATATGGGCAGGTGAGGGCTGTCAGCAGCACAATCCGCCGCTCTTCAGACGAGTGACACGACAACTAAAACAAGAATAAAATAATACATACATAAGGAGATAAAAAGGGGAACATAAAACAGAGTAAGGGGAGAAATAGACACCACACTTGCTAGGTGGTAGCCTTTAAATCGGCCGCGGTCCGTTAGTATACGTCGGACCCGCGTGTCGCCACTATCAGTGATTGCAGACCGAGCGCCGCCACACGGCAGGTCTAGAGAGACTTCCTAGCACTCGCCCCAGTTGTACAGCCGACTTTGCTAGCGATGGTTCACTGACAAAATACGCTCTCATTTGCCGAGACGATAGTTAGCATAGCCTTCAGCTACGTCATTTGCTACGACCTAGCAAGGCGCCATTATCAGTTGCTATTAATATTGTGAATCATGTAACGGCAAGACCGGACGTTCACCATTAATGGATTAAAGTTAAGTATTCCACGAGCTACGTCCGTTTTTCTTCTGAAGTCTAAATTCCTTGTCCTGTTCCAGACCTCACGCCAGCCTGCGTGAGCTAAAACGCGTGCCTTTCGGCTTCCTCTAATATTCCTGGGTTGGCTCTCCTGCCAATCCACAACAGTTTTAATGTTTTTAAAATACCAAGATATCAATATAATTTACGGACACCCTGGGTGTGAAATATGTGTGATATGTCTGTACGTGGATGAGCCATGGTAAAGACCTCCTCCTAAACCCCTGAATCGATTCAATCAAATATGGAACTCACTATAAGGAAACTAATACGGTGGTGGTAAGAACCACCAACTTCCTGCTCAGATGGGGTTGATGGATAGGGAAAGATGGTGGAAGAGGATATGGAGAAAGAGCGAGTGGTTAGGAGGAGATGGAAATACGAGGCGTGTTTTTTTTTTAAGTAAGTACTGTTTTGAAATTAAAAAAAGACGTGCTAAGATATCTCAGTAATTTTATTTTTACCTTAATCTACGCACTGACGCCATTACAGTCTGGTTCTTCCTTGTTTACGTTGTGTACTGAGTGTTTAAGATGCCTCCGATAATCGTGAGTCCTGCCGACTGTGAAGTACGGGCTGTTATAAGATTTATTAGTGCTAAAGGCCTAAAAGCGATCGATATTCATCGTGAGATCTTTGCAGTTCACGGAGAAAACGTTATGAGTGGTGGAATGGTAAGAAAGTGGGTGAGAGCATTTAAAGATGGCCGCACAAACGTGCACGATGAACAACGGAGTGGTGCAGGAAGTGGATAATAAGGTGAGAGAAAACAGACGCTTTACGATTTCCTCCTTGCGGAATGACTTTCCTAATGTTTCTCGTAGTGTTTTGTATGGCATTGTGACCGATCACTTGAATTAACGTAAATTGTGCGCACGTTGGGTACCGAAAATGTTGAAGTATGTGCATAAAACCAAAAGTTTAGACAGTGCATTGGCTTTCCTCGAGCGGTACCACAACGACGGTGATGATTTATTAAGCCAAATTACTACGGACGGTGGCCTACGTCACACCAGAATCAAAGTAACAGTCCACGGAAGTTGATCAAGGGCATTATTTTGCTGCACGACAATGCCCGTCCGCATGTGGCGAATCAGACCAAAGATCTCGTCACATCTTTTCGATGGGAAACTCTAGATCATCCTCCATACAACCCCGATCTTGCGCCCAGTGACTACCATCTGTTCCTGCACTTGAAGAAACACCTGGGCGGTCAGCGTCTTCAGGACGATGACAAAACAGTGGTGATGCAGTGGTTAACAAGTCAGGCAGCACACTTCTGTGAGGAGGGTATTCAAAACTGGTACAACTTTATGATAAGTGGCTCAATATTGACGGAAATTATGTACAAAGGTACACTACTGGCCAATACAATTGCTACACCAAGAAGAAATGGAGATGATAAACGGGTATTCATTGGACAAATATATAATACTAGAATTGACATGTGATTACATTTTGACGCAATTTGGGTGCATAGATCCTGAGAAATCAGTACCTAGAACAACCACCTCTGGCCGTAATAACGGCCTTGATACGCCTGGGCATTGAGTCAAACAGAGCTTGGATGGCGTGTACAGGTACAGCTGCCCATGCAGCTTCAACACGATACCACAGTTCATCGAGAGTAGTGACTGGCGTATTGTGACGAACCAGTTCCTCGGACACCATTGACCAGACGTTTTCAGTTGGTGAGATATGTGGAGAATGTGCTGGCCAGGGCAGCAGACGAACATTTTCTGTATCCAGAAAGGCCCGTACAGAACCTGCAACATGCGGTCGTGCATTATCCTGCTGAAATGTAGGGTTTCGAGACGTGTAACCGATGGAACCCCATGCCATCACGCCCAGTGATGCGTCAGTATGGCACGCTTCCAATGTGCGTTCACCGCGATGTCACCAAACACGGATGCGACCATGATGATGCTGTAAATAGAACCTGGATTCATCCGAAAAAAACGACGTTTCGCCATTCGTGCACCCAGGTTCGTCGTTGAGTACACCATCACAGGCATGGTCTCTGAGCTGATAGTCCGTGCTGCTGCAAACGTCGTCGAACTGTTCGTGCAGACGGTTGTTGTCTTGCAAACGTCCCCAACTGTTCACTCAGGGATCGAGACGTGGCTGCACGATCCGTTACATCTATGCGGGTAAGATGCCTGTCATCTCGAGTGCTAGTGATACGAGGCCGTTCGGATCCACCACGGCGTTCCGTATTACCCTCCTGAACCCACCGATTCCATATTCTGCTAACAGGCATTGGATCTCGACCAATGCGAGCAGCAATGTCGCGATACGATAAACCGCAATCGCGATAGGCTACAATCCGACCTTTATCAAAGTCGGAAACGTGATGGTACGCATTTCTCCTCCTTACACGCGGCATCGCAACAACGTTTCACCAGGCAACGCCGGTCAACTGCTATTTGTGTATGATAAATCGCTTGGAAACTTTCCTCATGTCAGCACGTTGTAGGTGTCGCCACCGGCACCAATCTTGTGTGAATGCTCTGAAGAGGTAATCATTTGCATATCACAGCATCTTCTTCCTGTTGCTTAAATTTCGCGTCTGTAGCAGTCATCTTCGTGGTGTAGGAATTTTAATAGCCAGTTGTGTAGATTAAGCTACAGGCGTTAGCACCTCTTTTTTTTTAATTTCAAAACGGTACTTACTTAAAAAACACGCCTCGTTTACAGGGGGAGGAGAGGATGGAAAGAGACGGAAGGTGGAAGAGAGTAACAGAGGGAGGCGCAGGAGATCGGTAGATGAGAGGAGGTTGACAGAGAGAAGGAGGAGATGGAGAGAGAGAGAGAGAGACAATCCTGTTGAATATTTTCTGTCAGATAGTAAAAATAATCAAAATGTTTTGCCTCACCCACAATGAAGTGCCGTGAAACTCCACAATACATCTTCTTCTTCTTTGGTTCTACATCTACATGTACATCTACATCTACATACATAATCCGCAATCCGCCATTCGGTGCGTGGCGGAGGGTACGTCGTACCACAACTAGCATCTTCTCTCCCTGTTCCACTCCCAAACAGAATAAGGCAAAAATGACTGCCTATATGCCTCTGTACGAGCCCTAATCTCTCTTATCTTATCTTTGTGGTCTTTCCGCGAAATGTAAGTTGGCGGCAGTAAAATTGTACTGCAGTCAGCCTCAAATGCTGGTTCCCTAAATTTCCTCAGTAGCGATTCACGAAAAGAACGCCTCCTTTCCTCTAGAGACTCTCACCCGAGTTCCTGAAGCATTTCCGTAACACTCGCTCGATGATCAAACCTAAATTGCCTCTATGTCCTCCCTCAATTCGACCTGATGGGGATCCCAAACGCTCAAGCAGTACTCAAGAATAGGTCGTATTAGTGTTTTATAAGCGGTCTCCTTTACAGATGAACGACATCTTCCCAAAATTCTACCAATGAACCGAAGACGACTATCCGCCTTCCCCACAAGTGCCAGTAAAAGCTTGTCCCACTTCATATCGCTCTGCAATGTTACGCCCAAATATTTAATCGACGTGGCTGTGTCAAGCGCTACACTACTAATGGAGTATTCAAACATTACAGGATTCTTTTTCCTATTCATCTGCATTAATTTACATTTATCTATATTTAGAGTTAGCTGCCATTCTTTACACCAGTCACAAATCCTGTCCAAGTCATCTTGTACCCTCCTACAGTCACTCAACGACGACACCTTCCCGTACACCACGGCATCATCAGCAAACAGCCGCACATTGCTATCCACCCTATCCAAAAGTTCATTTATGTAGATAGAAAACAACAGCGGACCTACGACACTTCCCTGGGGCACTCCAGATGATACCCTCACCTCCGATGAACGCTCACCATCGAGGACAACGTACGGGGTTCTGTTATTTAAGAAGTCTTCGAGCCACTCACATATCTGGGAACCAATCCGATATGCTCGTACCTTAGTTAGGAGTCTGCAGTGGGGCACCGAGTCAAACGCTTTCCGGAAGGAATATGGCATCCGTGTGATATCCTTCACCCATGGTTCGCAAGATATCATGTGGAAAAAGAACGAGTTGCGTGTCGCAGGAGCGGTGCTTTCTATACCGTGCTGATGCATGGACAGCAACTTCTCTGTCTCAAGGAAATTCGTTATATTCGAACTGAGAATATATTCGAGAATCCTGCAACAAACCGATGTTAAGGATAGTGGTGTGTAACTTTGAGGGTCTGTCCTTCTACCCTTCTTATATACAGGCGTCACCTGCGCTTTTTTCCAGTCGCTCGGGACTTTACGTTGGGCAAGAGATTCGCGATAAATGCAAGCTAAGTAGGGAGCCAATGCATTAGAGTACTCTCTGTAAAACCAAATTGGAATCCCATCAGGACCTGGCGATTTATTTATTTTCTACCCATTCAGCTGCTTCACAACCCCTGGGATGTCTATCAGTATGTCCTCCATACGGGAATCTGAACGAGACTCAAACGGCGGTATGTATGTACGATCCTCCTGCGTGAAAGATTTCTCAGATGCTAAATTAAAAATTTCAGCTTTCGTTTTGCTGTCTTCCGTTGGCAGGCCAGACTGATCAGTGAGTGACTGGATGGAAGCCTTCGACCCGCTTACCGATTTTACGTAAGACCAGAATTTCCTTGGGTTTTCAGCAAGATCTTTTGCTAAGGTATGACGGCGGTAGTGGTTGTTTGCTTCGCCCATCGCTCTTTTTACAGCAGCACGGACGTCTACTAACTTTTGCCTGTCCTCATTCTCCCGATCATTCTTGTACCATGGTTGTGCCAATGTGCCACATTGGCGCACAGTTTGGCATGGTTACAAACGGATTTGGCATGGTTAATTAAAGGCGAGGCCGGATGCCCTTCCTGTCACCACCCTGTCTGAAAGTACGAATGGTAAGGAAGGTGATGAAATGATGAGGACAACCCAAAACCCAGTCCCCAGGTTGGGAAAAATTCCCAACCTGGTCGGGAATGGAACCCAGGACCCCATCAGCGAGAGGTAGGAATGGTAGCCACTAGACCACGACCTGCGGACAAACTCACCACTACATATTGGTTTTCAATTTATATAATTTATATGTCAGCACATTTAAAGCGCCGGCCGCGGTGGCCGAGCGGTTCTGGGCGCTTCAGTCTGGAACCGCGCGACCGCTACGGTCGCAGTTTCGAATCCTGCCTCGGGCATGGATGTGTGCGATGTCCTTAGGTTAGTTAGGTTTAAGTAGTTCTACGTTCTAGGGGTCTGATGACCTCAGGTGTTGAGTCCCATAGTGCTCAGAGCCATTTGAGACATTTTTTGGACATTTAAAGCCCTGTGTATGATTTGCAGCGGTGGCGTGGGTGGTGATCCCCCAGCCGTGGGACGTGCCCCTGGGCGGCGGTCTGCGGCTGAGCTCGTGGCGGGCCTTCCTGCTGCTGGGCGCGGCGCTGAGTGCGCTCACCCTGGTGCTGCTGAGGACGCTGATGGTGGAGAGCCCCAAGTTCCTGCTGGTGGCCGGCCGCCACCAGGAGGCGCTGGCCGTGCTGCAGCACATGTTCTCTGCCAACAACTCCGTGCCCCCAGACACGTTCCCGGTGAGTCAGTACCACCATCAGTATACGAGGGCAGTTCAATAAGTAATGCAACACGTTTTTTTTCTGAAACAGGGGTTGTTTTATTCAGCATTGAAATACACCAGGTTATTCCCCAATCTTTTAGCTACAGAACACTATTTTTCAACGTAATCTCCATTCAATGCTACGGCCTTACGCCACCTTGAAATGAGGGCCTGTATGCCTGCACGGTACCATTCCACTGGTCGATGTCGGAGCCAACGTCGTAGTGCATCAATAACTTCTTCACCATCCGCGTAGTGCCTCCCACGGATTGCGTCCTTCATTGGGCCAAACATATGGAAATCCGACGGTGTGAGATCGGGGATGTAGGGTGCATGAGGAAGAACAGTCCACTGAAGTTTTGTGAGCTCCTCTCGGGTGCGAAGACTTGTGTGAGGGCTTGCGTTGTCATGAAGAAGGAGAAGTTCGTTCAGATTTTTGTACCTACGAACACGCTGAAGTCGTTTCTTCAATTTCTGAAAAGTAGCACAATACACTTCAGAGTTGATCGTTTGACCACGGGGAAGGACATCGAACAGAATAACCCCTTCAGCGTCCCAGAAGACTGTAACCGTGACTTTACCGGCTGAGGGTATGGCTTTAAACTTTTTCTTGGTAGGGGAGTGGGTGTGGCGCCACTCCATTGATTGCCGTTTTGTTTCAGGTTCGAAGTGATGAACCCATGTTTCATCGCCTGTAACGATCTTTGACAAGAAATTGTCACCCTCAGCCACATGACGAGCAAGCAATTCCGCACAGATGGTTCTCCTTTGCTCTTTATGGTGTTCGGTTAGACAACGAGGGACCCAGCGGGAACAAACCTTTGAATATCCCAACTGGTGAACAATTGTGACAGCACTACCAACAGAGATGTCAAGTTGAGCACTGAGTTGTTTGATGGTGATCCGTCAATCATCTCGAACGAGTGTGTTCGCACGCTCCGCCATTGCGGGAGTCACAGCTGTGCACGGCCGGCCCCGCACGCGGGAGATCAGACAGTCTTGCTTGACCTTGCGGCGATGATGACACACGCTTTGCCCAACGACTCACCGTGCTTTTGTCCACTGCCAGATCACCGTAGACATTCTGCAAGCGCCTATGAATATCTGAGATGCCCTGGTTTTCCGCCAAAAGAAACTCGATCACTGCCCGTTGTTTGCAACGCACATCCGTTACAGACGCCATTTTAACAGCTCTGTACAGTGCTGCCACCTGTCGGAAGTCAATGAAACTATACGAGACGAAGCGGGAATGTTTGAAAAAATTCCACAAGAAATTTTCGGTTTTTTCAACCAAAATTGGCCGAGAAAAAAAAGTGTTGCATTACTCATTGAACTGCCCTCATATATATATATATATATATATATATATATATATACAGGGTGTCCCAGCTATCTTGTCCACCCAAAATATCTCTGGAACAATAACAGCTATTGGAAAACGACTTTCACCGGTATCAATGTAGGGCTGGGGCCCATGAATGTACATATTTGGAAGCATTCTGAAACGAAAGCACATGTGTTTTTTAACACAAACTTATGTTTTTTTTTAAATGGACCTCCTATATTTCTTCTTCAGTAATCCATAGCATGACGAAGCACATACCCAATGGCGTTGATTGCATCGCAATATTCCCATTACACCGCGAGATATTCAGACGCGAAGTTGACGCTTGAAACACCCGACATGCGCAGCTAGCGCACGTCCTGAGGCTCAGGCGTGAACCCCATGCTGCCCGTAATCGCGATGTGATTGACATGTGTAATCACACCTCCATACTTATCAAGAGGTCCGAAACGAATAATACGGTCTGCTGTGATTACGGGCAGCATGGGGTTCCCGCCTGAGCCTCAGGACGTGCGCTAGCAGCGCATGTCGGGTGTTTCAAGCCTCAACTTCGCGTCTCAATATCTCGCGATGTAATGGGAATATTGCGATGCAATCAACGCCATTGTGTATGTGTTTTGTCATGCTATGGATTGCTGAAGAAAAAATATAAGAGGTCCATTTAAAAAAACATAAGTTTGTGTTAAAAAACACATATGCTTTCGTTTTAGAATGTTTCCAAATACGTACATTCATGGGCCCCAGCCCTACATTGATAGCGATGAAAGTCGTTTTCCAATAGCTGTTATTGTTCCAGAGATATTTTGGGTGGACAAGATAGCTGGGACATCCTGTATATATATATATATATATATATATATATATATATATATATATAGCAGGAGCACAGTGGGACACAGGGAAAGCTATGTGAGACACTGTGTGGGTGGGCATTGAGAGACTGTTTCTTTTATTTATTTCTTTATTGCCTATTTAGCCTCACCAGATAGGGATCTCAAGGTACCGCCAGGTTAGCCGAGCGCACTGTCGTGCTGCTTCCTGGACTCGGCTCCAGATCGAAACCGCGCGGCGGCTTAACGTCGATGGCCGGTATGCCGGCCAGCCTGGATGTGGTTTTTAGACGGTTTTCCGCATCCCCCTAGGTGAATACCAGGCTGGTCCCCACATCCTGCCTCAGTTACATAGCTTGCATGCATCTGAACACTTTCGCAGTACTCCATGGATTACACTAGTCATACACAGTTGGGGTAAACTAATTCCTTCCCGGGGGGTGTGGGCTGGCGGCAAGAAGGGCATCGAGCCACCCCTTCAACTAACATTGCCACATCCGATTAACCAGGCCGACCCTGCGTATCTGCGGGAAATACAGCACAAGCCAAAGAAGAAGAAGAAGAAGAAGATAAGGATCTTAACGCCATCTCTTACATGTAACGAGGAACACATACAAAAAATTACATGACTTTCACAATAATAATGCCTCGCATTATTAATAAAAATAATTATTGGAATAATAATGATAAAATAGTGGCGAAATTAGGAATATCAGTTATAAGATTCAATAACAATAATTTGCATTATTAATGAAAGTAATAATTTACGGTAATAATAATAGTAACAATAATAATAATGATAATAAAATAATGGAGGCATTAAGAGTGCGCCCAAGAGTTTGTCCCAATTCAGACGATGCAGTTGCTGAAAGGTTCAAAGAAAACTTGAGTTTGATTTCAAACCCGTACCCGACTCATACGATAATAGTTGGTGGTGACTTTAATTTACCCTCGATATGATGGGCAAAAATACACGTTTAATTCCGGAGGTAGGCATAAAATACTCTCCTGGAAATTGAAATAAGAACACCGTGAATTCATTGTCCCAGGAAGGGGAAACTTTATTGACACATTCCTGGGGTCAGATACATCACATGATCACACTGACAGAACCACAGGCACATAGACACAGGCAACAGAGCATGCGCAATGTCGGCACTAGTACAGTGTATATCCACCTTTCGCAGCAATGCAGGCTGCTATTCTCCCATGGAGACGATCGTAGAGATGCTGGATGTAGTCCTGTGGAACGGCTTGCCATGCCATTTCCACCTGGCGCCTCAGTTGGACCAGCGTTCGTGCTGGACGTGCAGACCGCGTGAGACGACGCTTCATCCAGTCCCAAACATGCTCAATGGGGGACAGATCCGGAGATCTTGCTGGCCAGGGTAGTTGACTTACACCTTCTAGAGCACGTTGGATGGCACGGGATACATGCGGACGTGCATTGTCCTGTTGGAACAGCAAGTTCCCTTGCCGGTCTAGGAATGGTAGAACGATGAGTTCGATGACGGTTTGGATGTACCGTGCACTATTCAGTGTCCCCTCGACGATCACCAGTGGTGTACGGCCAGTGTAGGAGATCGCTCCCCACACCATGATGCCGGGTGTTGGCCCTGTGTGCCTCGGTCGTATGCAGTCCTGATTGTGGCGCTCACCTGCACGGCGCCAAACACGCATACGACCATCATTGGCACCAAAGCAGAAGCGACTCTCATCGCTGAAGACGACACGTCTCCATTCGTCCCTCCATTCACGCCTGTCGCGACACCACTGGAGGCGGGCTGCACGATGTTGGGGCGTGAGCGGAAGACGGCCTAACGGTGTGCGGGACCGTAGCCCAGCTTCATGGAGACGGTTGCGAATGGTCCTCGCCGATACCCCAGGAGCAACAGTGTCCCTAATTTGCTGGGAAGTGGCGGTGCGGTCCCCTACGGCACTGCGTAGGATCCTACGGTCTTGGCGTGCATCGGTGCGTCGCTGCGGTCCGGTCCCAGGTCGACGGGCACGTGCACCTTCCGCCGACCACTGGCGACAACATCGATGTACTGTGGAGACCTCACGCCCCACGTGTTGAGCAATTCGGTGGTACGTCCACCCGGCCTCCCGCATGCCCACTATACGCCCTCGCTCAAAGTCCGTCAACTGCACATACGGTTCACGTCCACGCTGTCGCGGCATGCTACCAGTGTTAAAGACTGCGATGGAGCTCCGTATGCCACGGCAAACTGGCTGACACTGACGGCGGCGGTGCACAAATGCTGCGCAGCTAGCGCCATTCGACGGCCAACACCGCGGTTCCTGGTGTGTCCGCTGTGCCGTGCGTGTGATCATTGCTTGTACAGCCCTCTCGCAGTGTCTGGAGCAAGTATGGTGGGTCTGACACACCGGTGTCAATGTGTTCTTTTTTCCATTTCCAGGAGTGTATCATCCGAAATTGTGCTAAACGCATTCTCTGAAAATTATTTCCTGCAGTTAGTTCATGAGCCCACGCGAATAGTAAACGGTTGTGAAAACACACTTGACCTCTTAGCAACAAATAATCCTGAGTTAATAACGAGCATCAAAACCGATACGGGGATTAGGGAACACAGGGCTGTCGTAGCGGGATTGAATATTGTGATCCTCAAATCTTCGAAAAATAAGCGAAAAACGTACCTATTCAATAAAAATCAGAAAAAAATTCACTTGACAACTTCCTGAGACACAATCTCCACTCATCCCAGATTAATAATATAAGTGTAGACCAGATGTGCCTTGGATTCAAAGAAATAGTATCGGCATCAATTAACAGATTTACACCAAATAAATAATTAACAAACAACGGAGCTGATCCTCCTTGGTACACAAAACGGGTCAGAACACTGTTGCAGAAACAACGAAACAAACATGCCAAATTTAAACAGACGCAAAATCCCCAAGATTGGCGATCTTTTACAGAAGCTCGAAATTTAGCGCGGACTTCAATGAGAGATGCTTATAACAGTTTCCACAACGAAACTTTGTCTCGAAACCTGGCAGAAAATCCAAAAACATTCTGGTCGTATGTGAAGTATATTAACGACAAGAACAATCAATGCCTTCTCTGCGCGATAGCAATGGAGATACTATCGAAGACAGTGCTGCCAAGGCAGAGTTACTAAACACAGCCTTCCGAAATGCCTTCACAAAGGAAGACGAAGTAAATATTCCAGAATTCGAATCGAGAACAGCTGCCAACATAAGTAACGTGAAGTAAATATCCTCGGAGTAGTGAAGCAACTTAAATCACTTAATAAAAGCAAATCTTCTGGTCCAGACAGTCTACCAATTAGGTTCCTTTCGGAGTATATTGACGCATTAGCTCGATACTTAACAATCATATACAACCAATCGCTCGACGAAAGATCCGTACCCAAAGACTGCAAAATTTTACAGGTCACAACAATATTCAAGAAAGGCAGTAGGAGTAATCCACTAAATTACAGGCCCATATCATTAACGTCGATATGCAGCAGGATTTTCGAACATATACTGTGTTCGAAAATTATGAATTACCTCGAAGGAAACGGTCTATTGACACACAGTCAACATGGGCTTAGAAAACATCGTTCCTGTGAAACACGACCAGCTTTTTATTCGTACGAACTGTTGACTGCTATTGACAAGGGATTTCAGATAGATTCCGTATTTATGCATTTCCGGAAGGCTTTTGACACTGTACCACACAAGCGGCTCGTAGTAAAATTCCGTGCTTATGCAATAACGTCTCAGTTATATGACTGGATTTGTGATTTCCTGTCAGAGAGGTCACAGTTCGTAGTAATTGACGGAAAGTCATAGAGTAAAACAGAAGTGATTTCTTGCGTTCCCCAAGCTAGTGTTATAGGCTCCTTGCTGTTCCTTATCTATATAAACGATCTGGGAGACAATCTGAGTAGCCTTCTTCGGTTGTTTGCAGATGATGCTTTCGTTTATCGACTAATAGAGTCATCAGAAGATCAAAGTAAACTGCAAAACGATTTAGGACAAATATCGGAATCGTGCGAAAAGTGGCAATTGACCCTAAATAACGACAAGTGTGACGTCATCCACATGAGTTCTAAAAAGAACTCGTTAAACTCCGGTCATACGATAAATCAGTCTAATCTAAAAGCCGTAAATTCAACTAAATACCTAGCTATTACAATAACGAATAACTTAAATTGGAAGGAGCACATAGAAAATGTTGTGGGGAAGGCTAACCAAGGACTGCATTTTATTGGCAGGACACTTAGAAAATGTAACAGACCTACTAAGGAGACTGCCTACACTACGCTTGTCCGTCCTCTTTTAGAATACTGCTGTGCGGTGTGGGATCCTTACCAGGTAGGACTGACGGAGTGCATCGAAAAAGTTCAAAGAAAGACAGCACGTTTTGTATTATCGCGAAATACGGGAGAGAGTGTCACAGAAATGATACAGGATTTGCGCTGGAAATCATTAAAAGAAAGGCGTTTCTAGTTGCGACGGAATGTTCTCACGAAATTCCAATCACCAACTTTCTCCTCCGAATGCGAAAATATTTTGTTGACACCGATCTGCATAGGGAGGGATCACCACGATAAAATAAGGGAAATCAGAGCTCATAGGGAAAGATATAGGTGTTCATTCTTTCCGCGCACTGTACGAGATTGGAATAATAGAGAATTGTGAAGGTGGTTCGATGAACCCTCTGCCAGGCACTTAAATGTGATTTGCGGAGTATCCATGTAGATCTAGATGTAGTGCAATTGATTAGTTCAACACGTCTGAAGCCTCATTTGTTGCGAAAAGAACTGGAAGGAGTAAAGAGAGAGGAGAGGATTGAAATGAAAGTGAGAGTGCTTGCTAGAAAATAAGAGAATTTCAATAGAGAACTCTGTAGACAAGGGGAGGGAAAAGTGGAGGGGGGGAGGAAGGGTTAGTGTGACTGAACTGCAAGAGGAGGTGGCTACTGTGGTAGAAGGTTGGCCATTTCCTGTCTTTCGAAATTTGAAAGGATTTTAATTTCTCTAATTTTTTGAGGAAGATTATTCCAAAGTCAGGTTCCTGACACAGAAAATGACATAGAGAACCTGTCAGTGTTGTGTAATGGTTGTTGTTGTTGTTGTCTTCAGTCCTGAGACTGGTTTGATGCAGCTCTCCATGCTACTCTACCCTGTGCAAGCTTCTTCATCTCCCAGTACTTACTGCAACCTACATCCTTCTGAATCTGCTTAGTGTATTCATCTCTTGGTCTCCCTCTACGATTTTTACCCTCCACGCTGCCCACCAATGCTAAATTGGTGATCCCTAGATGCCTCATAACATGTCCTACCAACCGGTCCCTTCTTCTTGGCAAGTTGTGCCACAAACTCCTCTTCTCCCCAATTCTATTCCATACCTCCCCATTAGTTATGTGATCTACCCATCTAATCTTCAGCATTCTTCTGTAGCACCACATTTACATAGCTTCTATTCTCTTCTTGTCCAAACTATTTATCGTCCATGTTTCACTTCCATACATGGCCACACTCCATACAAATACTTTCAGAAACGACTTCCTGACACTTAAATCTATACTCGATGTTAACAAATTTCTCTTCTTCAGAAACGCTTTCCTTGCCATTGCCAGTCTACATTTTATATCCTCTCTACTTCGACCATCATCAGTTATTTTTCTCCCCAAATAGCAAAGCTCCTTTACTACTTTAAGTGTCTCATTTCCTAATCTAATTCCCTCAGCATCACCCGATTTAATTCGACTACATTCCATTATCTTCGTTTTGCTTTTGTTGATGTTCATCTTATATCCTCCTTTCAAGAGACTGTCCATTCCGTTCAACTGCTCTTCCAAGTCCTTTGCTGTCTCTGACAGAATTACAATGTCATCGGCGAACCTCAACGATTTTATTTCTTCTCCATGGACTTTAATACCTACTCCGAATTTTTCTTTTGTTTCCTTTACTGCTTGCTCAATATACAGACTGAATAACATTGGGGACAGGCTACAACCCTGTCTCACTCCCTTCCTAACCGCTGCTTCGCTTTCATGTCCCTCGACTCTTATAACTGCCATCTGGTTTCTGTGCAAATTGTAAATAGCCTTTCGCTCCCTGTATTTTACCATTGACACCTTCAGAATTTGAAAGAGAGTATTCCAGTCAACATTGTCAAAAGCTTTCTCTAAGTCTACAAATGCTAGAAATGTAGGTTTGCCTTTCCTTGATCTATTTTCTAAGATAAGTTGGAGGGTCAGTATTGCCTCACGTGTTCCAACATTTCTGCGGAATCCAAACTGATCTTCGCCGAGGTCGGCTTCTACCAGTTTTTCCATTCGCCTGTAAAGAATTCGCGTTAGTATTTTGCAGCTGTGACTTATTAAACTGATGTAATGGTAGTGAGAGGATTTTATTTGGTTGCGAACCAGTATTTCTGCTGTGTTGTTCAGGTGCCTATCACCATATAACCATGACAATTATTCACAGGCAGGAGTTATATGGTCTAAATAGCTTAACTGGTATCAAGCACTATTTCTTTGTAAGGAATGGCTCGATTCATGTATCTCATTTTCGCTGCAGTGGAGCCGACAGTCATGATAAATTCAACGAGAACTTATGGAAACGCCCTTCATTCATGAAACGAATCACTTCTAACAGTTGTCTGATCGATTCTTTAGTATTGTTCACTAGTATGGTACATTTATCAAGTAGGGTTAATGGGAGAAGTCGAAACTATCCAATGAGGGGCAACCTGTTTCCTCAGTAGAAGGTTTAATCAGCGCGAGAGCATTACGGAGATGTTCAACAACCTCTAGTGCCTGATGTTGTGGCAGAGGAGTTTCATATCACAGAGAGATTTGCAATAGAATTTCTGGAACAATACGCTGCAGGAAGAGTCGATCAACACATTACTTCCTCCCACATACATCTCACGAAATGACCACGACGAGAAAACGAGAGAAATTAGAGTTCATAGAGGTCTACAGAGAAACATTCTTCCCAGCTGGTTGAAACAGGAAATGGGGTAACAGTTAGTGGTACCAGAAGTACCCTCTGCCACACACCATAATGTGGCTTGTGGAATGTAGGAGAAGATGCAGATGTGGATATTACATTTTAATACACGAACAAAACTATGACCCTCAATCACAGTATGGTCGTGATCACATCTAAACATCATAACATCTTCTAAATTTATTTGTTGAGTGCAAACTCATTGACATCAGCTATATTACCTGCAGAACTACCACCCAGTTGTGACATGTGAAAATTCGAGCCAGATCAGAACTAGACATGGATTTTTCATTTAGCACAAGCATCCACCTTAACCAATTCAGTTATCCGTCCACACACTCTCGACTGACCCAAACCTCCATATGTCACACGTTTTGCATCCTTCTGTCGTAGTCCACTAAGTTCATGTTACTTTCATTCTCGCAACAGGGTAAATGAGACAACAAGGAACTGAGACCAGTGTTGATATCTTGCATGACTGGGCTTATAGTACTTACATGCATATCTGCAAGGACAGACTTTAGTGGACTAAAATATAAGGATGTAGACAGTGTGACATATAGTAGTCAGTCTGGGAAGTGTGCACAGACAGTCGAAGTGATTAAGTCGATCGCTTGCGATAAGCAAGAAATCCAGGCCAAATGCCAAACTGGCACAAATTTTTATATGTAAGCACTTGGCCTGTAAGTCTCTACTTACTACAGCCGATGTCAAGGAAATCACAATGAATAAGTATTTCATACAGCTGTGGATCTTCAACAGTGTCTGTTCTTTCTGGCAGGCATGTAAGTAAGAAAACACATTACATCCTTTCCACCATTCTGTCACATCTCCAGGTCAATGCACATTACTGGACTCATCCCACGCAACTGACTGGTACATACAAATCACTTCACTGTGATAGCTTACACCAGTGGTGTAGGGTGAGATGACGGCAAGGTTCCAGTTACACACCATGCATAGCGCTCTGAAGCAGTAAGTGTGCTCTCTTAACAGGGAGAAATGTACAGGGCTGGTCATAACTACATCAGGGGTTTCAGAAGAAAAAAGGAAAAGACACATATCAGTGGATTAGAATGAATCAATATATATGTATATCTGTATAGATTAGTGTATGTCTGGGATCTCCTCCCAGACATCTGATCGAGTGTACCACATTTGGTCCAGAAACAGCAGATCTCTTGAGTATCAGCACTGTGAAGAGTACAGCCTCCTAGCTCCAGTGGCAGAGGAGACATGGGCAAAAACACGTTTTTTTGAGCTCCTGGTATATAAGCTAATCTGCGTGACAGACATGTTGTATGGGAACAGTATTGGCTTAGAAGGGCAACCTACATATCAAGGGCAAAAAAAGGTTTTATGAGCCCCAACACATAGATTTCCCTGCATGATGGGTGCGTTGTGTTGGAGTAGTATTGCCCTGCTTCATCATCCTGCTTTACATGGCAGCCTGTACATCGGGGGCAAAAAATGATTTTTAAGCCCCTGACATGTAGGCTACCTTGCATGACACAGATGTTGTGAGGGTAGTATCTTGTGTTATTGAACTGTATTGAAGGGGCTACACATGACTATGAACATGGATGGGGACAGGTTGAGATGGGTAGAGGAGGGATTGGACAGAGCAAGGTGAGGAGGAAATGGACAGAGAAAGGGGAGGAGGGGAGGTGGAAAAGGAAGATAGGAAGTTGGAGATGGAAAGAGAGAGTGATTGGAGGATAATGATGGATGGAGGGTGAACAAAATATAGTCAGAGAGATGGGGTGGAGGAAATGGACAAAGAGAAGGGGAGGAGGAGATGAAGAAATAGGGAGTGTAGAGAATGCGGAGGAGAGGAGGAGATTGACAGATGGAGGTAGGACAGAGAAGATCAATAGGTGGACACAGACAAAGGGAGGAGGAAATATGTCAAACACACATGTGAGCGAAGCTGTGGGGATAAAGTTATTATATATATATATATATATGTATAGTTTTCAGTGGTTTAATCTCTTAAGGTGAAATCTGTGATAGGCTTTGTTCCTGAATCTGTTCTGTTTCTAGTGCCCTCATCAACACAACATTAAAAACTTTTTTATTCCCTATTTATCTTGAAATTTTTCAGAATTATTGCAAATTTAGAAATTTCTTCCTGCATACTTTTTCAGTATTAGCCATTAAGGCAATGCTTCCTCCTTTTGCAGCCAGACTGGCGATCAGATGTGGCAGATTTAAAAAATACACTTGAATGAATGTCCAGTATGCATGTAGCCCCTCCAGCGGTCCTGTTGTATCTTTCGCCAGGTACGCGCCCTGCAGAAGGACCTACAATCATCCTCAGCAGTGGCCGGGAACCCCAAGTCGCCACTGTATATCGCACGCCACATGTGGAGGCAGACGTATCCGCTGTTCAAGACTCCCTTCCTGCCCTACACGCTGCTCGCCTGCCTCATCCAGTTTGGACTGTATGCCAGGTAGGTGTTCTACAGATGGAGGCGCTTGTAGCCAAATTCAGTTTATGGAAACATTCATTTAACCTGGCAGACCATTTAGTACTGTATCAGAAAGCAAGAGATCATTCACTGCGGCACTGACTTTTACCAGGTTGTGCAAAACTTTACATCAGTTGCTCCATGATGCTACAAATGGTTCAAATGGCTCTGAGCACCATGGGACTTAACATCTGAGGTCCCCTAGAACTTAGAACTACTTAAACCTAACTAACCTACGGACATCACACACATCCATGCCCGAGGCAGGATTCGAACCTGCGACCGTAGCAGTGCCGCGGTTCCGGACTGAAGCGGCTAGAACCGCTCGCCCACGGCGGCCGGCCATGATGCTACAGTCGTTAGCATCCGCCTGTGCGTTTCTAAGGTGGCTGGCTCACTCCCTGGTGTTGGAGGAATCTCCACTAACAGTACTGGGACAGAGCCCAGAGGAAAGTTGGCAGTGCGGTACAGTTCCCGATCATCAGAAATTGTGCCAGCATCCTGGATGAAATTCCAAAACCTCTCCCCTCTCTCACCATCATGCAACACACATTTGACATGACCCATCTCTTAAAGTCACTTACTGTATACAGATAAACTACAGACACAACACCAGCATACCTTGTGTGAATGGGAAATCCGTTTCTCACTTGGTAGCTGATCTACACTCCTGGAAATGGAAAAAAGAACACATTGACACCGGTGTGTCAGACCCACCATACTTGCTCCGGACACTGCGAGAGGGCTGTACAAGCAATGATCACACGCACGGCACAGTGGACACACCAGGAACCGCGGTGTTGGCCGTCGAATGGCGCTAGCTGCGCAGCATTTGTGCACCGCCGCCGTCAGTGTCAGCCAGTTTGCCGTCGCATACGGAGCTCCATCGCAGTCTTTAACACTGGTAGCATGCCGCGACAGCGTGGACGTGAACCGTATGTGCAGTTGACGGACTTTGAGCGAGGGCGTATAGTGGGCATGCGGACGTACCGCCGAATTGCTCAACACGTGGGGCGTGAGGTCTCCACAGTACATCGATGTTGTCGCCAGTGGTCGGCGGAAGGTGCACGTGCCCGTCGACCTGGGACCGGACCGCAGCGACGCACGGATGCACGCCAAGACCGTAGGATCCTACGCAGTGCCGTAGGGGACCGCACCGCCACTTCCCAGCAAATTAGGGACACTGTTGCTCCTGGGGTATGGGCGAGGACCATTCACAACCGTCTCCATGAAGCTGGGCTACGGTCCCGCACACCGTTAGGCCGTCTTCCGCTCACGCCCCAACATCGTGCAGCCCGCCTCCAGTGGTGTCGCGACAGGCGTGAATGGAGGGACGAATGGAGACGTGTCGTCTTCAGCGATGAGAGTCGCTTCTGCCTTGGTGCCAATGATGGTCGTATGCGTGTTTGGCGCCGTGCAGGTGAGCGCCACAATCAGGACTGCATACGACCGAGGCACACAGGGCCGACACCCGTCATCATGGTGTGGGGAGCGATCTCCTACACTGGCCGTACACCACTGGTGATCGTCGAGGGGACACTGAATAGTGCACGGTACATCCAATCCGTCATCGAACCCATCGTTCTATCATTCCTAGACCGGCAAGGGAACTTGCTGTTCCAACAGGACAATGTACGTCCGCATGTATTCCGTGCCACCCAACGTGCTCTAGAAGGTGTAAGTCAACTACCCAGGCCAGCAAGATCTCCGGATCTGTCCCCCATTGAGCATATTTGGGACTGGATGAAGCGTCGTCTCACGCGGTCTGCACGTCCAGCACGAACGCTGGTCCAACTGAGGCGCCAGGTGGAAATGGCATGGCAAGCCGTTCCACAGGACTACATCCAGCATCTCTACGATCGTCTCCATGGGAGAATAGCAGCCTGCATTGCTGCGAAAGGTGGATATACACTGTACTAGTGCCGACATTGTGCATGCTCTGTTGCCTGTGTCTATGTGCCTGTGGTTCTGTCAGTGTGATCATGTGATGTATCTGACCCCAGGAATGTGTCAATAAAGTTTCCCCTTCCTGGGACAATGAATTCACGGTATTTCAATTTCCAGGAGTGTATTATCAGGGTCTGACAGCCAAAAGTTTCTCACTCCAGGGAGACTGAATCCATTCTCCTGCATGCCCAGATGTCACAGTGTTCTGGATATCCATCTGTGGATGAGCATTTTCCTGTTGAAATATGGCACCTCAATACTGTCGCACGAGAGGTAACATGAGGGCACAGAATGTTTGTAATGAACCATCATGCCATCACATTTCCCTCAATCACAATCAACGGTGACCCGAAGTTATATATTGTGGCTCCCCACACCACAACTTCAGCACTAACATCCGCCTTACCACCATACTCGCCGACGATGATAATCCAGGATAGTGCAGGACCACGAGTTATTGCCTAATTCAGTGGTATGCAAGCCACCAGCAGTCCATGTTTGCAGATCACAGCACCATGGCCATTTGCATTGCGGAGTTAATGGCAGCCCAAGTATCCTTCTATTTTCTGATCAATGATGTGGTATGACACAAAAATTTTCGGAGAGTGTTTGTTCTCTGGTCCCTTTCATAGAAGTAAAGGGTTTACAGCGTGCTTTGACCACAACCTTGAAGATGAGTGTGCCGACCCCCATCTTCTCACGCAGTGCGACATCATCCACATCTATATCTACATACATATTATGGAAGCCTCTGTATGGTGCACAGCAGAGGGTACCTTGTACATCTACTAGTGATTTCCTTTCTGCTTCCACCGAATAGAACGAGAGAAAAATGATTGTTTATATTTATCCTTATGTGTCCTAATTTCTCTCGTCCTGTCTTCGCAGTCCTTGACCAAGATACACAATGCCAGCAGTACATGTCCTGTGACGGTCACCCGATGTGGCGTTGAATGTAATATGACCTGCACCATGGCGGCCGGACCTGCCCTGTAAGGGGTCCTCCGACCAATGACGCCAAACGCACATTTCCATTTCCATTTCCATGTCCTGTGATGCCATAAGATGATGGTGTGTAGGGGATCTGAATCTATGCCCCTGTGCAGGACTCGATTGTGCTGCTGGAGTAGACCTGGGATGACTTGATGCGCCATGGCACTAAGTCATTGATGTAAACTTTCTTTTCTTTTTTTTTTTCTTTTACTCATTGGTCTTCTGATTGGTCTTATGCTGCCCACCACGAATTCCTCTCCTGTGCAATCATCATCATCTCGGAGTAGCACTTGAAACCTGTCCTCAATTATTTGCTGGATGTATTCCAATCACTCCACAGCAGTTTTTATCCTCTCCAGCTCCCTCAAGTTCCATGCAAGTCAGCCCATGATGTCGTAACAGGTGCCCTACCACCCTATCCCTTCTTCTTGTCACGTCTCGCATATATACCTTTCCTTACTGATTCTCCGCAGAATCTCCTCGTTCCTTCCCTTATCAGCACACTTAATTTTCAACATTCTTCTGTAGTAACACATCTGAGGTGCTTCAGGTTTCTTCTGTTCTGTCCATGTTTTACAACCATACAATGCTGTGCTCCAAACGTACATCCTCAGAAATTTCTTCCTCAATTTGAGGCCTATGTTTGATACTAGTTGACTTCTCTTCGCCAGGAATGCCCCTTTTGCCAATGCTAGTCTGCCTTTTACGTTTTCCTTGCTCCAGCTATCATAGGTTATTTTGCTGCTAAATAAGAGAATTCCTCAACTTCATCTACCAATTGTGATGTTAAGTTTCTCGCACTTCTCATTTCCTCAACTTCTCATTACTTTCGTCTTTCTGCAGTTTACTGTCAATCCATGTTCTCTACGCATTAGACTGTTCATTCCATTTAGCAGATCTTGTAATACTTATTCACTTTCACGGAAGATAGCAATGACATCAGCGGATCTTATCATTGATATCCTTTTGCCTTGAATTTTAATTCCACTCTTTTATTTCAGTATTTGCTTCTTTGATAATAGATTGGGTAGTAGGTGTGAAAGAATACATTCCCGCCTTACACCCTTCATAATCCGAACACTTCGTTCTTTGGCTTCCACTTGCTGTTCCCTCTTGGCTCTTGCACATGTTGTATGTTACGCATCATTCCTATTTTTCTTATAATTTCGAACATCTTGGACCATTTTACATTGTCGAAAGGATTTTGCAGGTAGACAGATCCTTTGAATGTGTTTTGATTTTCTTTAATCTTGCTTCCATTACCAACCGCAACGTCAGAATTGCTTCTCTGGTGGCTTTACCTTTCCTAAAGCCAAACTGAGCGTCGTGTAATACATTCTCAATTTCCTTTTCATTCTCCTGCATATTATTCTTGTAAATAATATACAGAACATGGACTATGAGAAAACCGGGACAGAAGAGAATCGAAGCATTTGAGATGTGCTACAGAAAAATGTGTGAAATTAGTTGTACTAATAAGGTAGGGAATGAGGAGGTTCCTTGGAGAATTGGTGAGGGTAGCAATATAAACACTGACAAGGAGATGGGACAGGATGGTGTGACAACTGTTAAGATATCACGGTATTAGGGTAAAGAACTGTAGAGTAAGACAGAGATGGAAATCTGGCAAATAACTGAATACATAGGTTGCAAGAGCTACTCTGAGATAAAGAGGTTGACACAGGAGAGGAATTCGGGGCAGGTTGCATCAAACCAGTCAGAAGACTGATGACTCAAAAAAAAGTAAAGTAATATCATTTTGGTTTATCTTTCATAGCGAAGTAACCTAGTCTCCAGCAACTGTGTCTTGTCAAACTGCGCTCTCTGCGCAGCTCGGGCGGCTTCTTCCTGTGGCTGCCGGACCTGATGACGCGCATGACGGACTTCCGGTCCATGTACCCGGACCACGAGGCCAGCGTGTGTGACGTCATCGCCATCTTGGCTGGCCAGCAGGAGCCCCCCTTCGCTGCACAGACCATACTGTCCAGGTGAGTCCAGCCCAGTCTTCCATCAAGCGCTCTTCTAAACGAATTCTCAGGGTGCTGAGGATATCTGAGATCGTCTTGGCTTGTTCTGAACCTTACTAGACAAGTACGCCTGATGTTCGACATCCAGTGGTAGGTAAAAGCCTCTTCTAAGATTCTGTAAGCATAGTATTGTACATAATGCCATAATATTTTCATATTAAACTATGCCAGCGATTAAACACAAGAGGTATTCAGTAAGTAATGCAACAATATTTTTTCTTCACCAATTTGGGTTGAAAAAATACGGAGCTTTTTGTGGGAGTTCGTGGAATATTCCTTCTGGAGCCCCTATAGTTTCATGAAGTTCCGATAGGTGTCAGCGCCACAAACAGCCTTCAAAATGGCGTCTGTATCGGAGGTGCGTTCAAAGCAGAGTGGTGTCATTTCCTCTTGGAGGAAAACCAGAGCATCGCCAGACATTCACAGGCGCTTGTAGAAAGTCTACGGAGACCTGGCAGTGAACAAAAGCACGGTGAGTCGCCGGGGAGGCGTCTACCACGTCGCAACAAGCTCCCATAAAACTATCCGGTCTCCCACGTGCCGGCCTGTTGCAAGCAACTGCGACTCCTGGATTGCTGGAACGTGTGGACACTCTCATTCGAGGTGATGCAAACGATCATCTCCTTCTACACGACAACACAGAGCCTCACGCAAGCCTCTACGCCAAACAGCACAAAACTTCATTGGACTGAAACTTTCTTTCAGGAGTGCTAGTTCTGCAAGGTTCGCAGGAGAGCTTCTGTAAAGTTTGGAAGGTAGGAGACGAGGTACTGGCAGAAGTAAAGCTGTGAGGAGGGGGCGTGAGTCGTGCTCGGGCAGAGCACTTGCACGCGAAAGGCAAAGGTCCCGAGTTCGAGTCGCGGTCCGGCACACAGTTTTAATCTGCCAGCAAGTTTCATATCAGCGCACACTCCGCTGCAGAGTGACAATCTCATTCTGGCTTCATTGGACTGTTCTTCCTCATCCATCCTAAGGCCCAGATCTCACACCTTCCGACTTCCATCTGTTTGGCCCAATGACCGATGCACTCTGCGGGAAGCAATACATGGATGATGGGGAGGTTACTGATGCAGCAAGACGTTTGCTCTCACGTCGACCAGTCGAGTGGTAGCATGCTGGCTGGCATACAGACCTGGCAGTAAAGTGGCATAAGGTCATCGTATTGAACGGAGATGTTGCAAAATAGGGTTTTGTAGCCAAAGAATGGGGAATGACATGTTGTATTGGAATCCTGAATAAAACCAATCTGCTTCCAGAAATAAATGTGTTGCCTTACTCATTTAACGTCCCTCATGCAGCTGTGCTAGCTGTTAAATTGTGAAATGGACCTACGTTGAACTTCAAGTTACTGTTGGTTCGAGACATCAGATATATGGTGTTGAGATGATAGGTACTGGTTATGGTTTTCTTCAGGTGTATTACAGCATTCTACGTGACTAATTTCTGTATGATATCAACGAACCACTTCAAAATGGCTATAGATCAAAAACTGCAATAGTGACGAAAAGGAAGTAAAAGAACAGTTAAATGCCAAAAGTGTTATAAGGCGGGGCAGAGGTGTATGCGAAATTGCAGTACTTCGAAAAAGCCAAAATAATTAAATTTGGCACAGTTGATAAAGAATCATATGGAAACACAAATACATTTTCATGCTCATTCGATTTATTGGTTTTTTAATATAAACAATTGAAATTATTTCAACAAGGCGAGTACAAATGTTCCTTTTTTTTAATAATCTCTCAGAACGAATTTAATATATTTTATCTAATGTTTGATATACCCATCTTATAGATATATGTGAAACAGAATATTGATATCTTCTTTTGCTAGGTTTTTTCAACTCTGTGAACTTCTGTGAAAAAAAAATTAAAAAACCTTAGGACTTTATTATGAATGACTTGTTGTCGTAGTAAAAGAAATTTCCTTCCACAAAATGTTTCACTATGGTATTGAATTATCGCATGCAAAATTTAAGTATCATAATGTCAGTGGCTAGTGAGCACAAGATACATAAAGTTTTCAAAATGTTAGTTACAGGCAACTAAAATCAAAGATTTGACACTGCTTGCATTAGGGCTTACCTGGTCACGAGTGAACTAGTGCAAACCAGTGTTTTCTTTGCTCGTCCTCTTAGGTTAACCTTGTCAGCTGCATAAATTCTCATACTAGCGATTCCCTTCAATATCGACAATGTGAAAGCTCCTGGATCATATCCTAGCCGCTTTAGAGTCTGTGGTCTGCCAAGATTAGTGCAGCTGAAAGCTAAACAACCATGTTTAGGAACTCAAATTTCAGTGCCGTGTATTAAACGAAGATCCAATAAAACTTTTTCACAATTTTTGGCTGTTTTCACTTTTCCTTAAAATAATCATTTGTGTATTCAATCCAAAAGTTCCCTTTCTGACGGGCTTGCAAAGCATATTAGTTCGAAGAACGCCATATTCCATAAATTCTTCTGCTGCTATTTTATTGTCTCTCTTAATTCGCTATATGTCTATCACGACGAGCTCGTTTCGGTATTTATACCATTTGCTTATAGCGGCAAACAATAGTAGTTACTTATTTTACTCTCAAATGTTATGACGTACATTTCATATTGCATCCTGGAGTGTTTTTGTGATTATCTCTCACTGCTATTGATCAAGTTTATGGTAGCATTCATGTAGTATTTATGTATGTATGCGGAAGGTATGTGTACATACATGCTAATCAAAATGACGATTCAGTAAGCAATATGTAAATACGAGGTATGTCCACAAAGTAAGTTCCGTTTGGGTATATAAAACAAACGGGTACAGATACAGAAATCTACAACTGTTAAACTACTTTTCTACATAGCTTCCGAAATTTTGTAGGCACTTGTCATAGCGTGGCACAAGTTTTTGTATGCCTTCATCATAGAAGGTTGCCGCCTATGTATTCAACCCCGTGGTAACATGTTCATTCAGCTCGTCATCATCGTTGACGCGTTGACCACCAAGGTGTAAGAAGAGATGAGAGTCGCAAGTATCGAGGTCCAGGCTGTACGGAGGAGAATCAAACGCGTCCCAGTGAAATTAAAAAAAAAAAAAAAAAAAAAAATGGCTCTGAGCACTATGGGACTTAACATCTATGGTCATCAGTCCCCTAGAACTTAGAACTAGTTAAATCTAACTAACCTAAGGACATCACACAACACCCAGCCATCACGAGGCAGAGAAAATCCCTGACCCCGCCGGGAATCGAACCCGGGAACCCAGGCGTGGGAAGCGAGAACGCTACCGCACGACCACGAGATGCGGGCCCCAGTGAAATTCCCGTAAGAGTTATTTGGTCACTTTCGCCGGGTGAAGTCGGCCATTGTCGAGGAAAAAAACAACACCTTTAGACAGTAATCCTCGGCGCTTGTTCTGTATTGCGCGGCGCAATTTCTTAAGGGTCTCGCAGTAACCGTGTGCATTGATTGTTTGGCCGCGTGGTAAGAAATCAATCAGCAAAATGGCTTTTCTGTCCCAAAAACGGTGCACATGACTTTTCGAAGTATCAAGATTTTCTTAGACATAACCCTCGTTGGGGATGAAGTGTGCCTCTATTCCATTGATTGCCGTTTTGTTTCAGCGGCGTCGTACGATACCCAAGGTTCATTCCCCACGACTATCCGAGAAAGAAAACCATTTCTTTCTTCATTGTAACGTGTCAAAAACTGAAGTGCACTGCCCATCCGTTGTTTTTTGTGTTGCTCAGTAAGAATTTTGGGTACCCGACGTAAGCAAAGTTTTCGAAATTTCAATTTTACAGTAACAGTTTCACGAATCAGTGATCGTGAGATTTGCGGAATTTCCATAGCAAGGTATAAACTTACGGTTGTGCTTAATCTTCTCTTCAATTGTGTGAACCAGTTAATCAGTAACCACAGACGGGCGTCCGCCTCGTTCCTCATCGTGCACTTGATCACGTCCTTCCTTGAACAGTCTGACCCATCTTCTAACCATTGAATCACTCATAGCATTTTGTCTGTAAACCTCGCAGATGCGCCAATGAATTTCCTGTGGTTTAACTTTCTTTGCATTTAGAAAACGAATCACAGATCTGATTTGACACGAGGCGGCATTTTCAATTGCGGCTGACAATACAAAGAAGCACTACAAAGCACACGTCGGCAGCAGCGATCTGAAAATGGCGTACATGTCTTCTCCTTGAGTCAGAGAAACTGCCGCACATCGTCAGAATTGCGATCGTAGCGCTGTCGCGGATAGAAACAGAAACGGAACTTACTTTGTGCTCGACCCTTGAACATCATTAAATCTGATAATTAAAGCAAGCACTGTAACTACTGACATATAAGATCACTTCACAATGGCATGAATGTGGGAACGAGATCGTTGTGATAGCCGCAATTGTAAGGAATTAATAAAGAGTCAGTAGAATAAACAGTAAAAGCTTAGAACAGTTTATGTAACATTTATGTAGTTTCATTCATGGTGTTGTTGTGGTCTTCGCTCCAGGTGCTGATCTGATGCAGCTGTCAATGCTACTCTATCCTACACAAGCCACTTCATCTCCCCTAACTATTACCTCCTCCCCTTTTCATCACCAAACCAACTCCTCAGGAAGTGCCCAAACGGCCGATCCGTTCTTTTAATAAATATGAGCCATAAATTTACTTTCTGTACTGTTCAATCAATTGCCACTTCAGTGCTATGCAGTCAAACCATACAATCATCAGCATTCTTCTGTAGCACAACATTTCAAAACCTTCTATTCTTGTCGGAACTATTTACTGTCCACGTTTCTCTTCGATACATGGATACAATGAAGATAAATATCTCCAAAAGTAACTTACTAGCAAGTAATTTTATTCTCTAATTTAACAAATTTCCTGTCATTCAAGGCTAGCTATTGCCAGTCATCTACTGTTTTTAGTGCCTCATTTCCTAATCTAATTCCCTCAGTATCACCTGGTTTAATTCTATTATGTTTCATTAACCATGTTTTACTTTTGTTGATATTCATCTTAAAACCTCTGTTCGTTCCTTTCAGCCGTTCTTCGAAGTGCATTGTTGTTTCTGACAGAGTTGCAATGTCATCAGTAAACCTCGTAGCTTTTATTTCTTTTCCCTGAACTTTAATCCCCTTCTCTATCTCTGTCTTCGGTTTCCTTTACTCCTTGTTCAATGTACAAATTAAATAACACACGGGACAGTTTGTAGCTCTATGCCACTCCCTTCTCAACCAGTGCTCCACTTCCATATTATTAGATCCTTACAACTTCATGCTGATTCTTGTACACGTCATATATAATCTTTCACTGCCTGAATTTAACTCCTGCTACGTTCAAACTTTCAAATACTGTGGTCCAGTCAACATCGACAAAAGCTTTCTCTAAACCTACAACTCCTGTGAACGTAAATGTTCCTTGATTCTAAAATAAATCATGGAGTTGTTAGTATTGCCTTGCATGTTCCTTTATTTCTCTGAAGCCCTAACTAATCTACTTTAAGGTTGGCTTCTACTTATTGGTGCAAGCAATACATGTCAGTATTCACAATCATGAATTATTGGCTGATAGCTAACATGTGTAGAGTGTAGCCATGTATGGAGTGTAGCCACGTATGGAAGTGAAACATGGACGGTAAATAGTTTGGACAAGAAGAGAATAGAAGCTTTCGAAATGTGGTGCTACAGAAGAATGCTGAAGATTAGATGGGTAGATCACGTAACTAATGAGGAAGTATTGAATAGGATTGGGGAGAAGAGAAGTTTGTGGCACAACTTGACCAGAAGAAGGGATCGGTTGGTAGGACATGTTCTGAGGCATCAAGGGATCACCAATTTAGTATTGGAGGGCAGCGTGGAGGGTAAAAATCGTAGGGGGAGACCAAGAGATGTATATACTAAGCAGATTCAGAAGGATGTATGTTGTAGTAGGTACTGGGAGATGAAGAAGCTTGCACAGGATAGAGTAGCATGTAGAGCTGCATCAAACCAGTCTCAGGACTGAAGACCACAACAACAACAACAACAAACATTCACACTGGCCAGCACCTGCTTCATCTGAAATTGGAATTATTACACTCCTCCTGGAGTCTGGGGGTATTTATCCTGTCTCATGTGTCTTGCACGGAAATGGCCTTGCGCAATGGATGCACCGGTTCTTGTCAGATCACCGAAGTTAAGCGCTGTCGGGCGTGGCAGGAACTTGGATGGGTGACCATCTGCGTCGCCATGCGCTGTTGCCATTTTTCTGGGTGCACTCAGCCTCGTGATGCCAACTGAGGAGCTGCTCGACCGAATAGTAGCACCGCCGGGCAAAGAAAACCATCATAACGACTGGGAGAGCGGTGTGCTCACCACATGCCTCTCCAATCTGCATCCTCAGCTGAGGATGACACGGCGGTCGGATGGTCTCGATGGGCCACTTGTGGCCTGAAGACGGAGTGCTATATATGTGTCTGGCACACCAGATTGATTAATGCTTTCAGTGCTGGATCTCACATGGGTGTTAATAATTCTGAGGGAATGTCGTCTAATCCAGCAGACTTGTTTCGTCTTGGTTCTTTCAGTGTACGTCCAAATTATTCTTGCAAATCATACCCCCCATCTCATCTTCATCTACATCCTCTTTCCTTCCTATTATACTGCCTTCAAGTTCATTTCTGTTGTATAACACATCTGTATATTCTTTCCACCTTTCAACTGTCCCCCCTTTTCTCAGTATCGTCTTGCCCTAAAAACTCTTAATATTCACACACCTGATTCTCTTTTTTGCAAAAGTTTCTGTACTGATCAGCCAAATCAATGACCACCGACATATTACCGATCTAAACCCATCCAGGCAATAGCCGCCTCATCTGGCTAGTCATCAATGAGTGTGCTGTCCGTGTATAGAATGGGGAACGTGCGTGATCTATCTGAGTTTGACCAAGGGCAGATTGTGATGGTCCTGAGGCTCGACTCGAACGTTTCGGAAGCTGTACGACTCGTTGGATGTTCGAGGAGTGCTGCGGTGAGTGTCTTGAACACGTGGCGAAAACAGGGTGAAACCACGTCCAGACGTCGTGGGTTTGGGCGGTGACCTCTTATGACAGATTTTGGACGCTGTAAGCTTGCAGACTGTTAAAGCAGGACAGGTGGCGAACTGTGGCGGAAGGAACATCAGACTTTAATGGCCAGTCCACCCCCAGTAGCTGAGTGGTCAGCGCGATAGAATGTCAATCCTCAGGTCCCGGGTTCGATTCCCGGCTGGGTCGGAGATTTTCTTCGCCCAGGAATTGGGTGTTGTGTTGCCAAAATCATCATCATATCATCACCATCGACGCACAAGTCGCCGAAGTGGCGCCAAATCGGAAGACTTGCACCCAGCGAATGGTCTACCCGACGGGAGGCCCTAGTCACATGACATTTTTTAATGCTGGACAGAGTACAAGTGCATCTGAACACACAGTGGACTGAACACTGCTATGATGGGCCTCCGCAGCCGATGACCCATGTGCTAATGTTAATACCCCGACATCGACTATGTTGTTGTTGTTGTGGTCTTCAGTCCTGAGACTGGTTTGATGCAGCTCTCCATGCTCCTCTATCCTGTGCAAGCTTCTTCATCTCCCAGTACCTACTGCAACCTACATCTTTCTGAATCTGCTTAGTGTATTCATCTCTTGGTCTCCCCCTACGATTTTTACCCTCCACGCTGCCCTCCAATACTAAACTGGTGATCCCTTGATGCCTCAGAACATGTCCTACTAACCGATCCCTTCTTCTGGTCAAGTTGTGCCACAAACTTCTCTTCTCCCCAATCCTATTCAATACTTCCTCATTAGTTATGTGATCTACCCATCTAATCTTCAGCATTCTTCTGTAGCACCACATTTCGAAAGCTTCTATTCTCTTCTTGTCCAAACTATTTACCGTCCATGTTTCACTTCCATACATGGCTACACTCCATACAAATACTTTCAGAAATGACTTCCTGACACTTAAATCTATACTCGATGTTAACAAATTTCTCTTCTTCAGAAACGCTTTCCTTGCCATTGCCAGTCTACATTTTATATCCTCTCTACTTCGACCATCATCAGTTATTTTGCTCCCCAAATAGCAAAACTCCTTTACTACTTTAAGTGTCTCATTTCCTAATCTAATTCCCTCAGCATCACCCGACTTAATTCGACTACATTCCATTATCCTCGTTTTGCTTTTGTTGATGTTCATCTTATATCCTCCTTTCAAGACACTGTCCATTCCGTTCAACTGCACTTCCAGGTCCTTTGCTGTCTCTGACAGAATTACAATGTCATCGGCAAACCTCAAGGTTTTTATTTCTTCTCCATGGATTTTAACGCCTACTCCGAATTTTTCTTTTGTTTCCTTTACTGCTTGCTCGATATACAGATTGAATAACATCGGGGAAAGGCTACAACCCTGTCTTACTCCCTTCCCAACCACTGCTTCCCTTTCATGTCCCTCGTCTCTTATAACTGCCATCTGGTTTCTGTACAAACTACTACGACCGAAATGGGCACTTGACCATCAGTACTGGACGTTGGCGCAGCGGCAGAGCGTTGCATGGTCTGATAAATTCCGATAAGTTATTCATCATGCGGATGGGAGGGCGCGAATCCGTCGCCTTCCAGGGGAACAGCTTTATGACACGTGTATTGCGTGACAGAGACGAAATGGCGGCGGTTTCATTGTAGTGTGAGAACGTGGGCGTTCATGGGTTCGGTGGAGCTCGTGCAGGGCACCATGACGGCAAGAAGTATTGTACACTGGTTGCTGACGATGTAGACAACTTCATGACGATCATGTTTTCCGACGGCAGTCGCATTTTCCAACATTACAACAGCCAGTGTCACAAGGCCTGGCGTGTGATGGAGTGGCTAGTTCCACTCCTAAGGGTCCAGATTCGATTTCCGGTTGTGTCGGAGATTTTGTCCGCTAAGGGACTGGGTGTTGTGTTGCCCTAATCATCATCCACATCGACGCGCAAGTCGCCAAAGTGGCGTCAAATCGAAATACTTGCCCCCGGCGAACAGTCTACCCTACGGGAGGCACTAGTCACACGACATTTGTTTATTTTAGGTGACTTGCGCGTGCAAATATGCTGCCAACTCCCTCCAGCAACCTACCAAGGCCTCATTGCTTCCATGCCACGACATGTCGCCGCTGTTATCCGTGCCAAAGGTGGACATACTATACGATAGGTGGTCATAATGTTCTGGTTGATCACTGTATAATCTACTTATAGATGAAATGTGTGGTGTCACCGCCAGACACCACACTTGCTAGGTGGTAGCCTTTAAATCGGCCGCGGTCCGTTAGTATACGTCGGATCCGCGTGTCGCCACTATCAGTGATTGCAGACCGAGCGCCGCCACACGGCAGGTCTAGAGACACTTCCTAGCACTCGCCCAGTTGTACAGCCGAGTTGCTAGCGATGGTTCACTGACAAAATACGCTCTCATTTGCCGAGACGATAGTTAGCGTAACCTTCAGCTACGTCATTTGCTACGACCTAGCAAGGCGCCATTACCAGTTACTATTGATGCTGTAAAACATGTACCGTCAAGAGCGATGTTCACCAATTATGGATTAAAGTTAAGTATTCCAGCAGCTACGTATTATTTTTGCTAGTCTCATATCCGTAACCTGTTCCAGACCTCACGCCAGCCTGCGTGAGCTTAAACGCGTGCCTTTCGGCTTCCTCCTAGTGGATTGGCTGTCTTGCCGGTCCACAACAAAATGTATTCTGCCCTTGGTCACCTTCTTCTTCAGCTTTGCGTTTCTGCTCTAGGCATTTTGCACATCATGTCAGTCACATTCCTTACATTTGTCTATTCTCTCTTGTCTTTTCAATGTGCTGCTTTTTTATATTTCCTCATTTCGTCATACTATTGCATCAAATTCATTCCACACACATGGGTCCCTCTTGAGCTGCAGGTGCATCGGTTGTCTGCGTACATGCTGCACCAGCACCTATACTGTCAGAGTGGCTCATGTACTGTGTCTTGTGCCTCAGTGTCCTGAATACCTCCGTTGCCAACTCCTGGAGCGAGACCTTCAACTGGACCGAGACTGCCACGGGGGTCCTGCCCGAGGCCTGGACGCTGGAGAATGCCTCGATGGAGCCTCCAGTTCTGGAGATGGCTCCCCGCGCCTGTGCCGTGTCCATCAGCTCCACCAGCTTCCAAAACACTCTCATCATCGGCTGCGGCTCCGCCATCTCCTACGCCTCGGTCGTCCTGCTCCTCAGGGTCATCTCCAAGAAGACCATCATTGGTGAGTGCCGCCACTGGACTCGCTTCTCCAGACACCGGTTCTCTCAACAGTATACAGGGTGTTCCTTGCAACTGAAGACGTTGAAATATCGTGAAAACTACACATCTGTCCTAAAAAGCTATAATTCCAATTTGTTTCTCTCGGAAAAGACCATCTACCGACACGACACGCACCGAATCACGTGCGTGGATGGTGGTGGGGTGGTGGGCAATTTTGAAATCTCCAGCGGGAACCCCAGTTTTTCATTGCAGATATTGAGACATAATTGTGGTAAGGAGTGTGACTAAATACAAGTTAAACGTTCGAAAGTTCCTGGCAGATTAAAACTGTGCGCCCGAACGAGACTCGAACTCGGGACCTTTGCCTTTCGCGGGCAAGTGCTCTACCATCTTAGCTACCGAAGCACGACTCACGCCCGGTACTCACAGCTTTACTTCTGCCAGTATCTCGTCTCCTACCTTCCAAACTTTACAGAAGCTCTCCTACGAACCTAGCAGAACTAGCACTCCTGAAAGAAAGGATATTACGGAGACATGGCTTAGACACAGCCTGGGGGATGTTTCCAGAATGAGATTTTCACTCTGGAAACATCCCCCAGGCTGTGGCTAAGCCATGTCTCCGCAGTATCCTTTCTTTCAGGAGTGCTAGTTCTGCAAGTTTCGTAGGAGAGCTTCTGTAAAGTTTGGAAGGTAGGAGACGAGATACTGGCAGAAGTAAAGCTGTGAGGACCGGGCGTGAGTCGTGCTTCGGTAGCTCAGATGGTAGAGCGAAAGGGAAAGGTCCCGATTTCGAGTCTCGGTCGGGCACACAGTTTTAATCTGCCAGGAAGTTTCATATCAGCGCACACTCCGCTGCAGAGTGAAAATCTCATTCTGGAAGTTAAACGTTCATTTGACATTACAATACTGACGCCATAGTCCCAATACACAAAATTTTTCTTTTTTTAAGAAAAGGAGTTACATTACCGGTTCCAACGTACAACGTCGTCATTTTTAAATGTAAAACATCGTTTTGAGAATATATAATAGGAATTATGACCACATATCTGACAACAATTACGAGAAGTAATGAGATAAGGCAAACGAGGCAATGGTAGCTCAAGCAAGTCACTACAAGTTATGCCCATGCTTGTGCAACCGTTCATTCCATGTCCTAATGGACGATAGATGAGAACTACACCAGGATAAAAATTGCCAAGGATTCTGTTTCCTGCTGTGACGCAATTACTGTATGGCAGATATAAATTCACAAGCCGTAAGTGTATAAAGCACAGTCAGCATCCACATGGAATGCAGCACATAATTTTACTATGTTCCGAAAAAAGAATCTCAAAACACACTGTACTCTAATGCCAGTCCTACATAAGAGTACAAAGTGCTTTGAGATTATTTTTTCGGGAGTATTATGTGCTACATTACATATGGAAGCTGGCTGTCCTTGATACACTTGCGACTAGTGAATTTATATCAGCCATACAATCGTAGCGTCACAGCAGAACACATTCCAAGAATCCTCGGCAATTTTTACCCTGGCGTAGTTTTCATCTATCGTCCATTAGGACATGGAATGAACATTCGGGGCCGGCCGGTGTGGCCGAGCCGTTCTAGGCGCTACAGTCTGGAACCGCGCGACTGCTACGGTCGCAGGTTCGAATCCTGCCTCGGGCATGGACGTGTGTGATGTCCTTAGGTTGGTTAGGTTTAATTAGTTCTAAGTTCTAGGGGACTAATGACCTCAGAAGTTAACTCCCATAGTGCTCAGAGCCATCTCAACCATTTTTTTGAACGTTAGGGCAACCATGGACATAACTGTAGTGACTTGCTTGGCCCACCATTGCCTCGTTTGCCTGATCTCATTACTTCTCGCATTTGTTGTCGATGTGTGGTCATAATTCCCATTATATATTCTCCAAATGATGTTTTACATTTGAAAATGCTGAGTAGTACATTGAAACCGGTAATGTAACTCCTTTTTTAAAAAGAAAATTTTTATGTACTGTTACTATGGCTCCATTTTTCTAATGTCAAATAAACACTCCACCTGCCTCATTCCCTGATCCGTTGCACTGACTGTACGGAGCCTCTGATCATACGTTATTGTACCATCCTGAGCGACACAACTCTTGTACTGACAAACAGCACAAGTATGGCAATATTTACAGGTGGCAGAGTAGCCATACAGTGCACATACTGCCCCCTCACAGCAAAAAAGTGAACTGTTTCCTTTAGAATTACATTACAGACAAATCAATTTACTGATGTCATAACATATGATTTACATTCAGTGGTTTGGCGTCCAGCAAGCACCAAAACAGTTGACGGGACAGGAGCCCGCAGAAGTAACCACTGCACAGTGTAGCTCTTATTTTCTAAGAAACAGTCCTTCAAACATTTTGTGTTTTCCACAGTTGAAAGATGTTATTGTTTTCCGTACGACTTCAGACAATGAGTATTCTTCAACAGAGAAGCCATCAGACAAAAACCTGTTTCGAAACCTGAGGTGACTTTACCACAAATAGTGCCTAAGAGTTTATGAAAGTAAATTGGCACAGCCTGTTGCTATCACACACATAAAAAAAAGTTTTGCATCACCCTGGTTCCGAGAACTCCTAAACATAGACGTTGACTGTGGATTTTGTATCACAGACACAGTCCCTTTGACTGTTCAGAGATGTCGTTGAACCCGACCAAAGATGTAAAGAACCACGCATGAGCAGCGCCTAGAAGACGGAGGGGGTCCGACGGTCGATCGGTTCCAGTCAATCCACCAAGATGGAGGTACACGGCTCGTGTTTGTCTGTAGTTCAACCGTGCCTAGACGGTGAATACCGCGGTTCGAACGCGTCCGCACTGTTACTTTGTGCCAGGAAGGGCTCTCAACAAGGGAAGTGTCCAGGCGTCTCGGAGTGTTGTTCAGACATGGAGGAGATACAGAGAGACAGGAACTATTTATGACATGCATCGCGCAGGCCGCCCGAGAGCTACTACTGCAGAGAATGACCGCTACCTACGGCTTATGGCTCGGAGGGACCCTGACAGCAACGCCACCATGTTGAACAATGCTTATCATGCAGCCACACGACGTCGTGTTTCGATTCAAACTGTGCCCAACTTCACTCCCGACGTCCATGGTGAGATACATCCTTGCAACCACGACACCATGCAGCGCGGTACAGATGGGCCCAACAACATGCCAAATGGACTGCTCAGGATTGGCATCACGTTCTCTTCACCGGTGAGTGTCGCATATGCCTTCAACCAGACTATCGCCGGAGACGTGTTTGGAGGCAACCCGGTCAGCATGAACGCCTTAGACAAACTGTCCAGCGAGGTGGTGGTTCCCTGCTGTTTTGGGGTGTCCTTATGTGGGGCCGACGTACGCCGCTGGTGGTCATGGAAGGCGCCATAACGGCTGTACGATACATGAATGCCATCCTCCGACCGATAATGCAACCATAACGGCAGGATATTGGCGTGGCATTCTTCTTCATGGACGACAATTCGCGCCCCCATCGTACACATCTTGTGAATGACTTCCTTCAGGATAATGACATCGCTCGACTAGAGTGGCCAGCACGTTCTCCAGACGTGAACCCTATCGAACATGCCTGAGATAGATTTATAAGGGCTGTTTATGGACGACGTAACGCACCAACCACTCAGGGATCTACGCTGAATCGCCATTGAGGAGTGGGACAATCTGGACAAACAGTGCCTCGATGAACTTGTGGATAGTATGCCACGACAAATACAGGCATGCATCAATGCAAGAGGACGCGCTACTGGGTATTAGAGGTACCTGTGTTTAGAGCAATCTGGACCACCACCTCTGAATGTTTCGCTGTATGGTGGTACAACATGCAATGTGTGCTTTTCATGAGCAATAAAAAGGGTGGACATAATGTTTATATTGATATCTATTCCAATTTTCTGTACAGGTTCCCGAACTCTCGGAACGGAGGTGATGCAAAACATCTTTTGATGTGTGAATTAGACACTACTGCAACTGAAGTTAGGTAATAGAGTGGTCCAAAAGTTAAGGTAACACTTCCCATGGAAGAGAAGTTTTGTTCAGGAAATGTAAGACGAAGTTACTAAGGCTGTGGTGTGTAGTAATATTTCACACAGTCAGCATGGTTATCTGAGCGTTTCTTCCACCTGTAAGCCAATCTGTCGGAGACGATGTAAATCAGGCTCCAGATCTTAACGACAGCTTCCTGAACACTGGCATCGCTTCTGAAGTGTCAAAAGGTCACTTCCTTCTCTAACGGTCCAAACGGATGACACACGCTTGGTGCGAGATCTGGGCTGTGTGCAGCGTGTTTCGTGTTGCAACAACACAATACCATTCGAAAGCAAGAACAGTCGCTTCCTTCCAATAGTCTGCTGCAACCTTCCCAGCGTGGCACAATATCTGGCAGCATTTACGGTCTCTCTGTGGCTCGGAATAACAACTGGCAGTACACCCAGTATGTCCCAACAGATGATGACCATAAGTGTCTTTGCGGGTCATGATGTTTTGAACATCTCATAGGAGGAATATGATAGATGTCTGCATGTCATTCACGCTTTGTACATCTCGGATATCACATGATACCACAATGTTTCCTCTCTCTGATTATACTGTGCAGAAATATAGGACATTCCAAACTGCTGGAGAGTGAGCCTCATTTGCCTGACTTTGCTGTCATCTGAGAGTTGCCATGGTGCCCAGTGAGAATACCTTTTATTCCAGTATGTTGTGCACGATATCGACTACAGTGCTGAGGGCAATGTTGAGCTGATGTGAATCCCACTTTACATAAATACGACAGCCTTCTTGGATCAACTTTTGGACAAGCTAGACATTGTCAGATGAGATAGACTTGCTTGGCTACTCTGACGTTTTCTCATTTCATTGATCTGTTTCATTTTTATCAAATTCCTGTAGCAAAACCGCAAGTGCCATTACACACACCCCATAAACTTCCAATAGTTGTTGATAAATTGTGTAAATACGATACTACACTTTTCACTTCAGTGGCGGCCATGTATCTGCCAGTCCCACACCTTGAAACTGTATTCAAAAGCATAACAGCACATCTGGCAGAACAGCTCTAAGGATTTAATAACTTCTTATAATCAGACATGGAATGCAATTCACATGTGGTACTCACACACCAGCAAGGGCTCTTCTTACTTTACTTGTTGAACTATCCTCAGACATGAAATTTGGTGTCCAAGCAATATTTGCATTTGCCTGACATGATTTCAGAAAAGCATACAGACTGTAATCCGAGTGCCAATGCAACCCTATTTGTAATGGCGTCGTATTGCACGGATGTGATTGATGTTGTCCTGTGTGTGTACTGTGGCCACCATCTAGGTCCAGCAGGACAACCCTGAGCTGACCGATTTACAATGGTATTGTGTTTAAATGGTATGCCTGGTATTGTCCTTGGTGTAGTGTGGCCACCATCTAGGTCCTGCAGGAAAACCCTGGACTGACCAATTTAGAACGGTATTGTGTTTATCCAGGGGGTGTAGTGTGGCCACCATCTAGGTCCAGCTGGACAACCCTGAGCTGACCATATTTAGAATTATATCGTGTTTAACTGTTATGTCTGGTATTGTCCTGGCTGTGTAGTGTGGACACCATCTAGGTCCAGCTGGACAACCCTGAGCTGACCATATTTAGAATTATATCGTGTTTAACTGTTATGTCTGGTATTGTCCTGGCTGTGTAGTGTGGACACCATCTAGGTCCAGCTGGACAACCCTGAGCTGACCATATTTAGAATTATATCGTGTTTAACTGTTATGTCTGGTATTGTCCTGGCTGTGTAGTGTGGACACCATCTAGGTCCAGCTGGACAACCCTGAGCTGACCATATTTAGAACTGTATCTTGTTTAAGTGGTATGCCTGGCATTTTCCTACGTGTGTAGGTAGTGTGGTCGTCACCTAGGTCCAGCTGGACAACCTGAGCTGACCATATTCAGAATGGTATCATGTTTAAGTGGTATTTCTGGCATTGCCCTGTGCATATAGTGTGGCCGCCAACTAGGTCCAGCTGGACAACCCTGAGATGACCACATTTGGAATGGTATCATGTTTAAGTGGTATGCCTGGCAGTGTCCTGTGTGTGTAGTGTGGCCATCATCCAGGTCCAGCTGGACAACCCTGAATTGACCATATGTAGAATGGCACTGTGGTGAAGTAGTATGCCTGGTATTACCCTGGATGTGTAGTGTGGCTATCATCTAGGTCCAGCTGGACAACTCTAAGCTGACCCTATCTGGAATGGTGTCGTGTTTCAGCGGTGTGCCTGGTGGTGTCCGGGGCGTGCGGCGTGGCCACCATGTGGGCCCAGACGGAGCTGGAGGTGCTGATGCTGCCCATGGTGTTCGTCGTACTCTCTGGGATGTGCATCTCCGTCGTCAACAGCGTCGTCATTGACATCTTCCCCACCTACCTCAGGTGCGATAGCGAAAATTTGCAATGAGTCAAAGAACACTTTTTTTTGTCATCATCCTTCTGATTGGTTTGATCCAGCCTGCCATGAATTCCTCTCCATCTCAGAGTAACACTTGTAACCTTTGCCCGCATCTCGTGGTCGTGGGGTAGCGTTCTCGCTTCCCACGCCCGGGTTCCCGGGTTCGATTCCCGGCGGGGTCTGGGATTTTCTCTGCCTCGTGATGGCTGGGTGTTGTGTGCTGTCCTTAGGTTAGTTAGGTTTAAGTAGTTCTAAGTTCTAGGGGACTTATGACCACAGCAGTTGAGTCCCATAGTGCTCAGAGCCATTTTTGAACTTGTAACCTAGGTCCTCAATTATGCGCTGGGTGTAGTCCAATCTCTGTTTTCCTCTACGGTTTTTAGTCCCTAAAACTCCCTCTAGTACCATAACAGGTGTTCTGTGATGTCTTAAGAGATGTCCTACCTTTCTGTCCTATCTTCCTGTCAGTGTTTCCCATATACAGGTTGTTAATAAATGAATATCAGGGTTTTAACGCTTTATAATATTTGTTATATTTAACTTACAGCTATAAATGATATGTCAAATGAAAGAGCAATCAAATGAAAGAACAACTCAAACAGTTTTACCAAGAGCCTTATAAATGTTCAATGAGAGCACCATTTATCACACGGCCCACATCAAGTCTAGAACCAGCTAAGTATTGGAGAGTTAAGTCAGAGAACACTTACTGGTGGGGCGTCAACACTTTTGAACAGTTGCTGCATGGAGAACGATGAGTCGTTAAGCGCTGTCGGGCTGGGCTAGCACTTGGATGGGTGACCATCCGGTCTGTCGAGCGCTGTTGGCAAGCGGGATGCACTCACCCCTTGTGAGGCAAACTGAGGAGCTATTTGACTGAGAAGTAGCGGCTCCTGTCTCGTAAACTGACATGCGGCCAGGAGAGCGGTGTGCTGACCACATGACACTCCATATCCGCTTCCAGTGACAGCTGTGGCCTGAGGATGACTCGGCGGCCGGTCGGTACCGTTGGGCCTTCATGGCCTGTTTGGACGTAGAATGGGTGGCCCAACTAAGCATGAAAGTATGAGTACTACATCTCACATGTGGGATGCATCAAACTGTGAAAGGAAACCAATGATCAGTATAACAATGTGGACATATCAACCCTTCTACGGATGTCCAAGTTGAGTGCTGGTGATGTGACTGTGAAGTGGAAACGCGAAGTAACAACAACAGCTAAAACAACACAGGGGATGCCTCCTGTACTGACGGTGAAGGACCATTCAGCATTGGAGGGTGGTTGTAAGAAATCGCACCGGAAATAATCACGCATCAGTTCTAAAGTGGTATGAGCTGTCCATCCGGCAAAATGACAGAGTGTAGCGAGTTAAGATGAATGCGGTACAGTGGTCGAGAAACACCTCGTAAGCCACAAATTTCTACAATGCTTCATGTGGCACCCTATCTCACAACAGTTCTGCCCACCGCCACCGTAGACGCCTCACACTATGGGAAGATCGTCACAGACCCCCTTACCTACATCGCACGCCTTATTTGGACGCCTCTACGATGAAGGTCAGAACCGTGACACCCAGCGTTGAAATTACGCGGTTTTCTTATAACTGGCCGAGGGAAACACTTTAGACACACCGTCACACAAAATCGACACGAAAACGCCTCCGAGGATGGCGCAAAGGGCGTCAATGGAAGCACCTCTTCCCTCGGGGAGTTGATTCCCACACATTTCGCCATCAAAAACGACAGCTCGCACTACCATTAGCAACAGGTAGAAGTTTTTGACGCTACTCAGCTGCTGTAAGCGCCCAGACGATTCAAGGTTCCTCTAAGGTGGTGGTAAACTCCTGGGACCAGACTGCTGAGGTAATCGGTCTGTAGGCGGACACACTACTTAATCTGAGACTAAATTACGCTAAGGACAACACACGTACCCATGCCCAAAGGAGGACTCGAACCTCCGACAGAGGAAGGGGGGGGGGGGGGGGGGCGATGGGCGCGAACCGTGGCAATGCGTCTAAGACCACGCGGCTACACAGCGCGTGTTTCCTCTAAGGCATCATGGCTCTGCGACCACGCTGAATGTGATCTCACCGCTATGGAGTGTAACAAGAGCGCAATTCCTTCTCTCGTGCCTGCAGCTCGTCGTCAAGTGGATAGCGTTGTTACCTCTGGATCACGGGAACTCGGGTTCGATTTCGGGCCGAGTTGAGGATTTTCTCTGCCCGGGGACAGGATGTTTGTGTTGTCCTCATCATTTCACCATAATTCATGAAAGGTGCAAGATTGGACTGTGTACAGATTGGGAATTTGTACAGGCGCTGATGACAGCACAGTTGGGTTCCACACAAATCAAACATCATCATCATATTTTCTCTGGTGTATACAGTGGGACCATTACAGATTGTTAAGAACAATTCGATGTGATCCGAAGCAGCCAAGGGTGCTTATGCTTCCTCAGCCCTTCTGTGCCATGTTCAGGGTCAGCAAGGTGAGGCTCTGGTGAGGGAGGGGGGATGGGGGGGAGGGTGGAATCGACATTGACACATGCGTGACAAAAGCAGCAAAGCGATATTTCTTTACGTCATTCTTTTAGGATAATTTTTTTTCAATTTCTACTGTGTTTCGCTATCTCTACCCCAACTACAGAGCTCTTTTTATGACACTGGATTTCTCGTTACGAGGGGCGTTCAATAAATAATAACAGACTTTTTTCTGAAAGCAGGTTGGTTTTATTCAAGATTCCAATACACCATAATACTTCCCACTCTTTTGGTTACAAAACCGTATTTTTCAACATAATCTCCGTTCAATTCAATGGCCTTACGCCACCTTACTTGGTGGAGATTTTATCCAAACAACACTTGACTTTGAAATTTAGAGTTTTGTTAGTTGTGGGCGTGAAATTGTATTAAATTCCTTCTCTGAAAACTACCAGCAGGGAATAGTTAAGAACTCCACTCTTGATGCAATATGTTGGATCAAGGGCAACAAACAAACCAGACATCAAAACTGGTATCAGGAACCATGATGCGGTTGTGGCAACGATGATTACCAAAGTACAAAGGACAACTGAAACAAGCAGGGTGATTTTTTCAACCCTGTAAAAACTCTAGGGATTGATCGCAGAGAGGATACGGGACAAAAAAGATTTCCAATGTTAGAGACCCTTTTATCTGAATACGTTGTTACAGAGACTGCGGTATAAAACGCGCTGTACCATGCAGCCACAGTCACAGTGTGTGTTGAAAATGGTTTCCATGTACCTCAACGCATGCGTGTACGCGCCATAGCATGTTCTGTCTCACAGGTTCACATCAGCCAGGCTGCATCCGAACAGTGTCAAAGGCATCAAGAATATGCTGCTCCAGTGTCCCCACATATAGAACGGGCTCAGCATACACGATGCTTTTGAGTTAGCCCCATAACCAGAAATCACACAGGTTGAGATCCGATCACCGAGAAGGCCATGCAACTCGATCCTCTCGTCTGATGCATCGACCAGGAAGACACTACTGCGATGAGTCCGTGCGTTACTAGCAAAGTGGGTTGGAGCACCACCAGGTAGCACCTACATAACCTCATTCTTCCAGCAGGGGAGGCAAAGACACCCGCAAGAAACGCCGACAGTTTCGGCCTGTTAGGCGACGTGGAATGAAGACTGGTCCCAAAATACGGTCGCCAATTATTCTGGCCCACACATTCTGGCCCCACTGATGCTGATGATTCGCTGTCACCATATCATGAGGGTCCTCCATGCTATCCAACAGACGACTTATGAAAGCTGAAGATACCAACTCTCTTAAAGTTGGCCTCATCTGTGAATAGGATGGGTGACCCAAGTTTCGGAGTCGTGGTTGCCTGGTGAAGAAGCCAGGCTGAAGTGCCTAGGACCTCTCTGTCACAGCGGCCGGCCTTGTGTTATCCTCGTGATTTCATCATCATCATTATTTGTGACAGTGGCTAAATTGGACTGTGAAGATATTGGACTGTGTAACAATTGGGCCTTTGTATGGGCGCTGATGACAGTGCAGTTGAGCGCACCACGAACCAATCATCATCGTCATCGAATGTAAGTAATTGTGGCACCCTCCATGCATCACGGATTTTGTCAATGGTTTCCCCTGTGGTGACCTCAACTGCACGGCTGGAGCGCGCCCCGTCTTCACTGTTTATACGACCACGTATCAATCAATTAATCCAAAAGTAAATGGCCTCCAGTGATGCTACAAAGTCAGCGCGAACTTCAACAAATTTTGTTTCGATTTGTACAGTAGCCGAACCATTCAAATGAAAATGTTTAGTAACAACACGAAACTCAGTTTTCTGCCCTTTGAATCGCAGACGACACACTGACCTATTCAGACGACTTTCGACAATGAACTGTACACTGTATATTCTTGAAATTCCTCATATGATCCTTGGAGTAATCAAGCCTACCACACACGAAAGCGCAACATAAATGTTCCATTTCTTTAACGGAAATTTACCAGACAGATCAAACCATCCCCATCTTTTGGGGGACCTCTAGCAGGAGTGCAGACTGCAGGCTTACACGGTCTACATCTACATCTACATCCATACTCCGCAAGCCACCTGACGGTGTGTGGCGGAGGGTACCTTGAGTACCTCTATCGGTCCTCCCTTCTATTCCAGTCTCGTATTGTTCGTGGAAAGAAGGAGTGTCGGTATGCTTCTGTGTGGGCTCTAATCTCTCTGATTTTATTCTCATGATCTCTTCGCGAGATATACGTAGGAGGGAGCAATATACTGCTTGACTCTTCGGTGAAAGTATGTTCTCGAAACTTTGACAAAAGCCCGTACCGAGCTACTGAGCGTCTCTCCTGCAGAGTCTTCCACTGGAGTTTTGGAGTTTATCTATCATCTCCGTAACGCTTTCGCGATTACTAAATGATCCTGTAACGAAGCGCGCTACTCTCCGTTGGATCTTCTCTATATCTTCTATCAACCCTATCTGGTACGGATCCCACACTGCTGAGCAGTATTCCATTTCCTTAGGATTCTTCCAATGAATCTCAGTCTGGAATCTGCTTTACCGACGATCAACTTTATATGATCATTCCATTTTAAATCACTCCTAATGCGTACTCCCAGATAATTTATGAATTAACTGCTTCCAGTTCCTCACGTATTAATTGATAAATGATCTTTCTTTCTATGTATTCGCAGCACATTACACTTGTCTACATTGAGATTCAATTGCCATTCCCTGCACCATGCGTCAATTCGCTGCACATCCTACTGCATTTCAGTACAATTTTCCATTGTTACAACCTCTCGATACACCACAGCATCATCTGCAAAAAGCCTCAGTGAACTTCCGATGTCATCCACCAGGTCATTTATGTATATTGTGAATAGCAACGGTCCTATGACACTCCCCTGCGGCACACCTGAAATCACTCTTACTTCGGAAGACTTCTCTCCATTGAGAATGACATGCTGCGTCCTGTTATCTAGGAACTCCTCAATCAAATCACACAATTAGTGTGATAGTCCATATGCTCTTACTTTGTTCATTAAACGACTGTGGGGAACTGTATCGAAAGCCTTGCGGAAGTCAAGAAACACGGCATCTACCTGTGAACCCGTGTCTATGGCCCTCTGAGTCTCGTGGACGAATAGCGCGAGCTGGGTTTCACATGACCGTCTTTTTCGAAACCCATGCTGATTCCTGCAGAGTAGATTTCTAGTCTCCAGAAAAGTCATTATACTCGAACACAATACGTGTTCCAAAATTCTGCAACTGATCGACGTTAGAGATATAGGTCTATAGTTCTGTACATCTGTTCGACGTCCCTTCTTGAAAACGGGGATGACCTGTGCCCTTTTCCAATCCTTTGGAACGCTACGCTCTTCTAGAGACCTACGGTACACCGCTGCAAGAAGCGGTGCAAGTTCCTTCGCGTACTCTGTGTAAAATCGAACTGGTATCCCATCAGGTCCAGCGGCCTTTCCTCTTTTGAGCGATTTTAATTGTTTCTCTATCCCTCTGTCGTCTATTTAGATATCTACCATTTTGTCATCTGTGCGACAATCTAGAGAAGGAACTACAGTGTCTTCCTCTGTGAAACAGCTCTGGAAAAAGACATTTAGTATTTCGGCCTTTAGTCTGTCATCCTCTGTTTCAGTACGATTTTGGCCACAGAGTGGCTGGACATTTTGTTTTGATCCACCTACAGCTTTGACACAAGACCAAAATTTCTTAGGATTTTCTGCCAAGTCAGTACATAGAACTTTACTTCCGAATTCATTGAACGCCTCTCGCATAGCCCTCCTCACACTACATTTCGCTTCGCGTAATTTTTGTTTGTCTGCAAGGCTTTGGCTATGTTTATGTTTGCTGTGAAGTTCCCTTTGCTTCCGCAGCAGTTTCCTAACTCGGTTGTTGTACCACGGTGGTTCTTTTCCATCTCTTACGATCTTGCTTGGCACATACTCATCTAACGCATATTGTACGATAGTTTTGAACTTTGTCCACTGATCCTCAACACTATCTGTACTTGAGACAAAACTTTTGTGTTGAGCCAACAGGTACTCTGAAATCTGCTTTTTGTCACTTTTTCTAAACAGAAAAATCTTCCTACCCTTTTTAATATTCCTATTTACGGCTGAAATCATCGATGCAGTAACCGCTTTATGATCGCTGATTCCCTGTTCCGTGTTAACTGTTCCAAATAGTTCGGGTCTGTTTGTCGCCAGAAGGTCTAATATCGCCACGAGTCGGTTCTCTGTTTAACTGCTCAAGGTAGTTTTCAGATAATGCACTTAAAAAAAAAGTCACTGGATTCTTTGTCCCTGGCACCCGTTATAAACGTTTGAGTCTCCCAGTCTACATCCGGCAAATTAAAATCTCCACGCAGAACTATAACATGGTGGGGAAACCTACTCGAAATATTTTCCAAATTATCCTTCAGGTGCTCAGCCACAACAGCTGTTAATGTGTGCAGATTCAAAAACCTGCAGAATCCAGCGAACCTAGATCAGCTTTGTAGAGCTCAGCCTATACAGCCTGTCGCACAATGGGTACTCCGTACACTCCAGTATACGGCAAATGTAGCAACATCAGCAGGAGTTAATAAAACTCCAAAGTCGCCTACGGGTCGTAAGATGGAATAAATGAAGCTACGTCAAGACAAAATTGGAGTTTATTATGATAATCACGCCACGTTTACGAGGCAGCAATGATTTGCTTTTAGGAAGCCTAAGTTAAATCACCCACCTCTAGCCTTCAGTCCTGAGACTGGTTTGATGCAGCTCTCCATGCTACTCTATCCTGTGCAAGTTTCTTCATCTCCCAGTACCTACTGCAACCTACATCCTTCTGAATCTGCTTAGTGTATTCATCTCTTGGTCTCCCCCTACGATTTTTACCCTCCACGCTGCCCTCCAATACTAAATTGGTGATCCCTTGATGCCTCAGGACATGTCCTACCAACCGATCCCTTCTTCTGGTCAAGTTGTGCCACAAACTTCTCTTCTCCCCAATCCTATTCAATACTTCCTCATTAGTTATGTGATCTACCCATCTAATCTTCAGCATTCTTCTGTAGCACCACATTTCGAAAGCTTCTATTCTCTTCTTGTCCAAACTATTATACGCCGATTATTTAAAGTGATTACGCCACGAACTGATCCTGCTAGGATAACATGGCGCCAATGAAGCAGGCAGGAGCTGCCCCACAATTGAGCGAAAACGGATTTTACATAAGACCGTACATCTACCACCAGGGGAATAACGGAGGAAGGGAAGAGGTGGGGGGGGGGGGGCGCTGTTTACAAAGGACTACTGCGGCTCTCCACCCAGGCCAAGTGTAGCAGGCTGGCTTCTACCAGTCTCTGTCCACATGAAGATTTCAGTATTATCACAGCACCTGACACTAAACTGACTATTTATTTACGAGGGTTGTTCAATAAGTAATGGCCCACATTTTTTAAGCAGCCATAGACAAACGTTTGTCCTGTATGCCGATAATGTTTCCGAAGCGTTCTGGCAGATGGCAGAGCCGTAGTACAGCGTGTACATACGGCTCACGTTACAAGCGCCGTGCTGTTATTAAATTCTCGTGTGCAGAAAAAGAAACCGTAGTGAACATGCATAAAAGTTTATGTGCAGTGTATGGCGATGCTGCAGTTGATAGCAGTACAGTTGGGCGATGGGTAAAGAAAGTTACAGCCTCAGGAGATGCAGGAACAGAGCTCCACGGTCAGCCACGCTCGGGACGTCCTGTCACAGCCACTGCTCCAGACGGGCTGAGTCGTGCTGATGCCACTATTCGTGCCGACCGGCGCATCACGACTCGGCAGTTGGCTCTACAGCTGTCGGTCAGCATTGGAAGTGCGTCTGCAGTGATCGAGGCTTTGGGATATTCAGAGAGCGGACCACGAGATTCAAAGGAAGACCATTTCATCTGAATTGTTGGAGCGTTTTGGGACCGACGGAGAGGCCTTTCTGTCACGGATCCTTTTTTTTTTTTTTTTTTTTTTTTTTTTGTCATCAGTCTACTGACTGGTTTCATGCGGCCCGCCACGAATTCCTTTCCTGTGCTAACCTCTTCATCTCAGAGTAGCACTTGCAACCTACGTCCTCAATTATTTGCTTGACGTATTCCAATCTCTGTCTTCCTCTACAGTTTTTGCCCTCTACAGCTCCCTCTAGTACCATGGAAGTCATTCCCTCATGTCTTAGCAGATGTCCCATCATCCTGTCCCTTCTCCGTATCAGTGTTTTCCACATATTCCTTTCCTCTCCGATTCTGCGTAGAACCTCCTCATTCCTTACCTTATCAGTCCACCTAATTTTCAACATTAGTCTGTAGCACCACATCCCAAATGCTTCGATTCTCTTCTGTTCCGGTTTTCCCACAGTCCACGTTTCACTACCATACAATGCTGTACTCCAGACGTACATCATCAGAAATTTCTTCCTCAAATTAAGGCCGGTATTTGATATTTGTAGACTTCTCTTGGCCAGAAATGCCTTTTTTGCCGTAGCGAGTCTGCTTTTGATGTCGTCTTTGCTCCGTCCGTCATTGGTTATTTTACTGCCTAGGTAGCAGAATTCCTTAACTTCATTGACTTCGTGACCATCAATCCTGATGTTAAGTTTCTCGCTGTTCTCATTTCTACTACTTCTCATTACCTTCGTCTTTCTCCGATTTACTCTCAAACCGTACTGCGTACTCATTAGACTGTTCATTCCGTTCAGCAGATCATTTAATTCTTCTTAACTTTCACTCAGGATGTCATCAGCGAATCGTATCATTGACATCCTTTCACCTTGTATTTTAACTCCACTCCTGAACCTTTCTTTTATTTCCATCATTGCTTCCTCGATGTACAGGTTGAGGAGTAGGGGCGAAAGGCTACAGCCTTGTCTTACACCCTTCTTAATACGAGCACTTCGTCCTTGATCGTCCACTCTTATTATTCCCTCTTGGTTGTTGTACATATTGTATATGACCCGTCTCTCCCTATAGCTCACCCCTACTTTTTTCAGAATCTCGAACAGCTTGCACCATTTTATATTGTCGAACGCTTTTTCCAGGTCGACAAATCCTATGAAAGTGTCTTGATTTTTCTCTAGCCTTGCTTCCATTATTAGCCGTAACGTCAGAATTGCCTCTCTCGTCCCTTTGGTTTTCCTAAAGCCAAACTGATCGTCACCTAGCGCATTCTCAATTTTCTTTTCCATTCTTCTGTATATTATTCGGATCCTTACGGGGTTCGAAAGCTGGCTTTTCCACTTTACACCGGAAACAAAAAGGCAGTCTGTGGAGTGGTATCATCCTCATTCACCACAAAAGAAGAAATGTGAGACAACCCCCCCCCCCCCTCTGCCTGAGAAGTCGTTGTGACAGTCTAATGAGATCGTGATGGCGTCATTCTCGTAGATGTGACGCCAAGAGGCTAAACCATCAATTCAGTGGCATACGTGAAGACTCTGAATAAACTGAAGAACTGTTTCCGACGTATTCAGTCGGACAAAAATCCAGCAGAAATTTTGCTCCAACACGATAATGGACACCCACACGCAAGTGTGAGAACCCGGGAACACGTCGCCAAATTGGGTTGGACATCATTGCCTCGTCCACCCTCGTCCCAGTCCAGAGCCCTACAGTCCAGAGCTGGCACCCTCGGTCTTCCATCTCTTTAGGCCACTTAAAGATTCTCCACAGGGAACACACTTCGGAGATGGCGAGGGTGTCAGTCACGCAGCGAAAACATGGCTACGCCTACAGGACGAGAGCTTTTACCACCAGGGAATACTTGCTCTTCCACAACGTTGGGGTACAGCCATAGAACGCGATGGGGACTAGGTAGAAAAATAGGACATGGACAAGACATGTTGAAGTATATTGCCACCAAATCGTGACTCTTTACAATAAATATGTTCCGAGAAAAAAATTGTGGGGCAATACTTATTGAACGACTCTCGTACTTGACCTACCACATGAATTCCTCTCATTCACCAACGTCTGCATTTCAGAGTACCACTTGCACCACACGTTCTCAATTATGTCTTGTATGTATTCCAGTGTGTGCCTTCCTCTACAGTTTTTATCTTCTACATGTTCCTCTACTACAGGAACGTTATTCCTTGACGCCTTAAGGGGCTCCGGAACGCCCTATACTTGCAATGTTAAAATAACGCTTATAAATTACATCTTTCCTCACAAAGTATTTGAGGTAGGAAGTTAAACTTTTTACAGATTATTTATTGGAATATGGGCTACAACTTAACACAGGGATTTTACAAAATTTTAGTTCAGTTATTAAAGATGATTTTGTTTTCAATTGTAATGAAAATTCACAACATTTTTTGCAATTTTTTATTTATATATTCAAAAATATACAGTTTTTTGGAAAAAGGCTGTGTTAAATTATGCAGAAGGTACTGTGTAACATTTACTGAAAGTTTGAAACAAATATGTTTGGAAGATCCTTAGAAAACATGTAATTAGTATGAGAAAATAAAAGTTTTGGGAATCGAGCGACAAAGATTGGATTAACTTTTTAGTGCATTCCAGGTCCATAGGATGGATTATCTTCATCCTCTGCAAACTCCTCCTCCAGCTTCCTCTTGTTCCTCCTCCTGTTTACTCTTGCTTGCATTTCTAGACTCTTTACAGCCCTGTCTGCAGCCCGAAGGCGTTCCTTGTCTAAAGCAAGCATCGCTCGTACCATGTTAGAACCTATCTTCATTCCCATATTTCTAAATACCTTGCACCTTACAATGTTGCCATCATTGAAAGTCGCAACAGCATCATACACACCAAAGTGAAGTGTTTCTATTCCAACAAATACAGTCTTGGGGATTCTCGACCATATAACACTATTTACACTTTCATTGGGATTCTGAGTTTTTCCGTGAATACACTTTTTCAACAGTTCAGGTGATGCTAAGTCCCTGAAAATAGGTTAGCCACAACACATACTTTATCTCACATCACTAAAATGTACCTGATGAACACGGACGTTAATAATAACACCATTTGACAGCAGTTTAACAGCGCCACAGTGGGTCACGCCCATGTAGAACACATTTCAAAAATTTTTTAAAAATAGTTGTAGTCTTCGGAATTGAATAAATTATATATCTATTAAAAGATATGCAGATTCATAAAACGCAAAAAAGTAAAAATTGAACTTTTCATGATTTTGAGCCTTTCCGGAGCCCCTTAACACATGCGCTATCAGCCTCTCCATTCTTCTTGTCAGTGTCTTCTGTGCATTCCTTTCTTCACCCATTCTGCACAGAGAACATTCTTAGCCTTACTCTATCAGTCCATGCGATTTTCAACATTCTATTGTAGTGAAATACCTGAAACACTTCGATCCGCGTGTGTTCCGACTTTCCCGCTGCTCACGATTTACTGCTATGCAATGCTATAATTCAAACGTACGTTCTCAGAAACTGCTTCCTCAAATCAAGGGTCATGTCTGATACTAGTAAATTTCTCTTGGCTACCATTGCTCTCCTTGTCCAGTTCACGCTTTGATCATGACGGTTTATTTTGCTCCGAAGGTAGAAGAATTTCTTAACTTCGTTAACTTCATGATCACCAATTGATGTTAACCTTCTTGTTAATCTCATTTCTGCTGTTTCTCGTCACTTTTTTTGGCTTATTCTCAATCTATATTGTAGAGAGTCGAATGCTTACAGCGATTAAGTTAGTTAAATGTAGGAGTTAGTTAAAAGGTTAAGGAATATTGGGAGCCAGGAGTTATATGTGTGTTACATTCTGTTGCACAGTTCAGTCGTATGGTACACTGAAGCAGATGACTTGGAAGAGCACAGAGATATCACGTCAGTTACGCCAAGGGAGAAACACCAGGATATTCCACTGACCTCAAACATCAGCAGCAGAAAACTATATTTAAGGCCACGCAGCCATCTCATCATTGTCGATTCTCATGGGACATCAGGGTGACTCAGAGCCCACGTCATTCGGCGCCTGCAACTGTTCGGAGTCGTCACTGTCATTGCACTCATCGTAACAGACACCACAGTTTATCCTTGGAAACACCAGAGTGACGTCGCCACTGTAGTCATCACCACACAATCGTCACACGCCACCATCAGACAGCCGCGTGTAATGGGAGTTATTGCCTAGAGTGCGTCGTGGTAGCACACCGTCGCCATCGTCCCGGAACGCTGCCTCCACAAACGCCGTGACCAGAGCTGGAGTTGGGAACCCTGGCCCACTGACGCCAGACAGCCACCACTAGGGTTGGTCGCTGAGACAAAGCACTGACCTTCCCCAACTGCCAGCACCTCCATGCCCCACGAACACAACAGCTGCCACTGCAGTGCGACCCAGCAGGGCCGGAGCGCCGTTGTCGAGTCAGCGGATTCCTGTTATGCCAGCACAACAGCGGACGCGCGTGTGAGCGTCTGCCAGCCACCTTCGTCGCCGCTGAGAACATTGAGCAGAAGCAAACTTCACCCAGACGGTCAACAACCAATCTATTGCAGTTGATCGATAAATGTTGTTATTCTGTCATCGTGTGACATCCGTGGATACATCAAACATCCTCTTCCTCGCGCCCAGCAGAGAACCCATGTTCAAATGTAGTGTCATGCAGTGGAGCCCCATGCCTGTTGACGGTATTTTGTTCTGATTAGACTGTTCATTCCACTCAGGAGACCTTACAATTCCTCTTCACTTTCACTGAGGTTACCAATGTAATCTGCAAATCTTATCAACCTTTTACATTGAAATTTAATCCCAGTCTTCAGCTTTTCCTTTATTTTCATCATTTACGATAATGATGGAAGCAGAAGAAATGAATTAACATTTGTTCCATGAACAGGAGTCGAACCCACGTCTTTTTGCTTGGTAGGCAAAAATGCTAACAATTACACCACAGAAGCATTAGATGCAACCTTTCTGCATGGACTACATAAGTCGAATGCTCTCCCCAACACAAGCCTCAGTTCTATCTTCAGATTATTTTCCCCCTACATAGTCACTATTGCTAGTGTTCTCCAGTATTGGAATAGGGGAAGTCCATATGTGCTCTCATAATTAAATTTTCCAGGAGACATTTAAGTGTCATCTTTATCTACAGTAATGATGGAAGCAGAAGAAATGAATTAAAATTTGTGCCACGGCTGGTACTCAAAGATGTCTCAGGGATTATAAATCATCTATGGCACGGGACTTCCCCATTATGTGTAACACTGGGGTGTTATTCCAGTGCCAGAGAGACTTGACAATAGTGACAATGTAGGGGGATAATAAGCTGAAGATATGAAGTTCATGCTGGAGAGGGCACTCGACTTGGATATTTCGTGCAGCTATGGTGTAATGGTTAGCATAACTGCCACATAGGCAAGAAGACCTAGGTTGGAGTCCTGGCTGTGACACAAATTTTAGTTAATTTCTTCTTCTTCCATCATTATCGTGCATAAAGATGAGACTTCAATGTCTTGGGGAAAATTTAATTATCATTTCTATCACTTCTTTGATGTACAGATTGAACAGTAGGAGTCAAAGAATGTATACCTGTGTACACCCTTTTTAATCTTCATTCCTAGTATTCCAGTCTTATTGGTCCCTCTTGTTTCTTATACATACTGTATGCTCCTTATTTTCTCTAGCTTACTTCTATTTTTCTCAGAATTTCGAACATCTTGCACCATGTGATATTGTCAAACACTTTTTGTAGGCCGGTGTATCCAATGAACATATCCTGATTTTTTCCAGTCTTGTTCCATTATCATCCGCAACACCAGAACTGCCTCTCTGGTGCCTTTACCTTTCCTAAAGCCAAACTGATGGTCATCTAACACATCGTCAGTTATCTTTCCCACTCTTGTGTATATTGCCCTTGTCAGCAGCTTGCATGCACGAGCTGTTAAGCTGATTTGGCCCTTCGTATCTTTGGAACTGTGTGGATGATACTTTTCTGGAAGTCTGAGGGTACATGAGCAACCTCGCAGATTCTACACACTAACTGGAATGGTCCTTTAGTTGCCATTTCTCTCAATTATTTTATAAATTCCGTTGGACTATTGTCTATTTCTTGCATCTTATTTAACCTAAAGTGTTCGAGAGCGCTCATAAATTCTAACTCCCCCTAACTCCCCCGTGTCTTGTATACCGTCTCCATATTATTCTTCTGTCACCTCATTGGATAACTCCTCCCCCCCCCCCCTTCAGACAATGTCCTAGAGAACTGTTTCCACCAATATGCTCTCTCCTTCGTGTTTAACAACAGAATTCTCACTACACTCTTAATGTTACCACCTTAGTTTTTAATTTCAACGGATGTTGTTTTCACTTTCTTATATGCTGAATCAGTACTAATGACAATTACTTCCCTTGCCATTCAGCGGCATGGTTTTAGGCGCCTTGCAACGGTTCTCCCGGCACCTCCCGTAGGAGGTTCGAGTCTTCTCTCGGACACGGGTGTATGAGTTTTCTCTAGCGTAAGTTACTTTAAGTTAGATTAACTAGTGTGTAAGCCTAGGGAGAGATGACCTCAGCATAGGAACTTACCACATTTTCCAATTTTTCCTCGCCATTCCTTCTTCTTTTCTGCAAACATTTCGCATGGCTGCCCTGCACTTCCCGTTTATTTCATTCCTAAGGGATTTATATTGTTGTATTCCTGTCTTTCCCTACACATTTTTGCCCTTACTCTTTCGTCGATCAATAGAAGTACATTTTTTGTTACCTCACATTTCTTCGCAATTACCTTCATTGTACCTATGTTTACTTGTCGAACATATATAACTGCCCTATTTAGAGACGCCCATTCAACTTAAAGTGAACTGCCTACTCTAGTATTCCTTACTGCAGTACGCACATCCTCTGAAAACTTCAAACACGTCACATCATTCAGCAGTACTTCAGAATCCGGCTTCCTTTCACACTGATCCTTCTGAACGTTGCTCTTAAACTTCAGTCTGCTCTTCATCATTACTAAATTGTGATCTGGGACTATATCTGCTGCAGGATACGCCTTAAAATTCAATTCTGAAATCAGATATACTACTGGCCATTAAAATTGCTACACCACGAAGATGACGTGCTACAGACGCGAACTTTAACCGACAGGAAGAAGATGCTGTCATATGCAAATGATCAGCTTTTCAGAGCATTCACACAAGGTTGGCGAAGGCGGCGCCACCTACAACGTGCTGACATGAGGAAAGCTTCCAACCGATTTCTTATACACAAACAGCAGTTGACCGGCGTTGCCTGGTGAACCATTGTTGTGATGCCTCGTGTAAGGAAGAGAAATGCGTACCATCACGTTTCCGACTTTGATAAAGCTCGGATTGTAGCCTATCGCGATTGCGGTTTATCGTATCGCGACATTACTGCTCGCGTTGGTCGAGATCCAATGACTGTTAGCAGAATATGGAATCGGTGGGTTCAGGAGGGTAATACGGAACGCCGTGCTGGATTCCAACGGCCTCGCATCAGTAACAGTCGAGATGACAGGCAGCTTATCCGCATGGCTGCTACGGATCGTGCAACCACGTCTCGATCCCTGGATATTGCACGACCGCATGTTGCAGGTCCTGTACGGGCCTTTCTGGATACAGAAAATGTTCGACTGCTGCCCTGGCCAGCACATTCTCCAGATCTCTCACCAACTGAAAACGTCTGGTCAATGGTGGCCGAGCAACTGTCTCGTCACAATACGCCAGTCACTACTCTTGATGAACTGTGGTATCGTGTTGAAGCTGTATGGGCAGCTGTACCTGTACACGCCACCCAAACTCTGTTTGACTCAATGCCCAGACGTATCAAGGCCGTTATTACGGCCAGAGGTGGTTGTTCTCGGTACTGATTTCTCAGGATCTATGCATCCAAATTGCGTGAAAATGTAGTCACATATCAATTCTAGTGTAACATATTCGTCCAATGAATACCCGTTTATCATCTGCATTTCTTCTTGGTGTAGCAATTTTAATGGCCAGTACTGTATATCTTCTGCTGGATACGCCTTACAGTCCAATCCCGAATGGTTCAAATGGCTCTGAGCACTATGGGACTTAACTGCTGAGGTCATCAGTCCACTAGAACTTAGAACTACTTAAACCTAGCTAACCTAAGGACATCACACACATCCATGCCGGAGGCAGGATTCGAACCAGCGACCGTAGCGGTTGCGCGGTTCCAGACTGAAGCGCCTAGAAGCGCTCAGCCACAACGGCCGGCTCCAATTCCGAAATCAGATATTTCAGAATTTCTGTCTGAGCAAGATGCAATCCAGATCAAATCTTTCCGTGTCTCCGAGCTATTTCCAAATATATGACCTCCGATTGTAATCCTTGGACTGAGTATTCACTACTACCATATGATATTTAGCACTGTTAGTCTTTCCCCTCTGTCTTTTCCAATGCCTCGCCCATATTTTCCTGTAACCTTTTTTCTATGCTTCCCCCTACAACCACGTTCCAGTCTCCGATGACTGTTGGATTCTCGTCTCTCTTTCGTACTTAGATACCCATTCAACATTCTCAGGTGCTTTCTCTGCCTCTTCATCTTCTCCTGTCCCATACGCAGTGCCGATGGTACTATTACCGACGACTGTGCCGCTAAAGCAGAGTTATTGAACGAAATTCCTTCACCAGGGACGACGAATGGAATATTCCAGAATTTGAAACACGAACAGCTGCTAGCGTGAGTTTCTTAGAAGTAGATACCTTAGGGGTTGCGAAGCAACTCAAATCGCTTGATATGGGCAAGTCTTCAGGTCCAGATTTTACACCGATTAGGTTCCTTTGAGATTACGCAGATACAATAGCTCCCTACTTAGCAATCATATACAACCGCTCGCTCACCGATAGATCTGTACCTACAGATTGGAAAATTGCGCAGGTCGCACCAGTGTTTAAGAAGGGTGGCAGGAGTAATCCATCGAACTACAGACATATATCATTGACGTCGGTTTGCAGTAGGGTTTTGGAGCATATACTGTATTCAAACATTATGAATCACCTCGTAGGGAACGATCTATTGATGCGCAATTAGCATGGTATCAGAAAACATTGTTCTTGTGCAACGCAGCTAGCTCTTTATTCACACGAAGTAATGGCCGCTATCGACAGGGGATCTCAGATTGATTCCGTATTTCTAGATTTCCGGAAAGCTTTTGACGCCGTTCCTCACAAGCGACTTCTAATCAAGCTGCGGGCCTATGGGCTATCGTCTCAGTTGTGCGACTGGATTCGTGATTTCCTGTCAGGAAGGTCGCAGTTCGTAGTAACAGACGGCAAGTCATCGAGTAAAACTGAAGTGATACCAGGTGTTCCCCAGGGAAGCATCCTGGGACCTCTGCTGTTCCTGATCTATATAAATGACCTGGGTGACAATCTGAGCGGTTCTATTAGGTTGTTCGCAGATGATGCTGTAATTTACCGTCTAGTAAGGTCATCCGAAGACCAGTATCAGTTGAAAAGCGATTTAGAAAAGATTGCTGTATGGTGTGGCAGGTGACGCTAAATAATGAGAAGTGTGAGGTGATCCACATGAGTTCCAAAAGAAATCCGTTAGAATTCGATTACACGATAAATAGTACAATTCTCAAGGCTGTCAATTCAACTAAGTACCTGGGTGTTAAAATTACGAACAACTACAGTTGGAAAGACCACATAGATAATATTGTGGGGAAGGCGAGCCAAAGGTTGCATTTCATTGGCAGGACACTCAGAAGATGCAACAAGTCCACTAAAGAGAGAGCTGACACTACACTCGTTCGTCCTCTGTTAGTATATTGCTGCGCGGTGTGGGATCCTTAACAAGTGGGATTGACTGAGGACATCGAAAGGGTGCAAAAAAGGGCAGCTCGTTTTGTATTATCACGTAATAGGGGAGAGAGTTGGCAGATATGAAACGCGAGTTGGGATGGAAGTCATTAAAGCAAAGACGTTTTTCGTCATGGCGAGATCTATTTACGAAATTTCTGTCACCAACTTTCTCTTCCGAATGCGAAACTATTTTGTTGAGCCCAACCTACATAGGTAGGAATGATCATCAAAATAAAATAAGAGAAATCAGAGCCCGAACAGAAAGGTTTATGTGTTCGTTTTTCCCGCACACTGTTCGGGAGTGGAATGGTAGAGAGATAGTATGATTGTGGTTCGATGAACCCTCTGCCAGGGACTTAAATGTGAAATGGAGAGTAATCATGTAGATGTAGATGTAGATGGCTATGACCAGCCTGATAAGAAGCTTGTCGGCACTGTGTGTACACCTGTGGACAGCTGGCGACCCCTACGCTCACGGTGGCCGTGGTGGTTCCAGGGCGATGGCGGTGTGCCTGTCCCTGTGCTGCGGCCGGCTGGGCACCTTCGTGACATCGCTGATGCTGGGAGCCCTCATCGAGTCCAGCTGCGTGCTCGCTGTCTCCATCCTGGGTGGCTTCGTCTTCGGTGAGTGGCCGAACCGGAGCTGGCGCCACTGTGGCACTCCAGACCTACTCGCTTGAATCCAACGCAGAATACCTCGCACAGTCTTTTGGCCTCGGGAATACCCCACCCATAGTGATGGGGCAATCGACTGTTTTTAACAATCGATTGGTCAGTCGATTGTTTTTTCATCCAGTCGGTTTTTTTTTTTTCGAGTCAAACGAAAGTACCGAATGAAATTAGTCGCTACAGTCACATTGAACCGTGAATTTACTTTCAAAATCTTTTCTTAAAGAATTTACTTTATTTACTGGCGATTCATCCAGAACATTGACACATTTAATCATACTAGGTGAGCATTAAAGTAGCTGCCAGAAAGTAACTGATGGAAAATTACATTTAACAAATGTGAATTTATTCCCAAAAGCTTTTTCAAAACAGAATTATAAGCAGAAAGGCACCCTCGAAATATCAAGTTACAGTTTTATTTATAGGCAAAGAACAATATTAACACTAGGAGCCTTCGGGCTGAGAAGCTTGCCTGCTCCCTCTCAACATGGCCGTAGTCATGACCGCTCACAACAACCTCTGAAAGAGTACACTGGTGCAAATCTGCAACACACCAGATTACTTTAAAAAAAAATTTAACAACTCATACAAACATGTAAACTATGCACCTTGTAAAAGGAATGGAAATGGTAAGACCCTCGAACTATTTGCCACCGAAAGTGCAATTTCTTTTTTTTTTTTTTAAGGACTCTTACGGTGGAAGGGTGGCAAGCTTATAACCTAAAATGACTAAATAAAACCCATAAAATGCAGCCTTACATAAAATGTACAACATGCTCTACATTACACATATACCACCTCGCAAGATGATAAGCAAGATAGAAACATATTTCAAGAATTCGGCCTTAAGCAATAAATTCGTTAACACCGAATTCGACAAACATGACAGAGGCAGCTATTATGGCATATTGACATGGGGGGTGGGGGGTGCGGTTACTAATCAAACCCGAACCGCAGATTGCTCTAAACCTCCCCACTTCCACAAGGGAAAAACGGACCACCCAATTCACAATAACCACCTTCCCGCAGGTGGGCAAACGGAGAAGAATGGTGGGACGACCCCAAAACAAAGCGGCTGGTGACCTCACCAAGAAAACAAGTAGAATTTAACAAGTAAATGAAACAACATATCTCCACTCACTTCTAATAAACTGCTATTTCTGGCGCAGCACCCCCAACGCTCTCCCCCAACCGTCCGCTGCCAGCCACTTCAACGGACGCAGGAAGGTGCGCCGATCTCCCGTCTCACAGCGTCGCAACTCGCCCTGGCCAGCCCGATGTCGTGGTTCCGCTCCTGTTGCTCTCTTGTGAACTGCGAAGCCACTACCCCTTTCTATACGGCACTGCCCACTGGACTCACGTGGGGACCACACATGCGCCGACGCTCCAGGCGGACAAATCATCTCGTGTCTCAGTGAGCGACCAACCAACCGACCAGTCCAACCGCCAATGACAGTTGCCCGAGCTACTCGAGCAGACTGGCAGACTAACACACAGACTCAGATGCATTAACTCAGCCCCGACCGGGCGACCCCTAGCTGAGTTCTGTTACTGGCGGAGTGGCAAGACTCTCATTTTCTGACTTAAAGTTTGATGCAAACGATAGACATACTCGCACTCCGACGACAGACAGACACTGACTGTCCCACACTGAGCTGGATGACCAACTGACTAGACTGACAGACTGACCGACTCCCCTCTACAGAGCTCATACTGCCCCTTAAATGCACGTGAACAGGCAACTTTCCCCTTACCCACCAGAGGGAGACACCAAAGATGCGACTACCACAGCGGCGCCACCTCCAGAGGTGGAGGGTGACTGCTTCACACAACGCGCTGCGGCGCGCTCTTCAAAACAGCAATTTTTTTTTACCACGGCTCACACATTATCTGTAAGAATGTTCTCACTCACTCACCAAGTGTAAGTGGTTTCATTTAATGCAAGACAACTGACTGAAACAAGGCTGCTATCTGAATGTTTTCACTCAGTCTCCAGGTTGAGTGATTTTACTTACATACTTTTTCAGCCTTTTTTGTTACACATGAACCACAAGTAGGGCTGACAACATTTTAGAACAATGGCATGTGAATAAAAATTATACCATATACCTACCTATACCCAAATGCTATTAAAAAGTTCTAGGAAGGATTGTTTTCTCTCTTACTCTGCAGAGGTAGAGCACAGTTTATGATCGCTTGAACTGGCAGTGAAGCAGAGACCACCAAACTAAACAGGTGGCTCCTGTGACAGATGGCAGGATTTCACGAAGGGAGCAACCAACAGTATTTTCCAAATGAGGGCAATAGGCTGGCCATGGGTGTTTTTTGGGTGAATGGTTTGCCTTGTGACGGGGTGTGTGTGTGTGGGGCTGGGGGGGGAGGGTTGTTGCGCCAACATGTGGGGGTGTGGAGTTTCTTCCATCTGTTGGTTGTGTGTGTTTGCATTGCAATAACTGAAATTCTGTGTTTACATTGCAATTAGCTTCAGGCCAGAGTGCAACAAAAGTCGTCAAAAGGGCACACATACAGCTCATGATGCAATTCGAGACAAAAATGTACACAGGCAAGGTCAATCTCTCTGATATCAATGGCATGTATCGAACACTTGAGAGACTAGAAGAACTGCTGGACAAGTGCAGGTCTATGGTATTAAACTACTCTGTGACGTGAGTGCACTGCGAAGCAGTAAATTAGGAAGACAGAGGTGCACAGCTGAGTATAAATAGGTGCCGTTTTCTAATGAGATTCATTCAAGTGTGGCAACTCTCCTGGACGGCGGGGCGTATCACACCACTGGGCTACACGCAGCAACAAATGGGGCGCCAACGTCCCACTCTACGGCGGGTCATTGGTTCGACCCTCTGAGGCCAATGCGGGGTCCGCAGCCAGCCAGGGTGGGCCACTCTTTGGCTCACTACTGCAGACAGTCATCTCGGCTCCCGACACACGCCAGAGACTTCCGACGGAGGGCCACAGATTCGGACGCCGAATCGTGGGCGGTCGTTGCCTTCGTGTTCTCAGCTACACAACTGAGGAAGAAGCAGCTGTGGGGCTGGCCTATGGCTCCCGGCAGAGCAGCATGGAGTCAACTGGGACTCAGCAGGCCGCCAAGGCTAACCGACACAGCGTTGCGTTGCACAGGCCACTGGGGTGCTTCCTCAGCATTTCGGGGCCCCTGTGATGCAGACCGAGGTGAACGGAGCACTGTAGTGGAAGCAAATAAATCGTTTGGAAAGTTCTCACTGAGGTTTAATACGGCACCTGCTGGCACCCCATCCACTGCATTTGGTGTCTTCCTGCTACATTTGGTCATCTTGATACATTCGGTGGCAGAAGTCACCACAACATCTGGTGTCAGAAGAGTGGCCTGCCCCGGCTGGCTGTGGACCCCATGTCGGCCTCAGACAGTCGAACCAATGACCCTCCATCAACTGGGATGCTGGCACCCCATCTGTTGCTGCACGTAGCCCAGTGGTGTGATACGCCCTGCTGTCCAGGAGAGCTGCCGCGCTTGAATGAATCTTATTAGAAAACAACACCTATTTATACTCAGCTGTGCACCTCTGTTTTGCCAACGCACCGCTTCGTGTCACGTACGCATATCACTTAGGTTGGCCAGTGGCCCTCTTCTGACTGTGACTTGTGCCATGGAATGTGCTGTGTGCACCCCCTCCGGCAGTTCTACACCCCCGTGGCCTCTATATGCCTTCGCAACTGCTGGTACGCATAACTTAACTGCAATCCGGCCTCCACCTGGCTGTAACTCGTGCTCCAAATAACTTTCCCTATGAAACTTCCTGGCAGATTAAAACTGTGTGCCCGTCCGAGACACGAACTCGGGACCTATGCCTTTCGCAGGCAAGTGCTCTACGATCTGAGCTACTGAAGCATGACTCACGCCCGGTACTCACAGCTTCTGAAACTTTCCCTATCCTAAATGGTGGTAATGCTTCAAGATAATTTTCATCACATATTGTGTGTCGTAGGTACAGCAATATTTTCTGATCCTGTGATGTTATTTGCCAGAACAGTGCGATGCAGTTGTAGCATGCAAGATCTGTCTTCCACACAATATGAATCAGTGGTTCACATATCATTCGCCAATCTTGAATGTTAGCAATACGGATTGCGTGTGGCCGATATTCGCTAGATCTTTCCCTTGTTCCACAGGTTGCGGAGTGCTGTCGACGCTGCTTCCATCAGAGGCCAAGCTGAGGAAGATGAACCACTAACGCCGCTGCCTGGCGCGTCGTCGACGTCGGCGACATTGGTGCCCGAGCTCTACGCCGTCGTATCTCTCAGTACACTGTACACACTATTATGTAATCAAGAGAACATCAAACAAATTGTAGCCCTGTACAGTTCGAACAAATACAGTGACAATCTTTACCGAGTTCACTACGATTTCTACTAGTTCCATCTAACACGGTAATCACATCTCCCTTGAAAACAGTGTCACCGAACTTTTGATAAAAGTCTTTAACACCACGCACAAATCTGAGGCAATCATTATTCGTGTGGTAAGATCTGACAAATTACTGTAAAAGTCTCTACGAAATATCACAATTCCTAACATAATTTCAGAAAAATGTATAAATATTTTCAAAAATTAAGTAACTCTTCGGAAATTCTCTACTGCAGGCAGACTGTAATCGACAAGGTTTCCTGAATTAATAAAGAAGTTGTAAAAGTTCAGGCGCTATGCGGAACACATTAACGCATGACCGTTTTCAAGCGTGAACGCACATTGCAGTCAGACAACGCTTCCTGATTCAAATATGCCATGCTGTGTCATACTTCTGCCAATGGGACACAACTTAGTTCTTGCTACATCCTGATTGGCTGAGAACCTGTCTCGTTAATGGCGAACGCACAAATACTCGTATTACGGAGTAAAGTAATATCATGGCCAAAGATAACAAGTACAAATTCCCGAAAGCACAAATACATATAAATGAATTAATTATCAAAAGCTATAGAAAAAGAAACAAGAGAAAAACAAGCAAAAGAACATACATATAATATAAGTGAAGTTTACGAAATTTTGAATTACCAACAAGAAATAATTTTGTACATTACATGCGATGTTACATAATGGTTAGTGCTGAGAAGTTGCTGTTCCAAACAACATCCAACACGAGCAAAACAGTTGCATCTTTGCCTGCAGTTACTTGTACATTGAGTACTGGAGCTATGCGTGGCTCTGTTTAAAAAACAATTCCGCGGTGTGGTATAGGATCAAGCCATGCAACGTCTACTTTCATGCCCCGTACCTAATTCGCTGCAAATAATGGCAGGCAAATCTGATTGTGCAGTCAAATAGTCTATGTGCTGGCTATATTTGTGATTTAATAAAATACGCAGAAATACAAGATAAACGTTAAATGAATAATTTAATAACAAGAATTCTACTCAAACATCTGTAATTGATGTAGACGACAGCGAATTATTATGAATAGTATTTATTCAAGAAAGGACATCTAAAATAAATGGGTGGTGGTTGTACAATATTCACTTAAAATGGAGACAAAAAGCACCCTTATCAAATGCTGTAAATTTACATGGAGAACATTACGAGAATGGTAGCAAAGTCCCCAAGCTAAATAGTTATCAAAGATATTTGGAAACCAAGTCCGTTTTACGATCACAATACATGAAATATTCATCATCTGTAAACAGTTCAGAGTTCAATTTGATGATTCGCAAACTGACATACGTGGTACAAAGAATAGTAACTTACACGGTGCCTATCTTCAGTTTTGTAACACAAGTTGAGACAGAGTCCTTCACTGGAGCACGTTCAGACCTCTCGAAATTTAAAGTCTGTCCAGGAGTTAAACTATGGTAGTAGCTGTTAAACCACCCATTATCAACCACCTATAGGACCGAATCGTGCGCTTTACTACAGGTAAGTCTGCTTTCTTCCAGCACTCGACATAAAATGTCCAGAATCGCTACCTTGAGTTCATTCGAAAAGTCCCACTCTCTACTTGATCCCCATAAAGTTCTGCTACTGTATGCTTTTCCATTGGCTGAAGGCTGTCCCCATCAAAAATACATCTTTCTTAACTTCAACGAACATGATCTGTTTCAGCTTGACTGCTTCCTGGGGATACACTGATACATTACAAGAACAATGAAATGCAGAAACTTTATAAATATTCAGTCACACTCAGATCATTCACAATAATTACAAGTAAGGAAGCTTTCATAAATGAATAAGCTAGTATTCTTGCACAACTGCGGTCAAGCTAAATGAAAATGAATTGTCACTTAACAGCATTTAAAGAATTATTTATTCCTTCTTCGCATAAGTGTCTTTTCATTCTCTACTCAGTGGTGATGTCCACTAGTATATCCAACTGACCATTTATAAATTAGCACAGTTTTTAATAGCATTCGCAATCAACATTTAAAAAAAATGTTACATATTTGTTAAGTAAAAATACAACTATAACAAAAATGAGGTGCTGATACTGTTTTCATTTGCTGTGTAATATTCTGAGCAATATTTGCGTTATAAAAATGGTATAAAAGACATACGGAATCAGGAAGTAAAATAGATGCAGACACATAACTTTCAGAGATGATAGCTATGTGCAATGCTATCATCTGAGATATCGTATGTTGAAATTGCATGAAGCGTTTAAAAGTTGTTAATTCAGAGATTCATGGTGAAAATGCTTAATTGCCGTGAAATATTAACTTCTGTAGTGTTAAAAACGTTGAAATACTGCTGTGTCAATGGATGCACCCCTTCTTTCTAATTTTACAGACGTATTCAGACTCACTTTAATATTTAACTGTGATGTCCAAATTCAGAGAGCTGTAACTTAGCCAGCCACAGGATTGTCTGACACTCTGACATTTCTCGGAGCATTGTCTGTCCTGCAAACGTCAAATGGTTCAAATGGCTCTGAGCACTATGGGACTTAACATCTGTGGTCATCAGTCCCCTAGAACTTAGAAACACTTAAACCTAACTAACCTAAGGACATCACACACATCCATGCCCGAGGCAGGATTCGAACCTGCGACCGTAGCGGTCAGGCGGTTCCAGACTGAAGCGCCTAGAACCGCACGGCCACACCGGCCGGCCTGCAAACGTCGACCGCTGAAATTCCCCACACTGGGATTATCCCCACATACGGACCTACGCTCCTCTCTGCTCCTGGTTCATCTGGAGTGGCCAAAGTATCCCACCCGCATGCGGGACCAAAAAGCTTTGCAGACAAATTCCCCTCATATCTTACCAGTTCTAAGTGGCTGCTATACTCGCCTGCATAATGCTACAAACACGAAAGAGGCACAGGTCAGATCACCGAAGTTAAGCTCTGTCGAACTGGGCTAGCACTTGGATGTGTGACCATCCGGTCTGTCAAGCGGTGTTGGCAAGCGGGGTGCACGCAGCCCTTGTGAGGCAAACTGAGGAGCTACTTGATTGAGAAGTAGCGGCTCCGGTCTCCTAAACTGACATATGGTTGGGAGAGCGGTGTGCTGACCACATGCCCCTCCATATCCGCATCCAGTGACGCCTGTGGGCTAAGGATGACACGGCGGCCGGTCAGTACCGTTGAGCCTTCATGGCCTGAGTATTGGGACACGGCCGGCACCATTCCAAAATACCGAATGTATCCAGTACGTGTTGCCTCTCTAGTCGTTATTACCATAGGGGGTTGCGACATAGAGAGAGTCCTTTCCTAAGCATCGTTAGTAGACAGCAACAAGGTCGCACGCAGTGTATCCGGCAAGTGTTGACTCTCTAGTCGTTATTACCGGCGCGGGGTTGTGACATAGAGAGAGAAACCCTTTCTGGAACTCGAACCCTGCTCCTCCTGGGTGGAAAGGCCAAGTGCTCCCACCTAACACAATTAAACCACCAGACACACATGGAATTGATGGGAAATTAAAAATGCCGGAGCCCTTTCTGGGACTCGAACCCTGGTGCTCCTGGACGGAATGCTCAAGTGCACCCCCAACACATGAAACCTGTCTAGATGCGGGAGAGGAAGGTTAGGTTAGTGTACTTTATTTATTTTGGTCGAGAAACTGACGCAAAGATCGATCCTAATTGCGTAATTAATCACAAAGATAGGTCCTAATTACACAACTATATGCAAAGCACTACAGAAGGACGGCATAAAATCGCAATACGCCGCGGAAACTGACGATACCATACAACTGGTGTTATCCTGCCAAGAAAAAAATTCCCAGAACCACTCGAAACCAGCGACAGAAACATCGAAACTCTACCCTACACCTACAAGCTGCCAGAGTCGATATTAGCTAACTTTGAGACGGGTGTATTTCCTGCTTTTCATGTATGCGTGTTTCTACTGCATTACAGAGAAGTTATTATCAGAGTTTTTTTTTTCTTTGTATACGTCTACGGCATTGCATGTTTCGAATTCTTTAAGTTCAATGGGCCCCATGTACAATTAATCTTAAATAGAGTGATGGTAGAACTGCTGTCTGGACGCTTCCATATGAGGTCTACTTTTTTCGTATTTGGTCTTCGTGGTCCTTATGCGCAATTAATGTTAGCTGCAGTAGAGTCGTTTGGTAGTTACCTTGAAATGAGGGTCTCTAAATTTAGTGTTTACAGTTCCTAGGAAAGAACACCGTCCTCCAAGGACTTCTGTTTGAGTTCTGAAAGCAGCTCCATGGCACTTACAGGTAACAAATCTAGAAGCCATTCGCCGAAATTCTTCAACATGACCTGGAACGGATCAATCCCACCAGTGAAGTAAGCAGGACGATAGTAATACTTCACCTGAAAGTTACTGGTTTATTATTCCTACTCATCAGCATTAACTTGCATTTTTTCCGCATTTAAGGCTAGCGACCATTCATCACACCAAATGGAAATTTTGTCTAAATCGTCTTGTGTCCTCCTACAGTCACTCAGCTTTGATGACTTATCGTAGACCGCTGCATCGTCGGCAGACTATTGACCCGCCAAATCATTTAAGTATAAAGAGAACAGCAGCTATCCAATTGCACTGGGCTGCATATTGGATATAGCCACTCTCTTATCTCTGAGCCTGTTAAATATGCTCGTGCCTTCGTTAACGGGCTGCGATGGGAGATCGTGTCATATACCTTCCTGAAATCTAGAATATGTAATCCACCTGTTACCTTCCTTTATAGTTCTAGATATATCATGTGAAATAAAGGCATGCCGAGTTTTGAACGAATGATGCTTTCTAAAATCAGGCTGATTCATCAACATAAACAGCTTAGCCTCAAGAACGTTTATTATATTCGAACTGAGAATACGTACAAAGATTCGGGAGCAGTCCGAAGTTAGGGATATTGGTCTGTAATTTTGCGGTCTGTTCCTTCATCTTTCTTGTATACTGGAGTGACCCGCGCTTTCTTTCTCTCTTTAGACCTCATAGCAACAAATAGACCGGAACTTTTCGACTCCGTGAATGTAGAAGAGGGTATCAGTGATCATAAGTCAGTGGTTGCATCAATGACTACAAGTGTAATAAGAAATGCCAAGAAAGGAAGGAAAATATATTTGATTAACAAGAGTGATAGGGCACAAATCGCAGAATATCTGAGTGACCACCATCAAACGTTCATTTCTGAGGAAGAGGATGTGGAACAAAAATGGAAAAAATTCAGAAACATCGTCCAGTACGCCTTAGATAAGTTCGTACCGACTAAGGTCCAAAGCGAGGGGAAAGATCCACCGTGGTATAACAATCATGTACGAAAGGTACTACGGAAACAAAGAAAGCTTCATCATAGGTTTAAGAGTAGTCGAATCATAGCTGATAAGGAAAAGCTGAACGAAGCGAAAAAGAGCGTAAAGAGAGCAATGAGAGAAGCATTCAACGAATTCGAACATAAAACATTGGCAAACAATCTAAACAAGAACCCTAAAAAGTTTTGGTCATATGTAAAATCGGTAAGCGGATCTAAATCCCCTATTCAGTCACTCGTTGACCACGATGGCACCGAAACAGAGGACGACCGAAGAAAGGCAGAAATACTGAATTCAGTGTTCCGAAACTGTTTCACTGCGGAAAATCGTAACACGGTCCCTGACTTCAGCCGTCGCACGGACGCCAAAATGGAAAATATTGAAATAAACGATATCGGAATTGAAAAACAACTGCTATCACTTAGTAGCGGAAAAGCATCCGGACCAGACGAGATACCCTTAAGATTCTACAGTGATTATGCTAAAGAACTTGCCCCCTTTCTATCAGCAATTTATCGTAGATCGCTGGAAGAACGTAAAGTACCTAGCGACTGGAAGAAAGCGCAGGTCGTTCCCATTTTCAAGAAGGGTCATAAATCAGATGCGAATAATTATAGGCCTATTTCGCTTACGTCAATCTGTTGTAGAATAATGGAACATGTTTTGTGTTCTCGTATTATGACGTTCTTAGATAATACAAATCTCCTTCATCATAACCAACATGGATTCCGCAAACAGAGATCATGTGAAACTCAGCTCGCCCTATTTGCCCAAGAAATTCACAGTGCCGTAGACACTGGCGAGCAGATTGATGCCGTATTCCTGGACTTCAGGAAGGCATTTGATACGGTTCCGCACTTACGTTTAGTGAAAAAAATACGAGCTTACGGAATATCGGACCAGGTTTGTGATTGGATTCAGGATTTCCTAGAAGAAAGAACACAACATGTCATTCTTAACGGTTCAAAATCTGCAGATGTAGAGGTAATTTCGGGAGTACCGCAAGGAAGCGTGATAGGACCTTTATTGTTTACAATATACATAAATGACTTAGTTGACAACATCGGTAGCTCCGTGAGGCTATTTGCAGATGACACGGTTGTCTACAAGAAAGTAGCAACATCAGAAGACTCGTACGTACTCCAGGAAGACCTGCAGAGGATTAATGCATGGTGCGACAGCTGGCAGCTTTCCCTAAACGTAGATAAATGTAATATAATGCGCATACATAGGGGCAGAAATCCATTCCAGTACGATTATGCCATAGGTGGTAAATCATTGGAAGCGGTAACGACCGTAAAATACTTAGGAGTTACTATCCGGAGCGATCTGAAGTGGAATGATCACATAAAACAAATAGTGGGAAAAGCAGGCGCCAGGTTGAGATTCATAGGAAGAATTCTAAGAAAATGTGACTCATCGACGAAAGAAGTAGCTTACAAAACGCTTGTTCGTCCGATTCTTGAGTATTGCTCATCAGTATGGGACCCTTACCAGGTTGGATTGATAGAAGAGATAGACATGATCCAGCGAAAAGCAGCGCGATTCGTCATGGGGACATTTAGTCAGCGCGAGAGCGTTACGGAGATGCTGAACAAGCTCCAGTGGCGGACACTTCAAGAAAGGCGTTACGCAATACGGAGAGGTTTATTATCGAAATTACGAGAGAGCACATTCCGGGAAGAGATGGGCAACATATTACTACCGCCCACATATATCTCGCGTAATGATCACAACGAAAAGATCCGAGAAATTAGAGCAAATACGGAGACTTACAAGCAGTTCTTCTTCCCACGCACAATTCGTGAATGGAACAGGGAAGGGGGGATCAGATAGTGGTACAATAAGTACCCTCCGCCACACACCGTAAGGTGGCTCGCGGAGTATAGATGTAGATGTAGATGTATACCATTCGTTTCGATCTTCGTCATCAATCTGCTCGCCAGTGTCTACGGCACTGTGAATTTCTTGGGCAAATAGGGCGAGCTGAGTTTCACATGATCTCTGTTTGCGGAATCCATGTTGGTTATGATGAAGGAGATTTGTATTATCTAAGAACGTCATAATACGAGAACACAAAACATGTTCCATTATTCTACAACAGATTGACGTAAGCGAAATAGGCCTATAATTATTCGCATCTGATTTATGACCCTTCTTGAAAATGGGAACGACCTGCGCTTTCTTCCAGTCGCTAGGTACTTTACGTTCTTCCAGCGATCTACGATAAATTGCTGATAGAAAGGGGGCAAGTTCTTTAGCATAATCACTGTAGAATCTTAAGGGTATCTCGTCTGGTCCGGATGCTTTTCCGCTACTAAGTGATAGCAGTTGTTTTTCAATTCCGATATCGTTTATTTCAATATTTTCCATTTTGGCGTCCGTGCGACGGCTGAAGTCAGGGACCGTGTTACGATTTTCCGCAGTGAAACAGTTTCGGAACACTGAATTCAGTATTTCTGCCTTTCTTCGGTCGTCCTCTGTTTCGGTGCCATCGTGGTCAACGAGTGACTGAATAGGGGATTTAGATCCGCTTACCGATTTTACATATGACCAAAACTTTTTAGGGTTCTTGTTTAGATTGTTTGCCAATGTTTTATGTTCGAATTCGTTGAATGCTTCTCTCATTGCTCTCTTTACGCTCTTTTTCGCTTCGTTCAGCTTTTCCTTATCAGCTATGATTCGACTACTCTTAAACCTATGATGAAGCTTTCTTTGTTTCCGTAGTACCTTTCGTACATGATTGTTATACCACGGTGGATCTTTCCCCTCGCTTTGGACCTTAGTCGGTACGAACTTATCTAAGGCGTACTGGACGATGTTTCTGAATTTTTTCCATTTTTGTTCCACATCCTCTTCCTCAGAAATGAACGTTTGATGGTGGTCACTCAGATATTCTGCGATTTGTGCCCTATCACTCTTGTTAATCAAATATATTTTCCTTCCTTTCTTGGCATTTCTTATTACACTTGTAGTCATTGATGCAACCACTGACTTATGATCACTGATACCCTCTTCTACATTCACGGAGTCGAAAAGTTCCGGTCTATTTGTTGCTATGAGGTCTAAAGAAAGAAAGAAAGCGCGGGTCACTCCAGTATACAAGAAAGATGAAGGAACAGACCGCAAAATTACAGACCAATATCCCTAACTTCGGACTGCTCCCGAATCTTTGTACGTATTCTCAGTTCGAATATAATAAACGTTCTTGAGGCTAAGCTGTTTATGTTGATGAATCAGCCTGATTTTAGAAAGCATCATTCGTTCAAAACTCGGCATGCCTTTATTTCACATGATATATCTAGAACTATAAAGGAAGGTAACAGGTGGATTACATATTCTAGATTTCAGGAAGGTATATGACACGATCTCCCATCGCAGCCCGTTAACGAAGGCACGAGCATATTTAACAGGCTCAGAGATAAGAGAGTGGCTATATCCAATATGCAGCCCAGTGCAATTGGATAGCTGCTGTTCTCTTTATACTTAAATGATTTGGCGGGTCAATAGTCTGCCGACGATGCAGCGGTCTACGATAAGTCATCAAAGCTGAGTGACTGTAGGAGGACACAAGACGATTTAGACAAAATTTCCATTTGGTGTGATGAATGGTCGCTAGCCTTAAATGCGGAAAAAATGCAAGTTAATGCTGATGAGTAGGAATAATAAACCAGTAACTTTCAGGTGAAGTATTACTATCGTCCTGCTTACTTCACTGGTGGGATTGATCCGTTCCAGGTCATGTTGAAGAATTTCGGCGAATGGCTTCTAGATTTGTTACCTGTAAGTGCCATGGAGCTGCTTTCAGAACTCAAACAGAAGTCCTTGGAGGACGGTGTTCTTTCCTAGGAACTGTAAACACTAAATTTAGAGACCCTCATTTCAAGGTAACTACCAAACGACTCTACTGCAGCTAACATTAATTGCGCATAAGGACCACGAAGACCAAATACGAAAAAAGTAGACCTCATATGGAAGCGTCCAGACAGCAGTTCTACCATCACTCTATTTAAGATTAATTGTACATGGGGCCCATTGAACTTAAAGAATTCGAAACATGCAATGCCGTAGACGTATACAAAGAAAAAAAAAAACTCTGATAATAACTTCTCTGTAATGCAGTAGAAACACGCATACATGAAAAGCAGGAAATACACCCGTCTCAAAGTTAGCTAATATCGACTCTGGCAGCTTGTAGGTGTAGGGTAGAGTTTCGATGTTTCTGTCGCTGGTTTCGAGTGGTTCTGGGCATTTTTTTCTTGGCAGGATAACACCAGTTGTATGGTATCGTCAGTTTCCGCGGCGTATTGCGATTTTATGCCGTCCTTCTGTAGTGCTTTGCATATAGTTGTGTAATTAGGACCTATCTTTGTGATTAATTACGCAATTAGGATCGATCTTTGCGTCAGTTTCTCGACCAAAATAAATAAAGTACACTAACCTAACCTTCCTCTCCCGCATCTACACAGGTTTCATGTGTTGGGGGTGCACTTGAGCATTCCGTCCAGGAGCACCAGGGTTCGAGTCCCAGAAAGGGCTCCGGCATTTTTAATTTCCCATCAATTCCATGTGTGTCTGGTGGTTTAATTGTGTTAGGTGGGAGCACTTGGCCTTTCCACCCAGGAGGAGCAGGGTTCGAGTTCCAGAAAGGGTTTCTCTCTCTATGTCACAACCCCGCGCCGGTAATAACGACTAGAGAGTCAACACTTGCCGGATACACTGCGTGCGACCTTGTTGCTGTCTACTAACGATGCTTAGGAAAGGACTCTCTCTATGTCGCAACCCCCTACGGTAATAACGACTAGAGAGGCAACACGTACTGGATACATTCGGTATTTTGGAATGGTGCCGGCCGTGTCCCAATACTGGCCTGTTCATGGAGGTCTTTAGTTTAGTTCTTTCCACATAGACGGAGATATGTGCTTCCCGTACCAGTGTTCTCGGCAAAGAAAAATGGACAATACACTTCGTGTGAAACTGCACAAAACACATTAAATTTCGGAGAGTCCCTCCGTACCCCATATTCTCACATTATGACGCTTCACTTTTCCATTTAAATGGAATGTTGCCTCGAAACTTAACACTAAGCGTGGAAGAAAACTGTGATCATCCATCTCCCCAAGAACGGAATTACGGAACTCCACACGTTGTTGTTTGTCACCTTCACGAAGAGCTCGCAGTTGCTGAATTTTGTACGGTTACATGTGTAAACGTCGACGCAACACACGACAGACGGACATCGGGGTATGTTGAGCTGTCAAGCTGCACGGCGAACGGATTTCTGCGGACTCCTCGTGAAACTGTGGCCGATGCGTTCCGACGTCTGTGTCAGACACTAGGGGACGGCCCGGCGATTTGCCTTTACACGAACAACCTGTTTCTAGGAATTGTTCCTGCCATCATGTAATGCTCTGTGCTGTAGGAGGATCCACACCATACCTAGTACGAAAGACACGCTGGTACAATTAACACTGACGCGCACTGCGCAATACGTAGAACACAAAACGCTTTCTGTTGTCACACTGGTCGTTCTTAGCAGCCGGCCGTTGTGACCGAGAGGTTCTAGGCACTTCAGTCTCAAACCACGCGACTGCTACGGTCGCAGGTTCGAATCCTGCCTCGCGCATGGATGTGTGTGGTGTCCTTAGGTCAGTTAGGTTTAAGTAGTTCTAGGGGACTGATGACCTCAGATGTTAAGTCCCATAGTGCTCAGAGCTACCTGAGCATTCCTAGCGGGTACCATGTAAACGTCGAAAGTCTGCTCTTTCCAACAGTACGTTGTCAAATAATATAATATTATAATTTTTTCAACCAGACGATTCTCTTTGATACACCCTGTACTATTAAAGCCCAACAGCACGGCTACACCCAAAGACAATTTTCCCTCCCCCTCTGCCCCCCTTCCGCCCCTCCCCACCCCCACACTCTCTCTCTCCCTCCCTCCCTCCCTCCCTCTCTCTCTCTCTCTCTCTCTCTCTCTCTCTCTCTCTCTCTCTCTATCTCTCTCTCTTTTTCACAGCCAGAGATTATTATCTCTCGTACTGTATTTGTTTATTAAACTAGAAAACTCTCTCTTTGCTACACTGGCAATATCAGCCTTGTACTGTACATTTACAGGTGTCCCTCGGTTGGCAGTACAGTAATGCATTTAAAAAAAAGAAAAATATGTTGCGGTGATAACATAGCATACCGGGGAAATTAAATAAGTATTTAGTAAAACAGAGACTCAACAACAAATGAAGTATTTCGAAAACATAGAACTGCAAAACAGAAAAAAATGTACCTCGCACCAATGATAAGGAATAGCTATAGCCACTGCCATAGCGAGTCTGCTTTTGATGTCCTCTTTGCTCCGTCCGTCATTGGTTGTTTCACTGCCTAGGTAGCAGAATTCCTTAACTTCTTTGACTTCGTGACCATCAATCCTGATGTTAAGTTTCTCGCTGTTCTCATTTCTACTACTTCTCATTACCTTCGTCTATCTCCGATTTACTCTCAAACCGTACTGTGTACTCATTAGACTGTTCATTCCGTTCAGCAGATCATTTAATTCTTCTTCACTTTCACACAGGATAGCAATGTCATCAGCGAATCGTATCATTGATATCCTTTCCCCTTGTATTTTAATTCCACTCCTGAACCTTTCTTTTATTTCCATCATTGCTTCCTCGATGTACAGATTGAAGAGTAGGGGCGAAAGGCTACGGCCTTGTCTTACACCCTTCTTAATACGAGCACTTCGTTCTTGATCGTCCACTCTTATTATTCCCTCTTGGTTGATGTACATATTGTATATGACCCGTCTATCCCTATAGCTTACCCCTACTTTTTTCAGAATCTCGAACAGCTTGCACCATTTTATATTGTCGAACGCTTTTTCCAGGTCGACAAATCCTATGAAAGTGTCTTGATTTTTCTTTAGCCTTGCTTCCATTATCAGCCGTAACGTCAGAATTGCCTCTCTCGTCCCTTTACTTTTCCTAAACCCAAACTCATCGTCACCTAGCGCATTCTCAATTTTCTTTCCCATTCTTCTGTATATTATTCTTGTAATCAGCTTCGATGCATGAGCTGTTAAGCTGATTGTGCGATAATTCTCGCACTTGTCAGCTCTTGCCGTCTTCGGAATTGTGTGGCTGATGCTTTTCCGAAAGTCAGATGGTATATCGCCAGACTCATATATTCTACACACCAACGTGAATAGTCGTTTTGTTGCCACTTCTCCCAATGATTATAGAAATTCTGATGGAATGTCATCTATTCCTGCTGCCTTATTTGACCGTAAGTCCTCCAAAGCTCTTTTAAATTCCGATTCTAATACTGGATCCCCTATCTCTTCGAAATCGACTCCTGTTTCTTCTTCTATCACATCGGACAAATCTTCATCCTCATAGAGGCTTTCAATGTATTCTTTCCACCTATCTGCTCTCTCCTCTGCATTTAACAGTGGAATTCCCGTTGCACTCTTAATGTTACCACCGTTGCTTTTCATGTCACCAAAGGTTGTTTTGACTTTCCTGTATGCTGAGTCTGTCCTTCCGACAATCATATCTTTTTCGATGTCTTCACATTTTTCCTGCAGCCATTTCATCTTAGCTTCCCCGCACTTCCTATTTATTTCATTCCTCAGCGACTTGTATCTCTGTATTCCTGATTTTCCCGGAACATGTTTGTACTTCCTCCTTTCATCAATCAACTGAAGTATTTGTTCTGTTACCCATGGTTTCTTCGCAGCTACCTTCTTTGTACCTATGTTTTCCTTCCCAACTTCTGTGATGGCCCTTTTTAGAGATGTCCATTCCTCTTCAACTGTACTGCCTACTGCGCTATTCCTTATTGCTGTATCTATAGCGTTAGAGAACTTCAAACGTATCTCGTCATTCCTTAGTACTTCCGTATCCCACTTCTTTGCGTATTGATTCTTCCTGACTAATGTCTTGAACTTCAGCCTACTCTTCATCACTACTATATTGTGATCTGAGTCTATATCTGCTCCTGGGTACGCCTTACAATCCAGTATCTGATATCGGAATCTCTGTCTGACCATGATGTAATCTAATTGAAATCTTCCCGTATCTCCCGGCCTTTTCCAAGTATACCTCCACTCTTGTGATTCTTGAACAGGGTATTCGCTATTACTAGCTGAAACTTGTTACAGAACTCAATTAGTTTTTCTCCTCTTTCATTCCTTATTACTTATTTACTGCTGTTTTGCCATGGAAATCGCTGTGTGTGCTCCTGTCGAAATATCGGGCTTTGTTGATGACGTCATCCGACTGCATTCCTGTAAGGTAACTGAACACTGGATTCGCTAGAAGAACGTCAGGTCCCATATGTCTAATGGTTAGTTTTATGAAAAATGCACATCTTATTCTAATTACCATGTATTCTTTTTTTTTATTGGTGTGGCCCGCTACGAATTCCTCTCCTGTACCAATCTCTTCATCTCAGAGTAGCACTTGCAACCTACGTACTCAATAACTTGCTGAATATATTCCAATTCTGTCTTCCTCTACAGTCTTTGCCTTCTACAGCTCCCTCTAATACAATGGAAGTCATTCCCTCATGTCCTATCATCCTGTCCCTTCTCCTTGTCAGTGTTTTCCACATGATCCTTTCCTTTCCGATTCTGCACAGAACCCCCTCATTCCATACCTTATCAGTCCACCTAATTTTCCACATTCGTTTATAACACCACATCTCAAACGCTTCGATTCTTTTCTGTTCCGGTTTTCCAACAGTCCATGTTTCACTACTATACAATGCTGTGTTCGAAACGTAGATTTTCAGAAATTTCTTCCTCAAACTAAGGCCAATGTCTGCTACCAGTAGACTTCTCTTGGTCGGGAATGCCCTTTTTGCCGGAGCTAGTCTGCTTTTGATGTCCTCCTTAGTCTGTCCATCACGCGTTATTTTGCTGCCTAGGTAGCAGAGTTGTTTAACTTACATATAATATATAATTATTAAACAACTGACATATCTTTAGCTCTACGAATAGATTCATCTTTGACTACACCATGTACAAAAACATGTGTGTAGTGTTTACAAACATGTGTATGAAATTTTTGCCCCTTGAATGAAGTGACATGTGCGAAAACGACGGTCAAAAGAATGTTTATTGGTGCTAAAACGTTAAAAACTTTTTTCTTATATTATGTGGTAAGTTTACACTGTTCGTCTTTTCCACTATTTCGCACATATTTTCCGCATTTGCCTTACGAAATTAACCTAATATCAGACCTTTTCGTGACAGGAATATGCATTTCACCTCATTCAAGAGGAAAAATAAAGTATGTATTAAGACAAATTACAGCTGATGATGGACCCTTAGAGTCCGAAATGCGTAGTGTATTTAATAAAACACGAAAAGGTGTGACTGAAGGCGTTTTTTAACTCATACCTCCAGTGTATTGAATGCAATCACGTTTGAAGTAGCGAAATATGGACAAAATTAAAGATGTACTATGTAACGTGCTATTAACATTAGTTTGTCCACCCCTGTAGCTGCCATATGAGAAGTAAGAAAAATCCGATAGACATGTTGTCTCCTTGTGAAGTTCTGCCAACACCCTGCCCCCCCCCCCCCCCCCGCCCACGACTCGATATTAGAGAGCGGAAAATGATGGTAGTTTGTTACTTATCTAGATCTCTTCCCTAATCAACCATGCAAATTAAAATGTGCGCAACGGGATTAATAAACGCTAATGGGCTGAGTGTGGGTGGGAGAGCAATCCTAAACTAGCTATGGAATGAGACTGAAGATACGATAAATTCCTGAGTCATTACCACAAGTTTATTTCGTTACAATCACTGCCACGTAATTCAGTAGAAGCTACCCGCGGGGCAATTACAATACTGATAAACACAAAACAACATAAAACTGAAGTGTCTTGTGGCTGGTAAAGATCGGGAAGGGAAGCGCGTGATGGTAAGTTCAGCTCTCTAGTGTACAAGGTGTACAACTTTCCTTCCGCCTTTATTTTTTCCCCAACATTTTAGGCTTTAATGAAGCTGGCCACTACTTTCTCCCATCTTTCGGGCAGTGTACGAATCCCGTGTCGAAAAATTGTTCATCTTTTGAAGCGATCCACGAATCGATCCAATTTGTGACATCTCCATGAGAACCGGAAGTGTTGGTCAGCCAAGCCATGAGCCATTGATCTAAACAGGTGTTGATCAGAGGGAGAAATGTCTGGAGAATACGACGGGTGGGGTAGAACTTCCCGTTTTAACGTTTCCAAGTACGTTTTGACCTCTGTCGTGTCGTGCTGCAAAATCACTTTATCGTGCCCCTCGCTGTATTGCGGCCGTTTGTCTTTTAATGCTCTGCTCAAAAGCATTAATTGCGTTCGACAACGAGCACCTGTTTGTTTCACTTGGTTTTAACATCTCACAGTACACGACGCCGAGCTGGTCCTACTAAATTCAGAGCATGATCTTGGAGCCGTGAATATTCGGTTTGGCCGTCGACGTGGAAGCATGACCGGGATATACCCATCATTTTTTGCGTTTAGGGTTATCGTAATGAACCCATTTTTTTTCCCGGTCACAATGCGATGCAGAAATCCCTACCGGTTTTGCTCTGAAGCAACTGTTCACACACACACAAACACCGTTCAACGTCTCTTGGTTTCAGCTCACACAGGACGCAAGTTCCTTCTTTCAGAATCATGCTACGGTCGCAGGTTCGAATCCTGCGTCGGGCATGGATGTGTGTGGTTTCCTTAGGTTAGTTAGGTTTAAGTAGTTCTTTAAGTCCCATAGTACTCAGAGCCATTTGAACCAATACTCTCCATCTGAAAATCGCATTTAAGTGTCTGGCAGAGAGTTCATAGAACCACCTTCACAATTCTCTGTTATTCCCATCTTGTATAGCTCGTGGAAAGACGAACACCTATATCTTTCCGCACGAGCTCAGATTCCCCTTATTTTATCATGGTGATTGTTTCTCCCTATGTAGGTGGGCGTGAACAAAATATTTTCACATTCGGAGGAGGAAATTGGTGATTGGAATTTTGCGAGAAGATTCCGTCGCAACAAAAAACCCCTTTGTTTTAATGGTGTCCTCACCAATTCCTGTATCATTTCGGTGACACTCTCTCCCCTATTTCGAGAAAATACAAAACGTGCTGCCCTTCTTTGAACTTTTCTGATGTACTCAGTCAATATTATCTGGTAAGGATCCTACACAGTGCAGCAGTATTCTAAAACAGGACGGACAAGTAGATCTGTTACATTTTCCAAGTGTCCTGCCAATAAAACGGAATCTTTGGTTAGCCTTCCTCACAACGTTTTCTATGTGTTCTTTCCAATTTACGTTGTTCATAATTCTAATTCTAGATATTTAGTTAAATTTACGACCTTCAAATTTCACTGATTTTTCGTGTAACCTAAGTTTAACGGATTCCTTTTAGCACTCATATCGATGACCTCACACTTTTCGTTATTTAGGGTCAATTGCCATAGAGATATCTTTTCTAAATCGTTTTGCAGTTTGTTTTGGTCTTCTGATGACTTTATTAGTCGATAAACGACAGCGTCATCTGCAAACAACCGAAGACGGCTGCTGAGATTGTCTCCCAAATCGTTTATATAGATGAGGAACAGCTAAGGGCCTATTACACTGCCTCGGGGAACGCCAGAAATCACTTCTGTTTTACTCGATGGCTTTCCGTGAATTACTACGGACTGTGACCTCTCTGACACAAAATCACGAACCCAGTCACATAAGAGAGACGATATTCAGTAAGCACGTAATTTCACTACGAGCCGCTTGTGTGGTACAGTGTCAAAAGCCATCCGGAAACCCAGAAATACGGAGTCTATCTGAAATCCCTTGTCAATATCACTCAACACTTGGTGTGAGTAAAGAGCTAGTTGTTTTCACAAGAGCGATGTTTTCTAAATCCATGTTGACTGTGTGTCAATAGACCGTTCTCTTCGAGGTAAATCATAGTGTCGAACACAATATACGTACCAAAATTCTGGTGCGTATCGATGTTAATGATATGGGCCTGTAATTTAGTGGATTACTCCTACTACCTTTCTTGAATATTGATCTGACCTGTGCAACTTTCCAGTCCTTGGGTACGGATGTTTCGTCGAGAGAACAGTTGTACATAATTGTTAAGCATGGAGTTATTGCATCAACATACTCTTAAAGGATCCTAAGTGGTATGTAGTCTGGACCAGAAGACTTGCTTTTCTTAAGTGGTTTAAGTTCCTTCATACACTGCACACCTTTTTGCACAAGAGTTAAGGAAGTCCGATCCAAATGGAGGTTTGATTTCTGCCGAGTATTAACCGAGTGAAAGCTGCTTATTGTTGGAAATAAACTAATATTTGTAATAAGAAACGACAATAAGGAATATACATATTGAGAGGCCAATGTCAAAATACCCAGACTCGTGAACAGAGGCCGACAAGAGGTTCGTGAACTCACACCACTTATTGCCCGAACCGCCCGTTTCTGAGCCAAAAATATCCTTCTAGAATGGGAAGAGTTACCCCAAAACATAATACCATACGACATAAGTGAATGAAAATAAGCAAAGTACACTAATTTACGTGTCGAAGTATCACTCACTTTCGATACCGTTCGAATAGTTAAAATGGCAGTATTAAGTCTTTGAACAAGATCCTGAACGTGGGCTTTCCACGACAGCTTACTATCTATCTGAACACCTAGGAATTTGAACTGTTCAGTTTCACCAATCATATGCCCGTTCTGTGAGATTAAAACGTCAGGTTTTGTTGAATTGTGTGTTAGAAACTGTACAAACTGAGTCTTACTGTGATTTAACGTTAGTTTATTTTCTACAAGCCATGAACTGAGGTCATGTACTGCACTACTCTGAGGCAATCTACTTCTACGTTACTCATGTTGGCAGCTGTTCTCGATTCGAAATCTGGAACATTTACTTCGTCTTCTTTGGTGAAGGCACTTTGGAAGGCTGTGTTCAGTAACTCTTTATTTCTCGTTCAGCTACAGGCAAAGCGTGATACACTTACAAACATCAACATAAAAATTTAAATTAACATTAACAATGATTTACAATAAAATTTTCAGGGTTTCCAGCCACAAAAGTGCTTGGTCACTTATCACATGTATGTCCATCAGATTTCCTCCCTTAAGTCCGTGTACGTCGCACTCAACTATATGCTGCATGGTTTGACTCTCTCCGCACTCACAATTGGGGTCCTGGGAGAAACCCCACTTTTTCAACAAATATCCGCACCGACCAACACCTGTCCGCAGACGATTTAGAGTTACCCACACTCTACGTTGGAGTTGGAAGCCTGGAACTCGTTGAGATGGGTCCTCAATGAGGAAACTGTTATTCACTTTGCTTTCCTGCCATTGCTGTTTCCACAGGTTATCGATATCAATCTGTTGTTTGAGTTCTTTCCAGAAGGGATTTCTTGACATCAATCTGTCAGGGGGAGGAGGTAGGTCCCTGAACTTTTCTTTGTACCTCTGGATTGCTCTTTCACGTCTAATCGAGGGTGGTTCGATATTGGCAAGGACGGGCAGCCAAGGTTTCGGGGTGGGTCTTACTGTTCCTGTTATGAGCCTCATTGTCTCGTTAAGTTGCACATCAATATATCTGACATGCCTACTGCGGGCCCAGACGGGTGCGCAATATTCCGCTACACTATACAGAAGTGCCAGTGCTGATGTACGTAGAGTTTCAGTGGAACATCCCCAGGTTGTTCCTGCCAGTTTCATTATGATGTTGTTTCTTGTTTTCATTTTTTGGGCGACTTCGTGCAGGTGGCTCTTATATGTGAGAGTGCGATCTAGCTTAACACCCAGATATTTTGGCGTTCTATCGTTTTTCAACAATTTACCTTTTATTTGCACTTTTAGCTCACGATTTGCATCTTTGTTACACAAGTGCATTATTGATGCCACGGATTTAGTCGGATTTACTTTGAGGTGCCAGTTGTCATAATATTGTTGTAGTCGTTCCAGATCCCTGTTTAAAATTTCTTCCAGTTCTTCGAAAATGTTGACGTGAGCCGCGATAGCGATGTCATCTGCATACATAAAAGAACGAGATTCCAGGTTTGGGATGTCCGCTATGTATAAATTGAAAAGGCATGGAGCCAGCACAGACCCTTGGGGGAGACCATTTTGTAGTGTCCTGTAGCTGCTTGTTTTACCATTCAGAGATACCTTGAATCTCCTGTTTATCAACATATTTCTGACTAGATCTATGATCTTCTTGCATTTCACGACTTTTGACAATTTATACAGTATCCCTTTTGTCCATACGGTGTCGTATGCTGAGGTGAGATCTAATAATACCATGCCCGTTTTCTTTTTGTTTTGGTAACCTCTTTCAATGAAAGTGGTTAGGGCGAGAACTTGGTCGCAGCAGTCTCTTCCTTTTCGAAAACCGCCTTGCTCTGGGGGAAGAGCAGCTTCTATTTTACTTTCTATTCTGCCTAGGATGACTCGTTCAAACAGCTTGTAAGTGGTGCACAATAAAGATATCGGTCTATAATCTTTAGCATTCTCTCCTGTTTTCCCTGGTTTCTGGATGGCTATGACTTGTGCGTTTTTCCATTGCTTTGGTAACCGGCTGGTATCTATGATATTAGAGAAAAGAGAAGACAGCCATACTCTTCCCTTTGGCCCGAGGTTCTTCAAGAATTCTGGAAGAAGGCCGTCACAGCCAGCTGCTTTACCAGGTGACATTTTCTTTAGTGCTATATTTATCTCTTCTTGTGTTACCCAGTTCGCTAAACCTGCTTCCTCCTCGCTTGCATCTAGCTCTTCGTTCATCAGTTGGTGCAGTTCTTTTTTCTTCGAGGCGGAGGCATGGATTCTGGATGTTTGTAGTATAGAAGAGCATATCTTGTTAGGGGTCATTTTATTATTGATGTTCCGTCCCTTGAATTGTGCTCCGCCAAGTTTCCTCAGTAGACTCCAGCTCTTCTGTGAGGAGTGCGTAAAGTCCATTTGTTCCATCCGCTTTTGCCATCTCTGTTTGCGTTCCTCGTCCATAGCTCTTATGAGCTGTTCTCCTAGTTCTGGATTCTCTGTTTTGTTGTATTCATCGAGTAGTTGTTCGCACTCCTTTGTCCAGCATGGGATGTATTCTTTCCGCGCTCCTCTTGGTATTGAGCTATGTGCCGCTTTGATAATTAACTTCGTAAATCTGTCGTAATTTTCTGGAATTGGGGGAATTCTGTTTACATTATTTTCAATGGTATCTTTAAACTTAACCCAGTTAGCCTTCCTGAGGTTCCAGCGGGCTATAGGGGGGCTCTTTATTACTGGTATTTGGATCCCAAGGTCTATAATAACTGGTCTGTGTTGGCTCCGAGGAATACGGCTCAGTACAGTTCTCTTGGACGGAAGTGCTATTCCAGTTTCTCCAGATGAGACAAAACAAAGATCGGGCGTTGATGTTGTGCCCCACGCTCCTGAACAGAAGGTGGGGGTATCTTTTGCATCGTATATTAATGTATAATTATTTATATCTGCCCAGTCTGCCAGCATGAGTCCTTCTTTGTCGCAAGACTGATAGCCCCATCTGGGGTGATGGGAGTTAAAATCGCCAATTATGACTGCAGGGTGTTGTGGGTTAGGTAAAACAGGTTGTTCCCATTTTTTCTGAAGGTGGCTTGTACACGTTATACACAGTCATATCGTTTAGTTTGATTCCCACGGCAAATTCGTGGTGCATAGTTTCCTCAATATTATCAACCAGTTCTTTCTTGATCAGTGTTGCAATACCGTGTTTATTATGGGCTTTATAGCCCACAATTTCATAGCCTGGTATTAGAAGTCTCGAGATATTGTCTTCTGATAGATGTGTTTCCTGCAAGGTCAGCACATCAATTTTTTCTTCTGTTAGTAGCTTTGTGAGGATGTCTCCTTTTGTCCTCGTGTATCCTTCTATGTTAACTTGGCATATACGTATTCGTCCACGCACTTGGCTCCGGGGGGGAAACTGAGGCATTTGTCTCGCTCTCTTGCGTAACTTCGCCTGTGAGGGCCGGGAGGTATTACTACGTCCGGCCGCCGTTTGGTGGTGACATTTGCTTCTCGTGTCGCAGCTCGTTCTGAGCATTTCGATTTTTTTCTCGCAATGCGATCGTTGTGCGGCACGATACTGGGGGGGGTAGGCCACGTCGAGGCTGTCACCATCTACCCCTCAGTAACTCTGGTTTGGCAGCATTGTCTTCGACAGCACTTGCCCCACTTTTTTCTTTGGTGGAACAAAAACGTTACTTTCTTGTTGGCAGTTGCCGCTTAGGACGCGGGAAATGTCCGCAGAAGTGAGGCGCTCTGCGCTTGCAGCTTGACTTCGGGTTCTGCTCCGAGTAGGATGAGGTCAGTCTCTGCTCGCAGAGCTGACACTTCGCCCTCTGTTTGCGGCAGAGCCACTTCTCGTCTTACGCTCGGTAGAGACACCGGCTTCCGCACGCTGCTGGGATACTTTGTGGTCACGCCGCTCGAGGTGGAGCCTTGGCCAGCAGAGTCGCGGGTTCAGACCTGGTCCGAGCCCAAAGCAGCACACACAGTCGCCCTTGCCCTTAGCCACCCACATCCACCATATCACACTCCTGGTCAGCAGTGGCAGCGAAGGTCGCGATGGATTTAATAACAGTGAATAATTTCACAGTTAGGGTCTACCTGGTCACTGGGCCTTCTAACATTCTGCGTGGTGTCTGTTTGTTCTAAGTCGTGTCTCCCTACCACTTTCGCGGAACGACGTTCTGAGCGTGTTTTTTAGGGAATTGAATAGTTTGAACCTGGGACCTGTTGCTGATAAGGAGACGCCAGACCACACATGGCACCGAGCGAGGTGGCGCAGTGGTTAGACACTGGACTCGCATTCGGGAGGACGACGGTTCAATCCCGCGTCCGGCCATCCTGATTTAGGTTTTCCGTGATTTCCCTAAATCACTCCAGGCAAATGCCGGGATGGTTCCTCTGAAAGGGCACGGCCGACTTCCTTCCCCATCCTTCCCTAAGCCGATGAGACCGATGACCACGCTGTCTGGTCTCCTTCCCCAACCAACCAACCACACATGTAAAGTTCAGAGAGACTAGCGATGATATACTCAAATACTTAATGATTTCAGCGTAAGCTCCACTGCACTCCCTGTAAAAGAGTCTTAATACTAACTAAATTTAGTGGAAGGGGTTCAAGGCTTTCCTATTTTTAGTTAGCTGGTAAAATAACGTCGAGAAAGTAGTTAAGTTTAGCATTGGAATTTTTATTCTACTCACAAAACATTGTTTATAAATTGAACTGTTGATAAAAGGAAATATTTTAATACAGGATGATAAAAACGAACTGCGTTCAACAAAAATGTCAACGAATATTCCCTGAATGGGTTTCCAAGTTCTATAATGGATCGAAGGATGACCTGTGCCATATCACATCTATAATCTAGGTTCAAGTTAAGTTTCATAAAAGAGAAAACTATCACAATAGTCTACAGTGACCCTCAATTATCTTTAATTGCTTATTTAACTTGTCGTAAATTACAGTGGCTGATGTCGCTTCTCAATAATTATATAACAGAAAAATCATCGCATTTCAGATTTTAACTTCTAGTAGCAAATGTGAATACCACGAAATTTAACTGACAATCGACAGTAGTATTACGTAAAAAGGGCGTGTAACAGATGAGACTTCTGCAGTTCTGAGTAAAGCCTTATGCGCTCTTATGCGGCATCGCGTGCGTTCATTACCTTGTCAGTGGTTAGGCAGCGTCAGGGGGCGGCAGGCGGCGCAGGTCCACACGCCTCGCCGTCTCGGAAGCAACTCTCTCTAAACTCTCCTTACTACAATTTTGCCGAAGTTGGTTTAAGGAAAGGTATCTGGCTGTATTTTCAACTGACCAATCAGCATCTCAATGTTAACTTTAAGTTCCGCCTACAAAAATTCTGTCTATCCAATGGGAAACGTTATACTTTTCGTGGTGGGGCAATGTTTTTAATGTCTGCAACGTAACAGAGACGCGTATAGTCTCACGCTAAAACTTGCAGCTGGTGTGGCCCTTTTAGTGTTATCGTAAGATCTATACTGTTCTTCTGGAGGGCTCTATCTTTTAACATGGGCTGGGTGGTGGTCTCGGCGGTCGGCCGGCAATGTGGGTGTCCGTCCCTTATCGTAGGGCTTCTAGCTTACACGACTCGGCTTCTGTTCTCGTTTCTCCCCTCAGAACTGCGTCTGTTTCACCGTGGGAAGGTATGACATGCATTTAGGCGTTCTTGTGTTAGTCTGTGGTATTCCATTTTCCACTCGTTGATCGTATTACTTTGGTTAATTTAATGTCAGGATTTATTCGGAGCTGTGTGACATACTGCCGGATTTGCTATCATGTCGGAGTTTTCATGGAAGGTGTTGGATTTCCCTGACACCTTACATACCTGGTCACTGGGCATGGCACAGTTGCACAACAGTTTTGCACTGGGGTGACAAAACTGGTAGGATAGCGGTATGCACGTATACATATGACAGTAGTAACGCGTGCACAAGGTATAAAAAAGGGCAGTGCATCGGCGGAGCTGTCATTTGTGCTCAGCTGAATCATGTGGAAAGGTTTCCGACGCATGGGACATTCCAATTGCGAAATCGTTAGGGAATTCAGTATTCCCAGATCCACAGTGCCAAGAGTGTGCCGAGAACACGATTCTCACCATGGAGAACGCAGTGACCAGGGCCTTCATTTAACGACCGAGAGTAGCGGCGTTTACATAGAGGTGTCAGTGCTAACAGACAAGTAACGCTGCGTGAAACAACCGCAGAAATCGATGTGGGACGTACGACGAACGTACGCGTTACGACAGTGCGGCGAAATTTGGCGTTGAAGTGAAGTTCCATGTGGCTAGGGCCTCCCGTCGGGTAGACCATTCACCTGGTGCAAGTCTTTCGAGTTGACGCCGCTTCGCCGACTTCCGTGTCAACGGGGATGAAATGATGATGATTAAGACAACACAACACGCAGTGCCTGAGCGGAGAAAATCTCCGACCCAGCCGGGAAGCGAACCCGGGCCGTTAGGTACGACATTGCGTCTCGCTGAACACTCAGCTACCAGGAGCGGACAGTTTGGCGTTAATGGGCGTAGACCCCCAGAAGCCATGTGCCCAAGTTGTTGGAAAGTTGTGGCAGGTTTCTATGGGACCACACTGCCTAGGTCATCGGTCCCTAAGCTTACACACTACTTAATCTAACAAACTAATTTTCGCAAAGGATAAGACACACAGCCATGCCCGAGGGAGGACTCGAACCTCCGACGGAGGCGGGGGGGGGGGGGGGGGGAACCGTGGCTCCAGAATGGTGTGATCTGAGTTTACGCTGACTGTACTGGGTCCTCTGGTTCAACTGAGCTGCTCCGCTTATTGACTGGAAATGGCGGTGTTCGGCTACTTCAAGACCGTTTGCAGCCATTCGTGGCGCTGCGGTTGGCACTACTACATACGGCAACAAGTGTCTGGCGCAGTTGTTAGATCGGTTACTGCTGCTACAATAGCAGGTTACCAAGATTTAAGTGAGTTTGAACGTGGTGTTATAGTAGGGACACGAGCTATGGGACACACGGACTCAGAGGTAGCGATGAAATGGGGATTTTCCCGTAAGATCATCTCACGAGTGTACCGTGAATATCAGGAATCCGGTAAAACATCAAAAACAGCGCTCGAACCATTCAACAAAACATCATCAATATGGGCTTTCGGAGCCGAAGGCAGACTTGTGTACCCTCGATGACTGCACAACACAAAGCTTTACACCTCGCCTGGGCCCGCCAACACAGACATTGGACTGTTGATGACTGGAAACGTGTTGTCTTGTCGGACGAGTCTCGTTTCAAATTGTGTGGAGCAGATGGACGACTACGGTTGTGGAGACAACCTCATGAATCCACGGAACCTGCAAGTCAGCTGGGGACTGTTCAAGTTGGTGAAGGCTCTATAATGGCGTGGGGCGTGTACAGTTGGAATGATATGAGACCCCTCACACGTCTACATAAGACATGTGACACGTACGTGAGCATCCCGTCCGATCACCTGCATCCATTCAAGACCATTGTGCAACACCAAGAACATGGGCAATTCCAGCAGGACAATGCGTCGCACCACACGTCCAGGATTGCTACAGAGTTGCTCCAGAAACGATCTTATGACTTTAAAAACTTCTTCTGGCCACCTGACTCCCCAGATATGAACATCATTGAGCATATCTGGTATGCCTTGCCACGTGTTGTTCAGAAGAGATCTCCACTCCCTGGTACCCTTACGGGTTTATGGACAGTCCTGCAGGATTCATGGTGTCAGTTCCCTCCAGCACTGCTTCACACATTAGTCGAGCCCATGCCAGGTCGTGTTGCGGCACTTCTGCTTGCTCGCGGGGGTCCTACACGATATTAGGCAGGTCTACAGTTTCTTTGGCTCTTCAATATATAAAATCATATAGTATTCAATATCATACCAAGGTTGAATGAAGGTCAACTGACGAAGTATGTTTTTAGATCTGGTAGAAATTAGCTCGGAATGGATGACTGGTACAGCAAAATGCAATGTTAGGTAGAAATTGGAAGAGGCATCGCGACAAATGAGAGACGAGGGGAATCGCCCGGCGACTTGCAAATCAGAGATCTACGTTTTATTTCTGTTTCTCCTGTCTTGCAACAAAAAATGGCTCTAAGCACTATGGGACGTAACATCTGACGTCATCAATGCCCCAGACTTTGATATTTGTAAATCTGACTAACCTAAGGACATCACACGCATCCATACCCGAGGTAGGATTCAAACCTGCGACCGCAGCAGCATCGCGGTTCCGGACCGAAACGCCTAGAACCGCTCTCTCACAGCGTCCGGCTGTCTTGCAACACTCTAAACAACATTTATACGCTGCAATTTACTTGTTTTGCCAATAAACACGTTCATTAAAACTACAAGCTCAAATCTCTCTTCGCTGTTTCTAAATCCGACGTCAGAAATTGGGGTTTCCACGAAAAACAAACTCATCCTTCGAATGAGCTACCACAATGAATGATACGTGACCCGTTATGCCCCTTCCAATTTGTATTTGAAATTGTATTTTGCTCCATCTCTCCTCTGCGGTTTTAATACAGAGCGCTACGTGGCGTTACCACCATAAAAACTTAAACAGCCTACTTACAATTTATGTATACGAGATGGACTTTTCAAAATGGGCGGGCAACGTACATTTGATTATTGATATTCTTTTTTGTTATGTTAGTACACATATCCCGATCATATATTCACAGTTTCAAGTGTACAGCATTCTTCGTTTGTTTTTGACAGATAGAAAGGTTAGATGTGTTTTAGTGTGCTCGATGATTTTCGATTATTATAAAAAATGGAGCAAAGAATTTGCTTCGAATTTTGTGTAAAAAATGGAATCAAGTGCTCTAAAACACTTGAAATGTTGACAGTGGAATACGGTGAGTCTGCTCTAAATAAAAAGAAATGCTTACAGGCGGTACAAGCTCTTCCAAGATGTCAATAACGAACCTCCCCCTGGACGCGCCAGCACATCAACAACAGATGGTAACGTCGAAGCTGTGAAGAAAATTGTTTTGGAAGATCATCGAATTACAGTAAGAGAAGTTGCTGAGGATGTTGGCGTACCGGTCGGCTCGTGTCATGCAATTTTTTCGGATGTCTTTGGGTACGAGACGTGTGTCAGCGAAGTTTGTTCCAAAACTCCTCAATTTTGATCAGAAGAACGGTCGTTCAGGAGCTGTTGAATGATGTCAATGATGACCCTGTTTTGCTCAAAAGGGTCATAACTGGTGACGAAACATGGGTTTACGGTTATGACGTCGAAGCCAAAGCCCAATCTTGCAATGGAAGCATCCCAGATAGCCAAGGCCGAGGAAAGCACACCAAGTTCGATCAAATGTCAAAGTTTTGGTCACTGTTTTTTTTTTCAATTAGCGTTGCATTGTGGTTCATGAATTTTTACCTCAAGGTCGTACGGTCAATGCGCCGTTTGCGAGAAGCAATATGCAAAAAACGTCCGGGATTGTGGAAAAACAATTCATGGTTTTTGCATCACGACAATGCACCTGTTCATTCGCCGTTGCTTGTGAGACATTTTTTGGCCGAAAACAAGACGGCAATCATGCCTCACCCAACATATTCACACGATTTGGCCCCCTGCGACTTTTTCCTCTTCCCAAAACTGAAGAGACCTATGAATGGACGAAGACTTCCAACGACTGAGGAAATAAAAACTGCATCGCTGGAAATACTCGACGCTGTACCAAAAAGTGATTATGAGAACTGATTCGAGTAACTGAAGAAGCGTTGGCATATTCCTATTGTATCTGAGGGGAATTACTTTGAAGGGGACAACATGAATATTGATGAATAAATAAATATTTTTTCATAAAAATATAAAGTCACCTTACTTACTGAACACACCTCGTATACAGGGTGAATCCGAGATGGTGATGCAGATTTTCAGGGATAGTGGAGAAGGATAAATGTATCTATTTCAAGTAAGGATCCCTGTATCGAAAACAAATGAGTCGAAATTTATAAGAGAAAATTATTCTGGAAATACATGTACCAGTGCTGTTGTTGCTAAGATTGTAGAGTAGGCAACTTTCAGAGGGGGTAACTTGGACCAAAACAAGGAAAAAATATCCAGTAAGCATGGGCTCTAAAATGAATACCTCAGGGGCTGCGAGTACATTTGCATCTTTGCTGCTGTGAAACACATCTACCCCACTGAGCAAGTGATTGCTCTTTAGGTATGCATTTTAGAGCCTATTTTTACTAGAATTTTTTCTCTTGTTTGGGCCATATTACAACATCCGAAACATGCCTACCCTACAGCCTTGGTCCTGTGGTTAGCGTGATCAGCTGCGGAACGAGAGGTCCTTAGTTCAAGTCTTCCGTCCAGTAAAAAGTTTAAATTTTTTTGACTCGTTCCACATCATTACGTAATATCGTATTCATGATCCATGGAACTAGTATTAATCTAATCTAATCTAATCTAATCTAATCTAACCTTATCGGCAACAGCACTGTTACATGTGTTCAAGCGTCAGAAATATCACAACAGTTTTCGCTTACAACTTTCGAATCATTCGTTTCCAGACCACGTCCCCTTAGCTCAAATTAATAGGTTTGTCCCTCTCCATCATCATTGAAATTTTTTCGCATCAGGGAATCACTCCGTATATACATACAAACAGGGTGATCCTTATAAACGTTTATAAACCACCGAAGAGACGTAGACGACGCTGAAGCAAATAATTTAATGTAAGAGGTATTGGGTCGCAAACGTCGGGAAATACTCCAAATATGGACGACAAATGTCGGACATATGAAGTCACCAGTGCGTTACACACTCATATGTTTATATTTAGCTAAGATTTATTATTTCATTTAACGGTACCGCAGTCTCGGCTGCTTCATTGCAAAGCCCTGTACGACGAAAACCTACCGTATTGCGTCCTACGTAAATGAGTATCAGCTTCCGAATAGCGTCGTTAACAGTAAATGACCTACGTTTTCTTTATTCTAAATAAAGTCGTAAACAAAAACAGACGGAATGGAGGAAAGACACACCAAATACGAACAGCTTTTACTCATTTATACTGACGACAACAATTTTGGTAGAGCACTTGCCCACGAAAGGCAAAGGTCCCGAGTTCGAGTCTCGGTCCGGCACACAGTTTTAATCTGCCAGGAAGTTTCATATCAGCGCATACTCCGCTGCAGAGTGAAAATCTAATTCTGGAACAATTTTGTATCTTCTACGTTTACACTTATAGTAGTAAAGGAGTTTTGCTGTTTGGTGAGCAAAATAACTGGTGATGGTCGAAGTAGAGAGGATATAAAATGTAGACTGGCAATGGCAAGGAAAGCGTTTCTGAAGAAGAGAAACTTGTCAACATCGTGTACAGATTTAAGCGTCAGCAAGTCGTTTCTGAAAGTATTTGTATGGAGTGTAGCCATGTATGGAAGTGAAACATGGACGATAAGTAGTTTCGACAAGAAGAGAATAGAAACTTTCGAAACGTGGTGCTACAGAAGAATGGTGAAGATTATATGGATAGATCACATAACTAATGAGGAGGTACTGAATAGAATTGGGGAGAAGAGGAGTTTGTGACACAACTTGACTAGAAGAAGGGATCGGTTGGTAGGACATGTTCTAGGGCATCAAGGGATCACCAAATTAGTATTGGAGGGCAGTGTGGAGGGTAAAAATCGTAGAGGGAGACCAAGAGATGAATACACTAAGCAGATTCAGAAGGATGTAGGTTGCAGTTGGTACTGGGAGATGAAGAAGCTTGCACAGGATAGAGTAGCATGGAGAGCTGCATCAAACCAGTCTCAGGACTGAAGACCACAACAACAACGACACGTTTACGGCAGATTACTCTGCCCCTCGTATCCGTGTGGTTCCGGCACGGTAACTCAGCGTGATCGGTCAGAGGGTTTGGCGCCCTCTGTAATAAAAAAACTGAGTTAATGGAGCAACGACGAACTGAAACGGGTGTCTTGCAACGTTCTCCATGAGCAGATGCAACGGAAAAAAAAAAATGGTCAGCGTGACAGAATGTCAATTGCAAGGCACCGGGTTCGATTCCCCGCTGGGTCGGAGATTTTCTCCGCCCAGGGACTGGATGTTGTGTTGTCCTAATCATCATCATTTCATCCCCATCGACGCGCAAGTTGCAGAAGTGGCGTCAAATCGAAAGACTTGCACTAGGCGAACGGTCTACCCGACGGGAGGCCCTAGTCACACGACATTTACATTTACTTTCACAAAATATATTCGAAATTTGCACTGTTCGCTCAGATGCAAGTATTGCATCGGCGAGTCATCCCTTCAGGCCTAAGCCCAAGGGCTACACGTGTGGCAAGGTTCGTCATCTGGTGACACCACATGTTCACCATTTCTCATCCAGTTTTTGGGGTATTTCCCTATACTTGCAACCTCGTGTGTCTTGTATTAAATTACTTTCCTTAGAGTAATCTACGTCTCTTCTGAGATATTTAAATGTTAATAATAATCACTCTGTATACGAAGTCTGTCTAAAAATTTCCGAAACATTTGTAAATTAGCGCCAACGCGTTGGAGCGAAATGCGATTAACAAAGCTGCACATGCCTGTGTTTAATGTGTAACTGCCGGAAAATTGTACTGAAATGCACGAGGATCTGCAACGAATTGACGCATGGTGCAGGGAATGACAATTGCATCTCAATATAGACAAGAGTAATGTGCTGCGAATACACAGAAAGAAAGATCCTTTATCATTTAGCTACAATATAGCAGGTCAGCAACTGGAAGCAGTTAATTCCATAAATTATCTGGGAATAGGCATTAGGAGTGATCTAAAATGGAATGACGATATAAAATTAATCGTCGGTAAAGCAGATGCCAGACTGAGTTTCATTGGAAGAATCCTAAGGAAATGCAGTCCGGAAACAAAGGAAGTAGGTTACAGTACACTTGTTCGCTCACCAGTGTGGGATCCATACCAGATAGGGTTGATAGAAGAGATAGAGAAGGTCCAACGGAGAGCAGCGCGCTACGTTACAGGATTATTTAGTAATCGCGAAAGCGTTACGGAGACTCTGCAAGAGAGACGCTCAGTAGCTCGGTACGGGCTTTTGTTGAAGTTTCGAGAACATACCTTCACCGAGGAGTCAATCAGTATATTGCTCCCTCCTACGTATATCTCGCGAAGAGACCATGAGGATAAAATCAGAGATATTAGAGCCCACACAGAGGCATACCGACAATCTTTCTTTCGACGAACAATACGAGACTGGAATAGAAGGGAGAACCGCTAGAGGTACTCAAGGTACCCTCCACCACACACCGTCAGGTGGCTTGCGGAGTATAGATGTAGATGTAGATGTTGTATGTCTGTTAGTTATTGTTTAGTGCTGTATTGAGTAGAACGCTGTGTCGCACAGTTTGCGAATTTCGAGAGGGCAGAGTTAGAGGAGAAACGCGTCTGCATCACTCGTGAAACTCGAGTAAACCTTTACAGAGATACAGCAAGTGATGCAGGAAGCCTACGATGATGAGTGCTTAAGCCGTACCGATGTTACGAATGGTCATCATGGCTCAACAATGGCCGGATGGAAGTTGGAGATAACCCTCGTCCGGGACGCCCTTCCACGTCTACCGACGACGCTCATGTCAGAAACGTCAACGAAATTGTGCTTGTCAGTCGAAGACTGACCGTCCGAGAGGTTGCAGAACAATGTAACATTCACTTGGATCGTGTCATGAAATCATGAAACAGCGTCTTGGAAGACATTGTATCGCCGCGAAGTTCGTCCCACGGCTAACGAGCCAAGGCACCTGCGCAAACGAGACCGAGATGTCGTAACGCCGGAAATGCATATCCTCCTATTTCCATCTATTGTACTATAAATTTGTTTTCCTTGTTTTTGTTACCTGAATATATGACATTTCTGTGTCTTTACATATTGTAATTGTTTTACTATTTGTATATATATATTTATGCATTTATGTCGATGTATAATTGGTTTGTTTCGTAAATATTATTTGTATTTTTACGCTGTGTCTTGCCTAGGGAAAACTGCTATCGAACGATTACATCGATAGGCCGTGTGAAGAATCAAAGTGTGTAGGATCTTTGGTAGTGTTAACTCGGCCGCGTGGAGCGCGGGCGGAGAGAGAGTGGCTGGAGTGCGTTGTGTTAAGCTCCCGCGAGTTGCCGCGCTTTCGGGGTTTGGCAGCATGTAATTGCGCTCGACTTGCGATGAAAGTTTCTGACATGGTGTCGCGGACGGGAAGCATTAGCTGGCGCACATCAAGAGCCCGTTTCATCTGGTGACCCTGTCGAGAAGAAGGCGCGCCAACATCCAGCTTCTGCAACAGCGACGGCCGACAATGAGTGACTGTCGCCACCTCCTCGATCGACGGCTTCAAACCTTCAATCAACCAACAAGGAAGACTGGAAGCACGTAAAGTTTTAGAACTGTATGGCAGACCTCAGCTTTTAAAATTGTTCCATTTGCCTCGCAAAATTACAGCAACTTAGCATGAACCTTTGTTGCTCATTGTCCCAGTTGCATTACCAAGCAGGGTCCCTTCCTTTTCCGGAATGAACCCGAGTGTCGTTGAAATTCAAACGCCAGCATCATTTTATTTCACTGCTTTAATTTCAAAGTTCAGTTAAGGTATCCATAGCTGGCTACAATATTTAGATTACACAAGCACGAATTAAGAGTGCGAGTTTTGTTACCGTATTTTAGCTTACCTGTGACTGCAGCTCAGTCAGCTTGGTACGTACTAAATTTTACTATTGTTAATTGTTCAGAATCATTTAATTCAAGTTAAAGTTAAATCTCTTGTTTCTAAATTGCGTAGATTCAAGTAGCTTTTGAAATGATTGTTGAGGTAGTCCAAGACTAACCGTATTTTACTGAATTTCGATGTGCTTCAGAAAGAAAGCTCACTATTAACTTCAGTCACTAAATTAACTTTCGATTTTCCGGTTTTATTAATTCTTTTGCTAAATCAAGTCAGAGTGTAGCGAAATTTATTACTTCTGACAAACTTTCAGTTTTCACACTACACTTGTCAACCTTCAGTTGCCACGCTTCTAGTGCTAATTATATGTGTAATAATCTTTCTTTTTCAGTTACTATAGTAATTGTCCTTAGGACTGGCGACCGTAATTTCCCCCAAATCTCAAATACCTAATTACCGCTAGTTGATTGTTAACGTAACGGCCGCACATTTACTTTCTTTATTAACTTTACCCCTATTTCAAAATTAATTTCCACCAGTTTCATTAGCATTTTTCCTTTCATTTAGATGTAACCCTTTCCTCCCTCTTTACCGACAAATTAACCTCGGTGACGATTGCTTTTCCCAAATTTCCATTAGGTACACGCGGTTTAATTTTTCACTGTCATTAAGGTCGATAAGTGAGGGGGAGGTTACAATGTTACTTAAGAGAATCATAACTAGCGATGAGACTTGGGTTATGATTTTAAGACCAGTGTTAAATCTTCAGAATAGATCGGGAAAGGTTCTCTAAGACCAAAAAAATCTCGTCAGGTCAGGTCAAATGTCAAAACCATGCTGATATTTTTCTTTGACTTTGGAGGATTAGTTCATTACGAATTCGTGCCACAAGGACAAACAGTTAATCGATGGTACTATAGGGACGTATTGCGACGCCTGCTAGAAAATGTGAGAAGGAAACGGCTTCAAGTGTGGCGAGACAGTTCACGGATCTTTCATCACGATAACGCACCCGCACATTCACCACTGTTGGCGCGTGTCTACCCGTGCGGACTTTCTTTTATTTCCAAAGTTGAAAACACCGTTGAAAGGACGACGACCTGCAACGAGAGACTGAAGAAAATTCACGGATGGCGCTTCACACGACTCAGGAAGAGGCGTACCAAGACTGCTTACAGAAGTGGTAACGGGGTTGGCAGCGGCGTATCAATTGTAGAGCACAGTATCTCGAAGGAGACCGTGCACAATAAGTAGAAAAATTTTTTGGACGGAATTTCCTGAACAGACCTCGTACAGACCTCTATGCTCTGTAGCTTCACTGGATGCACTCGGATGCACTGGCTGCACTCGGATTGCTATTCTAATTTTGTTCGCTCAAAACACCTAATATATCCCTCGAAGTTTGTATTCGTATGTGTCATTATGAAACATCCTGTATTTAGTTTTTTTACGTTACTAGAGAAGAAAGAAAATTGCTTTCAAATACCTGAATGTCGCTACGTTTTACGCTCTAAATGAATAACTTCAGTTGCTTATTTTATTTGTTCCTTTCCGATGCTCGTAGGTACTTATCGGTGGAATCCTTACTAACTATAAATTAAAAATAAAATAATGTTTCCGCCCGGGATCGAACCGGGGACCTTGCGCGTGTGAGGCGCACGTGATAACCACTACACTACGGAAACGGCCGTGACAAAACGACTGTTCATGTCAAACACTATCAGTTATTAAATTTGTTCTAACGTCTTACTTTGTTGGTATTTATTTTGTTTATCGTTAGACATGTGGCCGAACTTGAGGTACATTGTTGAGAACATAGAGAAATTTTTGTGAAACCCTAAATTTCATCTAATCCAAATATTTGGAACAAAATCTTCGAAAGCATAAGAGGGCAGTTAAAACAAGTGGGAATATTTATACATGTAGTAAGTCATAAAAGAGACAGTTGTGTTACATCTCAAAGATGAACTAAAAATGGTTTTTCTTGATTGTGTTCCAGAGCTTTTTATAAATCTTAGCACATGAATTTGCTGTTTAATTTATTTTTAATTACATCAGCGATATTGCCTGGCCATACAGAAATACTGCCGTACACTGAAGTCACATTGCAGCAATGTTGACAGAAAACTATTCCAGGCACACACTGCCGCAAAACATGTTACTATGAACCGCGCCTTAAGACAGCGCTTGAGGTGGGCGCGTGAGCTACGCCTGTCACCCAGCGGTTTTCGATTGTGATTATTTCCGTTACGTTTAAAGTTGCAGCGTTCCCACGCTCAGTACCTTTCAAATGGGTGCACTGTTGAAGATCCGTTTACAGCTAACGTCAGATGGACAGCTAAACAGAGCAACAGGACGTAAAAGTTGGATGGGGTAAAATTGTCCACCACGCACTTATCAAGGTAACAATTTCTGAAGGTAGGTGTTTTCTTTTTTTTTTTATCATTTTTCATGCAAAATTCGTTGTCAGCACAGTATCTAAAATTTTTATTAGTCTGAATAAAATAGCTTTGTTAACTAAATTGATTACTTATGCAGCCTTCAACATGTACTTTAAATTACAGAAACTGATACTCATAAACACGTTTTTCTTTAGTGACGAGAATCCGAAGAAAAGAAGAGTGTATGTGTCTTCCGACCCTGAAGTGTGGATGAGTTGAAGGGAGGTATTTGATTCTGAAGAATCTGATTCAAATGAAGTTGATCAACTAATGGAAAGAATCGTGATACTGAAACTGAACAATCTGCAGATGAATACGATAACAAGAACGGGGAGTCTAGTATTTCCTATTATCTTGGGAAGGACAATAAAACAAAATGGTCTAAGTCTTTTCCTAAAAGAAACGTGAGAGCAAGGTCAGAGAATATAATAACTCATCTACCTGGCCCCAAGATGCAAGCATCAGCAATACTTTCTGAAGATAAGTTATTAGATCTTTTCTTAAACAACAGTGTTTACAATATTATAGTTAACTGCACAAATATTTATATGCGAAATTTGAAAAGCAAATTTCAGAGACATAGAGATGCTAGATTCACTATTGAGACTGTAATAAAAGCACTTTTCGGCATACTCTGCCTTATAGTAACCCTAAGAAGTCCTAGCATTCTCTGGGATAACTCTAGAGGAATCGGCTTAGAATCATGTTACCTAACCATGAGTGAGAAAAGATTAAAATTTCTTCTGAGATCTTTACGTTTTGATGACGCAAGGGACAGAAGCCTTCGAAAAGAAACTTAGGTTAGTCTCAGTTAGAGACATTTTTGGAACTGTTGTTCATAATTTTTCAAAACACTATTGACGAACAGTTACTTTCTTTTCGATGACATTGCCAATTTATACAGCATCTTCCCAAAAAGCCCACCAAATACGACATTAAGACGTTTGCTTTGGTACATGCTAAAACTGCCTATACTTTCAACTTCGAAAATTATGCTGGCACTCAATCAGAGGGTCCTTTCAAACATAGTAATTCTCCTACGGATGTAGTAATGAGATTAGTGGAACGTGTCAGCGGAACACACCGTAACATAACTGGTGACAACTGGTTCAGCTGCATACCACTGGCTAAGAAGCTACTAGAAGACAAGAGACTGTCATACATTGCAACGCTGCAGAAAAACAAGAAGCAAATCCCCAAGGAGTTTTTACCTAGTAAGCAAAGACCTCAATATTCTTCTTTGTTTGGCTTCCAAGAGAATTGTACCCTATTTTCATACTGCCCTAAAGTTAATCAGGCTGTTCTCTTGATATCTACATTACTTTATGATCATGCCACTGATAAAAATACAAGAGATACACGGAAACCAGAAATTGTAACTTTTTAGAATATGACAAAGATTGGAGTTGATTTACTTGATCAACTAATTCAAAAAAAGATGTGTCGCGAAACAGTCGTAGGTGGCCTATGGTTGTTTTCTATAATTTACTTGCCGGCCGATGTGGCCGACCGGTTCTAGGCGCTTCAGTCTGGAACTGCGCGACCGCTACGGTCGCAGGTTCGAATCCTGCCTCGGGCATGGATGTGTGTGATGTCCTTAGGTTAGTTAGGTTTAAGTAGTTCTAAGTTCTAGGGGACTGATGTTCTCCGATGTTAAGTCCCATAGTGCTGAGAGCCATTTGAGCCATTTTTATAATTTACTTAATGTTTCTGCCATGAACGCACTGTGCATATATCGAACAAATTCTAGAACACCTAACTCATTGAAAAGAACGGTCTTTGTGCAGAGGTTGGCCTGGGAAATGATGAAACCTCAAATTCAGTACACAACTGCTGTCCCTCAAATTCCCATTGAATTACGGCACATGTTTTACTGGGCATAAATTCAACAGTTACACCACAAGACAATTCCAGTGAAGCTTCCAAAGGACGTTACTACGAGTGTGGAAGGGAGAAAGACAACTAAAAAATGGTGTCATAAATGTTTGCATAACGTATTTTTCTGAAATAAATTATCGACCTTTTTTTTTTTTTGGAAATTTGTTTAATTACCATTCCTATACATACAAAAACATAGAAAAAGGAACAACTAAACAACATTTGATGATCATTTCAATGAGTAATTAAGAATCACAAACGGGGGACGCGCTCACCTCGTAACGATACGCCACGTGCCTACTGCAGGGTTAATCCCTGCCGCTGTCATACTTTACGCGTTGGCAACAATTAAATTAAACTATGCTAGCGTTTAGTCGCACATCTATTGTTTCAATTTAGCCTTCTATTTGCTTCATGCAGGTGAAAGGGTGTTTGCATTTATTTCAGATGCTGCTCCATATATGGTCAAAGCAAGAAAAGCCCTCCTAGTAATTCATCCCAATTTTATTCATGTGACATGCTTTGCCCATAGAGTACATCGTCTTGCTGAAGTACGTTCCACGTTTGTGAACGTAAATAAACTGATTTCATCCACAAAGAAAGTGTTTCTAAGGGCTCCTACTCGTATGAAGACCTACAAAGAATAACTACCAAATGTGCCTTTACCTCCCGATACAGTGGTAACTCGTTGGGGTACGTGGGCCGAAGCTGTGTTGTTATACAGTAAACAATGCGAGGCCATTAGAGGGGTAGTAAACAACTTCGATAGTGTAGAGGCTTTGGCAGTTTGACAGTGCAAGGAAGATTTTAAATACGCCGATATTAAAAAAGACATTTCTGTGATTAACACTCATTTTTCCCATATGTCTACAAGGATTAAAAAGCTTGAAACTCAAGGTTTGTCGCTGAATGAATCTATTCAGTTAATGAATAAAATTATTCTAGAGAACTCCTCTTTGCCGGAGGTATTCCCAAGAAAACTTAAAGAAAAGTTTGAAAACATTTTACACAATAACTCAGGTTTTGAACCCTTGTGCCAAATTGATAGTTTTATTCTTGAGATTAGTGAACTTTTTAAGGTGGCGTATTAAATGAATGTCAATTTGGCACTTTAAATGAGAGTTTTTATACATCGTAACAGGAAGGTGAGTACGTCACCTGATATACTGTGGCGAAAATGAGCAGATTTGCCTATTCAACTGTACAGCATGCAATGCAAAGGGATGACACTCACCCGACAGTATTAATACACCGAACCTAAATCCTGCATGTATTTGTTAATGGCTAAGCGAGAAGTGAAATACCAGTTATCATAGATGTGGCTTCAAAAATGCTCCAGAGGTTCTGTAATACTGATTTAATGTAATTCTAACCCTTTAATGTTACATTTTCCAAAAAAAGGTGAAACGAGTATTTTCTTTATTTATCACTGAGAAACTCAATACCAAATTTTGTAGCTCTAGCTTAAAAAATGTCTAAGTAGCGACATATTTTCAAAAATCGTTTCATCCCCTGGAAGCACAACATCAAATTTTAACTGGTAAAATAGCAGTCAACAAAAACCATTTCTCGTACGCAGGCGCCAACTCCATGGGGCCTGAGGGGGCCCGAGCTCCCTCAGAAATTCATTTTGGTGGGCAGAGTCTTCCCCCCCCCCCCCCCCCTCCAATAATTTAAGAAAATTATTAGTTATATTGTGCTTTGTACAATCACAAACTTATGTTGGACTTTTTTTCTTTTCCTTGTTGGACGATAGTTACCTTTTAAAATACATTCCGTAATGAGTTAAAACAAATACACTACTGGCCATTAAAACTGCTACACCACGAAGACGGCGTGCTACAGACGCGAAATTTAACCGACAGGAAGAAGATGCTGTGATATGCAAATGATCAGCTTTTCAGAGCATTCACACAAAGTTGGCGAAGGTGGCGACACCTACAACGTGCTGACATGAGAAAATCTTCCAACCGATTTCTCATACACAAACAGCAGTTGATCGCCGTTGCCTGGTGAAACGTTGTTGTGATGCCTCGTGTAAAGAGGAGAAATGCGTACCATCACGTTTCCGACTTTGATAAAGGACGGATTGTAGCCTATCGCGATTGTGGTTTATCGTATCGCGACATTGCTGCTCGCGATGGTGGAGATCCAATGACTGTTAGCAGAGTATGGTATCGGTGGGTTCAGGAGGGTAATACGGAACGCCGTGCTGGATCCCAATGGCCTCGTATCACTAGCAGTCGAGATGACAGGCATCTTATCCGCATGGCTGTAACGGTTCGTGCAGCCACGTCTGGATCCCTGAGTCAAGAGATGGGGACGTTTGCAAGACAACAACCATCTGCACGAACAGTTCGACAACGTTTGCAGCAGCATGGACTATCAGCTAGGAGACCGTGGCTGCGGCTACCCTTGACGCTGCATCCCAGACAGGAGCGCCTGCGATGGTGTACTCAACGACGAACATGGGTGCACGAATGGCAAAACGCCATTTTTTCGGATGAATCCAGGTTCTGTGTACAGCATCGTGATGGTCGCATCCGTGTTTGGCGACATCGCGGTGAACGCACATTGGAAGCGTGTATTCGTCATCGCCATACTGGCATATCACCCGGCGTGAAGGTATGGGGTGTCATTGGTTACACGTCTAGGTCACCTCTTGTTCGCATTGACGGCACTTTGAACAGTGGACGTTACATTTCAGATGTGTTACGGTCCGTGGCTCTACTCTCCATTCGATCCCTGCGAAACCCTACATTTCAGCTGGATAATGCACGACCGCATGTTGCAGGTCCTGTACGGGCCTTTCTGGATACAGAAAATGTACGACTGCTGCCCTGGCCAGCACATTCTCCAGACCTCTCATCAATTGAAAACGTTTTCTCAATAGTGGCCGAGCAACTGGCTTGTCACAATACGGCAGTCACTTCTCTTGATGAACTGTGGTATCGTGTTGAAGCTGCATGGGCAGCTGTACCTGTACACGCCATCCAAGCTCTGTTTGGCTCACTGCCCAGGCTTATAAAGGCCGTTATTACGGCCAGAGGTGGTTGTTCTGGGTACTGATTTCTCAGGATCTATGCACCCAAATTGAGTGAAAATGTAATCACATATCAGTTCTAGTATAATATATTTGTCCAATGAATACCCGTTTATCATCTGCATTTCTTCTTGGTGTAGCAATTTTAATGGCCAGTAGTGTAATTATCACAGTAGTAAGGAGGTTAACTGAAAACGAGTGGTGTGAATCATGATAGTTTTACGGTGCTGCCCGTACACTTAGAAGTTGTCCCGGTGCGCGAACCTTCGGGTATAGTCTGGCGCCGGCGGGCCAGCGCTGCTGCCGAGGTGACATCAAAAGGACTGGAGTAGAAGCACCGGAAACCCTCGCTGCGGCTGTATAAAGCCCACCCTGCTGTAGCAGCCATTCAGTGTGGATAGTTTCGTTCAGTGCATGCTGCAGACGTGTTTAGTGTTCCGACTTTAGTGTCTAGTGGACTATTTTATATGACTACATTTTATTCGTTTACTTTAGTCTGTTAGTGTACTGCGAATTAAGTTTGCAATGGATAAATTTGTTACCAAAAAGGCGCGCTTGGAAGTCGATGATACTGCAAGTCAACCTCCAACAAGTATAGTGTTGTCAATTGCTTCATCGTCTTCAGGAGAGAACTATTCACTGCCAAAACCTGGACAATCCGGTAAGGGAAGATCATTTTAGAAGCCTTGGTTGATCAAATATACATGGCAAGAATTTCAAGCATCTACCGATAAAGTTTTTGCAAAACCTGCAAAGAGACAGACGCTAAAAGTCTATCAAAATTTTCTCCAAAAAAAGAAGATGCATTTACTTCTGTAGGGTTTTCGTCCTGTAGAAAGGCTTTTGAAGAATTCCGTCTTCATGAAAATAAGTTGACGCATAAAGAAGGTGTTCTGAAACTAAATTCTATCATTAACCGAAGTTTGGCCTCCCAATTGAACGAACAGTTAGATAGTGATATGAAGAAAGGACGTTTAGCTCTTGAGACAATTTTTACTACTGTGCAATTTCTAATCCGACAAGGACTAGCAATTAGAGGGCACGAAGATTTAAACTCAAATTTTTTTCAATTGTTGGAACTCTGAAAGAATGACATACCTCAGTTTAAAGATTGTTTAGGGCGTTCAGAGTATAATTGGATGTCCCACGATACTCAAAACGAGATCATTGATCTACTAGGAAAGTCTGTGTTGAGGAAGGTATTGGCTTCAATCAAGAAGACTGAACATTATTCTATTATGGTTGACGAAACAAATGATTCTTCGATTCACGGACAAATGTGATATTGTCGATGGTTCCTTAATCATCAAAAATGTTCAAATGTGTGTGAAATCTGATGGGACTTGTAACGCCGGAAATGGATATCCTCCTATTTCCATCTATTGTACTATAGTTTTTTTTTTCCTTGTTTTGTCACCTGAAGATATGACATTTCTGTCTCTTTATATATTGTAATTGTTTTCCTGTTTGTATATTATTTGTATTTATACGCTGGGTCTGGCCTAGGGAAAACTATGCTATCGAACGAATACATCGATAGGTCGTGTGGAGAACCAAAGTGTTTAGGATCTTTGGGAGTGTTAACTCTGTCGCGTGGAGCGCGGGCAGAGGGAGAATCTGGCTGGGGTGGTGCAGTGGAGCAGGTGTGTTGTGTGATGCTCCCGCGAGTTGTCGCGCTTTCGGGGTTTGGCAGCATGTAATTGCGCTCGGCTTGCGATGATAGTTTCTGACACGGTGTCGCGGACGGGAAGCATTAGTTGGCGCACACCAAGAGCCCGTTTCGTCTGGTGACCGTGTCGAGAAGAAGGCGCGCCAACATCCAGCTTCTGCAACAGCGACGGTCGACAATGAGTGACTGTCGCCACCTCCTCGATCGACGGCTTCAAACCTTCAATCAACCAACAAGGAAGACTGGAAGCACGTAAATATTTAGAACTGTATGGCAGACCTCAGCTTTTCAAACTTTTAAAATTGTTGCATCACAAAATTACAGCAACTTAGCATGAATGTTTGTTGCTCATTGTCCCAATTGCATTACCAAGCAGGGTCCCTTCCTTTTCCGGAATGAACCCGAGTGTCGTTGAAATTCAAACACCAGCATCATTCGTTTTTCACTGCTTTAATTTCAAAGTTCAGTTAAGGTATTCATAGCTGGCTACAATATTTAGATTACACAAGCACAAATTAAGAGTGCGAGTTTTGTTACCGTATTTTAGCTTCCCTGTGACTGCAGCTCAGCTTGGTACATACTAAATTTTACTATTGTTAATTGTTCAGAATCATTTAATTCAAGTTCAAAGTTAAATCTCTTCTTTCTAAATTGCGTAGATTCAAGTAGCTTTTGAAATGATTGTTGAGGTAGTCCAAGACTAACCGTATTTTACTGAATTTCGATGTGCTTCAGAAAGAAAGCTCACTATTAACTTCAGTCACCAAATTAACTTTCGATTTTCCGATTTTATTAATTCTTTTGCTAAATTAAGTCAGAGTGTAGCGAAATTTATTACTTCTGACAAACTTCCAGTTTTCACACTCCACGTGTCAACCTTCAGTAGCCACGCTACTAGTGCTAATTATATGTGTAATAACCTTTCTTTTTCAGTTACTATAGTAATTGTCCTTAGGACTGGCGATCGTAATTTCCCCCAAATCTCAAATACCTAACTACCGCTAGTTAATTGTTAACGTAACGGCCACACATTTACTTTCTTTATTAACTTTACCCCTTTTCAAAATTAATTTCCACCAGTTTCATTAGCATTTTTCCTTTCATTTAGATGTAACCCTTTCCTCCCTCTTTACCGACAGATTAACTTCGGTGACGATTGCTTTTCCCAAATTTCCATTAGGTACACGCGGTTTCATTTTTCACTGTCATTAAGGTCGATAAGTGAGGGGGGAGATTACATACTTAACTAAGGTCATCAGTCCCCAAGCTGACACACTACTTAACCTAAATTATCCTAAGGACAAACACACAAACCCATGCTCGAAGGAGGACTCGAACTTCCGCCGGGACCAGCCACACAGTCCATGACTGCAGCGCCTGAGACCGCTCGGCTAATCCCGCGCGGCCATTAATCATCAATGAAGACTTTATTGGCTTATACGATGACCCCAACACTTAATCACAAACTCTGTTTAGTATTTTAAAAGACGTTTTTGCTCGACTAGATTTGTCAGTGGATAACTTAAGAGAACAGTGCTATGGTGGTGCCTCGAATATGAGAGGTAAGTTAAAAGGACTAAAAAAGTTAGTCTTGGATATACAACCAAAAGCACGTTATGTGCACTGCACTGCTCACAGTTTTGACTTGTCAGCTGTAGACAGTCTCCGTCATTCTACGTCTATGAGGGATATTACGGCTTTAGCCAAGGACTCAATAAACACCGTTTTTTTTTTTTATTTTGGTCATCAGTCTACTGACTGATTTGATGCGGCCCGCCACGAATTCCTTTCCTGTGCTAACCTCTTCAGAGTAGCACTTGCAACCTACGTCCTCAATTATTTGCTTCACGTATTCCAATCTCTGTCTTCCTCTACAGTTTTTGCCCTCTACCGCTCCCTCTAGTACCTTGGAAGTCATTCCCTCATGTCTTAGCAGATGTCCTATCATCCTGTCCCTTCTCCTTTTCAGTGTTTTCCTATCCTCTCCGATTCTGCGTAGAACCTGCTCATTCCTTACCTTATCAGTCCACCTAATTTTCAACATTCGTCTATAGCACCACATCTCAAATGCTTCGATTCTCTTCTGTTCCGGTTTTCCCACAGTCCACGTTTCACTGCTGTACTCCAGACGTACATCCTCAGAAACTTCTTCCTCAAATTAAGGCCGGTATTTGATATTAGTAGACTTCTCTTGGCCAGAAATGCCTTTTTTGCCATAGCGAGTCTGCTTTTGGTGTCCTCCTTGCTCCGTCCGTCATTGGTTATTTTACTGCCTAGGTAGCAGAATTCCTTAACTTCATTGACTTCGTGACCATCAATCCTGATGTTAAGTTTCTCGCTGTTCTCATTTCTACTACTTCTCATTACCTTCGTCTTTCTCCGATTTACTCTCAAACCATACTGTGTACTCATTAGACTGTTCATTCCGTTCAGCAGATCATTTAATTCTTCTTCACTTTCACTCAGGATAGCAACGTCATCAGCGAATCGTATCATTGATATCCTTTCACTTCGTATTTTAATTCCACTCCTGAACCTTTCTTTTATTTCCATCATTGCTTCCTCGATGTACAGATTGAAGAGTAGGGGCGAAACGCTACAGCCTTGTCTTACACCCTTCTTAATACTAGCACTTTGTTCTTGATCGTCCACTCTTATTATTCCCTCTCGGTTGTTGTACATATTGTATATGACCCGTCTCTCCCTATAGCTTACCCCTACTTTTTTCAGAATCTCGAACAGCTTGCACCATTTTATATTGTCGAACGCTTTTTCCAGGTCGACAAATCCTATGAAAGTGTCTTGATTTTTTTTTAGCCTTGCTTCTATTATTAGCCGTAACGTCAGAATTGCCTCTCTCGTCCCTTTACTTCTCCTAAAGCCAAACTGATCGTCACCTAGCGCATTCTCAATTTTCTTTTCCATTCTTCTGTATACTATTCTTGTAAGCAGCTCTGATGCATGAGCTGTTAAGATGATTGTGCGATAATTCTCGCACTTGTCAGCTCTTGCCGTCTTCGGAATTGTGTGGCTGATGCTTTTCCGAAAGTCAGATGGTATATCGCCAGACTCATATATTCTACACACCAACGTGAATAGCGGTTTTGTTGCCACTTCCCCCAATGCTTTTAGAAATTCTGATGGAATGTTATCTATCCCTTCTGCCTTATTTGACCGTAAGTCCTCCAAAGCTCTTTAAATTCCGATTCTAATACTGGATACCGTATCTCTTCTAAATCGACTCCTGTTTCTTCTTCTACCACATCAGACAAATCTTCACCCTCATAGAGACTTTCAATGTAAAGGAATCCAACAAAAGGATGGCACTTTTCAAAATCATACGCTGTGAGAGCGCCAACGACGAAGCTGGTCTACAAACCCTTTGCCCGACTCAATGGACAATGCGAGCTTATAGTATCTTGAGAATATTGAAAAACTTTGAAGAACTTCTAGAGTTTTTTGAAACTTTTTCTGCACAGGACAAAACAAAGGCAGGTTCCAAATGTGCAGGCTACCTTGAGTCAATGTTACAATTCAGGACTTATTTCATTTTACGTCTTTATTGCCGTGCAATGAACCTAGTAGATGATGTCAATGAAAAAATTCACTGCCCTCATCTAAGTGTTACTGATCTGGAAAAAATATACGAGGGCTTGATTTGTATATCGAATGGAAGGCGTGATAGTTTTGAACCCTTTTGAGAATTGTGTTTAAAAGAAAAAGAATCGAAGTATAACATAGAAGTATGAAAACACCGAAGCACACTTTCAAAACCTCAAAGGAATACTACAAAGCTATTTACATTAAAGTTCGTGAAACGGTGCAATCTTGCATTACGGAGCTGTTTGCTTCAACTGGACTCACACAGGTCGTTGCAGTTTAACAAGAGCGCTTGCTCTCAGTACACAGAGGTGAAACAAATTTGGAAAAATCAACTTCCTTTTTCAAAAATGACCTGGACATTGAGCGACTGCGCTTACACTTGAATATGTTAGCCGATATCGCTAATAAAAAATAACTGGTCTTAAAAAACATGCGTGATGTAAGAAAGTACATTACACAAGAGCCTGCAGTTGGAGAAACGTTATGTAAAGTAGTTAAATGCATTAAGCTTCTCCAAGTACTTCCAATCACGACAGCAACAGAAGAACGGTCATATAGCGCCCTTAGACGTCTGAAGTCATATCTCCGATCAACAATGGGACAGAAGCTGTTGAACAGCTTGGCTGTTCTTCATGCCCACCGAGATAATTTGGATGAATTGGATATCCGGCCAGTCATCAACGACCTCATATTCAGTAATCCAGTCAGACGGTCGACATTTGCACCTTTCTAAAGACACTCCAGCCTTAATAGTGGCATTTAGAGCAATATTAAGAATCTTTATAAAATAGAGAATTAACTATATACATAATGTTAAATTTTCAGTTTAGAAATATTAGTACTAGTTTAGTACTGTATTACTATAGTACTGTATTAGTTATTTTCAAATACTTAAATAATTTTAGGGTATAAGACCCAATTAAAACACGCTATTTACATACTTTTTGACTGAAAGTATTAGGCATACTGTATTAACTTAATTAACCGTGTTAAAGCATTAACTTTTGAGATACTGTTTTTATTTAACGAACCCTGAGCCTTATTCAAAGTAAGCTTAAATTAGCTATTTCACTTATTAATCAAAGTGTTTTTAGTGTACGACAATAATATTTTATGTTTTATTCTTTTAATGATAGTTTAGGTTTTATTTAAATATAATTTCAGTCTTTGCAGAGTTATATATTCACTGCTCTGTAATAGTCTACAACCATGATAATTACTGTAAACTAAATTAGCTTTTTACGAAAATACCGTTTGTTTCTTTTTTCAAAGCCAAAAAATGTGTCAGGCTTTGTAATGTTATTGCATTTCAGATACTTTGCATATGAGATATTTGCCATAAAAGAAAAGGGGAGCCAACGAGCTGTAGTTCGTAAAAATGCCAAGCATCACAGCGCGAGAGTAAAGAGACGAAATATTTTTTTTAACGTCCGCCTATACCAAAACGCGCGTCCAGCGTTTAAATACTCTAAATAAACACTACGACCCTCTGGGCGCAGATATTTAAAATCATTGCCACAGCGCTCGATAGCAAGAAGCTGCGAAACAGAAGAAAAAACAATCTATCTTCTGTTCAGAAATATTCTAGAGACTTCATTATCCCTTGTACATTTGGTCGCCGACATGTTAAGACGTACTACATAGCATTGCTACAAGTTGTATTTTTATTTTGTGTAAAACTATGTGAAACGACGAACAAACGTTTCGGTAACTCCGGTGAAGATATAATGTACTTGCGCACACGCAAGGACATTTAATTTTAAGAAGGAACGGCCTGACAAAGCAGCGATTATTGGACTGAGTCATGTACAAAAGAAATATCAGTTGTAAGTCATGTATTTATTGTGTATTTGTCACTGTCTAGAAGTTTAAAGCCAGTTTGTTCACAATATATCAGTATCTTACGTTGCAGTAATTTTCTTCTTATTCTTTTCTTTCACTAGCCAAAAATGATGTTCAAATTGTATACGAGCTTTGTTACAGGTTCGCTCTTTATCGCGGTGTCTCGATTGCGTTTGGGAGACCACTAATGTGTTCAACTTCCGATCTATTACTTTTTCTCTCACGAAATTCCACTACTTTGCTTTCATTTCCATTTTTATATTCAAATAGTTGCCTTAGGTATTTAAATCGAAGATTCTGATTGCGTGGAGGCAATCCGCGTCAAAAAATCAATTAAGAAAACCCTTTCACGTAATCAATCCGTACGTCTCCTGAACATAATCGAGAACCGACGCATCGGTGATCAATTAATAACGTCTCACGGCCACACAGGATAGCCGTAAGTACGCAATCTAGCGTTAGGTTGCATTTTGTCAGAAGATATTACTAACAAACACTGGCAGCATTACTATTATGTACTACTATTTCTTATACAGAATAAGCAAGTTCCTAACGCCAGAGCTTGTCGAGTTTCCCAGTTATCGAGAGTCCATTTTTCGGGGTTCCAATGTTGATCACATGACTCTAAAATGCTTAAAAAAAACATTAAAACTGACTATTTCCCATCTAAAATTTAGAATATTTCCGTGGGCAAGACCCCTGCCCCCCCCCCCCCCCCCCCCCCCCCCCCCACCCGAATGGCCGCCCAATATTTTTTATTAGTCGGCGCCCCTGTTCTTATGTTTTACATTCCGGAACTCCAGACTACGAGTACGCGCCATCTACTAGTGCATGTTTGAAAGACTTCTCTGTGGTGTGACATCTGGATCAAGCCTAGGGACATGCAACAGAGTATCGAAACCACAATAGCACTAAAAACTCGTTTTGTGAAAAACACCGCAGTACAAACATTTCAACGCTTCTATTCAGGCATAAAATGTAAACACGAGAGCGTAAAACAAGTTTCCTGGTTGTGTAGCATGAAAATGTAGTGACCAAGCAGTTATAAATAACAAATGAGTAGCGCTTAACAAGTTTTTGTTTTCCCTCGTATTAACTCCGGCTCGCGACGAGCGCCACGTAGTTCGCAATCCGGCCGCAACGCGGCGCTGCGCGCGCCCGCTCGGCTCCGACGTTACCCCCTACGCGCCTCTCGCGCCAAGTCGAGCGCGACAGTCAATTGTCGCCGGCGCGCGCGGTCCGTGTCGCTCGCGAGCTGCGATTGGTAGTCGCGCGTCGCCGCTCGGCCGCGTTTATTGCCCGCGAGTGTGTTCGACCGCTTCCCGCGCTTTCGAACCCGGTCTGCGTTCCGCGCGCAACCGCCGCCCGCTCCTTTCGAACTCCGCACCGCATCCGCGCGCGCGTGTGCGTGTGTGTCCATCTGCATTTCTCTCTGCCTGCCTTCACCAGAAAGAGGAGACGCAATGACGGAAGTGGCCCAGCCGACGGAAGTCGTCAGCGCCGAACAGAACAAGGAGCCGGTTCCAGCGTCCTCTGACGTCAGCGAGGCCCAACAGAAGACTGCGCCGCAGACGCAAGAACAACAACAACAACAACAGCAGCAGCAGCAGCCGGCCAACAACGGTGACGTCACACAGGCCGAGCCCTCAGAGTCTCCAGGTCCCAGCAACGGCACAGGTGCGTGGCCGAAAAAAAAAACAGAACAAAATAAAAAACTTATCGTCACAAGGAAACCTCCCCATCGCACCACCCTCAGATTTAGTTATAAGTTGGCACTGTGGATAGGCCTTGAAAAATTGAACACAGATCAATCGAGAAAACAGGAAGAAGTTGTGTGGAACTATGAAAAAAATAAGCAAAATATACAAAGTGGGTAGTCCATGCGCAAGATATGCAACGTCAAGAAGAATGGGAGCGCACGAGCGCCGTGGTCTCGTGGTTAGTGTGAGCAGCTGCAGAACGAGAGGTCCTTGGTTCAAGTCTTCCCTCGGGTGACAAGTTTATTTTTTTTTATTTCCACAAAGTTATGATCTGAAAAAAAGAGTGACAACTTTAATTTATTATTTTCAGACAACTATTATCTGTCCGTCCGATGCGAGGTAACTGACGGTCTACACACGGAAAAATATGAAAACCTTAAAAACATATGTTTTGACAGAGCACAGGGAAAACTGTGCGACTGTGAAACCGTTGCATTCATTTGTTGCAGTTTATGTGACAAACTCTTATATTTTCATCACTTTTTTGGGAGTGATTATGACATCCAGAAGAAAACCCAAATCGGGCAAGGTAGAAGGATCTTTTTACCCATTCGCCAAGTGTACAAGTTAGGTGGGTCGACAACATATTCCTGTCATGTGACGCACATGCCGTCACCAGTGTCGTATAGAATTTATCAGACGTGTTTTCCTGTGGAGAAATCGGTTGCCCTATGACCTTGCGATCAAATGTTTTCGGTTCCCATTGGAGAGGCACGTCCTTTCGTCTACTAATCGCGCGGTTTTGCGGTGCGGTCGCAAAACACAGACACCAAACTTATTACAGTGAACAGAGACGTCAATGAACGAACTGACAGATCATAACTTTGCGAAAATAAAGAAAGACTTTAACCAAGGACCTCTTGTTCGGCAGCTGCTCACGCTAACCACGGAACCACGGCGCTCCTGAGCTCCCATTATCCTTGATGTTGCCTATCTTGCGCATGGACTACTCAGTTAGTATAATTTGATTATTTTTTTCATAGTTCCACACAACTTCTTCCTGTTTTCCCGATTGATCTGTGTTCAAGTTTTCAAGGCCTATCCACTGTGCCAACTTATAACTAAACGTGAGGGGGGTGCGATGGGGAGGTTCCCTTGTTAGTGATGTCTTCCTTACTGCTTGTGACATTCCACTTGCAGTGCCAGGTGTTCGCCCTAGATTTCGTTGGTACTGTAGTGGTTGGTCAACTCGCCGCTCCAGCTCCCCTCTATATAAACTTATTACGTGATAGTCCACCAACAGGCTACACTAGGCACAGTCAACATTTTTACTGACTATACAGGGATAACATCAACAAAACCGACAAATTGCAGGGACGGGCTCCTAACTGAAAATAGAGGAAAAAAGGCCCTATGAACAGGGAACGCATCGTTGCCAAGGTAGATGGCGCTGACGAATGAAAGTTGCTCTGATCACGTGCCGTGTTTCTTGTGTTTCCAGGCTGTGTGACTGACGTAGCGTACTGCAAGCAGCAGAATGGTCATGTATTCATGTTGGGAACAAGCCGAGATGGTGTTTGTGTACAGCCAAGCAGATGGAAACGGTGGAGAGGCAGAACGGCTATATCAGAGCAAGTACCCTCACAGAAACCAACCACATCACACAACATTTCAATCTCTTTTTGGGCTTTTCTGTGATCATGGATCCTTTCAGACATGCAAGGAGACGGCGCACTGTGATTACACCAGATATGGGGGGACCAGGTTCTAGCCGCCCGGTTCTAGGCGATTCAGTCTGGGACAGCGCGACCGCTACGGTCGCAGGTTCGAATCCAGCGTCGGGCATGGATGTCTGTGATGCCCTTAGGTTAGTTAGGTTCAAGCAGTTCTAAGTTCTAGGGGACTGATGACCTCAGACGTTAAGTCCCATAGTGTTCAGAGCCATTTGAACGAGGTTCTACAGGATATGGAGACGAACCCTAACACAAGGTTCAAGCAAGTGGCACGCCAACATTGAGTGAACCGAAGTACGCTCACGTGTATCATGCATGACAACCGCTACCATCCCTGTCACCTGCAGCATACTAGGAACACACAGTACGTGGTCAGAAGAACTTTCAGTCGTCAGCGCCATCTACCATAGCGACAATGCATTTCCGGACAAATTTTCTTATGTTCTTTTCCCTCCATTTGCAGTCAGGGATTCGTCCTTGCAGTTTGTCGGTTTTATTAATGTTCAACCTGTATATGATCATTTAAGTGTTGCTTAAATGTGTTAATTTTATTGCACTAAATAACGCCTGCATTACTTTACTTTTTATCACACAAAATGACATATTTTTGTCTGGTGTGTTATAGAGTACGCGTAAAAGAACCGTCAGACAACTGAAGTTAACGTTCTGAAAAATTATAGTATCTCTGTAACAAGCAAATTTTCACACAATACTGAATTTCAGGGGGGGGGGGGGGTTGGGTTGTTTGGGGAAGGAGACCAGACAACGAGGTCATCGGTCTCATTGGATTAGGCAAGTAAGGGGAAGGAAATCGGCCGTGCCCTTTCAAAGGAACCATCCCTGCATTTGCCTGGAGTGATTTAGGGAAATCACGGAAAACCTAAATCAGGATGGCCGGACGCGGGATTGAACCGTCGTCCTCCCTGAATTCCAGGGTTCATTTTTTGCACTCGACAGGTAAAAAAAAAAAGAAAATCTGCAAAATTGACATTCAGTTCTGGGATCTCCATTTCGCTCTACCGCCAGTCATAACAGATTCAGTTTCAACCAACACTTCAGGTATTTTATTGGAGAAACAGGAAGGTGCTTATCACCAATGACTTGAAGTTCCTCTGAAAAGCCGGCCGGAGTGGCCCAGCGGTTCTAGGCGCTGCAGTCTGGAGCCGAGCGACCACTACGGTCGCAGGTTCGAATCCTGCCTCGGGCATGGATGTGTGTGATGTCCTTAGGTTAGTTAGGTTTAATTAGTTCTAAGTTCTAGGCGACTGATGACCTCAGAAGTTAAGTCGCATAGTGCTCAGAGCTATCTGAACCTCTGAAAAGACCCACTTGTTCACGAGCAGAATTGTGATTAATGGCAATGGCAAAATCAATGTTTTTCGTCTGTTTATTGATCTGTATCACTGACGGCTCCCTCCAACCACCGTCTAACAGTTTCATAAATTTAGGATCGTTAAAACTGATGCTTTCCTCCGAAAACACTATGTACTGTACTGAAGAAAAGAGGTACATCATTCGTGGCGGTCTCAAGAAACCCTTGCGCATGTCAGCAACCTACGTCAATAACAAACAGAGAAGGTGACAATGTAACCGACAACAATACATTGTTGTTTTAGTAGCCGGCCGCGGTGGTCTAGCGGTTCTGGCGCTGCAGTCCGGAACCGCGGTACTGCTACGGTCGCGGGTTCGAATCCTGCCTCGGGCATGGGTGTGTGTGATGTCCTTAGGTTAGTTAGGTTTAAGTAGTTCTATGTTCTAGGGGACTTATGACCTTAGATGTTGAGTCCCATAGTGCTCAGAGCCATTTGAACCATTTTTTGTTGTTTTAGCGATTTGCGGTGGGTTAGTGTCGTATGAAAACATTGCTCCAGACCTGACTTTGGAAGGGGAGTTCGAAAATTCTCGCGTGATCTGAGAGACACCTCTGTGAGTTACGGGTTAGCGGTAAAATTTTTACTGCAGACTTACGGCAATTAAATAACATGATAATAATTACTCACCAAATACTTTACGTAAAAATTTGACGAACCTGATGAAAATGTTTTTGGGTCGAGGAGTTTAACTAAAAGGGTAAAATATTCATTGGTAACCAACTCCTTCTACTCCACTAATGAATGATTTTTCTTTTTCTTAGCAAGCCCCCTCCGTGAAAAGCACGACCACACCATAACACAACCGCCTCCGAATTTTACTGTTGGCGCTACACACGCTGGCAGATGACGTTCACCGGGCATTCGCCATAACCACACCCTGCCATCGGATCGCCACATTATGTACCGTGATTCCTCACTCCACACAATGTTTTCTGATGTGTTGGCAGAAGAGTCAACACAGTGTTCCTAGAGGAGGCCGAAATGCACGCGTTTAAGCTCACGCAGACTGGCGTGAGGTCTGGAACAGTTAAAGGAGTTGAGTCTAATAAATAAAGTACGAAGCTCTTGGAATACTTAACTTTAATCCATAATTGGAGAACATCGCTCTTGTTGATACATTATACAGGGTGATTCAAAAAGAATACCACAACTTTAAAAATGTGTATTTAATGAAAGAAACATAATATAACCTTCTGTTATACATCATTACAAAGAGTATTTAAAAAAGTTTTTTTCGCTCAAAAACAAGTTCAGAGATGTTCCAGACACTCGAGCAATATCAACCCGATACTCCAACTCGTTCCACACTCTCTGTAGCATATCAGGCTTAACAGTTTGGATAACTGCTGTTATTTCTCGTTTCAAATCATCAGTGTGGCTGGGAGAGGTGGCCGAAACACCATATCCTTCACATACCCCCATAAGAAAAAATCGCAGGGGGTAAGATCAGGGCTTCTTGGAGGCCAGTGATGAAGTGCTCTGTCACGGGCTGCCTGGCGGCCGATCCATCGCCTCGGGTAGTTGACGTTGAGGTAGTTACGGACAGATAAGTGCCAATGTGGTGGCGCTCCATCCTGCTGAAATATGAATTGTTGTGCTTCTTGTTCGAGCTGAGGGAACAGCCAATTCTCTAACATCTCCAGATACTGTAGTCCAGTTACAGTAGCACCTTCGAAGAAAAAGGGACCAAAAACTTTATTGGCTGAAATGGCACAGAAAACGTTCACCTTAGGCGAGTCACGTTCATACTGAGTTGTTTCCCGCGGATTCTCGTCGATTCACTTCTGCCGTACTCAATAACACAAAAAGCTTTCTGTTGAGCGGTCGCCATCTTAGCATCAACTGACGCTGACGCCTAGTCAACAGCGCCTCAAGCGAACAAATGTACAACTAATTGAAACTTTATAGCTCCCTTAATTCGCCAACAGATAGTGCTTAGCTCTGCCTTTTGTTGTTGCAGAGTTTTAAATTCCTAAAGTTGTGGTATTCTTTTTGAATCACCCTGTATAATCTCAATATAAACTGGTCATGGCGCCTTGCTAGGTCGTAGCAAATGACGTAGCTGAAGGCTATGCTAACTATCGTCTCGGCAAATGAGAGCGTAGTTGTCAGTGTAGCTTCGCTAGCAAAGTCGGCTGTACAACTGGGACGAGTGCTAGGACGTCTCTCTAGACCTGCTGTGTGGCGGCGCTCGGTCTGCAATCACTGACAGTGGCGACACGCGGGTCCGACGTATACTAGCGGACCGCGGCCGATTTAAAGGCTACCACCTAGCAAGTGTGGTGTCTGGCGGTGACACCACATTTTCCACTGTTCAATCGACCAATGTTTACGCTCCATACACCAAGCGAGGTGTCGTTTGGCATTTACCGGCGTGATGTGTGGCTTACGAGCAGCTGCTCGACCATGGAATCCACGCTTTCTCCCCTTCCACCTTTCATAGTACTTGCAGTGGAACCTTCCTTACTTGCAGTGGATGCCGGTGCAGTTTGGAATTCCTGTGTGATGGTCTGGATAGGTGTCTGCCTATTACACATTACGACCCTCTTCAACTGTCGGCGGTCTCTGTCAGTCGACAGACGAGGTCGGCCTGTACGCCTTTGTGCTGTACGTGTCACTTCACGTTTCCACATCACTATCACATCGGAAACAGTGGACCTAGACGATGACACAAGTGACACCCCTATCAGCTGACCGCGTTCGAAGTCCATGAGTTGCACGGAGCGCCCCATTCTGCCCTATCAGGATGTCTAGTGACTACTGAGGTCGCTGATATTGAGTACCTGACAGTAGGAGGCAGCACAGTGATATGAAAAACGTATGTTTTTGGGGCTGTACGGATACTTTTGATCTCATAGTGTAGCTCAGGGCAGTTGGACCTCTCTCTCCGTGGTTATCACCACGCAAAGAAGTGGTGGCATCACATAGTAACCCTTGACGTTCCTTCTCCACCAAGTTCTCTCTTGCGGATGGTGACTGGCTTACTGCAAGCCTATGCGGGGGAAGCTCTTAATCTGGTCTATTCGCGGTGCTACTTCTACTGGGGAAGTGTGGAAATCTCGCGTACAGACGTATGACAGAAGTGACACCCAGTCACCTGACCACGTTCGAAGTCCTTGAGTTCCGTGGAGCTCCCCATTCTGCTCTCTCACGATGTCTAGTGACTACTGAGGTCGCTGATATGGAGTACCTGGCGGTAACAGGCAGCACAATGCACATAATATGAAAAACGTATGTTTTCGGGGGGGGGGGGGGGGTGTTCGGATACTTTTGATCACATAGTGTATGTCTTTGGCCAGAACATCGGGCGGCGTAGGTGCAAAGCAGGCCAAGTAATCGTCGAGACAGTGAGGTTGACGAAAAGTGTAGACAGCGTTTGAAGGCAAATCGATTAAGAATTTCTGAAATGCGAACCATAATGAGGATGTAGTCGAGTTAGACTCGCTCAGTTGGATCTTATGGCCGGCCGCGGTGGCCGAGCGGTTCTAGGCGCTTCAGTCCGGAACCGCGCGACTGCTACGGTCGCAGGCTCTAAGCCTGCCGCGGGCATGGATGTGCGTGATGTCCGTAGGTTAGTTGGGTTTAAGTAGTTCTAAGTCTAGGGGGCTGATGACCTCAGATATTAAGTCCCATAGTACTTAGAGCCACCTGAACAATTTTTGATATTACGCACAAAATAAGTTGAAACGTCGACATAACAGACGACCGAACGTGTGTTAATGGTGTAGTAACTGTAGCAGAATACTGTCAAATGGTCTTCCACAGAACCCAAAGAAATTCTGGTCCTATGTAGAGGCTGTTGCTGGGTCAGTGTTACTGTCCAGTCCCTAGTGAATGAGGCTGGAACTGAAACTGAGGGTAGCAAAGCAATTCTTAACGCCACTTTGACATGTTGCTTTATGTTGTGTACATAGTTCCGCGTAGTCAGCGCGTACACAACTTTCCCACCAGAGCGCGCCCCGCTAAGCACAACAGCGCAGGCGCAGCGCTCGTCCGTCTCTGCACTACGAGATGGCGCCGTCTTAGAGACGGACCAAATTCTGCTTCCGCCGATCCGCGTACTAATATGTAACGCAGCCAATGAGATTGCTGCTAACGTAGAACCTTTTCTCCTCGCGGATCACACTCGCGCAGTGATACCTGAATGTGCTAGCTATTGTAACGAGTGTACAAACCTCCAATTAGTCAGTCTGTATTAGTCTGTACGAGTCTGCATTTGTCTGCACCAGTCTGTACCAGTCCACATTTGTCTGTGTAGTGGACTGACAAGACAGCCAGTCCACAGTGACGGGTAACCGAAAGGCACGCATACACACACGCCGACTGGCGTGAAGTCTGGAACAGGATACGTTATGAATGCTATAAAGAAAAGTACGTAGCTGCGGTTATACTTAACTTTTAATCCATCATTTGTATACAGCGTTCTTGATGATACAAATGAGACTCTCTATAGATATGGTTAATGGCGCCTTGCTAGGTCGTAGTCATGAACTTAGCTGAAGGCTATTCTAACTGTCTCTCGGCAAATGAGAGAAAGGCTTCGTCAGTGTAGTCGCTAGCAAAGTCGTCGTACAACTGGGGCGAGTGCTAGTCCGCCTCTCTAGACCTGCCGTGTGGTGGCGCTCGGTCTGCAAATACTGACTGTGGCGACACGCGGGTCCGACATGTACTAATGGACCGCGGCCGATTTAAAGCTACCACCTAGCAAGTGTGGTGTCTGGCGGTGACACCACAGTCTGTACCAGTCTATAGTCAAGTTTCAGTCTGCGCCTAATAATATTATCATATTCCTGTACATAGCCATGAAGAGAAATGTATAGACACTTTGTCAAGTATCAGAGATATGTGAGAATAAGATTAACGTACCAAGACCAAAGGAACTTCAGACTGTCAATTGTAAATAGCATCCAGAATCAAGTTACATAAGGTTTATGCTATTTTAATAAATGTGTGTGAAAATTAATCAAGTTCTGCTTAAAGTTGGTCACCGTCAATCTGCTACTCTAACCGTGCAAGTGGCATTTCTATCGTCCGACCTAACGGCAGAAGATAAACACGCCACGATAAGACCACGAGACATATTGCTGACACTCGCCTACTTCGTTAGAGCGACGAGTCAAATAATCTGATGGTGGGTGTACCGAAGGTCTTACAGTACGCACACCACACTTCACCCAGGAGAAATGTCCCAATTTAATCCTCGTATCACTGAAAAGATGAGTGAAATAGGTGTCAGTTGTGTTCAGAAACAGCTTAAATCGTTAAAATTGTACAAACCTCCAGCCACTGATGGAATCCTGTCAGATTCTAAACTTGCTGCTGAGCTGACCCCTCTCCTAACTACAGTCAATCGCCGATCCCTCGAACAAAAAGCTGTACGCAGTCCCCAGGAAAACGCACAGGTCACACCCATCTACAAGAAGGGCAGTAGAAGTGATCCACCATCAAGTATCCTTGACATCGATTCGTTGTGGAATCTTAGAACATATCCTGCCCGCCCCCGGTAGCTGAATGGTCAGCGTGACGGGTTGTCAATCCTCTGGGTCCGGGTTCGATTCCCGCCTGGGTCGGGGAATTTTCTCCACCCAGGGACTGGGTGTTGTGGTGTCATCATCATCATCCTATCATCCTCATCGACTGCTGGTCGCCGAAGTGGCGTCAAATTGAACGACCAACACCCGGCGAAAGGTCTGTCCGACGGGGTGCCCCTAGCCATACGATGAAATAAAGAACATATCCTGAGCTCAAACAAAATGAGGTACCTTGACCAGAAAGACCTCCTCGATGCCAACCAGCATCGTTTCCGAAAATATCGATCATGTGAAACCCAATTCGCACATTCGTCATATGACACACTGAAAGCTTTGGATCGAGGCAGCCAGGTAGGTGCAGTGTTTCTTGATTTCCGAAAAGCATTTGACTCAGTACCGGACCTATGCTTATTGTCGAAAGTACGATGATATGGGTTATCGAGGGAAATTTGTGACTGCTTTGACGACCTCTTGGTGGGTAGAAACAGCATGTTATCTTGGATGGAGAGACATCGTCAGATGTAGAAGTAATTTCGAGTGTGCTCCAGGGAAGTGTGTTGGGACCCTCGCTGTTCATATTGTATATTACTGACCTTGCAGGTGATATTAACAATAAAGTTAAGCTTTTTGGGCATGATGTAGTTATCTGTAATGAAGTACTATCTGAAAGAAGCTGCATAAGTATTCAGTCAGATCTTGAGAAGATTTCAACGTGGTCCAGAGATTGGCAACATGCTCTAAATGTTCAGAAATGTAAAATTTTGCACTTCGCAAATGAAGAAACGTGGTATGCTATGACTGTAATAAGTCACTGTTGCAATCGTCCAACTTATGTAAATATCTGGGTGTAACACTTTGCAGGGATGTGAAGTGGAATGATCACATAGGTTCAGTGGTGGGTGGAGCAGGTGGTTGACTTCGGGTTATTGGTAGAATACTTGGGAAGTGCAATCAGTGCAGAAAGGAGATTACTTACAAAACATACTCGGAGGAACCATTCTGTAATATTGCTCAGATGCCTGGTAACCGTACCAGATAGAACTAACAGGGAATATTGAAGATATACAGAGAAGAGCTGCACGAATGGTCACAGGAATGCTTAACCCGTGAGAGAGTGTCACAGAGATACTAAAGGAACTGAACTGGTTCTTGAAGATTGATTAAACAATCCTGTGAAAGCCTGTTTATAGAGTTTCAAGAACGAGATTTAAATAATGACTCTAGGAATATACCACAACTCACTATATGTCGCCCTCATAGGGGTTTTGAGGATAAGATTAAGACAATTACTGCACACACAGAGACACTCAAACGGTCATTCTTCCCACGCTCCGTACGTGAATGGAACAGGAAGAAACCCTAATAACTATTACAGTGGGACTTACCCTATGCCATACACCTCAAGGTGGTTTGCAAATTATATGTGTAGATATAGATCTTTGGGGTGTTTCAAAGATTGAGCTGATGTCAGTGCGTGATAATATGGTGTGGTGGAAACATTCATTTGATTTCGGTTCGTGGTTTATGTTCATCGAAAAAAAAAAAAAATGCCATCAGTCGGGCATCGAAATATCGGTCGGCGTACGCGCAACGCAAGCCAACTACATCATTGTCGAATCAATGAGACACGAGGAGCGTAGACAGGTTTTGGAGGCAAATCGAATAAGAATTGAGCAATAAACACTTTCTCTTAAGCCGGCACCGAGAAAGAACATGCTAAGCTGTGCTGCGAAAACGTGCGGTATTGTTTCCCTTTTCACAGTCTTTATGAACAGAAAACAGTCAAGATGTTTCTGTGGCTAATAATCCTACCTGTTCGTAGATTAAAACAATGCAAAATGCTTTCATTAAAGGTACTATCCTGACAGATCCAGCGACAAGTGAGGTCTCGCTCACAGTTTGTGCACTAATGATTCCAAGCGACTGGCCCATTCATTTTTTTCTATTCCAAATCAAAGTTTCGTTTGCAGTAACAGTAAATAAGATCAGTCAGAGGGGTGACTGGTAGATGGACAGACCCGGGTTCCCGGGTTCGATTCCTGGCGGGGTCAGGGATTTTCTCTGCCTCGTGATGTCTGGGTGTTGTGTGCTGTCGTTAGGTTAGTTAGGTTTAAGTAGTTCTAAGTTCTAGGGGACTGATGACCATAGCTGTTAAGTCCCATAGTGCTCAGAGCCATTTGAACAAATAGATGGACAGAGATGACGCGAGGAAATTGGTATAAGGAAGGGGAAGGAAGATATGGACAGAGAGATGAGAGAGGCGCTGGTGGATAGGAAGAGTGTGGGGCAAGGGATGTACAGGGAGAGGGGGGAGAAGGACGCAGATGGGAAGAGTGTGGGATAAGACATGTACAGGGACAGGGGGAGAAGGAGATGCATAGGAAGTGTGGGATAAGAGATGTACAGGGAGAGGGAGGGGTAGAAGGAGATGGATAGGGAGAGCGTAGGATAAGAGATGTGCAGGGACTGGGAGAGGAGGAGGTGAGTAGGGAAAGTGTGGGATAAGAGACATACAGGAGGGGTAGGAGGAGATGGATAGGAAGGGTTTGGGATAAGAGATGTTCAGGGACAGGGGGAGAAGGAGATGCATAGGAAGTGTGGGATAAGAGATCTACAGGGAGGGGTAGGAGAAGATGGATTGAGAGAGTATAGGATAAGAGATGAACAGGGACAGAGGGGAAGTGATGGAGGAGACGGGGGATTGAGGCGAAGGGACAAATGCAGGGGGAGGAGGAGAGAGATAGAGGGGGGGGATATGGATATTTGCACGTACACTATGTGATCAAAAGTATTAGGTGCGTTGTGCTGCCGCCTATTGCCAGGCACTCCATATCAGCGACCTCAGTAGCCATTAGATATCTTGAGAGAGCAGAACTGGGCACTCTGCAGAACTCACGGACTTTGAACGTGGTCAGGTGACTGGGTGGCAGTTGTGTCATATGTCTGTACGCGAGATTTCCACACCCCTAAACATCCCTAGCTCCACTGTTTCTGATATCATAGTGGTGTGGAAACGAGAAGGGACACGTACAGCACGAAAGTGTACAGGCCGACCTCATCTGTTGACTGACAGAGACAGCCGACAGTTGAGGAGAGTCGTAAATAGGCAGACATCTATCCCGATTGTCCCCCATGCATTAGGATCCACTGCAAGTAGTATGACAGTGACGCGGGAGAAAGGTTTCATGGTCGAACAGCTGCTCATAAGCCACACATCACGCCGGTAAGTGCCAAACGACGCCTCACTTGGTGTAAGGAGCGTAAACATTGGGGGATTGAACAGTGGAAAAACGTTGTGCGGAGTGACGAATCACGCTCCACAATGTGGCGATCCGATGGCAGGGTGTGGGTATGGCGAATGCCCAGTGAATGCCATCTGCCAGTGTGTGTAGTGCCAACCGTAAAATTCGAAGGCGGTGATGTTACGGTGTGGTCATGGAGGTTGCATGCATCCCTTGTTGTTTTACGTGGCACTATCACAACGCAGGCCTACAATGATGTTTTAAACACCTTCTTGCTTCCTGATGTGGAAGAGCAATTCGGGGAGGGCGACTGCATCTTTCAACACGATCGGGCACCTGTTCATAGGGCACGACCTGTGTCGGAGTGGTTGTTGTTGTTGTGGTCTTCAGTCCTGAGACTGGTTTGATGCAGCTCTCCATGCTACTCTATCCTTTGCAAGCTTCTTCATCTCCCAGTACCTACTACAACCAACATCCTTCTGAATCTGCTTAGTGTATTCATCTCTTGGTCTCCCCCTACGATTTTTACTCTCCACGGTGCCCTCCAATACTAAATTGGTGATCCCTTGATGCCTCAGAACATGTCCTACCAACCGATCCCTTCTTCTGGTCAGGTTGTGCCACAAACTTGTCTTCTCCCCAATCCTATTCAATACTTCCTCATTGGTTATGTGATCTACCCATCTAAGCTTCAGCATTCTTCTGTAGCACCACATTTCGAAAGCTTCTATTCTCTTCTTGTCCAAACTATTTACCGTCCATGTTTCACTTCCATACATGGCTACACTCCATACAAATACTTTCAGAAATGACTTCCTGACACTTAAATCTATACTCGATGTTAACAAATTTCTCTTCTTCAGAAACGCTTTCCTTGCCATTGCCAATCTACATTTTATATCCTCTCTACTTCGACCATCATCAGTTATTTTGCTCCCCAAATAGCAAAACTCCTTTACTACTTTAAGTGTCTCATTTCCTAATCTAATTCCCTCAGCATCACCCGACTTAATTCGTCGGAGTGGTTACAGGACAATAACATGCCTGTAATGGACTACCCTGCACAGAGTCCTGACCTGAATCCTACAGAACACTTTGAAACGTCCCCTTAGAAAAATTTATGAATTACTGTGCTGGTAAACCCCTTACGTTATTTGATTTTCAAACAGCTGAGCAGAACTGAACGTACTCAGACATTTCGCTCTTTACTTATTCTGATCAACACTAAACTGACACACAATATTTTTAGCGCAGCGCAATCTGACTTTCAAAAATCCCTACAAAAGAATGGCCTTGACTAACAATAACTTATACCTTTCATGAATCACTTACCTCACAAAAATCTTCGTTACTCGAACTACTGCAATTCAGCGAGCGCCAATACTGCCAGATTCTAACTACTGAAGGCACTAACTACTGATAGGCATAGTTAGCAAATGAAAGATTTTGATAGAGAACAAACAATGCATTTACCTTAATAATGTTCCAAAGCATCATATATATATATATCAGTTCATGGTATCCAATATTACAAATTTACTCTTTCTGATGGACACACGTCCAGATCGTCCGCTCTCAAAATTCCGCCATTTCTCTCCCCACACCCACCACTGCTGGCGGCTCACCTCCAACTGCCCAATAGAGTTGTGGCGATTCGTGAATGAGTCGTTCATTTGAGCGACTCTAAATAATGAATCGTAAGAATCGAGTCGTGATACGGACGAATCGTCGTTCAAAAGAATCGTAATAACGATTGCGTGTTTCCGAGTCGTGATGATTCCAAGTTCCAACGATTCATCGACTCTTTGTACGGTATGCTTCGAAGGCAACTTCCGAATCATGCTGAGTCGTGCCGAATGATTACGACCGCCAGATGGCAGTCAAGTAGAGGATGCGTGTGAACAAAGGAAGCTCGGAAGGAACAAACGAAGTTCGTGGGCCGTAATATCACTCGTGAAAACCAAGCTGACACCTGGCGGTGACTGACGGGAACGAGCTTAAAGGCATTTTCCATTTACTGTCGCTACCATCAGCTACCGCGCCGACGTCAGCTTAGTTTGCGCGAGTAATGCATGAACTAGTGATTACACAAACGATATACAGCGAGTACACAGCTACCAATACACACGATTAAAATCAAGAAACCCAAGTATGATGAATAAATACGTACCTCTTATTTGTTGCAGATGCAATGCAAAACACACACACCTTCTTTACACACGAGCAATAGCACTTGAATTATGTATTATATTTAGCGTATCTCGAAAACGGCCCCAACGATTTGGATGAAATTTTGTATTTACACTGGTTTTTGCTTTTTGAGTTTACCTACATAGTTCCATTCTTTCGTAAAAAGTCAGTTTTACAATATATATATATCCTTCATAGTTCCATTCGTAAAAACGCAATTTTATATTGTAAAAACACTATTTCACATTTTTTATAACGCCATCTCGTAAAACTATTTCTGGCATATCTTATCATGACACAGTTTGATTCTAACCCTATTGAAAATTTCAGACATGTCCTGCGATCTGTGAGTAAAATGTAGAAATTTTTGCATTCCGTAAGAGTCGTGCCGTCGCAGACTAGAATGAATCGTGAAAGAATCGTGAACGAATCGTAGGAATCGATTCGCAATGTGAGATTGAATCGTAGGAATCTAATCGGGAAAAAGAATAGTGTTGCCCAACTCTACTGCGCAACGCTACCCGCTGTTCACATCCAACTGCCCAACACTACAATAGCGAATATTTCAACAATGCAAACCAGCCACAGACTGCACACAGCACAGTCAGTGATTTTCATACAGAGCGCTACGTGGCGTTACCAACATAAAAGCCTAAACAGCCTACTTACAACCTTTGGGATGTTTTGGGCGCCGACTTCGTGCCAGACCCACCGACCGACATCGACACCTCTCCCCAGGGCAGCACTCCGTGACGAATGGGCTGCCATTCCCCAAGAAACCTTTCATCACCTGATTGAACGTATGCCTGCGAGAGTGGAAGCTGTCATGAACGCTTAGGGTGGCCCAACATCATATCGAATTCCGGCATTACCGATGGAGGGCGCCACGAACTGGTAAGTCATTTTCAGCTAGGTATCCGCAAACATTTGATCACATAGAGTACCTCTGAGATTTAACATGCTGAGTTGATGTTAGTCAAAAGTGCCTTGAAAGGCGAGAACGACGCCATTGTCAACACCTCACTGAGTTTGATATTGGTCGTGTAATAGCGGTACGGAAGCTGGATGTTCTTTCTGTGACATCGCAGAAAGACTCGACAGCAATATAGCCATTGTACATGACTGCTGGGAGCGGTGGTCACGAAAATGAACGGTCACTAGAAGAGTGCGCTCCGGACGTCCGCATGTGAATAGATTAGGTTAGATTTACTTTCATTCCAATTGATCGATAGTGAGAAGGCCCTCCAGGATGTAGAGCATGACAGAAAAACAATAATACAGGACAAATACTTACAACTGAAACAAATAAGCTAATGTACCTTCCACAGGTCCCAGCAGCAGTTTTAGAAATTATCGTTATTTTGACATACTCCGCAAGCCACCTGACGGTATGTGGCGGAGGGTACCTTCAGTACCTCTATCGGTTCTCCCTTCTATTCCAGTCTCGTATTGTTCGTGGAAGGAAGGATTGTCGGTATGCCTCTGTGTGGGCTCTAATCTCTCTGATTTTACCCTCATGGTCTCTTCGCGAGATATACGTAGGAGGGAGCAATACACCGCTTGACTCCTCGGTGAAGGTATGTTCTCGAAACTTCAACAAAAGCCCGTACCGAGCTACTGAGCGTCTCTCCTGCAGAGTCTTCCACTGGAATTTATCTATCATCTCCGTAACGCTTTCGCGATTACTAAATGATCCTGTAACGAAGCGCGCTGTTCTCCGTTGGATCTTCTCTATCTCTTCTATCAACCCTACCTGGTACGGATCCCACACCGGTGAGCAGTATTCAAGCAGTGGGCGAACAAGTGCACTGTAACCTACTTCCTTTGTTTTCGGATTGCATTTCCTTAGGATTCTTCCAGTGAATCTCAGTCTGGCATCAGCTTTACCGACGATCAACTTTATATGATTGTTCCATTTTAAATCACTCCTAATGCGTACTCCTAGATAATTTATGGAATTAAATGCTTCCTGTTGCTGACCTGATATATTGTAGCTAAATGATAAAGGTTCTTTCTTCCTATGTATTCGCATTGAGATTCAGTTATCATTCCCTGCACCATGCGTCAATTCGCTGCACATCCTCCTGCATTTCAGTACAATTTTCCATTGTTACAACCTCTCGATATACGACAGCATCATCCGCAAAAAGTCTCAGTGAACTTCCGATGTCATCGACAAGGTCATTTATGTATATTGTGAATAGCAACGGTCCTACGACACTCCCCTGCGGCACACCTGAAATCACTCTTCCTTCGGAAGACTTCTCTCCATTGAGAATGACAAGCTGCATTCTGTTATCTAGGAACTCTTCAATCCAATCACACAATTGGTCTGATAATCCATATGCTCTTACTTTGTTCATTAAACGACTGCGGGGAACTGTATCGAACGCCTTGCGGAAGTCAAGAAACACGGCATCTACCTGGGAACCCGGCCCTCTGAGTCTCGTGGACGAATAGCGCGAGCTGGGTTTCACACGATCGTCTTTTACGAAACCCATGCTGATTCCTACAGAGTAGATTTCTAGTCTCCAGGAAAGTCATTATCTCACATCGCTGTTCGTAAGACGTTTATTTAGCAGCTGACACGCGATGCCAAGTACGAGCAGTGACGGTACATTTTGCTCTCGGCTCGCCGCTGCTTCTGATTCCTGCAGCTGCTGTCGCGGCGGGAAGATGACGTGTCAGCGCGTAATGCGCTCGCTTTGCAAGTCTGACTCGTAAGTAGGCGGTCTCGCAGCAGACAGCAGGAAGCGTCTATATCGCCGAGGTCAATCTATTGCAGAATTATGGAACGTGTTTTATGTTCTCTTATGATGATTACGGGACAATGAAAATATCCTATATGAAAAACTACCCGGATCCCACAGTCAGATATCTCATAAAACTCATCTTGTCCTGTCCGTGCGTGAGATTCACAGCGCCGTTAATGTCGGCATTCAAGTTGCCGCGTTCGTTGGCTTCAGCACGGCATCGGATACAGTTACGCACTGCGTATAGTGAACAATACACGAGCTTACCAATATCTGGCCAGATTTGCGACTGCGATGCAGCATTTCTTCGCGCACAACACTCGACTCTTCGTTCTCAACGCAAAAAAATCGACAGACGTAAAGGTAACTTGTAACCTCCCAAGAAATAATAAAAATGAAACTATTTAAATGTTAAATGGAAATCGTACTAAGTGTAACCTCCCCACAAAAATTTTGAAATGACAATACTAATAAAAACGTGTGCCAAATGTTGACTTCCAACAAAATTAACGCTAAAATGAACCTGATAAATTTTATAAGGGCAGCTGCGCTGTCCCTCGGCCCTGTGCGATTATAAAATGTGAACAAAAAAACCAAAATTCTTACATCAGTAAACTCCCTCAATATCTGCTCTTGTTTTGCCGCACAGCTGCGTGCACTGCTGGCGTGTATTTATTTATGATTCTTGGAGGAAATGCATAGGAAAAATTCTTTAAATGGGAATGATTGCCTTTCTTTAGATGATTTACTTTATAAAAAAAATTATTATTGGGGCAGTTCTTCAACAAATTAATTACAATTACAATACATTATTAACTGAGCGCAATGCTGCTTCATTACCTTATTTAACAATATACCTCGTCCTGAATCGTGACCAGAGACCCATGTCGACCCCCGCCGACTTCTCACACCCTACTGTACAGACTGAATACTTGCTCTCGCGACTCGCTACGTACAACAACTGTTCCTGCCGGCTCGCTACACGCAACTGAACTGAACTCTGGCGCGGTCAAGCGCTGACTAGCACCGATAAATAACTCTCTGGTCAGAGATTCTCTCATGCCTCGCCATCGCTGGTAATGAATACCCTGCATACATACGTGTTTCAAACTTCAGGTGTGCAGGAAGAAAGTTTTCTACGGCTTTTATTACACTGAAGCGCCAAATAAACTGGTATAGCAATGCGTATTCAAATACAGAGATACACTATGTGATAAAAAGTATCCGGACACCTGGCTGAAAATGACTTAGAACTTCGTAGCCCCCTCCATCGGGAATGCGGGAATTCAATATGGTGTTGGCTCAATCTTAGCCTTGATGACAGCTTTCGATCTCGCAGGCATACGTTCAGTCATGTGCTGGTAGGTTTCTTGGGGAATGGCATCCCACTCTTCACGGAGTGCTGCACTGAGGAGAGGTATCGATGTCGGTCGGTGAGGCCTGGCACGAAGCCGGAGTTCCAAAACATCCCGAAGGTTTTCCATAGAATTCAGGTCAGGACTTTGTGCAGGCCAGGCCATTACAGGGATGTTATTGTCGTGCAGCCACCCCGACACAGGCTGTGCATTATAAACAGGTGCTCGATCGTGTTGAAAGATGCAATCGCCATCCTCGAATTGCTCTTCAATAGTGGGAAGCAGGTAGGTGCTTAAAACATCAGTGTAGGCCTGTGCTGTGATAGTGCCACGCAAAACAACAAGGGGTGCAAGACCCCTCCATGAAAAACACGACCACACCATAATGTTCATGTCGGGGAGTCTGGTAGCCAGCGGAAGTGTTAAAAACTCAGTAGAGTGTTCCTGTAGCCATTCTGGACGTGTGGGGTGTCGCATTGTCCTGCTGGAATTGCCCATCGGAATGCAGCTGATCAGACAAGATGCCTACGTATGTGTCACCTGTCAGAGTCGTATCTAGACGTATCAGGGCTCCCATATCACTCCAACTGCAGGCACCACACAACATTACAGAGCCTCCACCAGCCTCAACAATTCCCTGCTGATATGCAAGGTTCATGGGTTCGTGAAGTTGTCTCCACACGTGTACGTGTCATCCCCTCGGTACAATTAGAAATGAGACTCGTCCAACCAGGCAACATACACTCCTGGAAATGGAAAAAAGAACACATTGACACCGGTGTGTCAGACCCATCATACTTGCTCCGGACACTGCGAGACGGCTGTACAAGCAATGATCACACGCACGGCACAGCGGACACACCAGGAACCGCGGTGTTGGCCGTCGAATGGCGCTAGCTGCGCAGCATTTGTGCACCGCCGCCGTCAGTGTCAGCCAGTTTGCCGTGGCATACGGAGCTCCACCGCAGTCTTTAACACTGGTAGCAGGCCGCGACAGCGTGGACGTGAACCGTATGTGCAGTTGACGGACTTTGAGCGAGGGCGTATAGTGGGCATGCGGGAGGCCGGGTGGACGTACCGCCGAATTGCTCAACACGTGGGGCGTGAGGTCTCCACAGTACATCGATGTTGTCGCCAGTGGTCGGCGGAAGGTGCACGTGCCCGTCGATCTGGGACCGGACCGCAGCGACGCACGGATGCACGCCAAGACCGTAGGATCCTACGCAATGCCGTAGGGGACCGCACCGCCACTTCCCAGCAAATTAGGGACACTGTTGCTCCTGGGGTATCGGCGAGGACCATTCGCAACCGTCTCCATGAAGCTGGGCTACGGTCCCGCACACCGTTAGGCCGTCTTCCGCTCACGCCCCAACACCGGGCAGCCCGCCTCCAGTGGTGTCGCGACAGGCGTGAATGGAGGGACGAATGGAGACGTGTCGTCTTCAGCGATGAGAGTCGCTTCTGCGTTGGTGCCAATGATGGTCGTATGCGTGTTTGGCGCCGTGCAGGTGAGCGCCACAATCAGGACTGCATACGACCGAGGCACACGGGGCCAACACCCGGCATCATGGTGTGGGGAGCGATCTCCTACACTGGCCGTACACCACTGGTGATCGTCGAGGGGACACTGAATAGTGCACGGTACATCCAAACCGTCATCGAACCCATCGTTCTACCATTCCTAGACCGGCAAGGGAACTTGCTGTTCCAACAGGACAATGCACGTCCGCATGTAGCCCGTGCCACCCAACGTGCTCTAGAAGGTGTAAGTCAACTACCCTGGCCAGCAAGATCTCCGGATCTGTCCCCCATTGAGCATGTTTGGGACTGGATGAAGCGTCGTCTCACGCGGTCTGCACGTCCAGCACGAACGCTGGTCCAACTGAGGCGCCAGGTGGAAATGGCATGGCACGCCGTTCCACAGGACTACATCCAGCATCTCTACGATCGTCTCCATGGGAGAATAGCAGCCTGCATTGCTGCGAAAGGTGGATGTACACTGTACTAGTGCCGACATTGTGCATGCTCTGTTGCCTGTGTCTATGTGCCTGTGGTTCTGTCAGTGTGATCATGTGATGTATCTGACCCCAGGAATGTGTCAATAAAGTTTCCCCTTCCTGGGACAATGAATTCACGGTGTTCTTATTTCAATTTCCAGGAGTGTATTTCCAGTCATCAACAGTCCAATGTTGATGTTAGGGGCCCGGGTGAGGCGTAAAGCTTGTCTCGTGCAGTCATAAAGGGTACACGAGTGGGCCTTCGGCTCCGAAAGTCCATATCGACGATGTTTCGTTGAATGTTTCGCACGCTGACACTTGTTGATGGCCCAGCATTGAAATCTGCAGCAATCTGCGGAAGGCTTGCACTTCTGTCACGTTGTAAGATCGTCTTCGGTCGTCGTTGGTCCTCTTGTTTTCCGGTCGCAGCGATGTCGGAGATTTGAGGTTTTACCGGATTCCTGATATTCACCGTACACTCGGAAAATGATCGTAGGGGAAAATCTCCACTTCATCGCTACCTCGGAGATGCTGTGTCCCATCGGTAGTGCGCCGGCTCTTGACACCACGTTCAAACTCACTTAAACCTTGTTAACGCGCCTTTAGTTATAGAGACTAAATGAGTAATATATGAATGATTGAATATTAATACAGTTATATTCTTGCCACAATACAGTTTATACATATGTTTTGCCCTATGGAAAGTATTGTAATATGTGGCCTTATTTTGTACTCTGTGGTGACAAATAAAGCAACTTGATATGTTAAAATGTTAAAAAAAAAGCGGTTATAGCACTTGTCTCGTAAACCAGGGTTTGGGACTTCAGTTTTTCCGAGGGGGCTAACAGTTTTAATTTCATCTAATAAAAACTAATTGTAAGCCATTCACACTCTGATTTGTAAATTGAGTATATCATAAGATATTTGACATAGGTAATATAAAGAACGAAATTTTTGAAATATATTTTTGGTTAATTAAAAAAATGGTTAGCAGTCTTGCCGACAAAGCAAGGAGACCTGGGTTCAAATCCCGACTGTGGCACAAATTTTAATCCATTTCTTCAGCTTCCATCATTATTGTAGATAAAGATGAGACTCAAATGTCCCGAGCAAAATTTAATTATTTATTTTTATTCACCCTGGAGTTTAAGAATATCTTTTTTAATCGCAAAATTGAAAAAACAAATCAGCTGGAGCTTCTAATCTGAGCAAGATGATTCCCTTGGATCTGAAATATTTATTCCAGGTACGTTCTGTGATCCACGTGGAACCAAACAGCCCCTCCATCACGTCCAGTGCCCGTCCTCTTCAGAAGACTGATTCAGGATGTAAACATCAAGGCGAAGTTAAGCCTAGTTTGGCCCTGCTGCTAGCGTATGGGAATGGGTAGCAGCTACCGCATCCAGCACTGATGCCCCGTAAGCCGGTTTAGACTTCTCAGTTCTTACAACTGTCGTCTATAAACAAGAGCATTGTCTGACTGAGGCCTTAAGTCTTAAGTTTCCGACGTGAACTGCTAATTCATTTATGTCCATTGTCTCATCCAGCCCGTTAAAGGCACGCCCTGCCTTTCGATAAGTGCGGTTGCCATTGTTTCTGGAAGTCTCTCTGTGTTATGTGGGTGGATGTGTGTGTGTGTGTGTGTGTGTGTGTGTGTCTGTGTGCGCGCGCGCGCTTGTGTGTCGGATCATTTGAAACCTATTTACCAATTTTACTTTCTTATTATTTGCATTTTCTCCCCTCTCACATATTCCTTTATTTACTCTCTTGGGACGGCCGGTGTGGCCGTGCGGTTCTGGGCGCTTCAGTCTGGAACCGCGTGACCGCTACGGTCGCAGGTTCGAATCCTGCCTCGGGCATGGTTGTGTGTGATGTCCTTAGGTTAGTTAGGTTTAAGTAGTTCTAAGTTATAGGGGACTGATGACCTCAGATGTTAAGTCCCATAGTGCTCAGAGCCATTTGAACCATTTTTTTGTTAAGTCCCATAGTGCTCAGAGCCATTTGAACCATTTTACTCTCTTGGCCTTCTTTCTTCCGTAACTAGCTGCGCCCCATGGTGTTAACCGCGGTTAAACATTAGTTTATATATAAAAAAAATGTTAATGCCGTAACTCACTATCCACGCATGTGCATCGTCAGAAAAGCTATCTCCTGGAAGTCTTAAGGTGCGGCACAGCAAACCGCGCAACGCTGAAAACAATCCTTCAGATTTTGAGACAACGGGAATAGCTAATTTCGCTCGCAGCTCGCTTTTTACTTCAAGGAAAAACACTTCTTACACGACCGAGTAGCGAATTACAAAATGTGCCATAAAAGGTTGTGAATAATTTCGCGACTGTTCCTGCCGTGATATGAGGGGGAAGGATGACAATTCTATCAGTGTGGTCTTTCTAGCGCTGTTGGCAAGCGGGGTGTACTCAGCCCTTGTGAGGCAAACTGAGGAGCTACTTGATCGAGAAGTAGCGGCTCCAGTCTCGTAAACTGACATACGGCCGGGAGAGCGGTGTGCTGACCACATGCCCCTCCATATCCGCATCCAGTGACGCCTGTAGACTAAGGGTGATACGGCGGCCGGTCGGTACCTTTGGGCCTTCATGACCTGTTCGTAGGGAGTAAAGAGTAGTTTTCATCTCATTGTCTAGAATGATCATCAGCTCTTCTCATTTCCTTTGCAAAACGATTCCGGATTGTTGGTAACTCGTCTTTTACCTTCATGTTCCTATCAGTCAACCTTTTGCAGCGTAGTTATGTGAGTATATGTGTTGCTTGCTGAACGTGATTCGACATGAGCATAAAGCACGAAGCAATGTTTTTTCTCGTATTCTTTCAGCAGTCTCTACGTATTTTGATATGTTTCCGCCTTATTTCTAAATTTCTAGATCCGCGATTTGTGCACGTACAGAAACCAGGCGGCAGTTAAATGTTTTTTATTCCAGTCTTTGATCACAATAGGAATTCTTTAGACGATGACCGGTTTCAGTCAGTAATGACCATCCTCAGATCTTTTTTTACACCATGTCCTAAAGTGATAAGGCCATAATGGCATCGTCAAAACATATAAATATAATCAGCATAGCATCGTCATTTAGATCTAAAATAAGGTGTAGAATAGGCCGCATCGTCATAGATCTATATGACGATTCTATGCTGATTATACAGGGTGATTCAAAAAGAATACCACAACTTTAAAAATGTGTATTTAATGAAAGAAACATAATATAACCTTCTGTTATACATCATTACAAAGAGTATTTAAAAAGGTTTTTTTTCACTCAAAAACAAGTTCAGAGATGTTCAATATGGCCCCCCTCCAGACACTCGAGCAATATCAACCCGATACTCCAACTCGTTCCACACTCTCTGTAGCATATCAGGCGTAACAGTTTGGATAGCTGCTGTTATTTCTCGTTTCAAATCATCAATGGTGGCTGGGAGAGGTGGCCGAAACACAATATCCTTAACATACCCCCATAAGAAAAAATCGCAGGGGGTAAGATCAGGGCTTCTTGGGGGCCAGTGATGAAGTGCTCTGTCACGGGCTGCCTGGCGGCCGATCCATCGCCTCGGGTAGTTGACGTTCAGGTAGTTACGGACAGATAAGTGCCAATGTGGTGGCCCTCCATCCCGCTGAAATATGAATTGTTGTGATTCTTGTTCGAGCTGAGGGAACAGCCAATTCTCTAACATCTCCAGATACTGTAGTCCAGTTACAGTAGCACCTTCGAAGAAAAAGGGACCAAAAACTTTTTTGGCTGAAATGGCACAGAAAACGTTCATCTTAGGCGAGTCACGTTCATACTGAGTTGTTTCCCGCGGATTCTCAGTGCCCCATTTACAGACATTGTGACGGTTGACTTTCCCGTTAGTGTGGAAAGTTGCTTCATCACTAAACACAATCTTTGAAACGAAAGATTCATCTGTTTCCATTTGAGCAAGGATAAAATTACAGAAATCGATTCTTTTAATCTTATCAGCTGCAGACAGTGCTTGAACCAATTTCAGACGATAAGGTTTCATAACTAACCTTTTTCGTAGGACTCTCCATACAGTTGATTGTGGAATTTGCAGCTCTCTGCTAGCTCTGCGAGTCGATTTTCCTGGGCTGCGAACAAATGCTTGCTGGATGCGTGCTACATTTTCATCACTCGTTTTCGGCCGTCCAGAACTTTTCCCTTTGCACAAACACCCATTCTCTGATGATGCCATTGACGATGCCATTATGGCCTTATCGCTTTAGGACATGGTGTAAAACAGTTCTGAGGATGGTCATTATGGACTGAAACCGGGCATCGTCTAAAGAATTCATATTGAGATCAAAGACTGGAATAAAAAACATTTGACAGTATTGGATCACTGTTTGTATACGCGACCATGTCGCAGTTAGTGCGACGGCTGTTAGCCGAAACACATGTAAAAGAAGCAATAGTTGAGAAGACAGTGAAACAGAGTTGTAGTCTATCTCAGCATGTCATTCAGTTTGTAGATTGAGCAATCAGTTGAGGAAACCATGGAGACATTTGCAATGTACAGGGAATACGCAAAGTAATGTGAACACCTGTACTTACTTTGGAGTGGTTTGTTAATATGGGGTTGGCCCCTATTTGCCCGTAATACAGCTGAGATTCTTCATGGAATACAGGCCCCAGTGGAATGTTATGCCACTCTTCAGTCAGAATCTCTTCTAACTCCTGTAGGGCCAGGGTTCGATAATATTCAAGTCTAGTGACTTTGCTGGCCAGGGAAGATGCTGCAGTTCAGTTGCATGCTCCTCATAACACGACTGTACTGTCCTGGCTGTGTGAATGGGCGCGTTATCGTCCTGAAATATGCCATCATTGATGGGGAACAACATTTGAATGATGGGTTGCACCTGATCACCTAAAATGTTCACATAATCGTTGGCTGTAACACGACCTTCGAGAGTAGTGATGGCACCACCAGAAAATACCATGGTATGGCTGCCCACACCATCACACTTCCACCTCAACGCTTAACCTCTGGAATCAAGCAATCGGGATTGTAGTCTTATTTTGGTGTTGTCCAGACGTAAACCTGGCCTAATGTTGGAAATAACGAAAACGTTGACTCGTCGGACCGTATGACGTGTTCACACTGATCAGCCGTCCAGGATTTATGCTCCTGACACCATGTTTTCTTTGCGTTGGTTGTCGTCACTAACGGTTACGATATAGCAGCGTCCACGAATATCCACTTTATGGAGGTCTCGGCGGACAGCGTCGATAGATACAGGGTCTCGAAGATGGCTATTGAGCTCTGCAGTCACAAAACAGAAAAAAATACTCCACAAACTGGTGAGGCTAAATTCAAAACAGTACAGACTACCTCTACCAGTCATACGTACATACCACTGTGCGCTCTTCGGACCAGAGCTTCGCAGATAGCACTTGGGCACATAGACTGAACGTGGTCACCAACAAAGCATCCGTCAGACGAGGGCAGAGAAGTGTCCTACTTAGGCTATCTGGAGCCTTCGGTACCACCTCAGCGGATGCACTGTGTGTGGTGCTCGGAATATGCCCCATAGATATCACGATCAAATACAGAGCTGCAAGGTACTGGTTAAAGGTGGGGAGACTAGATATGGTACACACAATAACCGGTGTGCCCATAGAGACGATACGTCACCTTAAAAGTTGGCGTTTGGATACATGGCAAGGTGAGTGGGATGTAAGTGATAAGGGACGTAGACTGCACGACTTCCTCCCTGACATAAGGGAGCGGTTGAGAATGAGACATATCGATCCCAGCCGCGGTATGGTACATTTCTTAACCGGGCACGGACCTTATCCCACGCACTTAAACCGCGTGAGTCTGAGGCAGACACCTACATGCACATGCGGGGAAGAAGGTTCCCCAGAACACACTGTCTTTTTCTGCGGGCAATACGCGAACAATAGACATATACTACACTTGGATTACACAGATACAGACATAGATATATACACAGCAATAAGAGACGAAGAACAATGGGCACAATTAAACGCACTGACAAACAGTATTTCAAAAACAACACATGAAGAGTATATGCGGACACGACATCACAGACATGCCTATGTGCAGCGTAACAGAAATCTCCAGAGGATGGACAGCGATACCCACAGTGACAACGAAATTAGTGACAATGAGGAGGAACAGGAGGAGGAAGCTGAGATGTGACAGTAAATAAGCAAATTGCTGGCAATCTAGCCAAGAAAACACCAAATGCTGTACAGTGTGTGTGTGTGTGTGTGTGTGTGTGTGTGTGTGTGTGTGTGTGAGTGACTGGCGGTCAACGGCTCGATGAAACCATTCCGAGGTTTTCACCGTCAGTCACACTCGGTGATGTTACTAACAAATCTCTCATCTATCCTATCTTCTTTTTATATTCTTCTTAAAAACAACAAAATTTTATTTATATTTCAACCTCAAATTATTGTTATTTTGAATCATTCTTTGTAAATGTTGTAGATAAAACAAAAGGAAAGAAAACTGTAAAGAGATGAAAAACGAAAATTGTAAGATGTACGACCTGTTTTAAACATCAGGTAACAGGTATATAATTTGGCAATAAATAAATACTGTCACCAGTCACTTTAGCTCCCGTAGTTTTGTGTTGTTTTGACACAGTTCGTCTTAGAGTACGACGATTTGTGTCATTTAGTTTTGATTTGCGCCCACTATAACATTTACACGATGAAGTGCTTCCATGTAAGCTGTGGTGTCACCGCCAGACACCACACTTGCTAGGTGGTAGCTTTAAATCAGCCGCGGTCCATTAGTACATGTTGGACCCGCGTGTCGCCACTGTCAGTAATCGCAGACCTAGCGCCACCACATGGCAGGTCTAGAGAGACGGACTAGCACTCGCCCCAGTTGTACGACGACTTTGCTAGCGACTGCACTGACGAAGCCTTTCTCTCATTTGCCGAGAGACAGTTAGCCTTCAGCTAAGTCCATGGCTACGACCTAGCAAGGCGCCATTAACCATATCTGGAAAGAGTCTTATTTGTATTATCAAGAGCGATGTACCACAAGGATGAACTAAAGTTAAGTATTATAGAAGCTACGTACTTTTCTTATTAGCATTCATTACGTGTCCTGTTCCAGACTTCACGCCAGTCGGCGTGTGTGTACGCGTGCCTTTCGGTTACCCGTCACTGTGGACTGGCTGTCTTGTCAGTCCACTACATAAGCTGTCATGACTGTTGTAACAGTTGCTCTCCAGCCATTCAGTAAGTTGGCTGTCTTGGTTACTGGTGCTCCAGTTAATTGGACCCCCACAATCTGCCCTCTTTTGAACCCTGTTAGGTCTTTCATTGCCGGTCGACCTCGGCCTCTGAATGCAAATACGAAGTGTGCACTACTCGTAAACAACCCGCACTGATTCATTTATTTAATCGTATGGTTAGGGCCCCCCGTTGGGCAGACCGTTCACCGGGTGCCGGTCTTTCAATTTGACGTCACATCGGCGAGCTGCAGTCGATGAGGATGATAGGATGATGATAAGGACAGCACAACTCCCACTCCCTGGGCGGAGAAAATTCCCCGACCCAGCCGGGAATCGAACCCGGGCCCAGAGGATTGACAATCCGTTACCCTGACCATTCAGCTACCGGGGGCAGACACCTGCAATGATGCCTAGTCCGTACTGAACACGCACAGCACAGCGAGACACGTGCCTTACCTGCGTTGTTGGTCGTCAAACACAACCGTCCCATTACTACCACTGTCCACATTAATTTTGCCTATACCCAGTACATTTCCCTTCAGGCGACAAAATGAAATCTTTAAGGTTTACCGCCCGCATCTCGTGGTCGTGCGGTAGCGTTCTCGCTTCCCACACCCGGGTTCCCGGGTTCGATTCCCGGCGGGGTCAGGGATTTTCTCTGCCTCGTGATGGCTGGGTGTTGTGTGCTGTCCTTAGGTTAGTTAGGTTTAAGTAGTTCTAAGTTCTAGGGGACTGATGACCATAGCTGTTAAGTCCCATAGTGCTCAGAGCCATTTAAGGTTTACCGATCACATTGTGATTCTGGCATAGACGGCAAAGGACATGGATAACTAGTGGAACGGATTGGATATCGTATCGACAAGTAGAGGTAGCGTGGACATCAACCAAATAAGACAAGATTAATGGCGTGCAGCCGGAAGATGTGACACGATGCTGAGTGAGTTAGATTGAGGAATGATACACTAAAGGTAATAAGTGTGCTTTGCTCCCTGTGATCCCGTATTATTTTCTTTTCGACGTGTTCATTTCGCCAGAAGTATGTGGGAAAAAACGGCTCTAAGAACTACTTAGACTTAACTAACCTAAGGACATCACACACATCCATGCCCGAGGCAGGATTCGAATCCGTGACCGTAGCGGTAGCGCGGTTCCAGACTGAACCGCCTTGAACCGCTCCGCCACACAGGATGGCTCACTTTGTTCTATTTTGTTAGGCCATGCTAATGTATTATGAAGTGTTTATATAATCAAATCCTAAAAAGCAAAAAATATGTTTGTAAATTGTTGAAACCAAATAATTCAAAAAACTTTGAAACCGTTAGCTATCGAAATGATGTAGCCTAAGTTAATTATTTCTTTCTCAATAAAAGCAGAATGAAGTCACTTTCAGTTCTGAAAAATTCCAATAGTGCAGCAACAATACATATGGCAGTATTAAGTTTTGTGTTTCTCCTGAAAAGTGTAAAAAAATGACTTATTTAGTTTCAGCAATTGACGATTCAATTAGTGGAGGAGAGGCGTCTTTCTTTTCGCGACACGCAGAACAATTCTACTCCTTCCAACATACATCTCGCGTAAGGAGCTCGACGAGGTGAAAATAGAAATCGAGGCCGCTATGGGAATAAATAGAGGGTAGTTTTTACCCCGCTCTATGAGAGGGTGCAACAGGAAAGGAAACCACCAGTAGTCGTAAAAGGTAGGCTCCGCCACGCACCGTATCCTGCCGTGCGGAGAATATATGTAGTTGTGTAGACGTAGAAGAGTTTGGCATCATCATCATCATCATCATCATCATTTAAGACTGATTATGCCTTTCAGAGTTCAGTCTGGAGCATAGCCCCCCTTATACAGTTCCTCCATGATCCCCTATTCATTGCTAACATTGGTGCCTCTTCTGATGTTAAACCTATTACTTCAAAATCATTCTTAACCGAATCCAGGTACCTTCTCCTTGGTCTGCCCCGACTCCTCCTACCCTCTACTGCTGAACCCATGAGTCTCTTGGGTAGCCTGCTTCTCCCATGCGTGTAACATGACCCCACCTAGCTGCTTTCATATCCGTAACCTCAACCTTGTTGATAAGGTAACCTGAATCCACCCAGCTTTCGCCCCCATACACGAAAGTTCGGGTTTCATCTGACTGCATCTCTTGTTTACTTCAGCCTGTCAGAAAAGAGGACTCAGAGTGACAGGCGAGGAAGTCCGTGCAGTTTAGCCATTCCCAGTTTTTCTTTGATTTCCTCATTGTGGACACCCTCCTGCCATTGTTCCCATCTACTAGTACCTGCAATCATCCTAGCTACTTTCATATCCGTAACCTCAACCTTGTTGATAAGGTAACCTGAATCCACCCAGCTTTCGCTCCCATACTACAAAGTTGGTCGAAAGATTGAACGGTGCACAGATATCTTAGCCTTGGTACTGACTTCCTTCTTGCAGAAGAGAGTAGATCGTAGCTGAGCGCTCACTGCATTAGCTTTGCTACACCTCGCTTCCAGTTCTTTCACTATGTTGCCATCCTGTGAGAATATGCATCCTAAGTACTTGAAACCGTCCACCTGTTCTAACTTTGTTCCTCCTATTTGGCACTCAATCCGTTTATATTTCTTTCCCACTGCCATTACTTTCGTTTTGGAGATGCTAATCTTCATACCATAGTCCTTACATTTCTGATCTAGCTCTGAAATATTACTTTGCAAACTTTCAATCGAATCTGCCATCACAACTAAGTCATCCGCATATGCAAGACTGCTTATTTTGTGTTCACATATCTTAATCTCACCCAGCCAGTCTATTGTTTTCAACATATGATCCATAAATAATATGAACAACAGTGGAGACAGGTTGCAGCCTTGTCTTACCCCTGAAACTACTCTGAACCATGAACTCAATTTACCGTCAACTCTAACTGCTGCCTGACTATCCATGTAAAGACCTTTAATTGCTTGCAAAAGTTTGCCTCCTATTCCATAATCTTGTAGAACAGACAATAACTTCCTCCTAGGAACCCGGTCATATGCCTTCTCTAGATCTAAAAAGCATAGATACAATTCCCTGTTCCACTCATAACACTTCTCCATTATTTGCCGTAAGCTAAAGATCTGGTCCTGAAAACCTCTAAGAGGCCTAAACCCACACTGCTTTTCATCCAATTGGTCCTCAACTAATACTCGCACTTTCCTTTCAACAATACCTGAGAAGATTTTACCAACAACGCTGATGAAAGAGATACCTCTGTAGTTGTTACAATCTTTTCTGTTTACATGTTTAAAGATTGGTGTGATTACTGCTTTCGTCCAGTCTGATGGAACCTGTCCCGACTCCCAGGCCATTTGAGTTTGGCAGAGGAGACGAATTCTGGGCGAGACAGAGAACTGACGACCCGGAGAAAAAAAATTGTCTGCAGTGCTCGGGATATCGATCAGACAGAAGTCGTGATAAAGAATGGCGTTGATTGGTAGCAGTCGCAGGGTAGATTTTCTGTTTTGTTGCGAGGGGTGGTTATAACGTGACGTGACGTCGCCTTTTGGTCTTCAGCTCTGGAGGGGAAACAAGCGAGGGATCATTGTTCCCCGAAGAGGCAGAAGGCGGGCAGCGGACGATTAATCTCTGGGTCACAATGGGCGCCAGCTATTGGCCTAACACCCTCCAGCCAAGTAGCTGCTCGGGGTGGCGAGGCTGTTACCGCTTCCAGGAGAGGAACTACAGGACTATGTACACTACTGGCCATTAAAATTGCTACACCAAGAAGAAATGCACATGATAAACGGGTATTCATTGGACAAATATATTATACTAGAACTGACATGTATTTACATTTTCACGCAATTTGGGTGCATAGATTCTGAGAAATCAGTTCCCAGAACAACCACCTCTGGCCGTAATAACGGCCTTGATACGCCTGAGCATTGAGTCAAACAGAGCTTGGATGGTGTGTACAGGTACAGCTGCCCAGGCAACTTCAACACGATACCACCGTTCGTCAAGAGTAGTGACTGGCGTATTGTGACGAGCTATTTGCTCGGCCACTATTGACCAGACGTTTTCAATTGGTGAGAGATTGGTGCTGGCCAGGGCAGCAGTCGAGCAGTTTCTGTATCAAGAAAGGCCCGTACAGGACCTGCAACATGCGGTCGTGTATTATACTGCTGAAATGTAGGGTTTCGGAGGGATCGAATGAAGGGTAGAGCGACGGGTCGTAACACATCTGAAATGTAACGTCCACTGTTCGAAGTGTCGTCAGTGCGAACACGGGGTGAACGAGACGTGTAACCAATGGCACCCCATAGCATCACGCCGGGTGATACGCGAGTATGGTGATGACGAATACACGCTTCCAATGTGCGTTCACCGCGATGTCGCCAAACACGGATGCGACCGTCATGATGCTGTAGACAGAACCTGGATTCATCCGAAAAAACGACGTTTTGCCATTCGTGCACCCGGGTTCGTCGTCGAGTACAGCATCACAGGCGCTCCTGTCTGTGATTCAGCGTCAAGGGTAACCGCAGCCACGGTCTCCGAGCTGATAGTGCATGCTGCTGCAAACGTTGTCGAACTGTTCGTGCAGACGGTTGTTGTGTTGCAAACGTCCCCATTTGTTGACTCAGGGATCGAGACGTGGCTCCACGATCCGTTAAGGCCGTGCGGATAAGATGCCTGTCATCTCGACTGCTAGTGATACGAGGCCGTTGGGATGCAGCACGGCGTTCTGTATTACCCTCCCGAACCCGCCGATTCCATATTCTGCTAACTGTCGTTGGATCTCGACCAACGCGAGCAGCAATGTCGCGATACGATAAACCGCAATCGCGATAGACTACAATCCCACCTTTTTATCAAATTCGGAAACGTAATGGCACGCATTTCTCCTCCTTACACGAGGCATCACAACAACGTTTCACCAGGCAAGCTTGGTCAACTGCTGTTTGTGTACGACAAATCGGTTGGAAACTTTGCTCATGTCAGCACGTTGTAGGTATCGCCACCGTCGCCAACCTTGTGTGAATGCTCTGAAAAGATAATCATTAGCATATCACAGCATCTTCTTCCTGTCGGTTAAGTTTCGCGTGTGTAGCACGTAATCTTCGTGGTGTAGCAACTTTAATGGCCAGTAGTGTATTCAATTTTAATGGCCAGTAGTGTATTACACGACAATCCGCCGCGTGCAGTACTGGTCTAGCGCGAAAAGCCATCGAGCGGTAGAACGGGTGAAACTACGAAGATTAGCAGTGCGCCAGAATAGAGAGCAGTTCTAGCCTGCCGCCAATCCGCACTTGCATAGTAGGAAGCGATAACTCGCGCATGTGCACAAGGGGGTACCGCAGAGCTTTCTGTTTGTTATTTGGTTACTGTTAGGTGGCTAGCGTCCAATAACAGATTTTTCGTGTTGGCAGTTCTCTTCCTTTTTTCGGTAGGTAGGTTTTTATATATCTAGAAATGGTTCAAATGGCTCTGAGCACTATGGGACTTAACAGCTGTGGTCATCAGTCCCCTAGAACTTAGAACTACTTAAATCTAACTAACCTAAGGACATCACACACATCCATGCCCGAGGCAGGATTCGAACCTGCGACCGTAGCAGTCGCGCGGTTCCGGACTGCTCGCCTAGAACCGCGAGACCACCGCGGCCGGCATACATGTAGAAAAAAGAACCTTTTTTCCCAGGATAGCTAGCAATTTATGAAAATGTGTTTTCTATTGGCTGCGTGGGATTCTAGAAACGGAATGGAGTCAGGCATACGCTGACGAAAGGTATATACAGGGTGGTCCATTGATCGTGACCGGGCCGTTTACGAACTGGCAAAGTACTTTCCTCCTTGCGTGCCACCATTCGCCGAAATTTCGTTTCGATTTGTCGAGCGGTTTAGGAGATATGATGGAAACTAGAATGAGATTTTCACTCTGCAGCGGAGTGTGCGCTGATATGAAACTTCCTGGCAGATTAAAACTGTGTGCCCGATCGAGACTCGAACTCGGGACCTTTGCCTTTCGCGGGCAAGTGCTCTACCGTCTGAGCTACCGAAGCACGACTCACGCCCGCTACTCACAGCTTTCCTTCTGCCAGTACCTCGCCTCCTACCTTCCAAACTTTACAGAAGCTCTCCTGCGGAACTTGCTGAACTAGCACTCCTGAAAGAAAGGATATTGCGGAGACATGGCTTAGCCACAGCCTGGTTCGCAGGAGAGCTTCTGTAAAGTTTGGACTGTAGGAGACGAGGTACTGGCAGAAGTAAAGCTGTGAGTACCGGGCGTGAGTCGTGCTTCGGTAGCTCAGACGGTAGAGCACTTGCTCGCGAAAGGCAAAGGTCCCGAGTTCGAGTCTCGGTGGGACACACAGTTTTAATCTGCCACGAAGTTTCATGATGGAAACTGTAAATATTTTACTATCGCGGGTATGAGATCGGGAGGGAATGCGCTACGTAGGATCCATTTTCTCGAATTCGGAGGCAGATAGAGACCTCCTCCCAAGTCTAAACAAAAATTCAGTATGTTAGCTAAATTTCATACGCAGTAACATTTGGTGGTTACGCACCAGACGGAAAATCATACCGACCCCTATTTTTCATTGAAAACTTTCTGAATTTTGCGTAGTGTGTTACTAAAATGTCTTTATGACAATAAGTATGACCGTTAGCGAGATGATGGTCAATTCGCCACAAAGCTGACATATAACGCTACAAGCAAGGCAAAAATCAAATATTTTCAGTGAAGTATTTTTCTTTAAAATTGTGGTGTCACCGCCAGACACCACACTTGCTAGGTGGTAGCTTTAAATCGGCCGCGGTCCAGTAGTACATGACGGACCCGCGTGTCGCCACTGTCAGTCATTGCAGACCGAGCGCCACCACACGGCAGGTCTAGAGAGACGGACTAGCACTCGCCCCAGTTGTACGACGACTTTGCTAGCGACTACACTGACGAAGCCTTTCTCTCATTTGCCGAGAGACAGTTAGAGTAGCCTTCAGCTAAGTCCATGGCTACGACCTAGCAAGGCGCCATTAACCATATCTGGAGAGAGTCTCATTTGTATAGTCAAGAGCGATGTACCACAAGGATGAATTAAAGTTAAGTAAACAGACGATACGTACTTTTCTTTAGTGCATTCATAATGTATCCTGTTCCAGACTTCACGCCCGTCTGCGTTAGATAGCGTGCATTTCGGCCTCCTCTATCTACAAGGTGTTGGCACGTTTGCCAACATATCAAAAATCGTTTGAGAAAGATTACAGTGTGCGCGCGCTTTGGTTCTGGCAGCGCAGTGTCGGCAATCGGCGCGTGCGAAGTGTGTGTACGCGTCGCAGTACGCGTTGGACCAGCGAAACATGTGCAGAACGTGCGCGTCACGCTTCAGTGTCGTGTCACGTCACACGTGCTACACGTGTCTCAATTTGCGCCTAGCCTAACGCCTTAGCTCACGAAAGTTCATGTTTCATCTGACTGCATCTCTCGTTTACTTCAGCCTGTCAGAAAAGAGGACTCACAGTGATAGGTGAGGAAGTCCGTGCAGTTTAGCCGAGGGCGACAGGTAAGAACTACAAAACTGACTAGCGTGTTTGTATATACGCTGAAGAGCCAAAGAAACCTGCCTAATATCGTGTAGGGCCCCGGCGAGAACGCAGAAGTGCCGCAACACGACGTGGCATGAAATCGACTAATGTCTGCACCAGTGGTGGAAGGAACTGACACTATGGATCCTGCAGGGCTGTGGCATCCCAGATATGCTCATTAATGTTCATGTCTATGTGTTCAAACTCAGAAAAGTGTTCCTGGAGCCAGTCTGGACGTGTGGGGTGTCGCATTGTCCTGTTGGAATTGGCCAAGTGCGTCGAAATGCACAATGGGCACGAATGGGTGCAGGCGATGAGGCAGGATGCTTACGTACGTATCACATGCCACAGCCGTATGTAGACGTATGAGGGGTCCCATATCACTCCATGTACAGGGCTATTACAAATGATTGAAGCGATTTCATAAATTCACTGTAGCTCCATTCATTGACATATGGTCACGGCACACTACTGATACGTAGAAAAACTCATAAAGTTTTGTTCGGCTGAAGCCGCACTTCAGGTTTCTGCCGCCAGAGCGCTCGAGAGCGCAGTGAGACAAAATGGCGACAGGAGCCGAGAAAGCGTATGTCGTGCTTGAAATGCACTCACATCAGTCAGTCATAACAGTGCAACGACACTTCAGGACGAAGTTCAACAAAGATCCACCAACTGCTAACTCCATTCGGCGATGGTATGCGCAGTTTAAAGCTTCTGGATGCCTCTGTAAGGGGAAATCAACGGGTCGGCCTGCAGTGAGCGAAGAAACGGTTGAACGCGTGCGGGCAAGTTTCACGCGTAGCCCGCGGAAAATTGGCTCATGCCACAACTGGAGACCGACAGCGCCGACTTCATCTTTCAACAGGATGGTGCTCCACCGCACTTCCATCACGATGTTCGGCATTTCTTAAACAGGAGATTGGAAAACCGATGGATCGGTCGTGGTGGAGATCACGATCAGCAATTCATGTCATGGCCTCCACGCTCTCCCGACTTAACCCCATGCGATTTATTTCTGTGGGGTTATGTGAAAGATTCAGTGTTTAAACCTCCTCTACCAAGAAACGTGCCAGAACTGCGAGCTCGCATCAACGATGCTTTCGAACTCATTGATGGGGACATGCTGCGCCGAGTGTGGGAGGAACTTGATTATCGGCTTGATGTCTGCCGAATCACTAAAGGGGCACATATCGAACATTTGTGAATGCCTAAAAAAACTTTTTGAGTTTTTGTATGTGTGTGCAAAGCATTGTGAAAATATCTCAAATAATAAAGTTGTTGTAGAGCTGTGAAATCGCTTCAGTCATTTGTAATAACCCTGTAGTGTCATTGCCACAGATACTACTACAACGCCGCGCCAACACAAGGTTGGCACCCCGTCGTGTGCCGAGCACACCGCACTCTACCGGGCTGTGCAGCTCGGCGGGAGTGGAGTGTGCCTCGTTCACTTCTTAGCTGGATTTCAACCTAGGCAGACGCACTTTCATAATCGGCCCTCAGCCAGTTCCGTAATGTTTGCACTGATTCTCTGAGGAGGACCCATCAGACTCAGCCCCTTAGAATATGTTGCATTAGTTCCTGGTATTCCATGTTACGAGATTGTCAGTTCATCGCCGGACCTGCAGTCCTACAAACTACTGAATATATTTCATTGTACTGTGTGTTTCTTGAATAATAATCCTTCTCTCTAACAGTGCGCCGTATCGCATATTACTGTGTGGTGTCACCGCCAGACACCACACTTGCTAGGTGGTAGCCTTTAAATCGGCCGCGGTCCGTTAGTATACGTCGGACCCGCGTGTCGCCACTATCAGTGATTGCAGACCTAGCGCCGCCACACGGCAGGTCTAGAGACACTTCCTAGCACTCGCCCCAGTTGCACAGCCGACTTTGCTAGCGGTGGTTCACTGTCTACATACGCCCTCATTTGCCGAGACGATAGTTAGCATAGCCTTCAGCTACGTCATTTTCTACGACCTAGCAAGGCGCCATTACCAGTTAATATTGATGCTGTAAAACATGTACCGTCAAGAGCGATGTTCACCAATTATGGATTAAAGTTAAGTATTCCAGCAGCTACGTACTTTATTTGCTAGTCTCAATTACGTGACTTGTTCCAGACCTCACGCCAGCCTGCGTGAGCTTAAACGCGTGCCTTTCGGCTTCCTGTCATAGTGGGTTGACTGTCTTGCCAATACACAATATACTGCAACCTGGACTCCTTCAGCTCCTATCAACTCGGCCTCCTACTTATTTGCATTTAGTAACGAGCTGAAAACACCCACGCGTTTTGTGAGACACAATACTCCATACACTCCACATCATTACAGACCCTTAACCAGTTTGAACAGTCCCCTGCTGATATGCAGGTTCCATGGATTCATGGGATTGTCTCCGTACCAGTAACATGTCGATCCGCTCGATACAATTTGAAACGAGACTCCTCAGACCAGGTAGCATGTTTCCAGTCATCAACAGTCCATAGTCGGTGTTGACGGTCCCAAGCTAGGCGTAAAGTGTTGTGGACTGGCAAGACAGCCAATCCACTAGGAGGAAGCCGAAAGGCAGGCGTATAGGCTCACGCAGGCTGGCGTGAGGTATGTTTTACAGCATCAATAGTAACTGGTAATGGCGCCTTGCTAGGTCGTAGCAAATGACGTAGCTGAAGGCTATGCTAACTATCGTCTCGGCAAATGAGAGCGTACTTTGTCAGTGAACCATCTCTAGAAAAGTCGGCTGTACAACTGGGCGAGTGCTAGGAACTCTCTCTAGACCTGCCGTGTGGCGGCGCTCGGTCTGCAATCACTGATAGTGGCGACACGTGGGTCCGACGTATAGTAACGGACAGCGGCTGATTTAAAGGCTACCACCTTGCAAGTGTGGTGTCTGGCGGTGACAACACATAAAGTTTTGGGCCATCCAGTCATCAAGGGTATACGAGTAGGCCTTCGACTTCGAAAGCCCATACCGATGATGTTTCGTTGAATGGTTCAAAATGGTTCAAATGGCCCTGAGCACTATGCGACTTAACTTCTGAGGTCATCAGTCGCCTAGCACTTAGAACTAATTGAACCTAACTAACCTAAGGACATCACACACATCCATGACCGAGGAACCAAAGCTGTTTCACAGAGGAAGACAGCACTGCAGTTCCTTCTCTAAATCCTCGCACAAACGAAAAAATGGCTGACATCGAAATAAGTGTCCAAGGAATAGAAAAGCAACTGGAATCACTCAACAGAGGAAAGTCCACTGGACCTGACGGGATACCAATTCGATTCTACACAGAGTACGCGAAATAACTTGCCCCCCTAACAGCCGTGTATCGCAAGTCTCTAGAGGAACGGAAAGTTCCAAACGATTGAAAAAGAGCACAGGTAGTCCCAGTCTTCAAGAAGGGTCGTCGAGCAGATGCGCAAAAGTATAGACCTATATCTCTGACGTCGATCTGTTGTAGAATTTTAGAACATGTTTTTTGCTCGAGTATCATGTCGTTTTTGGAAACTCAGAATCTACTATGTAGGAATCAACATGGATTCCGGAAACAGCGATCGTGTGAGACCCAACTCGCTTTATTTGTTCATGAGACCCAGAAAATATTAGATACAGGCTCCCAGGTAGATGCTGTTGTTCTTGACTTCCGGAAGGCGTTCGATACAGTTCCGCACTGTCGCCTGATAAAGAAAGTAAGAGCCTACGGAATATCAGACCAGCTGTGTGGCTGGATTGAAGAGTTTTTAGCAAACAGAACACAGCATATTGTTATCAACGGAGAGACGTCTACAGACGTTAAACTAACCTCTGGCGTGCCACAGGGGAGTGTTATGGGACCATTGCTTTTCACAATATATATAAATGACCTAGTAGATAGTGTCGGAAGTTCCATGCGGCTTTTCGCGGATGATGCTGTAGTATACAGAGAAGTTGCAGCATTAGAAAACTGTAGCGAAATGCAGGAAGATCTGCAGCGGATAGGCACTTGGTGCAGGGAGTGGCAACTGACCCTTAACATAGACAAATGTATTGCGAATACATAGAAAGAAGGATCCTTTATTGTATGATTATATGATAGCGGCACAAACACCGGTAGCAGTTACTTATGTAGAATATCTGGGAGTATGCGTGCGGAACGATTTGAAGTGGAATGATCATATAAAATTAATTGTTGGTAAGGCGGGTACCAGGTTGAGATTCATTGGGAGAGTCCTTAGAAAATGTAGTCCATCAACAAAGGAGGTGGCTTACAAAACACTCGTTCGACCTATACTTCAGTATTGCTCATCAGTGTGGGATCCATACCAGATCGGGTTGACGGAGGAGATAGAGAAGATCCAAAGAAGAGCGGCGCGTTTCGTCACAGGGTTATTTGGTAACCGTGATAGCGTTACGGAGATGTTTAGCAAACTCGAGTGGCAGACTCTGCAAGAGAGGCGCTCTGCATCGCGGTGTAGCTTGCTCGCCAGGTTTCGAGAGGGTGCGTTTCTGGATGAGGTATCGAATATATTGCTTCCCCCTACTTATACCTCCCGAGATCACGAATGTAAAATTAGAGAGATTCGAGCGCGACCTTCGTGCAATGCTGGCGTATATATTTTTTTGATTCTTGTAAGGTATGATCATGCATTGTAAATATTCTTTAAATTGAAATGAATGCTTTTCTTTAAAAAAGTTACTTTATATTATAAAGATTATTATTGGGGCATTTTTTGGAACAAATTAAATTACAATTAACATACATTATTAAATATGTGCAAGGCTGCTTCTTTACCTTCTGCAACAATACTCATCCTCCAGAGTCCTGACCAGAGTCGCGAGCAGAGAACACAGCTGACACATGCCGACTCCCGCCGACTCACGCAAGCTACACCAGACTACTGTCGACTCGCGCAGACAAGCGCAGACTAGCGACAAGCAACAACTAACGACAAACTACTCTCTGGTCAGAGATTCTGTCATGCCTCGCCCATCGCCGGCAAAGCATACGTCTTACACCATCCTCACAAAGTTCCAACTCGGCCACCAAATGGTCTCCTCCCCTAATTATACTGTCTCTCTTGACCGCGATGGGCTAGGTCGCAGTTTTTCATAGCTCTATCGCAGTTTCCTTTATCAGGTAGGGGATAATAAACTCAGGCAACAGATCTTTGATATTCCACAAATTAGCCAGGGGCGAAATAAGGGAATGGTGGTGGTGGTAAGTTCCTGTGAGACCAAACTGCTGAGGTCATCGGTCCCTAGGCTTACACACTACTTAATCTAACTTAAACAAACTTACGCTAAGGACAACACACATACCCATGCCCAGGGGAGGACTTGAACTTCCGATGAGGGGGGGGAGGGGGGGGCAGAGGGGGAGCCGCGCGCAACAGATTTTTGATACTAAACATAAAATCTTCTGGGTTGCTAGGCCGTTTCATATTTCCTTCTAAAATAATCTACGTTTCGACCCCTCTGCTGAGATATTCTTCAGGATGCGTAAGTTGGGCCTCCGCGCAGCGCAATGGCGGACCGGAAACAGACTTTTCCAGCGGATCGCGCTTAGTTAAAACTAGAGCGCGATCCTCCGCAGCGCCTCGTGCTGCGGCTAAGTCCTGTTCAAGGTCATGCAACAAGATGGCGGCTGCTTCGAGTCGAATGAGCATGCTGTTGCCTCACGAGCTAGATAAGGCAGCCCTGACATCATAGCGATTACCTTATCTGGGTGTGGCAGCGGAAGTTGGGCCTCCGCGCAGCGCAATGGCGGACCGGAAACATCTTGTTGCATGACCTTGAACAGGACTTAGCCGCAGCACAAGGCGCCGCGGAGGATCGCGCTCTAGTTTCAACTAAGTGCGATCCGCTGGAAAAGTCTGTTTCCGGTCCGCCATTGCGCTGCTTGGAGGCCCAACATCCGCTGCCATGCCCAGATGGGGTAATCGCTATGACGTCAGGGCTGCCTTATCTAGCTTGTGAGGCAACAGCATGCTCATTCGACTCGAAGCAGCCACACGCAGCACACAGCCATGCCTTACAGGAGGAGAAGAAGATATTCTCGTAGGTCCAGGATGCCTGTCTACAAGTCTGTCAGCAGCTTTGATTTTACTCCTAATGATTTTGCTCAACAAGAACTACTTACTGGTCCACTTACATTTGTTGGGTGTAAGATTAATTTCTCTTGCACTACAAACGAGTTGGTGACTGGTAATTCTTGGATGACCTTGGCTATAGTAAGGGGTAATGAGAAACCTCTTGCTGGATTGGAGTCATATTATGACAGAGAAATTATAGCGTACAGGACATTTGCTATCGGAATTGTTGGTGACAGAAATTATGGTACCTGTGTTGTTACTACAGACAAGCCTTTTTCATTGTACACTCGGAACAGAAGGAGAATTAATGCAAACGAAAGAGGGCAGTGATGATGGCCAGCCACTAGCAGTAGGAGGAATTTCAACCAATAACCCTCCTCCAGCATAAGTGTGGAATAGTGCCTTTCTGTCCACCGACGATGGGCCACCAATGGTATCCATAACAGTTTAGCTAATAACGCCCCTTCTTCTGCATCAGCGCTGAAATGTTACCCTACGACGATGCCCCCCAATGGTAGCCACAAGAATTTTAACCGATACTTCCACTTCTACAACACAAACGCAGGAAAACTCCCCTTTACGAGAGAACGCGACAGTGGCCTCTGACAGTGTTCTAGCAGAAGAGGACACTGTTACGTCCTGAAGAAGATCCCAAAAGTGGGGTCGAAACGTCGATTATTTTAGAAGGGAATATGACGCGGCCTAAGAACCCAGAAGACTTTATTTCTAGTGAGGACGGCCACGAAAGCCTGCAGACTAACATGGATCTTTCATACTCCACAAATTAGCCAGGGGCGAAATAAGGGAATGAGGAAACATCAAAGCAGAAGGAGCTGCCTTAGAAGCCGATACTGAATTGAAAGCAGCAGTAATCCGAGAAGTGGAAATATCCCATTTCATCCGATTCTTACAAGGGAACCTTCCCATCGCACCCCCCCCCCCCCCCCAGATTTAATTCTAAGTTGGCACAGTGGATAGACCTTGGAAAACTGAACACAGATCAATCGAGTAAAGAAGTTGTGTGGAACTATGAAAAAATAAGCAAAATATACAAACTTAGTAGTCCATGCGCAACATAAGCAAAATCACAGAGAAGGTGAGCTCAGGAGCGCCGTGGTCCTGTGGTTAGCGTGAGCAGATGCGGCACGAGAGGTACTTCGGTCAAGTCTTCCCTCGAGTGGAAATTTTAAATTTTTGTTTTCAGTTTATGTCACAAACTCTTACGTTTTCATCACTTTTTGGGAGTGATTATCACATCCACAAGAAAACCTAAATCGGGAAAGGTAGAAAAATCTTTTTACCCATTCGCCAAGTGTACAAGTTAGGTGGGCCGACAACATATTCCTGTCATGTGACGCACATGCCGTCGCCAGTGTCGTATGAAATATATCAGACGTGTTTTCCTGTGGAGGAATCGGTTGACCTATGACCTTGCGATCAAATGTTTTCGGTCGTCATTGAAGAGGCACGTCCTTTCGTCGACTAATCGCACGGTTTTGCGGTCGCAAAACACAGACACTAAACTTATTACAGTGAATAGAGACGTCAATGAATGAACGGACAGAACATAACTTTACGAAAATAAAGAAAGAAGACTTGAACCAAGGACCTCTCGTTCCGCAGCTGCTCACGCTAACCACGAGACCACGGCGCACCTATGCTTACATTATCCTTGATGTAGCCTAACTTGCGCATGGACTACTCAGTTTGTATACTTTGCTTATTTTTTCATAGTTCCACACAACTTCTTCCTGTTTACTCGATTGATCTGTGTTCAGTTTTTCAAGGCCTATCCACTGTGCCAACTTATAACTAAATCTGAGGGGGGTGCGATGGGGAGGTTCCCTTGTTAGCACGATAAATGATTAAGGTGGCCTTAAGATTACAATCAACCTTCTCCGAAAAGGAAGATACAGGGTAATAGAGGGTAATAGGGAGTGATTCGCTATGTGCTTAATGTCATTACCGAAACAAAATTGGTTAAATTCTCGTGTAACAAAGGCGAGGGCATTTAACAAGCGCCTTTGGGGACCGAACCCGGAAGATATTTCAGTTAAATGAATAGTCAGCACGACTTGGCAAAAGCCACACAAAACGAGAAAAGGCATCCATGACAACCAACAGTGCCCACCTCTTGTTCGAGGCACAGGGCCCAGATAATCAGCGAACACTTTATGCACAGGGCTTTGCTCCCGTTCGTAATACAGTAAGCCTTTACGTGAGTTGGAATTGGGCTTCACCATTTTGCAAGATTCACACTCCTGAACCAATAGGCGAATATTCTTATACAAGGACAGCCATGTAAGATGAGCACAGACCATAGCAAGGGTTTTATAAAGGCCCAGACGCCCACCTAATAAGGAACTATGAAAATAACAAAATATGGACGGCACGAGTTCAACAGGTAAACAAATTTTGGGCTCGGCTCATTTCCAAACTTCCCGGCACGTATACCTTTTCTCAAGGAATACCCGGGAAGTTTGATCATCCACTAACGATTGTCTCCGTATAGGACCTAAATAAGGACCTTGGACCTTCTTATACCTGAGATCAGAAAATGATTCGTAGACCTCTCTCTCTAGACGCGACCCTAGCAGCCGCATATGAAGACTAGGCGAGGCAGCGCTGACCGCAGGAGGGAGTAATCCGCACCCCCTGTTGAGACGCCAGCTAAAAGTAGTCGACAGTAAAATGAGCCGCCGCGGCCCAGTTTGTAGCTTACTTTTGGTAGAACTTATTTAGCACACAGTTTTACTTTGTAATTATTTTTGGTTGTACTTCATTGCGGTACAGTTAACCACCCTCAGATATGTTTGATGAGTCTTTTTTTATCAGATACCTTTCACGTAAGCACACCACCTACACTGTTCAGGTTCACGTTACAGCACAGACGCACACACACACGAAAGTTAAAGAACAGGACACGAGTTCTGACACACAAAAAGATAAACAGCTACGTCTTATACGTGCTTCGTACAATTTAAGAGGCAATATGGCGAGCATTTCCTTTCAAGAAGACTACTGAACGAGTGAGTGTTAACTCGCAGGTAGTCGTGGGTTAGTGACTGTTCAGGACATTTAAAGCATCGGATAAGACTATATACGTTGTAGCTGCTTTTGGTTAAAAAAATGGCTCCAAGCACTATGGGACTTAACATCTGAGGTCATCAGTCCCCTAGACTTAAACTACTTAAACCTAACTAACCTAAGGACATCACACACATCCATGCCCGAGGCAGGATTCGAACCTGCGACCGTAGCAGCTGCGTCTTTCCGGACTGAAGCGCTTAGAACCGCTCGGTCACAGCGGCCGGCTCTGCTTTTGGGTGTGAGCCTGTTACAGAACAGTAATGTAGGGATACCAGATTCGGACCTCCAGCCATTTCTCTTGTTTTAATGACAATAAACCTATTTAAATTTTAGACATTTCCTCAAACGAATCATGGAAGCATCCCGGACACTCGATAGTTTAAGGGTGGTGGGGAGGGGGTAGGACATCAAACGGGCCGACTTGGGGCAGGATATTTTAATTTACAATGTCTATTCTTTTCAAATAAATCCATAAAACTTTCTCAGCATGACCGAGAAAGATTCAGGATTCACACTAATAGCAGTGGAAGTTCAAAACATAACAAAATAAGTATTTTCAGATGTGAAATTTCATCATTTTTTATTTACTAAAGCTTCCTTCACTCTTTGGGATGTCTCGGAGCATTGTTTCCTGCACAAAGGCGATGGAAGCGACAGCCGTACAAATTTCCCGTACTGGGATTTTCCCTGTTTCCAACGATGCTACGAGTCTCTGTACCTGGACTCGCTCGTACAGGCCACCTAGGCGGAATGTGGAAATGCTGTGGCGTGCCCTGTGGGCTAGGTTCAAATGGTTGAAATGCCTCTGAGCACTATGGGACTTAACTTCTGAGGCCATCAGTCCCCTAGAACTTAGAACTACTTAAACCTAACTAACCAAGGACATCACACACATCGATGTCCGAGGCGGGATGCGAACCTGCGACCGTGGCGGTAGCGCGGTTCCAGACTGTAGCGCCTAGAACCGCTCGGCCACTCCGGCCGGCTGTGGGCTAGGACCCCTAGCGTCCTGCCGCACAATAAGCTCATCTCATTAGACCGACACTTATTGAACTGCATGATATGTTGTTGTTGTTGTTGTTGTTGATGTGGTCTTCAGTCCTGAGACTGGTTTGATGCAGCTCTCCATGCTACTCTATCCTGTGAAAGCTTCTTTTCATCTCCCAGTACCTACTGCAACCTACATCCTTCCGAATTCTGCTTAGTGTATTCATCTCTTGGTCTCCCCCTACGATTTTTACCCTCCATGTCCTACCAACCGATCCCTTCTTCTGGTCAAGCTGTGCCACAAAGTTCTCTTCTCCACAATCCTATTCAATACTTCCTCATTAGTTATGTGATCTACCCATCTAATCTTCAGCATTCTTCTGTAGCACCACATTTCGAAAGCTTCTATTCTCTTCTTGTCCAAACTATTTATCTTCCATGTTTCACTTCCATACATGGCTACACTCCATACAAATACTTTCACAAACGACTACCTGACACTTAAATCTGTACTCGATGTTAACAAATTTATCTTCTTCAGAAACGCTTTCCTTCCCATTACCAGTCTACATTTTATATCCTCTCTACTTCGACCATCATCAGTTATTTTGCTCCCCATATAGCAAAACTCCTTTACTACTTTAAGTGTCTCATTTCCTAATCTAATTCCCTCAGCATCACCCGACTTAATTCTACTACATTCCATTATCCTCGTTTTGCTTATGTTGATGTTCATCTTATATCCTCCTTTCAAGACACTATCCATTCCGTTCAACTGCTCTTCCAAGTCCTTTGCTGTCTCTGACAGAATTACAATGTCATCGGCGAACCTCAAAGTTTTTATTTCTTCTCCATGGATTTTAATACCTACTCCGAATTTTTTTCTGTTTCCTTCACTGCTTGCTCAATATACAGATTGAATAACATCGGGGAGGGGCTACAACCCTGTCTCACTCCCTTCCCACGCACTGCTTCCCTTTCATGCCCCTCGACCCTTATAACTACCATCTGCTTTCTGTACAAATTGTAAATAGTCTTTCGCTCCCTGTATTTTACCCCTGCCACCTTCAGAATTTGAAAGAGAATATTCCCATCAATATTGTCCTAAGCTTTCTCTAAGTCTACGTCTAAATCTAGAAACGTAGGTTTGCCTTTCCTTAATCTTTCTTCTAAGATAAATCGTAGAGTCAGTATTGCCTCACGTGTTCCAACATTTCTACGGAATCCAAACATCTTCCCCGAGGTCGGCTTCTATCAGTTTTTCCATTCGTCTCTAAGGAATTCGCGTTTGTACTTTGCAGCTGTGACTTACAGTTCGGTAATTTTTACATCTGTCAACACCTCCTTCCTTTGGGATTGGAATTATTATATTCTTCTTGAAATCTGAGGGTATTTCGCCTGTCTCATACATCTTGCTCACCAGATGGTAGAGGTTTGTCAGGACTGGCTCTCCCAAGGCCGTCAATGGTTCTAATGGAATGTTATCTACACCGAGGGCCTTGTTTCGACTCAGGTCTTTCAGTGCTCTGTCAAACTCTTCACGCAGTATTATATCTCCCATTTCATCTTCATCTGCATCCTCTTCCATTTCCATAATATTGTCCTCAAGTACATCGCCCTTGTATAGACCCTCTATATACTCTTTCCACGTTTCTGCTCTCCCTTCTTTGCTTAGAACTGGGTTTCCATCAAAGCTCTTGCTATTCCTGCAACTGGTTCTCCTTTCTCCAAAGGTCTCTTTAATTTTCCTGTAGGCAGTATCTATCTTACCCCTAATGAGATAAGCCTCTACATCCTTACATTTGTCCTCTAGCCATCCCTGCTTAGCCTTTTTGCACTTCCTGTCGATCTCATTTTTGAGACGTCTGTATTCCTTTTTGCCTACTTCACTTACTGCATTTTTGTATTTTCTCCTTTCATCAATTAAATTCAGTATGTCTTCTGTTACCCAAGGATTTCTAGTAGCCCTCGTCTTTTTACCTACTGGATCCTCTGCCGCCTTCACTATTTCATTCCTCAAAGCTACCCATTCTTCTTCTACTGTATTTCTTTCCCCCATTCGTGTCAATTGTTCCCTTATGCTCTCCCTGATACTCTGTATAACCTCTGGTTTAGTCAGTTTATCCAGGTCCCATCTCCTTAAATTCCCACCTTTTTGCAGTTTCTTCAGTTTTAATCTACAGTTCATAACCAATAGATTGTGGTCAGAGTCCGCATCTGCCCCTGGAAAAGTCTTACAATTTAAGACCTGGTTCCTAAATCTCTGTCTTACCATTATATAATCTATCTGATACGTTCGAGTATCTCCAGGCTTCTTCCATGTATACAACTTTCTTTGATGATTCTTAAACCAAGTGTTAGCTATGATTAATTTATGCTCTGCGCAAAATTCTACCAGGCGGCTTCCTCTTTCATTTGTTAGCCCCAATCCATATTCACCTACTATGTTTCCTTCTCTCCCCCATTTCGTACTCTTGAATTCCAGTCACCCATGACTATGATTACAGCAACATAAACGACACTGCAGTTTGGGGCAAGTGGAAAGACCGGCCGTGGCAGAGCACGCACTGAGTGAGTCCGACCACATAGTGAAATTCGCCGAAGCGGAAGTTCTGGCTGTAGAGAAAAATTGTCACACGCCCTTGTTCAGAGAAGCTATAGAAAGCATAAACACGAGAAAAGCTTCAAGAAGAAAGCCTCAGGGTAAACGGATCCTGGCTTCTCGTGCTGCAGCGACCGACCGATGCAGATAGCAAGAGGAGAACCGCACCGGAAATGACCGCGGAGAAGTCCTCTGACGTTGCTATACAGGGTGTTACAAAAAGGTACGGCCAAACTTTCAGGAAACATTCCTCACACACAAAGAAAGAAAATATGTTATGTGGACACGTGTCCGGAAACGCTTAGTTTCCATGTTAGAGCTCATTTTATTACTTCTCTTCAAATCACGTTAATCATGGAATGGAAACACACAGCAACAGAACGCACCAGCGTGACTTCAAACACTTTGTTACAGGAAATGTTCAAAATACGTGCATCCACCCTCTGTCGCATGGAATCCCTGATGGGCTGATGCAGCCCTGGAGAATGGCGTATTGTATCACAGCCATCCACAATACGGGCACGTAGAGTCTCTACATTTGGTACCGGGGTTGCGTAGACAGGAGCTTTCAAATGTCCCCATAAATGAAAGTCAAGAGGGTTGAGGTCAGGAGAGCGTGGAGGCCACGGAATTGGTCCGCCTCTACCAATCCGTCGGTCACCGAATCTGTTGTTGAGAAGCGTACGAACACTTCGATGAAATGTGCAGGAGCTCCATCGTGCATGAACCACATGTTGTGTCGTACTTGTAAAGGCACGTGTTCTAGCAGCACAGGTAGAGTATCCGGTATGAAATCATGATAACGTGCTCCATTGAGCGTAAGTGGAAGAAACTAAAATGAGCTCTAACATGGAAATTAAGCGTTTCCGGACATATGTCCACATAACATCTTTTCTTTCTTTGTGTGTGAGGAATGTTTCCTGAAAGTTTGGCCGTACATTTTTGTAACACCCTGTATATAGCCATAATGAGATTTTCACTCTGCAGCGGAGTGTGCGCTGATATGAAACTTCCTGGCAGATTAAAACTGTGTACCCTACCGAGACTCGAACTCGGGACCTTTGCCTTTCGCGGGCAAGTGCTCTACCATCTGAGCTACCGAAGCACGACTCACGCCCGGTACTCACAGCTTTACTTCTGCCAGTATCTCGTCTCCTACCTTCCAAACTTTACAGAAGCTCTCCTGCGAACCTTGCAGAACTAGCACTCCTGAAAGAAAGGATATTGCGGAGACATGGTTTAGCCACAGCCTGGGGGATGATTCCAGAATGAGATTTTCACTCTGCAGCGGAGTGTGCGCCGATATGAAACTTGCACTTGCCCGCGAAAGGCAAAGGTCCCGAGTTCGAGTCTCGGTCGGGCACACAGTTTTAATCTGCCAGGAAGTTTCACCCTGTATATAGTCTGCAGCCGCGAGCTCTGCTCCAGTCCACCACCAGTGATGTAGGGTGAAATATAGGCCACGGGAGCCAATCGTGCTGGCGAAACGTCAGAAAAATCATCGCTTGGCAGAACGTCAGCCGAAGAACCGGAGACAAAAGCCAACAGGCCGTTTGTCAACAAGTGACCATGAAAGTCTTAACAATTTTGTAGTTCACTGATTGTCACCCTTTACCACTACTGGCCGGACCATCAGCTCGCCTACATACGCCTAACGTCACATTAATCGGGCACTGTAATATGCGACATCGCACAGACTGGTGTTTTTAGTTCTATCAAAGCAATCTTTGGGCAGAAGACGACATGGAGCCCGCAGAAGCAGTAGACACTGCCTAACGGGGTTTGGCGGCGGTGCGACCAGACAGGTGTAGGGTGGCGGCGACCGGCCGGCGTGGGGGCGTATCCCCGTGGAGCGGTGGGGGCGGCCCGCCTGGTACGGCCAGACACGCGCCCGCTATCGACCGCCCCCCGGCCACTCGAGCCGGCATTCAACAGCCCGGCCGCCTCCCCGCCCCCGCGCCTTTCAAGCCGCCGCCGCCGCCGCCTGTCGCCACGGAAGTCGCTCCCGCCTCCTCGGCCAATCTTCGCCTCCCGACACCGCGCCGTCCCCGTCGTGGACTGGACCGACGCCACCCAGGCCTCCAGATGTCAGACACTGATATATATCCAAACGTTGTAGCCGGCCGTTGTGGTCGAGCGGTTCTAGGCGCTTCAGCCTGGAACCGCGCTACCGCTACGGTCGCAGGTACGAATCCTGCCTCGGGGATGGATGTGTGTGATGTCCTTAGGTTCGTTAGGTTTATGTAGTTCTAGTTCTAGGGGAGTGATGAGCTTAGATGTTAATTCCCATTGTGCTCAGAGCCGTTTGAACCATTTTTGAACCAAACATTGTATGTCGATATAGTATCAACCAAAGCCCTGATATACCATGAAGAGCCAAAGAAACTGGTACACATGCCTAAATCGTATAGGGCCCTTGCGAGCACTCAGAAGTTCCGCAACACGACGTGGCATGGACTGTCAGAAGTAGTGCTGGAGGGAATTGACACCGTGACTCCTGCAGGGATGTCTATAAATCTGTAAGAGTACGAGGTGGTGGAGATCTCTTATGAACAGTACGTTGCAAGGCAACCCAAATATGCTCAACAATGTTCATTTCTGGGGAGTTTGGTGGCCAGTGGAAGTGTTCAAACTCAGAAGGATGTTCCTGGAGCCACTGTGTAACAATCCTGGACGTGTAGGGGGCCGCATTGGGAATGGAAATGAGCGTTTGGCGTCATTGGCTGCGAGGTCCTTTGCAGGCACGTCCGGCCGCCTTGGTGCAGGTCTTATTACATTCGACGCCATGTTCGGCAACCTGCGCGCCAGATGGGGATAAAATGATGATGAAGACAACACCCAGTCCCTGAGCGGAGAAAATTCCCGACCCAACCGGGAATCGAACCCGGGCTCGTAGGACGGCAATCCGTCAAGCTGACCATTTGGAGGGCGGCGAGGACAGAGTGATCAGGGGTCGTAACCCGAGGCCTGGCCACAGTGTCCCCCTCGCCCGTCAAGGAATCAAGGAATCAGAGATGATAAGGGGAAATCTTTTGTGAGAATTTTTATTTTTTTAATTATTTTTATTTACTGTTTTTAAGATATTCTTAATTTGGTTTTACTTTACACCACAACAAAAAAAAAAAATGTACCTAGCACGGCATCGTGCTCTGAGTAAAGAAATCAATATCTCGGCACGTTCCTACACCGAGGTAATGTACACTCCTGGAAATGGAAAAAAGAACACATTGACACCGGTGTGTCGGACCCACCATACTTGCTCCGGACACTGCGAGAGGGCTGTACAAGCAATGATCACACGCACGGCACAGCGGACACACCAGGAACCGCGGCGTTGGCCGTCGAATGGCGCTAGCTGCGCAGCATTTGTGCACCGCCGCCGTCAGTGTCAGCCGGTTTGCCGTGGCATACGGAGCTCCATCGCAGTCTTTAACACTGGTAGCATGCCGCGACAGCGTAGACGTGAACCGTATGTGCAGTTGACGTATGCGAGGCCGTATAGTGGGCATGCGGGAGGCCGGGTGGACGTACCGCCGAATTGCTCAACACGTGGGGCGTGAGGTCTCCACAGTACATCGATGTTGTCGCCAGTGGTCGGCGGAAGGTGCACGTGCCCGTCGACCTGGGACCGGACCGCAGCGACGCCCTGATGCACGCCAAGACCGTAGGATCCTACGCAGTGCCGTAGGGGACCGCACCGCCACTTCCCAGCAAATTAGGGACACTGTTGCTCCTGGGGTATCGGCGAGGACCATTCGCAACCGTCTCCATGAAGCTGGACTACGGTCCCGCACACCGTTAGGCCGTCTTCCGCTCACGCCCCAACATCGTGCAGCCCGCCTCCAGCGGTGTCGCGACAGGCGTGAATGGAGGGACGAATGGAGACGTGTCGTCTTCAGCGATGAGAGTCGCTTCTGCCTCGGTGCCAATGATGGTCGTATGCGTGTTTGGCGCCGTGCAGGTGAGCGCCACAATCAGGACTGCATACGACCGAGGCACACAGGGCCAACACCCGGCATCATGGTGTGGGGAGCGATCTCCTACACTGGCCGTACACCACTGATGATCGTCGAGGGGACACTGAATAGTGCACGGTTCATCCAAACCGTCATCGAACCCATCGTTCTACCATTCCTAGACCGGCAAGGGAACTTGCTGTTCCAACAGGACAATGCACGTCCGCATGTATCCCGTGCCACCCAACGTGCTCTAGAAGGTGTAAGTCAACTACCCTGGCCAGCAAGATCTCCGGATCTGTCCCCCATTGAGCATGTTTGGGACTGGATGAAACGTCGTCTCACGCGGTCTGCACGTCCAGCACGAACGCTGGTCCAACTGAGGCGCCAGGTGGAAATGACATGGCAAGCCGTTCCACAGGACTACATCCAGCATCTCTACGATCGTCTCCATGGGAGAATAGCGGCCTGCATTGCTGCGAAAGGTGCATATACACTGTACTAGTGCCGACATTGTGCATGCTCTGTTGCCTGTGTCTATGTGCCTGTGTTTCTGTCAGTGTGATCATGTGATGTATCTGACCCCAGGAATGTGTCAATAAAGTTTCCCCTTCCTGGGACAATGAATTCACGGTGTTCTTATTTCAATTTCCAGGAGTGTATATGTGGAAAACGAAAAAAAGTGCTTCATACAGGATGCAGAAGGGTGTGTCGCTACGCTCCTTACACTTCATCATCCAGATACGTCTTCACGTATGTCGTATGTTATTCCACCGAGAATCGAACTTCGTCTTGTCAGCTCACTCAGTGGGTGTCTTCTCCTACCTGTTGATGATCCAGCTGCGTGAAGGGTGGCGTAGGGCACTCCCTGAGTAATTAGAAAAATACTGTCTGTATTTTGGGTTCCGTACGATCTTGCAATGACGTTCTTGTAGGTAGTTCCAAAAGTCGAATACATCTTTAGGTCCATCGTGAAATAAGTAGTGTACCGCATGCGCACGGATCCAAGTGACAGCGTTGGTCTTGGTGCGCGGGAAATACTGTTGATCCGGAAATACACTCCTGGAAATGGAAAAAAGAACACATTGATACCGGTGTGTCAGACCCACCATACTTGCTCCGGACACTGCGAGAGGGCTGTACGAGCAATGATCACACACACGGCACAGCGGACACACCAGGAACCGCGGTGTTGGCCGTCGAATGGCGCTAGCTGCGCAGCATTTGTGCACCGCCGCCGTCAGTGTCAGCCAGTTTGCCGTGGCATACGGAGCTCCATCGCAGTCTTTAACACTGGTAGCATGCCGCGACAGCGTGGACGTGAACCGTATGTGCAGTTGACGGACTTTGAGCGAGGGCGTATAGTGGGCATGCTGGAGGTCGGGTGGACGTACCGCCGAATTGCTCAACACGTGGGGCGTGAGGTCTCCACAGTACATCTATGTTGTCGCCAGTGGTCGGCGGAAGGTGCACGTGCCCGTCGACCTGGGACCGGACCGCAGCGACGCACGGATGCACGCCAAGACCGTAGGATCCTACGCAGTGCCGTAGGGGACCGCACCGCCACTTCCCAGCAAATTAGGGACACTGTTGCTCCTGGGGTATCGGCGAGGACCATTCGCAACCGTCTCCATGAAGCTGGGCTACGGTCCCGCACACCGTTAGGCCGTCTTCCGCTCACGCCCCAACATCGTGCAGCCCGCCTCCAGTGGTGTCGCGACAGGCGTGAATGGAGGGACGAATGGAGACGTGTCGTCTTCAGCGATGAGAGTCGCTTCTGCCTTGGCGCCAATGATGGTCGTATGCGTGTTTGGCGCCGTGCAGGTGAGCGCCACAATCAGGACTGCATACGACCGAGGCACACAGGGCCAACACCCGGCATAATGGTGTGGGGAGCGATCTCCTACACTGGCCGTACGCCACTGGTGATCGTCGAGGGGACACTGAATAGTGCACAGTTCATCCAAACCGTCATCGAACCCATCGTTCTACCATTCCTAGACCGGCAAGGGAACTTGCTGTTCCAACAGGACAATGCACGTCCGCATGTATCCCGTGCCACCCAACGTGCTCTAGAAGGTGTAAGTCAACTACCCTGGCCAGCAAGATCTCCGGATCTGTCCCCCATTGAGCATGTTTGGGACTGGATGAAGCGTCGTCTCACGCGGTCTGCACGTCCAGCACGAACGCTGGTCCAACTGAGGCGCCAGGTGGAAATGGCATGGCAAGCCGTTCCACAGGACTACATCCAGCATCTCTACGATCGTCTCCATGGGAGAATAGCAGCCTGCATTGCTGCGGAAGGTGGATATACACTGTACTAGTGCCGACATTGTGCATGCTCTGTTGCCTGTGTCTATGTGCCTGTGGTTCTGTCAGTGTGATCATGTGATGTGTCTGACCCCAGGAATGTGTCAATAAAGTTTCCCCTTCCTGGGACAATAAATTCACGGTGTTCTTATTTCAATTTCCAGGAGTGTAGTAGAAACCGAGGTGTAACGTGTTCCGGAGTCACTCGTAGAAAATACGACATAATTAGTCGCACCAAGCGCCATACGTACCACTCAGCTATCGGGGCGGACGGGTGTCGTATTGTCCTGCTGGAATTACCCGAGTCCATCGGAATGGACAGTGGACATGAAAGGATACAGGTGAGCAGGCAGGAGGCCGGAGACGTATCTAGACGTATCAGCGGTCCTATATCACTCCAACTGCACACGCCCCACACCATTACAGAGCTTCCACCCGCTCGAACAGTCGCCTGCTGACATGTAGGATCCGCGGATTCGTGAAGTTGTCTCCGTACCGCACTCGTCTATCCGCTCGATACAATTTGAAACGAGACTCGTCCGACCAGGCAACATGTTTCCAGACATCAACAGTCCAATACCGCTGCTGACGGGCCCAGGCGAGGCGTAAAGCTTTCTTTCGTGGAGTCATCAAGGCTACATGAGTGGGCCTTCGGCTCCAAAAGCCCATTTCGATGATGTTTCGTTCAGTGATTCCCAAGCTGACACTTGTTGATGGCCCAGCACTGAAATCTGCAGTAATTTGCGGAAGGGTTGCACTACTGTCATGTTGAACGATTCTCTTCATTCTTGCAGGGTCGTTTTCCAGCAGCAACGATGACGGAGATTTGATGTTTTACCGGATCCGTGATATTCATGGTACACTCTTGAAATGGTCGTACGGGAAAATCCCTATATCATCGCTACCTCGGAGATGCTGTGTCCCATTGCTCGTTTTGACTGTAACACCACGTCCAAACTCACTTAAATCTTGACGACTTGCCCTTGAAGAAGCAGTAACCGACCTAAGAACTGCGCCAGACACTTGACTTGTCGTGGCGTTGCCGACCGCAGCGCCGTATTCTGCCTGTTTGCGCATGCCTATAAAAGTTTCTTTGGCACTTCAGTGTAGTTCGTGCTGTTCGCTGTCTTCCGGCAGAATGGGCATAAACATTAATTAAAAGTAACGCCATATTTGCGGACAAATGAAAAACATACTGGAACGTCCCCTTAGAACAATTTTACACGACTGTGCTTAACCTGACACACAATGTTTTTAGCGCAACGCAATCTGACTATCAAAGATCCCTGCAAAAGAATGGCCCTGAGTAACATTAAACTATACCTTTCAGAAATCACTTACCTCACAAAAATCTTGGTTACTTGAACTACTGCAATACAGCGAGCGCCACTACTGCCAGCTAAATAAAAGATTCAAACTACGGAAGGCACTAACTACTGATAGGGATAGTTAGCAAATGAAAGATTTTAATAGAGAACAAACACTGTATTTACCTTAATATCATCAAAAGTCATAATATATGTAATTTCAAAACTCCGCCATCTCTCTCCTCACATCCACCACTGCTGGCGGCTCACCTCTAACTGCGCAACGCTACGAGCTGTTCACATCCAGCTGCCGCTGCGTAACACTACAATGGCAGACAACAATGCAAACTAGCCACAGGCTGCACACAGCACAGCCAGTGATTTTCATACAGAGCGCTACGTAACGTTGCCAATAAGAAAACATAAAAAGCCTACTTACAATACGTGTGAGTAACTATTATGTATAGCTTCTGTGGGGAAGATGCTAATGCATTCGATTTTCGTACAAAGGATCCTCGGTTCAGCCCAAATGTCGACTTTTTTTTACTGTACTATGCCTGAAAATCTTACATATGACAACATATTTATGACATGTAAAAGGTCTCTTTGGTGGTCACAGAAATTTTCTCTAGGCAGTCTGATTTCGCTTCGTTTCTTTGAAAGTAGTAATTCTACAGAGTACATATGCAGTTTCACAGAAGAAACAATCAGAAGAAAAAAATAAACAATTTATCGCATCACACATGCGAAACTAAATAATAATAATAATAACAGTAGTTAATAATAAACAAAATAAGATCAGTAATAAGTACATAATGTTCAACCAACGCAGCAAAATCAGACTGCCAAAAGCAGGTTGTTACGAAATTCCGAAAGGTCCTTTTACATGCCAGGAAAATGTTCTCCCATATGACAGTTTCACACGTGAGCAGTTCGAAATACATTTTCACTATTGGGGTTTGAACATGGGACCTTCCAAAAGACACCCCAGCCTCTACCAAACCACCAGATTTGCGAAGCAGTTACTGACAGATACGGTTTTCCCATGCTACGTAGTTCTGGTGTTACTTTTACTTACCGTTTACACACCTTCTACTGGGCGACAGCACATATCGGTGTTTTGGCTGATACTCAATCGACACACAACGTTTGGTACCGATCTGAATGTCTGACATCTGGAGGTTCGGGTGCTAGCAGACCACCAAGAGTAGTCACTCAAGACTTGTCTACCAAAGAGAAATTTCAACCGATGGACACTTCTAGAACTTCCTGGCTATATACACACATCAAAAAAGGGTTTTGCATCACCTCGGTTCCTAGGAAAATTGGAATAGCTCTTAACATCATTTTCGCCCTTTTTATTGCTCATGAAAACCACACATTGCATGATGTAGCACCATACAGCGAGACCTTCAAATGTGGTTGTCCAGATTGCTGTACACACTGGTACCTCTAATACCCAGTAGCACGTCCTCTTGCATTGATTCATGCCTGTATTCGCCGTGGCGTACTGTCCACAAGTTCGTCAAGGCACTGTTGGTCCAGGTTGTCCCACTCCTCAACGGTCTTTCGGCGTAGATCCCTCACAGTGGTTGGTGGATTACGTCGTCAATAAACAGCCCTTCTCAATCTCTCCCAGGCATGTTCGATGGAGTTCATTTCTGGAGAACATGGTTGCCGATCTAGTCGAGCGATGTCGTTATCCTGAAGGAAGTCATTCACAAGATTTGCACGATGGGGGCGCGAATTGTCGTCCACGAAGAATGTCTCGCCAATATGCTGTCCATATGGTTGCACTATCGGTCGGAGGATGGCATTCACGTATCATACAGCCGTTAGGTCGCCTTTCTTGACCACCAGCGGCGTGCGTCGGCCCCACATAATGCCACCCCAAAACAATAGGGAACTTCCACCTTGCTGTACACACTGGACAGTATGTCTAAGGCGTTCAGCCTGACTCGGTTGCCTTCAGACACGTCTCCGACGATTGTCTGGTTGAAGGCATATCCGGTACTCATAGGTGAAGAGAGCGTGATGCCAATCCTGAGCGGTCCATTTGGCATGTTGTTGGGCCCATCTGTACTGCGCTGCACGGTTTCGTGGTTGCAAAGATGGATCTCGCCATTGACGTCGGGAGTGAACTTGCGCATCGTGCAGCCTATTGCCCACAGTTTGAGTCGTAACACGACGTCCTGTGGCTGCACGAAAAGCATTATTCAACATGGTGGTGTTGCTGTCAGCGTTCCTCCAAGTCATAATCCGTAGGTAGCGGTCATCCACTGCAGTATTAGCCCTAGGGCGGTCTGAGCGAGGCATATAATCGACTGTTTCTGTCTCTCTGTATCTCCCCCATCTCAGAACGACATTGATTTGGTTCACTCCGAGGCACCTGCACACTTCCCTTCCTGGCACAAAGTGAAAATGTGGACGCGATCGAGTCGCGGTATTGACCGTCTAGGCACGGTTGAACTACAGGCAACACGAGCCGTGTACCTCCTTCCTGGTGGAATGACTGGAACTGATCGGCTGTCGGACCCCCTTCGTCTAATAGGCGCTGATCATGCATGGTTGGCTCAGTCCGGAACTGCGTGACTGCTACGGTCGCAGGTTCGAATCCTGCCTCGGGCATGGATGTGTGTGATGTCCTTAGGTTAGTTAGGTTTAAGTAGTTCTAAGTTCTAGGGGACTGATGACCACAGTGCTCGGAGCCATTTTGAACCATGCATGGTTGTTTATATCTTTGGGCAGGTTGAGTGACATCTCTGAACAGTCAGAGGGACTGTCTATGATACAATATCTACAGTCAACGTCTATCCTGATGAGTTCTTGGAACCGGGATGATGCAAAACTTTTTTTGATGTGTGTACTTTATTTCCAGTGCCATACTGCTATCCTCGTATGTACTTATAATTTTACGACAGTGAAAGTGCTGTTGACACACCTACAATCAATAATCCAAAATGAGAATTAATCACCACCAATTACCATGATCTTAATAATGAGGAACTAATATTAGTTAGGGAATACTCTAAAACAGCTTATTTTAGAAACTTTCATATTCGTAAATGCTGAACATTACATTTTATCTCTATTTATGGTAGCTATTTATTAATAATTAATTGAGTTATCTTAACGACATCATGTCTGGCCATTCGTATTAGGCTACATGTTCTTTCTGAAGTCACACTATTAAAAACGCAAGGTCGTTACTCTCAAATGGCCGAATAATAAAACACCAAAATAGAGCCCTTTCTTCAATCACTTGACGACAAGACGAAAACATCGACTCTTTCTGCTTTCCTTCCAACTGACATTCCAGAACCTGGCCGTTAGTGCGCTGAACAATAATACCAGTGCTTGCTAAACACAACACCTCGTTAAAATTCTCCGAGGAGCTTGGCTGACATACAAGGTGCATTCAAGTTCTAAGGCCTCCGATTTTTTTTCTCCAGACTGGAAAGAGATAGAAACATGCGCATTGTTTTAAAATGAGGCCGCGTTCATTGTCAATACATCCCAGAGATGGCAGCACCGTACGGCAGATGAAATTTTACTGCCAGTGGTGAGATGAGAACTGTTTTAAATACTTAAAATGGCGACGTTTTCCTTACTTGAACAGTGTGCAATCATTCGTTTTCTGAATTTGCGTGGTGTGAAACCAATTGAAATTCATCGACAGTTGAAGGAGATATGTGGTGATGGAGTTATGGATGAGTCGAAAGTGTGTTCGTGGGTGCGAAAGTTTAATGAAGGCAGAACATCGTGTGACAACAAACCGAAACAACCTCGGGCTCGCACAAGCCGGTCTGACGACATGATCGAGAAAGTGGAGAGAATTGTTTTGGGGGATCGCCGAATGACTGTCGAACAGATCGCCTCCAGAGTTGGCATTTCTGTGGGTTCTGTGCACACAATCCTGCATGACGACCTGAAAATGCGAAAAGTGTCATCGAGGTGGGTGCCACGAATGCTGACAGATGACCACATGGCTGCCTGTGTGGCATGTTGCCGAGCAATGTTGACACGCAACGACAGCACGAATGGGACTTTCTTTTCGTCGGTTGTGACAATGTATGAGACGTGGATGCCATTTTTCAATCCAGAAACAAAGCGCCTGTCAGCTCAATGGAAGCACACAGCCACCAAAAAAATATCGGGTAACTGTCAGTGCTGAAAAAATGATGGTGTCCATGTTCTGGGACAGTGAGGGCGTAATCCTTACCCATTGCGTTCCAAAGGGCACTACGGTAACAGGTGCATCCTACGAAAATATTTTGAAGAACAAATTCCTTCCTGCACTGCAACAAAAACGTCCGGGAAGGGCTGCGTGTGTGCTGTTTCACCGAGACAACACACCCGCACATCGAGCTAATGTTATGCAACATTTTCTTCGTGATAACAACTTTGAAGTGATTCCTCGTTCTCCCTACTCACCTGACCTGGCTCCTAGTGACTTTTGGCTTTTTCCAACAATGAAAGACACTCTCTGTGGCCGCACATTCACCAGCCGTGCTGCTATTGCCTCAGCGACTTTCCAGTGGTCAAAACAGACTCCTAAAGAAGCCTTGGCCGCTGCCATGGAATCATGGCGTCAGTGTTGTGAAAAATGTGTACGTCTGCAGGGCGATTACGTCGAGAAGTAACGCCAGTTTCATCGATTTCGGGTGAGTAGTTAATTAGAAAAAAAATCGGAGGCCTTAGAACTTGAATGCACCTCGTAGAACTGAAACCCCCACCGACGTATATTTAGTGGTCTGAATCAAGAACGAAACAATCTCTCTACACACGCTACGTGAACAGCACCAAATCAGACACGATGATACACTTCTTTTTCGTGTCAGGCTTCACTTTCACAGCTATTAAACAACCAAACGACAGGAAATAACAACACAATGTAAGTAAAAATTCTCATGTAAATGTTACACGCATAATCCAACAAGAAATTGGCGTTTAGTGTCGCGTAACTTCTGTGAATGCAACGACAACGTACTGAAACATTCGTGGAAAGTCAAAACTGCCAACCCACGGCGATTAAATCCTTCTCAAGGGTTTATATAGAGCAGTGGACATGCTTCACACACGGTGTTCCGTTTTAATCTCTTATTACAATATTTAAGATGCATTAATGACGATAATAATAAAAATAATAATACAGTACTGCCCAGACAGTAACACAATAAGTGCTTTAACGTTATGCTTCACGATACTAAGTTCATACTACACTATAATCGTAAAGGAACTTAAATGACTTTGCTGTTAAGCTGTTAGTTAAATATTCCCTTGGAATAGCCAGTTTGCAGTTTTCTAATAACTTTTGTGTCTTCGGAAATGAGAAAAGTTTCGCTATCGGACCTGCTGTATAATTTTCTTTACATCCGGTCGCACAACATCTGTTGGGCACTTTGTCTGTTACTAACACAAATGTGAATTCTTAATCACAGCACAGAGCTGGAGCGTCCCAGACCTGTTCCATCGGCTTCACATCAGGTGCCTTTGGTGGCCAAGACGTCAACGTCAGTTCACTATTAAGCTCTTCAAACAATGACTGTAGTACGATTCTGTCCTTGTGCCATAGACAGTTATCGTGCTGGAAGATACCATCGCTATCGTGAAAGTGGTGGTGGTGGGTGGTGGTTAGTGTTTAACGTCCCGTCGACAACGAGGTCATTAGAGACGGAGCGCAAGCTCGGGTTAGGGAAGGATGGGGAAGGAAATCGGCCGTGCCCTTTCAATGGAACCATCCCGGCATTTGCCTGAAACGATTTAGGGAAATCACGGAAAACCTAAATCAGGATGGCTGGAGACGGGATTGAACCGTCGTCCTTCCGAATGCGAGTCCAGTGTGCTAACCACTGCGTCACCTCGCTCGGTTATCGTGAAAGTCTGTATCTACATATATACTCCATTAGCCACCAAGCGGTGTGTGGCGGAGGGCACAATTATGGCCAAAATCATATTTCCTCCCCTCTGTTCCACTCGCGAATCGCGCGAGAGAAAAACGGCTGTCTGAACGCCTCAGTACGAGCTGTAATTTCCCTTATCTTTGAATGGTTATCATTGCGCAATTTGAAAATGGGTGGTGATAATATATGCTCTACATCCTCGGCGAAGATCGGATTTCGGAATTTGGTAAGCAACCCCTTCCGCTTAGCGCGTCGTCTATCTGCAAGTGTGTCCCACTTCAAACTTTCTATGAGATTTGTAACGCTCTCGCGATGGCTAAATTTATCAGTCGCGAATCTTGCCGCTATTCTTTGCACCTTCTCAATCTCGTGAATCAGACCCAACTGGTAAGGGTCCCATACAGACGATCAAGACTCTAAGACTGGACGAACTAACGTATTGTAACAACACCGACTCAAAGGAAGGCCTCGGCGCTTGTTCGTGACGTCACGTCAGCTAGGCACGGCGAACGCCAGGTCTGTTGCAGACATACTCATAATGGTGGTATATCCCTCTCTGACACAGAAAAATCTGAAAATATTGGCGCTAGTTGACCAACACACATTGTTCTGAGAGATTTCTGCAATCAATTAATTGGGCAATTCATTACACTTCGTAACAAATAGTGTACTCCTAAACTTAAATTTCCACCTGTTTTAAGGATTGACATACAAAAACAACTTCATGGTTCAGCAGCAACAAAATTCGTGCTTCTTTACCTTATTTGTAAATCTGAGGAAGTTACGTTTTTACTGGGTTGATTTTACGAGAAACTGTGAACATATTGGTGCTCTTCTTTAGGTATCTTGGTTGACTATAGGGTGAGGAGCACTGAATGTTAATGAAATATCTTGCGATTGTACACGTTTGGGGAGGGGGTGGGGGACAGAAGAAGAGGCAAAAGAGAGATACTTGTTTTATCAAATAAAATTTTTTTATCTTACAAAGTTTCTCCTTTCAGTTGCAAGAGGGGAATATACATCTTTTCTAATGTGCATGTGTAAAAAAGGTTAAGCTCAGCAGTATTTTCGATGTATGAAGCTATTTTGTTTCCTGTTTAGAATTCCTTTCGTTGGAAACGGCTGTAATCTAATGACTGGCAACAGTTGGACATTTACACATCTAAATTAGTTCACATTTTCAGTGAAGATGTCAAACGAAATACAGAACTATGATCTTCATTTGTAGCTTTAAGATAGTAAGAAAATCTTTCATCTAAATAAAACTGCAAAATCCAAAACAATACCAAACATTTTGTCCAAAAATAAGAGATTTATAGTGATAACCATGCCCAGGCGTTTCTGCCTGCAACAGACCTGGCGTTCGCCGTGCCTACCTGACCTGACGTCACCAACAAGCGCCGAGACCTTCCTTTGAGTCGGTGTTGATTGTAAGCAATTTCCTTTGTTGAAGGACTGCATCGCTTCAGGATTCTACCAATAAACGGCAATCTAGAGTTCGCCTTGCACGTTACTTGTGTAATCTGATCATTCCATTTGAGATCATTTAGAATAGTCACACCCAGATACTTGACGGATGTTACCGCTTCCAAAGACTGGGCATTTATTTTGTACTCGTACATCAATGGGGATTTTCGCCTTGTTATACGCAGTAGGTTACACTTACTAATATTGAGAGATAATTGCCAGTTATTACACCACGCATTTATTTTCTGCAAATCCTCGTTGATTTGTTCACAACTTTCGTGTGATACTACTTTCATGTAGACTACAGCATCATCGGCAAACAGTCTAAGGCCGCTGTCAATACCATCAACCAGATCGTTTATGTAAAATGGTAAAAAGCAGAGGACCTATTACGCTGCCCTGGGGCACACCTGAAGTTACGCTTGTGTCTGTTGAAGTCAACCCCATTCAGCACGGCATACTGCTCTCTGTCTGTTAGAAAACTTGCTGTTCAACCGCATAAGTCATCGGATAGACCGTAAGCGCGCCGTTTTTGGAGCAAGCAACAGTGCGGAACTGCTTCGAACGCCTTTCAAAAGTCGAGAAATATGGCATCAACCTAGGAGCCGGTACCTAGAGCCTATTCTACGAGGTGCATTCAAGTTCTAAGGCCTCCGATTTTTTTCTCCGGACTGGAAAGAGATAGAAACATGCGCATTGTTTTAAAATGAACCCGCGTTCATTGTCAATACGTCCCAGAGATGGCAGCACCGTACGGCAGATGGAAATTTACCGCCATCGGCGAGAATGAGAACTGTTTTAAATACTTAAAATGGCGACGTTTTCCTTACTTGAACAGCGTGCAATCATTCGTTTTCTGAATTTGCGTGGTGTGAAACCAATTGAAATTCATCGACAGTTGAAGGAGACATGTGGTGATGGAGTTATGGATGTGTCAAAAGTGCGATCGTGGGTGCGACAGTTTAATAAAGGCAGAACATCATGTGACAACAAACCGAAACAACCTCGGGCTCGCACAAGCCGGTCTGACGACACGATCGAGAAAGTGGAGAGAATTGTTTTTAGGGATTGCCGAATGACTGTTGAACAGATCGCCTCCAGAGTTGGCATTTCTGTGGGTTCTGTGCTCACAATCCTGCATGACGACCTGAAAATGCGAAAAGTGTCATCCAGGTGGGTGCCACGAATGCTGACGGACGACCACATGGCTGCCCGTGTGGCATGTTGCCGAGCAATGTTGACGCGCAACGACAGCACGAAAGGGACTTTCTTTTCGTCGGTTGTGACAATGTATGAGACGTCGATGCCATTTTTCAATCCAGAAACAAAGCGCCAGTCAGCTCAATGGAAGCACACAGATTCACCGCCACCAAAAAAATTTCGGGTAACCGCCAGTGCTGAAAAAATGATGGTGTCCATGTTCTGGGACAGCGAGGGCGTAATCCTTACCCATTGCGTTCCAAGGGGCACTACGGTAACAGGTGCATCCTACGAAAATATTTTGAAGAACAAATTCCTTCCTGCACTGCAACAAAAAGGTCCGGGAAGGGCTGCGCGTGTGCTGTTTCACCGAGACAACGCACCCGCACATCGAGCTAACGTTACGCAACAGTTTCTTCGTGATAACAACTTTGAAGTGGTTCCTCATGCTCCCTACTCACCTGACCTGGCTCCTAGTGACTTTTGGCTTTTTCCAACAATGAAAGACACTCTCTGTGGCCGCACATTCACCAGCCGTGCTGCTATTGCCTCGGCGATTTTCCAGTGGTCAAAACAGACTCCTAAAGAAGCCTTCGCCGCTGCCATGGAATCATGGCGTCAGCGTTGTGAAAAATGTGTACGTCTGCAGGGCGATTACGTCGAAAAGTAACGCCAGTTTCATCGATTTCGGGTGAGTAGTTAATTAGAAAAAAAATCGGAGGCCTTAGAACTTGAATGCACCTCGTATATCATGCACAAAGATGGACACCTGTTCCTTCGCATGAAAGCTGTTTCCTAGAACCGTGCTGGTTTCTGCAGATGAGCTTATCAAAGTGTAGAAAGGTCATTATGTCTGAACACAAAATATGTTCCATGATTCTACAACAAATCGACTTCAGTGAAATTGGCCTATAATTATGTCATGAAACATGAAAGGATACAGTTGTTCCAGAATAATGTTCACATAGTCCACAGCTGTCATGGTGCCATCGATGCCATGGAAGTGTCACTGGCGTAATGCGTGTATCTCGCAGCCGTTCAGATCCGTAATAACGTATCCAGATACAGCCATAGGACTGGTGTCACAAGAAATGTAATTCATCTGGCCAGGTGCCACTTTACCATTGCCCCACGGTCCAATTTCGACGACTCCCAGCCCCATTTCAATCGTAGTTTACGACGATAATGATGGAAACAGAAGAATTAAATTAAAATTGGTGTCGCAGCCGGGATTCGAACGCGGGTCTTTTCGCTTATTAGACAAAAATGCTAACCATTACCCCACCGCTGTCCTGCAGTGGACATTACTGCTCGAACTACGCAAGTCGAGTGCTCTCCCCAACACAAACTACAATTCACGTCTTCAGCCCACACGAGTTACGTAGATCGTGTAGAAGCGTTAACCACAGTGCTGTGATGGTGTAATTGTTAGCAGTTCTTCTAAGTATGGAAGAAGACACGTGTTCGATTCCCGTCCTCGTCAGAAATTTTAATTCATTGCTCCTGCTTCCACCATTATCGTAGATAAAGATGAGACTCAAATATGGGTGGGAAACGTTAATTATAAGATCCATAAGATCACGTAGTTTGCGATGTCATAGTGATAACATGCGAACAGGTAGGGCTCATCTGGTCTTGAGTCCCATGTTCAACAATGCCGTTTGAAAAGTGTGCTCCGAAACATTTGTGCCTACACCAGCACTGTTCTCTGTCCCCAGAGTAGGTTGGTTGTTTTTTGGGGGAAGAGACCAAACTACGAGGTCATCGGTCTCATGGGATTGGGGAAGGACGGGGAAGGAATTCGGCGGTGCCCTTTCAAAGGAACCATCTCGCCATTTGCCTGGAGCGATTTAGGGAAATCACGGAAAACCTAAATCAAGATGGCCGGACGCGGGATTGAACCGTCGTCCTCCCGAATGCGAGTCCAGTGTGCTAAGCACTGCGCCACCTCGCTCGGTCCCAGAGTAGGCAAGCCTCCGTTTTCCAACACCTCGTCGCCAATTGCTGATTTCTGCTTCCCGTGACCGCTGTCCACAGACGCTCACGATAATACTACGCGAACAGCCGACCAGTTTCCTCATCTCACAGTATTTCCCCATTTGCAGCCCACATCGACGTTAGAATGATTACCCACTTGTCTCTGCTCCGGTGATATACACTCTAAGCCAAAAAGAAAAAGTACGCACCACGAAGGAATTATCCGAAGAGACTTACGTGATGTACACTCAAGCGCCAAAGAAAGGTATAGGCGTGCGTCTTCAAATACAGAGATATGTAAACAGGCAAAATACGACGCCAGCGGTCGGCAACACCCATGTAAGACAACAAGTGTCTGACGCAGTTGTTGGATCGGTCGCTGCTGCTACAATGGCAGGTTGTCAAGATTTCAGTGAGTTTGAAAGTCGCGCTAACGAGCGATGGGACACAGCATCTCCGAGGTAGCGATGAAGTGCGGATTTTCCCGTACGACCATTTGACGAGGTTACCGTGAATATCAGGAATCCGGTAGAACATCAAATCTCCGACGTCGCTGAGGCCGGAAAAAAGATCCTGCTAGAAAGGGACCAACGACGACTGAAGAGAATCGCTCAACGTTACAAAAGTGCAACCGTTCTGCAAATTGCTCCAGATTTCAATTCTGGGCCATCAGCAGGTGTCAGCGTGCGAACCATTCAACAAAACATTATCGATATGGGCTTTTGGAGCGAAAGACCCACTTTTCTACGTTTCGTGACTGCACGATACAAATCTTTACGCCTCGCCTGGGTCCGTCAACAACGACATTCGACTGTTTATGACTGGAAACATGTTGCCCGGTCGGACGAGTATCGTTTCAAATTGTATCGAGCGGATGGACGTGCACGGGTATGGAGACAAGCTCGTGAATCCGTGGACCCTGCATGTCAGCAGAGAACTGTTGTAGCTGGTGGATGCTCTGTAATGGTGTGGGGCGTGTGCAGTTGGAGTTACTTCTAGATACGACTGCGAGAGCTGACACGTAGGTATGCATCCATTCGTGGCCAATGTGCATCCGACGGACTTGGTCAATTTCAGCAGGACAATGCGACGCCCCACACGTCCAGAGCGGCTTCAGGAACAGTCTTATGAGTTTAAACACTTCTGCTGCCCACCAAACTCCCCAGACATGAACGGAGGCGTCCCGGACGACACCCAAAGGTTGTCAGGCCTCACGGAGAGCGACAGTCAGTTTGATATCCCACCACTGTCCGAGGCGCCTCCACACACGTCTTCACTGGTCACGAGGACTTAATTCGAAATGTAACTGATCACTGAAGGCAATTCTATTCCAGCCAGTAAGGTTCCAGACCTAAGTCTATGTACAGTGTACGTTCCCTAGAGTGTCACGTAGGTATAACACCACGGGGCACTACTCAATCTCACCTTGGTCAGGCCGCATAGTGTTTGATACCTCGCTTAACCCGTTCAGACCTGATTTTTTATTTACTTATTAAAGAAATATCTGACATGATTTTTACATTCAGGTCGGTCTCCTGATAACATTTTTCTAAGAAAAAATTTCATATGATCTCTAGTTTTCTAGATATTTAATGTACACAACTGTGTTCATCAGGTCTCGAGCTTCATGTCATACATTATGGAAGTTAACACTATGGATCAAGTATGCCACTCTTTATTCCACTTTAAAACAGAAGAAACAATAAAAATAATTCCAAATTACAGTTCTTATTCAAACAACAACGGTCAAAACACTGATTTTAAAGTTTCGCATGAAACTGCAAAAAAAATTTCTGTCCTTTTGGAGACATAAATGTACTTCAGATTTTCTGCACTGAATTCTAGAACGCCCTGTACATCTTGGAGCTCCTACATCATGCAAAGGCAAATGGTCAATGGAATCAAACTGTATCTCTGTAGTTTGTCATAATTCTCCTCTTCTTTTTGGTATGACTCTCATGTATGAAGCCAGTTCTTCATCAGACAGACGCCCCCTCTTCTTTTCAGTCATGTTCTTCTGGCACAGTATCAATCCATCTGCTACCCTGATGCGAAAGGAAAGAAGGTCATTTGCTTCTTCTTTTGGATAGACAGGTTGTCTGCATATTGTCTGTATGCCAACCAACTTTGCACGATGGAAAAGTCAACACCATGAAAAATCACACGGAAAGCCCATTTTCGAGATCTGATGAAAACTCTGTAGTAGCGTATCAATTGATCAAATAGTTCCACACCACCCATTGCATGATTATATCTTCTCACTATTTCAGGTCTTTTTTTCTTTCACATATTTATGGTGTTTTTGTCCCAATACTCAACTTTATCCACTGAGCCTTTACCAACAAAGTTTGAACACAATACAACTGGCCTATAGTCTAACCACTTACACATGGTAATGTCATCAGCACTAGTGATTTCTTCCCAGTAACCTCTGGTTTGTTTCATTACTGTTTTATCATCTAAAAAAGTCAAGTTCTTTCCAGATCTGTTTTGATGGGCAGTACCTGCTGCATTGATGCCTTGAGATTTCACAACTTGAAACAGATGATAAGGTAAAAAGAAGTCGTCAAAGTATAATTAATGACCTTTACCTTTTGAGAGTGGAACAGAAAATTCTAAACCAACAGCAGGACCTAATCCAAATTTTTACAGTATGCTGTATTAAGTCCAGTTGTAGCACCTTGATACAAAAGGAAATACACTATTCCACTCTTTTCACATGAAGACTTTGATTCCCCATGGACTTGGTTTCCCCTTAACATACTGCTTTTCAGAAAACTTCCCAGTGAAAGGAATAATTCCTTCACTGACACAAACATTCTCTTCTATAGGAAGTTCACTGCAGCATTTTCGAATAGCTGAGTATATTGGCCTGACTTTGTAAAATTTATCTTTATTTTCAGATGGCTTTTCCAGATTGTTCACCAAATATAAATTCGTTCGTAATTCTAAAAATCTGTCTCGTGACATGTTTTCCCAAAACACAATTACCTTCAGGTAATACATTCATAATCTGGGAAATTTCAAGGTGCCAGTCAATATATGCAAACCAAATAACATTTCTTGTGCTTGAGGAGTTGTCTGCTTGAATGAGGATTTGCCTCGTTGTAATGGATAAATATGAGTATGTGCTGCCATGCTAGTGAACAAATCATCTGGTATATATCTTTTGAAGTATTGCATTGGAGAACACAAGAGAGACTCTTCGAAATTTGGAGCTTTGTATGTTTCTGCAATGGTACTTAGAGGCTTGCGTTTCCATTTTATGGATTCTTTAGGTGTCACCATGTTGTCACACAGGTTATTCAATTCTGGATTGTTTTCATTGCATAAGAAGTTCATTTCAGCATCCACCACCTCTCCATCATCTTCATCTTCAGATTTGTGGAGCTTGCCTTTCAAAAAGTGGTACACTGTCATCCTCATCTCCTCTCAAACTAATGTCAGAAACGCCACCATTTTCAATTATGTCCATAATCAAGTCCCAATTTTTCCTCACAGAAAGATAATCATATTTCTAAGTCAAAAGCTAGCAATATAAAATAAAATCATATGTACAGGTCAGTTATTGTCTTTTCTTGCTGCTGGTACTGAATTTAATGGAAAAATTGCTGTACATAACTACCATAGCCATGCAAATATAGCTGACACACATTTCAGGTTATTTTTTCCTATTTTACACCATTAAGGACCTGTTGTACACAAATGTGTACATTAATCTTGCCTGATACATAACACAAATATGAACTGATAAAAATTAATGAAAATTCCACTGAAAATATGTCTAATGTTTCCAAAAGAAGTAAACCACACAAAACATTCATAAACAAAACCCACAACGTGACTATTATAGCAATAAAGTCAACTTGTAACGGCTTCCCACAGAGAAACAACACCAGAGAGCATATTTTGCTCTGTGGTTCATAGACTGCTCACAAGAGAGCAGCAGCAGCTGGTGCATGGCTAAAAGAAACATACACAAATGTGCAAAGTGAGTTTGAATGCACCTCACATTTCTTGTTAGCGAAATATTAGTGAGCAAACTTTATGAACACAATTGTGACCACCAGGTCTCAAAGGGTTAATATACATTGTTAATTAATCATAATTTTAATATGGAGTGATCTCTTCCACATCCATTGCACAGTTACTCCTTGAAACTGTTAATTTCCGTTCACGCGTCGTCCTCTACATTTCTCCGCCAAATGGATGGCTGATTGGCTCATTTATTTCCCTCACTCGCAAAGACCTCTATTAAAGAGATACTAACAGCTTCCCAGCGTGCTCCAACAGTAAATGCTCAGATCAGCTCCCAGCTACCTGCGTCGTGTTTGGCGGCCGGGGTGGCCGAGCGGTTCTAAGCGGATCAGTCTGGAACCGCGCGACGCTACGGTCGCAGGTTCGAATCCTGCCTCGGGCATGGATGTGTGTGATGTCATTAGCTTAGTTAGGTTTAAGTAGTTCTAAGTTCTATGGGACTGATGACCTCAGAAGTTAGGTCCCATTGTGCTCAGAGCCATTCGAACCATTTTTTGTGTCGTGTTTCGTGACAAATTATCGTTTGTTTCCTTTGTTACAGGTGAGTCATCGACGGTCGCTGCATCAGCTTGTACCCGGAATCAGTACAGACCAACACCACTTGTGAAAAGTACGTAACTGTCTTGCTTGTTTCTATTTGTAGCGTGTGCTGTTATATTAACAGCAGCGATCTAGCTCTGGTACGCTCCACAGTGTAGACACCTGAAACGCCCAAGTCCAACAGACAGGTCTATTGTCCGTAACAGTAATTTAGTACTCTACATGATATTCTGAGAAATATGGGTGAAGGGCAACAGGCAGATTCCATATTTCTCAATTTCCGGAAAGCATTTGACGTGTGTCCCATTGCATGCTGTTAACGAAGGTACGAAGATATGGAGTGACGGGTATGTGGGCTGCTCGAAGACTTCTTAACTAATAGAACCCTGTATGTTATCCTCGACGGTGAGTTTTCATTAGAAACAAAGGTATAGCCAGGAATGCCCCAGGGCAGTGTGACAGGCACGATATTATTTGATATATACTCTACTGGCCATTAAAATTGCTACACCAAGAAGAAATGCAGATGATAAACGGGTATTCATTGGACAAACATATTATACTGGAACTGACATGTGATTACATTTTCTCGCAATTTGGGTGCATACATCCTGAGAAATCAGTACTCAGAACAACCACCTCTGGCCGTAATAACGGCCTTGATACGCCTGGGCATTGAGTCAAACAGAGCTTGGATGGCGTGTACAGGTACAGCTGCCCATGCAGCTTCAACACGAGACCACAGTTCATCAAGAGTAGTGACTGGTGTACTGTGACGAGCCAGTTGCTCGGCCACCATTGACCAGACGTTCTCAGTCGCTGAGAGATCTGGAGAATGTGCTGGCCAGGGCAGCAGTCGAACATTTTCTGTATCCAGTATGGCCCGTACAGGACCTGCAACATGCGGCCGTGCATTATCCTGCTGAAATGTAGGGTTTCGCAGGGATCGAATGAAGGGTAGCGCCACGGGTCGTAACACATCTGAAATGTAGCGTCGACTGTTCAAACTACCGTCAATGCGAACAAGAGGTGACCGAGACGTGTAACCAGTGGCAACCCATACCATCACGCTGGGTGATACGCCAGTATGGCGATGACGAATACTCACTCGCTTCCAATGTGCGTTCGCCGCGATGTTGCCAAACATGTAGTATGGTGTGGAGAATCAAGTTCTTTGCCGTAAAAATCGGTTTCTAATTTCACATTGCACAATAACTGCCTTTCGAGCATCTTGGCTGACGTATATTGCTTGAGCCGTTATAATTTTTCGACGGTTTCTGATCCATTTTTATTTTCGTTGATTACACCGACAACTACCAAACAACTACATTGAAGCGCCAAAGAAACTGGTATAGGCATGAGTATTCAGATACAGAGATATGTAAACTGGCAGAATATGACCCTGCAGTTGGCACCGCCTGTGTAAGACAGTAAGTGTCTGGTGCAGATGTTAGATCGGTTACTGCTGCTACAATGGCAGCTTATCAAGATTTAAGTGAGTTTGAACGTGGTATTATAGTCGGCTACGAGCGATGGGACAAAGCATCTCCGAGGTAGCAATGAAGTGGGGATTTTCCCGTACGACCATTTCAAGACTGTACCGTGAATATCACGAATCCGGAAAAACATAAAATCTCCGACATCGCTGCTGCCGGAAAAAGATCCTGCAAGAATGGGACCAACGACGACTGAAGATAGTCATTCAACATGACAGAAGTGCAACCCTTCCGCAAATCGCTGCAGATTTCAACGCTGGTCCATGAAGAAGTGTCAGCGTGCGGACCATTGAACGAAACATCACCGATATGGGCTTTCGGAGCTCAAGGCCCACTCGTGTATCCTTGATGATGACTGCACAACAGAAAGCTTTACACCTCGCCTGGGTCCGACAACACCGGCATTGGACTGTTAACGACTGGAAACATAAGGCCTGGTCGGACCAGTCTCGTTTCAAATTGTATCGAGTGGATGGACGTGTACGAGTATGGAGACTTTGGATTCTGCTTATCAGCGGGGGACTCTTCAAGCTGTAATGGTCAAGGGCGTTTGAAGTTGGAGCGATATGGGAACCCTGACATCTTAGCCGCCCGCTGTGGGCGAGCGGCTCTAGGCGCTTTATTCCGGAACCACGCTGCTGCTACGGTCGCACGTTCGAATCCTACCTCGGGCATGGATATGTGTGAAGTTCATAGGTTAGTTAGGTTTAAGTAGTTCTAAATCTAGGGAGCCGATGACCTCAGATGTTAAGTCCCTTTAGTGCTTTTGAACCTGTTTAGATACGATTTTGACAGGTAACACGCACGTAAGCATCCGGTCTGATCACCTGCATCCATTCATGTCTATAGGGCAATTCCGGCAGGACAATGTGACACGTCCAGAATTGCTACAGAGTGGCTCCAGGAACACTCTTCTGAGTTTAAACACTTCTGCTGGCCCCCAAACTCTCCAGACATGAACATTGTTCAGCATATCTTGGATGTCTTGCAACGTGCTATTCACAAGAGACCTCCACCCCATCGTACTCTTACGAATTTATCGACAGCCCTGCAGGATTCATGGTTCCAGTTCCCTCCAGCACTACTACAGCCATTAGTGCACTCCATGCCACGTTTTACTCCTGTGTGCTCCCAGGGCCCCTTCAAATATTGGACAGATGTAGCAGCTTCTTTGGCTCTTCAGTGTAAAACCGTATTAAACACAAAAGCTATTTTTTTTTTCTCAGAGGTTGATCCTTTGAGGTTCGCCGATGACATTGTAATTCTATCAGAGACAGCAAAGGACTTGGAGTAGCAGTTGAACGGAATGGACAGTGTGTTGAAAGGAGGGTATAAGATGAACATCAACAAAAGCAAAACGAGGATAATGGAATGCACTCGAATTAAGTCGGGTGATGTTGACGGTATTAGATTAGGAAATGAGACACTTAAAGTAGTAAAGGAGTTTTGCTATTTGGGGAGCAAAATAACTGACGATGGTCGAAGTAGAGAGGATATAAAATGTAGACTGGCAATGGCAAGGAAAGCGTTTCTGAAGAAGAGAAATTTGTTAACATCGAGTATAGTTTTAAGTGTCAGGAAGTCGTTTCTGAAAGTATTTGTATGGAGTGTAGCCATGTATGGAAGTGAAACATGGACGATAAATAGTTTGGACAGGAAGAGAATAGAAGCTTTCGAAATGTGGTGCTACAGAAGAATGCTGAAGATTAGATGGGTAGAGGAGGTATTGAATACAATAGGGGAGAAGAGGAGTTTGTGGCACAACTTGACAAGAAGAAGGGACCGGTTGGTAGGACGTGTTCTGAGGCATCAAGGGATCACCAATTTAGCATTGGACGGCAGCGTGGAGGGTAAAAATCGTAGAGGGACACCAAGAGATGAATACACTAAGCAGATTCAGAAGGATGTAGGCTGCAGTAGGTACTGGGAGACGAAGAAGCTTGTACAGGATAGAGTAGCATGGAGAGCTGCATCAAACCAGTCTCAGGACTGAAGACAACAACAACAACAATTCCATCCCATTGGCATGGGGCTGGAGAGTTGAGTTTGATCTAAGTAGGATATCCGCCTTCGAGACCAACGACTTTGATACCAGCCTTTCTTCTATCTGATTTGTACTTTTCCAGATATTTCCGAAAACAGTTTTAAATGTCTTGCCCTGGGGAGAGTAGAGTGACTGGTTTGACCTGAAATCCATGCGGAGTCGAGCGTTACATGCGGCAGAAATTCTGTGTTTGGATGTAGCATTTAGTGATCACCTGCACGCAGGTTCTTCAGCTTGCATTGCTAGTACTTTAGTATTTGCTGACTGGTTTGATGCGGCCCGCCACGAATTCCTCTCCTGTAACAACCTCTTCATCTCAGAGTAGCACTTCCTGCCTACATCCACAATTATTTGCTGGATGTATTCCAATCTCTGTCTTCCTCTACAGTTTTTTCCCTCTACACCTCTCTCTAGTACCATGGAAGTCATTCCCTGACGTCTAAAAGATGTCCTAACATCCTATTCCTTCTCCTTGTGAGTATTTTTCACATATTCCTGTCCTCTCCGATTCTGCGCAGAGCCTTCTCATGCTTTACCTTATCAGTCCACCTATTTTTCAACATTCGTCTGTAACACCACATCTCAAATTATTCTATTCTCTTCTGTCGGTTTTCTCACAGTCCATTTTTCACTACCATACAATGCTAAGCTCCATACAATCTTAGAAATTTCTCTCCTAAATGAAGGTTCAAATGGCTCTAAGCACTATGGAACTTAACATCTGTGGTCATCAGTCCCCTAGAACTTGGAACTACTTAAACCTAACTAACCTAAGGACATCGCACACATCCATGCACGAGGCAGGATTCGAACCTGTGACCGTAGCGGTCACACGGTTCCAGACTGAAACTCCTAGAACCGCACGGCCACCCTGGCCGGCTCCTAAATGAAGGCCTATGTTTGATATTAGTAAACTTCTCTTCGCGAGGAATGCTCTTTTTGCCATTGCTAGCCTGCTTATGATGTCCTCCTTGCTCCGTCATTGGTTAGGTACTGAACTCCTTAACTTCATCTACTTCGTGACCATCAGTCACGATGGAGTTCCTAGAAAACAGGACGCAGCATGTCAACCTCAATGGAGAGAAGTCTTCCGAAGTAAGAGTGATTTCAGGTGTGCCGCAGGGGAGTGTCATAGGACCGTTGCTATTCACAATATACATAAATGACCTGGTGGATGACATCGGAAGTTCACTGAGGCTTTTTGCAGATGATGCTGTGGTGTATCGAGAGGTTGTAACAATGGAAAATTGTACTGAAATGCAGGAGGATCTGCAGCGAATTGACGCATGGTGCAGGGAATGGCAATTGAATCTCAATGTAGAAAAGTGTAATGTGCTGCGAATACACAGAAAGATAGATCCTTTATCATTTAGCTACAAAATAGCAGGTCAGCAACTGGAAGCAGTTAATACCATAAATTATCTGGGAGTACGCATTAGGAGTGATTTAAAATGGAATGATCATATAATGTTGATCGTCGGTAAAGCAGATGCCAGACTGAGATTCATTGGAAGAATCCTAAGGAAATGCAATCCGAAAACAAAGGAAGTAGGTTACAGTACGCTTGTTCGCCCACTGCTTGAATACTGCTCAGCAGTGTGGGATCCGTACCAGATGGGGGTGATAGAAGATATAGAGAAGATCCAACGGAGAGCAGCGCGCTTCGTTACAGGATCATTTAGTAATCGCGAAAGCGTTACGGAGATGATAGATAAACTCCAGTGGAAGACTCTGCAGGAGAGACGCTCAGTAGCTCGGTACGGGCTTTTGTCAAAGTTTCGAGTCAAGCAGTATATTGCTCCCTCCTACGTATATCTCGCGAAGAGACCATGAGGATAAAATCAGAGAGATTAGAGCCCACACAGAGGCATACCGACAATCCTTCTTTCCACGAACAATACGAGACTGGAATAGAAGGGTGAACCGATAGAGGTACTCAAGGTACCCTCCGCCACACACCGCCAGGTGGCTTCCGGAGTATGGATGTAGATGTAGATAGATCAGTGCTGATGCAAAGTTTCTCGCTGTTCTCATTTCTGTTACTTCTCATTACTTTCGTCTTTCTGCGATTTACTCTCAATCCATACTCTGTACTCATTAGATTGTTCACTCCGTTCAGTATATCATTCACTCAGAATGGGAATGTTAACAGCGATTCATATCATTGATATCTTTTGGCACTGAATTTTAATTTCACTCCTGGATCTTTCTTTTATTTCCATCATTGCTTCTTCGATGTACAGACTGAACAGTAGTGGGGGAAGACTACAACCCTGTGTTACTCACTTTTTAATCCGAGCACTTCGATCTTGGTCGTCCACTCTTATTATTCCCTCTTGGCTCTTGTACATATTATATATTACTCGTCTCACCCTATATCTTACCACTATTTTTCTCAGAATTTCGAACATTTTGCGCCATTTTACAATGTCGAAAACTCTGTCCAGGTCGACACATTCTATTTTCTTTAGTCTTGCTTCCATTATTAACCGCAACGTCAGAATTGCCTGTCTGGTGCCTTTACCTTTCCTAAAGCCAAACTGATCGTCATCTAACACGTACTCAATTTTCATTCCCATTGTTCTGTATATTATTCTTGTAACAAGTTGGATGCATTAGCTGTTAAGCTCATTGTGCGATAATTCTCGCACTTCTTGACATTTCTTGGTACAATAATTTACCAACAGCCGTATGTATTATATTTATTTTATGCAACCAGTTTCCGCTTTACATTGATGCCATCTTCAGGCACCACACGTCATACTCGTAATATCGCTATACACGGAAGGAGCCATATTACTGGATCCGTGTACCAAATCGCTATGCAACAGCTCTTCATTTGATTTTATTGTTAATTAATTCACGGGCTTGGCCCAACACTTGGTATGGATCAGCAAAGATTTAATTCTTGCACTTGTCCACTCTTGCAGTCTTCGGAATTATGTGGATGATATTTTTCCGAAAGTCAGATGGTATGTCGCCATACTCATATATTCTACACACCAACGCGAATAGTCGTTTTGTTGCCACTTCTCCCAATTATTTTAGGAATTCTGATGGAATGTTATCTATCGCTTCTGCCTTATTTGGTCTTAAGTCTTCCAAACCTTCCTTAAATTCTGATTCTAATACTGGATCCCCTGTCTCTTCTAAATCGACTCCTGTTTCTTCTTCTATCACATTTGACAAATATCCTCCCTCATAGAGGCCTTCAATGTACTCTTTACATCTATCCTCTCTCTCCTCTGCATTTAACAGTGGAATTCCCGTTGAATTGCCTTTTTAATATCGGAGTCATTAAAAGCTTCCTTGCACGGGCAAACTGCCAAAGCCTCTGCAATATCGAAATTGTTTACTATCCCTCTAATTTCCTCGAAATGTTCATTGTAAAACAACACAGCTTCGACCCACGTACCCCAACGAGGAAACTGTTGTGGTTGCCAACATTTCCTGTTTTTGGAACAGTGTCTATAAAGAGGCTATTGAAATTAGGTTGGCTGATAATTTAATCAACAGAGACAATGGGTTTCCTCTAAGCAAAACGTGGAATCCAGTATTATGTCGCATCAAAACTGAACGTTCTTCGGTGCGGCCTTGATTGCGATATATCGTTGCCAGCAGTGTTCCACTAAGGGCGGCGCCACCTCCCTGGTTTAGAAGGCCGTGTACTGAACGGTGGCCTATATAGGACGTCGATTTGCAACCTGGCGTCAGTTCTCAGCGAGACTCAGCATAAGCAGCATTTTCCTGAAGATGCCGACCAGTTGGATCGCCGAAATATCGAGTCAAGTTGATTTTAGGATCCGGCAGCAAACCCGAAGAGACCCGAAGAGTAATCACAAGTTTGGGAGGTAGAGGCACATTTGGTAGTTTTTCTTTGTAGGTCTTTATTCGATCAGGAGCCTATAGAAACACTTTGTTTGTGGGTGCAATCACGTTATTTCCATTCACAAACGTGGCACGTACTTCTTCAGCAAAGCGATGTACTTCATGAGCAAAGCACGTCACATGAATCAAATTGGGATAAAATACTCGGAGGGCTTTTCCTGTTTTGAACAAATAAGGAGCAGCATCTGAAATGTACACAAGCACCCTTTCATCTGCAGAAGATCCTGGAAATATTTTTCTAATACCCTCATTCACAAATCTGGCGATCGAAGAATGATTTACTTTTTCAAGTTCTTTGCAGGCCGCTAAATAGGAAAAAGAGGGCTCTTCTCTTAAAGCACCAACAATTAAATTTGCATTGTAAGGGCCACAGGTGTCTATAGTTTCGTCAGCTGAAATCTAAGTAATGCTGTCCTTGAGTTCATTGCGTATTTCTTCCAGAATACTTAGATAAATTGTCGGTATGTAATTTTCACGCAATATTGATTCGTCTGGTATTTTTGGATCCATAAAAGGGTTTAGAAACCACTCCTGAAACGGTTTTTCCGAATACGGAACGGACATGTTTGTTATCCGCGGTTGAACAAAAAAATGCACCTACCTGAAATCGGCCTTTTTCACGCACCAGTTTTTTTTCCTTTCGGACGATGAGTTATTGTACCGGTTCTTGGGAGGACACACACAAAATTCAAATGAAAGTTTGAACGTGTGTGTTTGGAAGTTAGCCCCCGAGCATTTGAATTGCGGTGCGAAGACTGTGGAGGTTGCGACTTTCCCGGCAGTGAGCAGCTTCAACGAAAGGTTTTCAACAATTCTGAAGACTACCACAACGATAGACGTCGCCCTGGGACTCTATTCGACGCAGTTCGCCAAGCATTCGGACGACAACCGGATTCGAACCGCCGGACACCGCTTGTCACCGGCCGTACGAGCGGCCCTGGAGCAGCGCAGGATGGCCCAGATCGAGCAGAACGCCCTCTGTGAGGGAGAGGGAGGACTACTTTATGGATCCGGAATAGCAGAATGAATGTACGTTGCATAATATTGCATTTATATCTAGTCACAACTTCAAACGCGTTTTTCTCGAAATGACTTCTTTTTTATCGCGCGGTATGGTAACTTCAAATCTACTGAACCGATTGGCATAATTCTTTGTTTCCGACGAAGCTAACTAAATTGTCTAGTAGTTGTACCACTTTTATTCCGATACATGAACTATAAATAATTTTATTTGGCCGACGAAGTCGAAAACTCGATGAAAAGAACCCTGTTTTTTTTTTTTTTTTTTTTTTTTTAAATGGCCGCCATTTCGTTTCCTATGGTCCAAATAACTTAAGCGAGGTACAAGTCCTAAAGAAGCTTATATACTTCGCTAACGTCAACTCAATTTTGATTTCAGGCGAGCCGGCTGACCTGTGACATACAGCGCGTGGAGGTCTACATCGAATTTTTGTTTCGGTCCGACGGCACTTCCGCCTTTTCTAGTCGAAATTTTCGGTCGAAAAAATTCCAGTTCGTAGAGGCAATATTAATAAACATTTTGACCAAATTTGACATTGATATCTATAAAATGTTGTTGTTGTGGTCTTCAGTGCTGAGACTGGTTTGATGCAGCTCTCCATGCTACTCTATCCTGTGCAAGCTTCTTCATCTCCCAGTACCTACTGCAACCTACATCCTTCTGAATCTGCTTAGTGTATTCATCTCTTGGTCTCCCTCTACGATTTTTACCCTCCACGCTGCCCTCCAATGCTAAATTTGTGATCCCTTGATGCCTCAGAACATGTCCTATCAACCGATCCCTTCTTCTAGTCAAGTTGTGCCACAAACTCCTCTTCTCCCCAGTTCTATTCAATACCTCCTCATTAGTTATGTCATCTACTCATCTAATCTTCAGCATTCTTCTGTAGCACCACATATCGAAAGCTTCTATTCTCTTCTTGTCTAAACTATTTATCGTCCATCTTTCAGTTCCATAAATGGCTACACTCCATACAAATACTTTCAGAAACGACTTCCTCACACTTAAATCTCTACTCGATGTTAACAAATGTCTCTTCTTCAGAAACGCTTTCGTTGCCATTGCCAGTCTACATTTTATATCTTCTCTACTTCGACCATCGTCAGTTATTTTGCTCCCCAAATAGCAAAACTCCTTTACTACTTTAAGTGTCTCATTTCCTAATCTAATTCTCTCAGCATCACCCGACTTAATTCGACTACATTCCATTATCCTTGTTTTGCTTTTGTTGATATTCATCTTACACGCTTCTTTAAAGACACTGTCCATTCCGTTCAACTGCTTTTCCAAGTCCTTTGCTGTCTCTGACAGAATTACAATGTCATCGGCGAACCTCAAAGTTTTTATTTCTTCTCCATGGATTTTAATACCTACTCCGAACTTTTCTCTTGTTTCCTTTATTGCTTGCTCAATATACAGATTGAATAACATCGGGGATAGGCTACAACACTGTCTCACTCCCTTGCCAACCACTGCTTCCCTTGCATGTCCCTCGACTCTTATAACTGCCATCTGTTCTCTTTACAAATTGTAAATAGCCTTTCGCTCCCTGTATTTTACCCCTGCCACCTTCACAATTTGAAAGACAGTATTCCGGTCAACATTGTCAAAAGCTTTCTCTAAGTCTACAGATGTTAGAAACGTAGGTTTGCCTTTCCTTAATCTTTCTTCTAAGGTAAGTCGTAGGGTCAGTATTGCCTCACGTGTTCCAACATTTCTACGGAATCCAAACTGATCTTCCCCAAGGTCGGCTCCTACCTGTTTTTCCATTCGACTGTAAAGAATTCGCGTTAGTATTTTGATGCTGTAACTTATTAAACTGATAGTTCGGTAATTTTCACATCTGTCAACACCTGCTTTCTTTGGGATTGGAAAAAAATTCTCAAGGTACATACTTTTTTTCCGGCCAAAGATAGTAAACCTCCCCTTAAGTCGGATAGGTTCCCGCAGGCAGTCTACGGTTGCAGCGAACCACCGGGAACGTCTGGGCGGAGAGGACGGTTTTGATACGGCGCCCAGGTGCAAGATGTCGGGTTACGGCGACCAGCTGATTGGCTGCGGGTATAAATAGAGTTCTCCTGCTGTTGGCGACCGTCCCCAACACGTCATGGCCTGGGCTGGGGACACCGCACGGCCGGTCGACGAGGCGAGCACTGGGAGTCCCAGGGCACTACACTACGCTAACGATGGACTCACAGGGCACTACACTACACTACACTACGCTAACGGTGGACTCACAGGACACTACACTACACTACAGTACGCTAACGTTGGACTCACAGGGCACTACACTACGCTAATGATGGACTCACAGGGCACTACACTACACTACACTACTCTATGCTAACGATGGACTCACAGGATACTACACTACACTTCACTACGATGGGCTCACAGGGCACTACACTACACTACACTATGCTAACGATGGACTCAAGGACACTACATTACACTACACTACACTAACGATGGACTCATAGGGCACTACACTACACTACACTACGCTAACGATGGACTCACAGGGCACTACACTACGCTAATGATGGACTCACAGGACACTACACTACACTACACTACGCAAACGATGGACTCACAGTACACTACACTACACAAACGATGGACTCACAGGGCACTATGCTACGCTACACTACGCTAAGGATGGCGAAAACCCACTGGCTACAACCTATACCGGGATTTTAGATATGAACACCCGATATTTGCCCTTATTTATTTATTTACTCCTCAAGTTCCGTAGGACCAAATTGAGAAACAAATCTCCAAGGACATGTGTCAGTATATGAAATTACAACATAAACGTAATAACAGATAAAAATAAATGTTCATGAACCTTAAAAAAGTCAGTCCATAAGTTTAAGCAAACGCAATCAGCAATACAATAAAATCAGCTTAATTTTTCAAGGAACTCCTCGACAGAATAGGAGTGACCCATGAGGAAACGCTTCAGTTTCGATTTGGAAGCGCGTGGATGACTACTAAGATTTTTGAATTCGAGTGGCAGCTTATTGAAAATGGATGCAGGAGTATACTGCACACCTTTTTTGCACAAGAGTTAAGGAAGTCCGATTCAAATGCAGGTTTCATTTCTGCCGGGTATTAACCGAGTCAAAGCGTTTATATAGATAAGGAACAGCAAAGGGCCTACCGTGGGGAACGCCTGAAATCACTTCTGTTTTACTCGATGACTTTCCGTCAATTAATACGAACTATGACCTCTCGGACAGGAAATCGCAAATCCAGTGACATAACTGAGACGGTATTGCATAAGCACGCAATTTTACTACGAGCCGCTTGTGTAGTACAGTGTCAAAAGCCTTCCGGAAATCCTGGAATACAGAACCGATCTGAAATCCCTTGTCAATAGCAATCAGTATGCGAGTAAAGAGCTAGTTGTGTTTCACAGGAACGATGTTTTCTAAACCCTTGTTGGCTGTGTGTCAATAGACCGTTTCCTTGGAGGTAATTCATAATGTTCGAACACAATATATGCTCTAAAATCCTGCTGCATATCGACGTTAACGATATGGGCATGTAATTTACTGGATTGTCCTCTATGGTGAGTGTTCATCGGAGGTGAGGGTATCATCTGGAGTGCCCCAGGGAAGTGTGGTAGGTCCGCTGTTGTTTTCTATCTACATAAATGATCTTTTGGATAGGGTGGATAGCAATGTGCGGCTGTTTGCTGATGATGCTGTGGTGTACGGGAAGGTGTCGTCGTTGAGTGACTGTAGGAGGATACAAGATGACTTGGACAGGATTTGTGATTGGTGTAAAGAATGGCAGATAACTCTAAATACAGATAAATGTAAATTAAAGGGTTCAAATGGCTCTGAGCACTATGGGACTTAACATCTGAGGTCATCAGTCCCCTAGAACTGAGAACTACTAAAACATAACTAACCTAATGACATCACATACATCCATGCCCGAGGCAGGATTCGAACCTGCGACCGTAGCGTTCGCGCGGTTCCAGACTGAAGCGCCTAGAACCGCTCGGCCACACCGGCCGGCAAATGTAAATTAATGCATATGAATAGGAAAAAGAATCCTGTAATGTTTGAATACTCCATTAGTAGTGTAGCGCTTGACACAGTCACGTCGATTAAATGTTTGGGAGTAACACTGCAGAGCGATATGAAGTGGGACAAGCATGTAATGGCAGTTGTGGGGAAGGCGGATAGTCGTCTTCGGTTCATTGGTAGAATTTTGGGAAGATGTGGTTCATCTGTAAAAGAGACCGCTTATAGAACACTAATACGACCTATTCTTGAGTACTGCTCGAGCGTTTGGGATCGCTATCAGGTCGGATTGAGGGAGGACATTGAAGCAATTCAGAGGCGGGCTGCTGGATTTGTAACTGGTAGGTTTGATCATCACGCGAGTGTTACGGAAATGCTTCAGGAACTCGGGTGGGAGTCTCTGGAGGAAAGGAGGCGTTCTTTTCGTGAATCGCTACTGAGGAAATTTAGACAACCAGCATTTGAGGCCGACTACAGTACAATTTTACTGACGCCAACTTACATTTCGCGGAAAGACCACAAAGATAAGATAAGAGGGCTCGTACAGAGGCATATAGGCAGTCATTTTTCCCTCATTCTGTTTCGGAGTGGAACAGGGAGAGAAGATGCTAGTTGTGGTACGAGGTACCATAACGACCCTACCACAACAAAGGTCAAAAATTAATTATGATTGTAGTGTTGCTCACGCTGCTAAATATTGCATTTTGGGGCAACAACAAAGTTATATTTTATGTGGCAGGTGTCATTAGAGCACAGTTAATAAAGTCATTTCATGAAATAATGGGTAAACTAGGCACTCGTCTTTTCGTGTTTCCCACGCTGGTCTCGATGTGAACTCATGGCTCAATCGTCGAAAATCTAGGTATTGATGATTCCAAGGTCGGATTCAAAGAGGCCTAAGTGTTATTCTGCGATATTAAAAAGTTTTATAGATGTGTTTCATAAACCATTCTCGAAAATTAAACTTTTGCAAGTTTGGACAATGGTGATGTAAAAAAGTAATCAGCACTCCGAATTCAAGTTACATTCTTTTTTATTACTTTTCTTGCAATATCACATAACTCGTTCTAAAACATCACTTCACAATATAAAACATACTTGAAAATATCTTCCTCACTGTTAAAGTTCACATATCATAAACTGACCACAATTTGCGTCTTTTTAACATAACGACCAAGACTTGACTCTCTAATAACCGCTTACGCGCCCAAAAAATCAGAGTTACAAGTACTTCAAAGAACATAGTGACAAAAGAAAGAATACACATAAGAATAATATCATTGCAATATATACCTATCGATGTATCGAAGTACCTCTACATTAATGAAATCAAGTCTGAATGATGTCACAGAAATATGTTAACTATTTTACAGAAACACAGTAGAATATTGCTGGTATCGAGAGGTTGAGATGAGGTGCTGTAATGGTTACGTAATTCAAGTACCATTACAGTACCCTCAGCCACGCACCGTATGGTGGATTGCGGAGTATGTATGTAGATGTAGGTGTACTACCTTTATTGAATATTGGTGTGACCTGTGCAACTTTCCAGTCTTTGGGTAGATGTGATGCTACTGGCAGTCGACTATATGTTCGTCCTGAAGATGGCCTTGCGATGGGCTGAAACCTGTCAGCACTAAATAAAAAACGCGATTGAGACTGTTTTCTTAATACTAGAGTAACTATCTTTTGCTAGAAGTGAGGACACGGGCATTACTCGCTGTAAACGTGTTGTGTACATAGTTCTGCGTAGTCGGTGCGTACACAAATTTCCCACTAGAGCGCGCCCCGCTAAGCACAACAGCGCAGGCGCAGCGCTCGTCCGTCTCTGCACTACGAGATGGCGCTGCCATAGAGACGGACCAAATTCAGCTTCCGCTGATCCGCATATTAATATGTAATGCAGCCAATGAGATTGCTGCTAACGTAGAACCTTTTCTCCTCGCGGATCACACTTGCGCAGTGATACCTGAACGTGCGAGGTATTATAACGAGTGTACAGACCTCCGATTAGTCAGTCTGCATTAGTCTGCATTAGTCTGTACCAGTCTATAGTCAAGTTTCAGTCTGCGCCTAATAAGATTATCATTTTCCTGTACATAGCCATGAAGATAAATGTATAGACACTTTGTCAAGTATCAGAGATATGTGAGAATGAGATTAACGTACCAAGACCAAAGGAACTTCAGATTGTCAATTGTAAACAGCATCCAGAATCCAGTTAAGTAATTGTTATGATTTTTATTATTTTAATAAATGTGTGTGAAAATTAATCAAGTTCTGTTTAAAGTTGGTCACCGTCAATCTGCTACTCTAAGCTTGCAAGTGGCATTTCTATCGTCTGAACTAACGGCAGAAGATAAACACGCCACGATAAGACCACGAGACATATTGCTGACACTCGCCTACTTCGTTAGAGCGACGAGTCAAATAATCTGATGGTGTGTGTACCGAAGGTCTTACAGTACGCACACCACAAAACGTGACCTATGCAGACAGCCAGTAGCAGCGTGAGTTCTGGTGCGCTCCATGTCGGGCTGTGGCATCATGCTGCAGGCGTGCTGTTGTACTGGGACAGCAGCAGGCCGCTGTGGCCTTGCGTGAGCCTGGGCGGTGAGTGGCAGTAGCCCGTTAGCGCTATGATTCGCGTCGAACTGCTAAATGCCATTCGTCCGTAGGGCCGCGGAAGTGAAGTGACGGTTCACTGGAGAAGCGGCAGCCCAGGTGGAGCTACATAACACAGTCCGCAGAAGCCGAGATTCAGGCGCGAGCAGCCGGCCGCTGTGGCCGAGCGGCTTTAGGCGCTTCAGTCCGGAAACGCGCTGCCGCTACGGTCGCAGGTTCGAATCCTGCCTCGGGCATGGATGTGTGTGATGTCCTTAGGTTAGTTAGGTTTAAGTACACTACTGCCCATTAAAATACAGACGTGAAATATAACCAACAGGAAGAAGATGCTGTGATACGCAAATGATTTGCTTTTCAGAGCATTCACACAAGGTTGGCGCCGGTGGTGACAACATTCTGACACGAGGAAAGTTTCCAACCGGTTTCTCATACACAAACAGCTGTTCACGGGCGTTGCCTGGTGAAACGTTGTTCTGATGCCTAGTGCAAGAAGGAGAAATGCCTATCGCGATTGCGGTTTACCGTATCGCGACACTGCTGCTCGCGTTGGTCGAGATCCAATGACTGTTGGCAGAATATGGAATGGATGGGTTCAGGAGGGTAATACGGAACTCCGTGCTGGATCCCAATGGCTTCGTATTAGTAGCAGTCGACATGACAGGCATCTTATCCGCATGGCTGTAACGGATCGTGCAGCCACGTCTCGATCCCTGAGCCAACAGATGGGGAAGTTTGCAAGACAACAACCATCTGTAGTGTAACATTATCATTGCTTCCTCACTCTAACACAGCTTCACATTGACTGTCCCATTGTGCCACCAAAAATTATGACCTAACTTCTGCGATACAGCTTTACAACATCGCTGCTCGCTCACAATCGCCTCAGATACCAAAATTATACATGCCATTTGTCAGTGTGGCCTGAAGTAAGTGTCAATGTGGCCGGAGAAGTGAGCAGCTAAAAACCATTCAACAGCGAAAATCGCATAAAATACACTCCTGGAAATTGAAATAAGAACACCGTGAATTCATTGTCCCAGGAAGGGGAAACTTTATTGACACATTCCTGGGGTCAGATACATCACATGATCACACTGACAGAACCACAGGCACATAGACACAGGCAACAGAGCATGCACAATGTCGGCACTAGTACAGTGTATATCCACCTTTCGCAGCAATGCAGGCTGCTATTCTCCCATGGAGACGATCGTAGAGATGCTGGATGTAGTCCTGTGGAACGGCTTGCCATGCCATTTCCACCTGGCGCCTCAGTTGGACCAGCGTTCGTGCTGGACGTGCAGACCGCGTGAGACGACGCTTCATCCAGTCCCAAACATGCTCAATGGGGGACAGATCCGGAGATCTTGCTGGCCAGGGTAGTTGACTTACACCTTCTAGAGCACGTTGGGTGGCACGGGATACATGCGGACGTGCATTGTCCTGTTGGAACAGCAAGTTCCCTTGCCGGTCTAGGAATGGTAGAACGATGGGTTCGATGACGGTTTGGATGTACCGTGCACTATTCAGTGTCCCCTCGACGATCACCAGTGGTGTACGGCCAGTGTAGGAGATCGCTCCCCACACCATGATGCCGGGTGTTGGCCCTGTGTGCCTCGGTCGTATGCAGTCCTGATTGTGGCGCTCACCTGCACGGCGCCAAACACGCATACGACCATCATTGGCACCAAGGCAGAAGCGACTCTCATCGCTGAAGACGACACGTCTCCATTCGTCCCTCCATTCACGCCTGTCGCGACACCACTGGAGGCGGCCTGCACGATGTTGGGGCGTGAGCGGAAGACGGCCTAAAGGTGTGCGGGACCGTAGCCCAGCTTCATGGAGACGGTTGCGAATGGTCCTCGCCAATACCCCAGGAGCAACAGTGTCCCTAATTTGCTGGGAAGTGGCGGTGCGGTCCCCTACGGCACTGCGTAGGATCCTACGGTCTTGGCGTGCATCCGTGCGTCGCTGCGGTCCGGTCCCAGGTCGACGGGCACGTGCACCTTCCGCCGACCACTGGCGACAACATCGATGTACTGTGGAGACCTCACGCCCCACGTGTTGAGCAATCCGGCGGTACGTCCACCCGGCCTCCCGCATGCGCACTATACGCCCTCGCTCAAAGTCCGTCAACTGCACATACGGTTCACGTCCACGCTGTCGCGGCATGCTACCAGTGTTAAAGACTGCGATGGAGCTCCGTATGCCACGGCAAACTGGCTGACACTGACGGCGGCGGTGCACAAATGCTGCGCAGCTAGCGCCATTCGACGGCCAACACCGCGGTTCCTGGTGTGTCCGCTGTGCCGTGCGTGTGATCATTGCTTGTACAGCCCTCTCGCAGTGTCCGGAGCAAGTATGGTGGGTCTGACACACCGGTGTCAATGTGTTCTTTTTTCCATTTCCAGGAGTGTACTTCTGTAGAGTCTTGTGTCGCAAGGAAGCAAGGGACAGGGGATGTTGTCAAGGGAGATGATGTTATGGCTAGCCCGTATCTTTGTACTACAAACAATTGCACACGTGGATTAATACGGTTCTTTATTTACATGAACAGGATACTTAGCTGGAGTGGAGTCCATGTGTTGTGGTACAAGGTCATCAGGAATCGGTAATCTTGCTATTCCAAACTTTAGTCTCGCTGTAGTCACTAATCTGGTCGCTGCATACTGTCGTAGCCTTTGACTCGCTCTGTGAATGAATGACAGATGCCAAACTGGAGTGTGAGTCAGTGAGGCTCTCTGGCCAGCGGCGGCGGCCTAAATACGCGCTGTCCAGAGAGAGCGTTGGAGGCCCGTTGCTTGCCAGTGTGTCTCTGGCCTCTCTCGAGATATTCGCACTCGATCCAGCCCGGCTATGGATCTTCACGCTTCACCTTTGCCGACCACTGCACTGGCGACATCTTACCTCAACACAACTTCTTTATTCAAAACAAACGGTTTCAACAGACTTTGCTGTCATCTTCAGGTCTGAAAATCTTTTTGCCGTAAAAAATGTTCATTTTACTCTGATGTCACACACAAGATGCCAGGTAGATAAAAATAGCACATTATAAACGATTGTCACCGCTAAAATATTTCCACTCCTGGCCATTAAAATTGCTACACCAAGAAGAAATGCACATGATAAACGGGTATTCATTGGACAAATATATTATACTTGAACTGACATGTTCTTACATTTTCACGCAGTTTGGGTGCATAGATCCTGAGAAATCACTACCCAGTACCTCTGGCCGTAATAACGGCCTTGACACACCTGGGCATTGAGTCAAACAGAGCTTGGATGGCGTGTACAGGTACAGCTGCCCGTGCAGCTTCAACACGATACTACAGTTCATCAAGAATAGTGACGCGTATTGTGACAAGCCAGTTGCTCGGCCACCATTGACCAGACGTTTTCAGTTGGTGAGAGATCCGGAGAATGTGCTGGCCAGGGCAGCAGTTGAACAATTTATGTATCCAGAAAGGTCCGTACAGGACCTGCAACATGCGGTCGTGCATTATCCTGCTGAAATGTGGGGTTTCGCAGGGATAGAATGCAGGAAGGGTAGAGCAACGGGTCGTACCACATCCGAAATATGACGTCCGCTGTTCAAAGTGCCGTCAGTGCGAACAAGAGGTGACCGAGACGTGTGACTAATTCCACCCCATACCATCACACCGAGTGATACGCCAGTATGGTGATGACGAATATACGCTTTCAATGTGCATTCACCACCATGTCGCCAAACACGGATGCGACCATCATGATGCTGTAAACAGAACCTGGATTCATCCGAAGAAATGACGTTTTGCCATTCGTGCACCCAGGTTCGTCGTCGGGTACACCATCGCAGGCGCTCCTGTCTGTGATGCAGCGTCAAGGGTAACAGCAGCCATTGTTCCGAGCTGATAGTCCGTACTGGTGAAAACGTCGCCGTACTGTTCATGCAGATGATTGTTGTCTTGCAAACGTCCCCATCTCTTCACTCAGGGATCGAGACGTGGCTGCACGATCCGTTACAGCCATGCGGATAAGATGCCTGTCATCTCGACTGCTAGTGATACGAGGCCGTTGGGATCCAGCACGGCGTTCCGTATTACCCTCCTGAACCCACTGATTCCATATTCTGCTAACAGTCATTGGATCTCGACCAACGCGAGCAGCAATGTCGCGATACGATAAACCGCAATCGCGATAGGCTACAATCCGACTTTTATCAAAGTCTGAAACGTGATGTAAGACCCGGTGATCGCTATAGTGCACTGTCGCCGGTGTAGCATAAAGAAAACTGCGATATTCCGGCACGTCGACTGAACTGCACAGTGCGGGGGTGCCCAACCCGCGGGCTGCGTGTTGAAAGTCATCGAAATGAATGAAATATGAGTGACGTTCTGGTTGTGAGATCTCAGCTGTAATACTAAATGAACTGTCGTAATGAAACTTGTACTGTCGTAAAGCACTCCGTCTTCAGGCCAAAAGTGACCCATCGGGACCATCCGACCGCCGTGTCATCCTCAGTTGAGGATGCGGATAGGAGGGGCGTGGGTTCAGCACACCGCTCTTTCAGTCGTTTTGATGGTATTCTTGACCGAAGCCACTACTATTCGGTCGAGTAGCTCCTCAATTGGTATCACGAGGCTGAGTGCACCCCGAAACATGCCAACAGCGCATGGCGGCCTGGGTGGTCACCCATCCAAGTGGCGGCCACACCCGACAGCGCTTAACTTCGGTTGTAATTAATTAATTGTTGTAATGTAAAGGGAACTCCTTCGTACTGTAAAAGTTAACAATCGACTGCAAGAATTTTGAACAGTATAAACTGCCCGAATAATGAGCTTTGACATGAAACGGACGATAATTAGTTATGCAAAACTGATCCTAGACCCCAGAACTAAAACTCATCCACAGTATAGATAATCTAATTGTCTCTGAATGGCACAAGTTGGGCCAGATTGGATAAAAAAAAAAAAGAAAAAGCATCAAAATACGGGGTGATTTTAATTAAAGTTAAAACTTCAAACCGCTGTAGAAATAACACCACTGGTCAGAATAACGTTAAATTGCCACGGAATATTAGCGGAGAAGACGATAACGTATGACAGAAGAAAAATAAATTGTTACAAAATGTAGCAATAGATGACGCTGTAAGCATCATAATTTAATAGTGGTCGGCTACAAGTGAGAAATGAATCATGCAACAGTGGCTACGGTGTACGTTTGACGTTAAACAAACTGCATTTCTCAATGTGCATGGGTGTACAAGTATGTACAGGTGTACAGGTGCCCATCCACCACGGCATCGGATGGGAAAAATCGGTTTTTAATTGTCCTGTGGCCTAAAACCGCACAAAACGCATCAATAAAAATCAAATCGGATTATTAATTTCCGCGCGACTGGCGCAGAACATGTTCAATGTGCTGTCTACCGTTTTCTGCAACAAGTTGAAATCGAGAAACAGCGTGTTCCAGAACAAATTATTTGCCGCCCTATCTTTCTGTCCAATGCAGCAGGCCTGCAAAAGTATCGGTTTACATTTAAACTGATGGAAGTGTTTACTGGGTCACGTTCAGAATGTGCCTTCAGTGCAGCTAAGTCTGCAATCGGAACACTGAACACAATTTCTCTCAGACAGCCCCACAGCCAGAAGTCACACGGTTTAAGATCAGGTGATCGGGACGGCTATGCGGATAAGATGCCTGTCATCTCGACTGCTAGTGATACGAGGCCTGCCCGCATCTCGTGGTCGTGCGGTAGCGTTCTCGCTCCCCACGCCCGGGTTCCCGGGTTCGATTCCCGGCGGGGTCAGGGATTTTCTCTGCCTCGTGATGGCTGGGTGTTGTGTGCTGTCCTTAGGTTAGTTAGGTTTAAGTAGTTCTAAGTTCTAGGGGACTGATGACCATAGATGTTAAGTCCCATAGTGCTCAGAGCCATGATGCCATGATACGAGGCCGTTGGGATCCAGCACGGCGTTCCGTATTACCCTCCTGAACCCACCGATTCCATATTCTGCTTACAGTCATCGGATCTCGACCACCGCGAGCAGCAATGTCGCAGTTCGATAAACCGCATTCGCGATGGGCTACAATCCGACCTTTATCGAAGTCGGAAACGTGATGGTACGCATTTCTCCTCCTTACACGAGGCATCACAACAACGTTTCACCAGGCGACGCCGGTCAACTGCTGTTTGTGTATGAGAAATCGGTTGGAAACTTTCCGCATGTCAGCACGTTGCAGGTGTCGCCACCGGCGCCAGCCTTGTGTGAATGCTCCGAAAAGCTAATCATTTGCATATCACAGCGTCTTCTTCGTGTCGTCTTCGTGGTGTAGCAATTTTAATGGCCAGTAGTGTATACTCTGCGGCTGGTGTGTGCATACACGATGATGCATTGGCGGCGGCAGCTGTGGCTATCGGACGCCGGTTGCCACAACAGCGCAAGATTAAGCGAACGCCACGCAGGTGCGTGAGTGTTTAGCGGCGTGCGGGTTGGCACGCAGCCGGCGGTTCGTGTCACGCACTTCCGACCAGCTGTGTAGCGCAGGAAAGTGTAAGCGCCACGCACTTTCCGCTGCAGTCTCCGCGCTAAGTAATTTTTCGACCGTAATGGCTGCCGTTGAAAGGCGGAAGCCGGTGCTTAGCTGCAAGTCCTGCCAGCGCCTCTCGGAGCAAATTATTTCCCCCCTATCTCTCTGTCCCATGCAGCACGCCTGCAAAAGTATCGGTTTACATTTGAACTATTTGTATGGTACACTCCTTGACAAAACCGTGAAAAGTCGAAAAGGGAAGAGAGAAAGAAATAAAAGTTCGCGAGTTGAGACGCTTTCATGATTTTAATAAATAGAAATAGATGAAATGTATGACGAGATAAAAGAAATTATTCAGGTACTGAAGGGAGACGAAAATTTAATAGTCATGGGTGACTGGAATTCGTCAGTAGGAAAAGGGAGAGAAGGAAACATAGTAGGTGAATATGGATTGGGGGGAAGGAATGAAAGAGGAAGCCGCCTTGTAGAATTTTGCGCAGAGCATAACTTAATCATAGCCAACACTTGGTTCAAGAATCATAAAAGAAGGTTGTATACCTGGAAGAATCCTGGAGATACTAAAAGGTATCAGATAGATTATATAATGGTAAGACAGAGATTTAGGAACCAGGTTTTAAATTGTAAGACATTTCCTGGGGCAGATGTGGATTCTGACCACAATCTATTGGTTATGAACTGCAGATTGAAACTGAAGAAACTGCAAAAAGGTGGGAATTTAAGGAGATGGGACCTGGATAAACTGAAAGAACCAGAGGTTGTAGAGAGTTTCAGGGAGAGCATAAGGGAACAATTGACAGGAATGGGGGAAAGAAATACAGTAGAAGAAGAATGGGTAGCTCTGAGGGATGAAGTAGTGAAGGCAGCAGAGGATCAAGTAGGTAAAAAGACGAGGGCTAATAGAAATCCTTGGGTAACAGAAGAAATATTGAATTTAATTGATGAAAGGAGAAAATATAAAAATGCAGTAAATGAAGCAGGCAAAAAGGAATACAAACGTCTCAAAAATGATATCGACAGGAAGTGCAAAATGGCTAAGGAGGGATGGCTAGAGGACAAATGTAAGGATGTAGAGGCTTGTCTCACTAGGGGTAAGATAGATACTGCCTACAGGAAAATTAAAGAGACCTTTGGAGAGAAGAGAACCACATGTATGAATATCAAGAGCTCAGATGGCAACCCAGTTCTAAACAAAGAAGGGAAGGCAGAAAGGTGGAAGGAGTATATAGAGGGTTTATACAAGGGCGATGTACTTGAGGACAATATTATGGAAATGGAAGAGGATGTAGATGAAGACGAAATGGGAGATAAGATACTGCGTGAAGAGTTTGACAGAGCACTGAAAGACCTGAGTCGAAACAAGGCCCCGGGAGTAGACAACATTCCATTTGAACTACTGATGGCCTCGGGAGAGCCAGTCATGACAAAACTCTACCATCTGGTGACCACGATGTATGAGACAGGCGAAATACCCTCAGACTTCAAGAAGAATATAATAATTCCAATCCCAAAGAAAGCAGGTGTTGACAGATGTGAAAATTACCGAACTATCAGTTTAATAAGTCACAGCTGCAAAATACTAACGCGAATTCTTTACAGACGAATGGAAAAACTGGTAGAAGCCGACCTCGGGGAAGATCAGTTTGGATTCCGTAGAAATGTTGGAACACGTGAGGCAATACTGACCTTACGACTTATCTTAGAAGAAAGATTAAGAAAAGGCAAACCTACATTTCTAGCATTTGTAGACTTAGAGAAAGCTTTTGACAATGTTAACTGGAATACTCTCTTTCAAATTCTGAAGGTGGCAGGGGTAAAATACAGGGAGCGAAAGGCTATTTACAGTTTGTACAGAAACCAGATGGCAGTTATAAGAGTCGAGGGGCATGAAAGGGAAGCAGTGGTTGGGAAAGGAGTAAGACAGGGTTGTAGCCTCTCCCCGATGTTATTCAATCTGTATATCGAGCAAGCAGTAAAGGAAACAAAAGAAAAATTCGGAATAGGTATTAAAATTCATGGAGAAGAAGAAAAAACTTTGAGGTTCGCCGATGACATTGTAATTCTGTCAGAGACAGCAAAGGATTTGGAAGAGCAGTTGAACGGAATGGACAGTGTCTTGAAAGGAGGATATAAGATGAACATCAACAAAAGCAAAACGAGGATAATTGAATGTAGTCAAATTAAGTCGGGTGATGCTGAGGGAATTAGATTAGGAAATGAGACACTTAAAGTAGTAAAGGAGTTTTGCTATTTAGGGAGTAAAATAACCGATGATGGTCGAAGTAGAGAGGATATAAAATGTAGACTGGCAATGGGAAGGAAAGCGTTTCTGAAGAAGAGACATTTGTTAACATCGAGTATAGATTTAAGTGTCAGGAAGTCGTTTCTGAAAGTATTTGTATGGAGTGTAGCCATGTATGGAAGTGAAACATGGACGATAACTAGTTTGGACAAGAAGAGAATAGAAGCTTTCGAAATGTGGTGCTACAAGAGAATGCTGAAGATAAGGTGGGTAGATCACGTAACTAATGAGGAGGTATTGAATAGTATTGGGGAGAAGAGAAGTTTGTGGCACAACTTGACTAGGAGAAGGGATCGGTTGGTAGGACATGTTTTGAGGCATCAAGGGATTACAAATTTTGCTTTGGAGGGCAGTGTGGAGGGTAAAAATCGTAGAGGCAGACCAAGAGAAGAATACACTAAGCAGATTCAGAAGGATGTAGGTTGCAGTAGATACTGGGAGATAAAGAAGCTTGCACAGGATAGGGTAGCATGGAGAGCTGCATCAGGACTGAAGACCACAACAACAACAACAATAATGAAAACTACACCAGTTACTCGTGTACTGATGCTTAGCATAATTCGTTACGAGAATTGATTGTTATTTTAAAGTGCATTTGTGTACACTGTTATGATGACGACGAACGAATCGTCGGTAATGTGAATAACTGGTGGCCACTAAAAACGTACAAATCTCTTCTTTGTATGTACAGCAGGTTTGTCAATGAAGTCGATAAGGAGCTGGTTGCATGGTCTGGGTCTACAAGGACTAAAATACGAGGGTCACTACAGAAGAAATGCCCACTATTTTTGTAAAAATACCGTTTTCATTCTGCATGTGTGAAAGTTTTACAGTGTGTAGATACATTCTTCCCGCTTGTTTTCAGACTTAGTTCAACCTGTTCCCGTGAGTGGCGTTGTCACAGCATGTCTTCAAGACGGGTGCTACACTTCACGTTCGTCAGAAGCAACGAGCTGTCATGGAATTCCTGTGCTGTGAAAACGAGACAGTGGGAAACATCTACAAGAGGTTGAAAAAGGTGTACGGAGATTCTGCTGTCGATCGCAGTACAGTTAGTCGGTGGGCAAGCAGGTTACGTGATGGAAGCGGGCACGGCAATATTGCAGAGAGTTAACGAATTGGTGACTGCTGACAGACGCATCACAGTGAACGAATTGTCACGCTACGTTGGGATAGGGGAAGGAAGTGTTTGCAGAATACTGAAACTGTTGGGGTTAAAAAAGTTTTCTGCCAGGTGGGTTCCCAGGATGTTGACGGTGACTTACAAAGAAGCAAGAAAAACGGTATGCAGCGAACTTTTGGAACAGTGCGAGAATGGTGGAGATGAATTTCTTGGAAGAACTGTGACAGGTGATGAAACAGGCAATCAATGGAGTGGCATCATGCAAATTAACCCAAGAAAAAAAATTCAAAACCACACCTTCTGTTGGAAAAGTTATGGCTATGGTGTTTTTCGATTCCGAAGGACTCTTACTTGTGGACATCGTGCCAAGTGGAACCACCATAAATTCTCATGCATATGTGACGACACTGAAGAAACTTCAGGCTCGACTGAGTGGTGTTCGACCACATCGGCAAATGCAGGATGTTTTGCTGTTGCACGACAATGCACGGCCACATGTCAGTCAAAAACCCACGGAAGCGGAACGGTTGCACTTCTGTCACGTTGAACGTTGTCGTCGTTGGTCCCGTTCTTGCAGCATCTTTTTCTGGCCGTAGCGATGTTGGAGATTTAATGTCTTACCGGAACCCTGATATTCACGGTACACTCGTGAAACGGTCGTACAGGAAAATCCCTACTTCATCGCTACCTCGATGCTGTGTCCCATTACTCTTGCGCCGACTATAACACCACATTCCAATTCACTTAAATCTTGATAACCTGCCACAGTACCAGCAGTAACGGATCTAATAACTCCGCCAGGCCTTGCCGACCGCAGCGGCTTATTCTGCCTCTTTACATATCTCTGTATTTGAATACGCAGTCCTATACCAGTTTCTGTGGCGCTTGAGTGTACTTCCCGTACCAAGTTATAAGGCTTAATATCCTCGTCAATATTTCATATACACTCATGCTCATAAATTAAGGATAATTGCAGAATGTGGTGCCACACAACGTGGCACTACACAAAACTGGCGCTAATAGCATAGGCACATAGGGAACACACACGACACAGATCTGTAAGTCCACGGTATTGGTGATAAGTTGAGAAAACTATCCCGAATCACACGTGCTACAAAACTCCACTGTTTCCTGCGCATCAATACGGGATATGATCACCGTGCACACGTACACAGGCCGCACAACGGGTTGGCATACTCTGGATCAGGTGGTCGAGCAGCTGCTGGGGTATGGCCTCCAGTTCTTGCTCCAGTGCCTGTCGGAGCTCCTGAAGTGTCCTAGGGGTATGAAGAAGTGCAGCGATACGTCGACCGAGAGCATCCGAGACGTGGTCGATGGGGTTTAGGTCTGGAGAACAGGCAGGCCACTCCATTCGCCTGATATCTTCTGTTTCAATGTACTCCTCCTGGCAGCTCGGTGGGGCCGTGCGTTATCATCCATCAGGAGGAAGGTGGGACCCACTGCAACCCTGAAAAGGCGGACATACTGGTGCAAAATGACGTCCCGAACACCTGACCTGTTACAGTTCCTCTGTGAAAGACATGCTGAGGTGTACGTGCACCAGTCATAATCCCACACCACACTATCAAACCACGACCTCCATACAGTTCCCTTTCAAGGACATTAAGGGGTTGGTATCTGGTTTCTGGTTCACGCCAGATGAAAAGCCGGCGGGAATCGCTGTTCAGACTATACCTGGACCCGTCCGTGAACAAAAGCTGGGACCACTGTACTGTGTTCTTGACACCAGGCTTTACGGGCTCTCCTGTGACCAGGGGTCAGTGGAATGCACGTAGCAGGTCTCCGGGCGAATAAACCCTGTCTGTTCAGTCGTCTGAACACTGTGTGTCTGGAGACAACTGTTCCAGTGGCTGCTGTAAGGTCCCGAGCAAGGCTACCTGTAGTACTCCGTGGCCGTCTGCGGGCACTGATGGTGAGATATCGGTCTTCTTGTGGTGTTGTACACTGTGGACGTCCCGTACTGTAGCGCCTGGACACGTTTCCTGTCTGCTGGAATCGTTGCCATAATCTTGAGATCACACTTTGTGGCACACGGAGGGCCCGTGCTACGACCTGCTGTGTTTGACCAGCCTCCAGTCGCCCCAGTACTCTACCCCTCATAACGTCATCAGTATGTGTTCTTTGAGCCATTTTCAACACACAGTCACCATTAGCACGTCTGAAAACGTCTGCACACTTACTCGCTGCACCGTACTCTGACATGCACCAACACACCACACACCGCCACCGTGCGACGACCGCAGGTCAAATGCACCGCATGGTCATACCCCGAGGTGATCTAAACCCGCAAACCGCCCACCAGAGCGTTGTTTCACCATGTATCAGCATTATCCTAAGTTTGTGAGCATGAGTGTAGTTCAATAACTGTCAACCTGTAAGTTCAGCACTGTGTGTTAGAAATTAACTTTTCACATACTCTCTCTGTCTCTCTCTCTCTCTCTCTGTCTGTCTGTCTCTCTCTCTCTCTCTCTCACACGCACACACACACACATTCACACAAGGAGAGAGAGACAGAGAGAAGGGAATACAACTTGTAACGTCCCCTTATTAAAATTAGTGAATTACTGTGCTGGTAAACCCCTTACGTTATTTGATTTTCAAACAGCTGAGCAAAACTGAACGTACTCAGACATTTCTCTCTTTACGTATTCTGATCTTCAGTAAACTGACACACAATATTTTTAGCGCAACGCAGTCTGACTTTCAATAATCCCTACAAAAGAATGGCCCTGACTAACATTAACTTATACCTTTCACAAATCACTTACTTCACCAAAACCTGCGTTACTCGAACTACTGCAATACAGCGAGTGCCAATACTGCCAGCTAAATAAAAGATTCTAACTACTGAAGGCACTAACTACTGATAGGCATAGTTAACAAATGAGAGATTTTGATAGAGAAAAAACAATACATTTACCTTAATAATGTTCAAAAGTCATCATATACAGGGTGAGTCACCTAACGTTACCGCTGGATATATTTCGTAAACCACATCAAATACTGACGAACCGATTCCACAGACCGAACGTGAGGAGAGGGGCTAGTGTAATTGGTTAATAAAAACCATACAAAAATGCACGGAAGTATGTTTTTTAACACAAACCTACGTTTTTTAAATGAAACCACGTTAGTTTTGTTAGCACATCTGAACATATAAACAAATACGTAATCAGTGCCGTTGCATTATAAAACGTTAATTACATCCGGAGATATTGTAACATAAAGTTGACGCTTGAGTACCACTCCTCCGCTGTTCGATCGTGTGTATCGAAGAGCACCGAATTACGTAGGGATCCAAAGGTCACCGCTTTCACCCATTTCATGTGTCGCTACATCAGCAATTACATGGTGATGACTTTAATCATCGAGTGCAATTCTGTCAATGGGCATTAACAGAGAATGCGTTGCAGTTCTACCTGTTTACCGAAGAAGCGGGTTTCACAAACCACGGGGCAGTGAATCTACGGAACACGCATTACTGGTCCGTGGACAATCCTCGCTGGCTCAGACAGGTAGAGCGACAGCGACCGTGGACTGTAAATGTATGGTTCGGAATCATTGGCGACCACCTCATTGGTCCTCACTTCATTGCAGGGGCCCAAACAGCTGCAACATACATCGCGTTTCTACAGAATGATCTGCCAATGTTGCTCAAAAATGTCCCACTGGAAACGCGTCGACGTATGTGGTATCAGCACGATGGTGCACCTGCACATTCCGCAATTAACACTAGGCTGACCCTTGACAGGATGTTCGACGGGCTTTTCATAGGACGTGCAGGACGCATAAATTGGCCATCCCGTTCTCCTGATCTTACACCTCTGGACTTCTTTCTGTGGGGTACGTTAAAGGAGAATGTGTACCGTGATGTGCCTACAACTCCAGAGGATATGAAACAACGTATTGTGGCCGCCTGCGGCGACATTACACCAGATGTACTGCTGCGTGTACGACATTCATTACGCCAGAGATTGCAATTGTGTGCAGCAAATGATGGCCATCACATTGAACATCTATTGGCCTGACATCTCGGGACACACACTATTCCACTCCGTGACTGAAAACGGAAACCACGTGTGTACGTGTACCTCACCCCTCATGGTAACGTACATGTGCGTCAGTGAAAAAGACCAATAAAAAGGTGTTAGCATGTGGACGTAATGTGCTGTTCCAGTCTCTTCTGTACCTAAGGTCCATCACCGTTCCCTTTGGATCCCTACGTAATTCGGTGCTCTCCGATACACACGATCGAACAGCGGAGGAGTGGTACTCAAGCGTCAACTTTAGGTTACAATATCTCCGGATGTAATTAACATTTTACAATGCAACAAACGGCACTGATTACGTATTTGTTTATATGTTCATATGTGCTAACAAAACTAACGGGGTTCCATTTAAAAAAAACGTAGGTTTGTGTTAAGAAACATACTTCCGTGCATTTTTGTATGGTTCGTATTAAACAATTACACTAGCCCCTCTCCTCACGTTCGGTGTGTGGAATCGCTTCGTCAGTATTTGATGTGGTTTACGAAATATATCCAGCGGTAATGTTAGATGACTCACCCTGCATATACATCAGTTTATGATATCCAGTATGAAAAATTTACTCTTTCTGGCGGACACACGTCCAGATCGCCCGCTCTTAAAATTCCGCCATCTCTCTCCCCACATCCACCACTGCTGGCGGCTCACCTCCAACTGCGCAACGCTACGCGCCGTTAACAGCCAGCTTCCCAGCACTACAATAGTAAATTCCAACAAAGCAAACCAGCCATAGACTGCACACAGCACAGCCAGTGATTTTCATAGAGCGCTACGTGGCGTTACCAACATAAAAACCTAAACTGCCTACTTACAAACTGTGCTGATAACCTGTCTAGAACCGCAGAGTCCCTCGTCATACGGTAGGCCTACGTGACGTGCATCGCACGCACGCTGACAAGTAGCCGTGCGAGACCCACCGGGACCCTGGTGCTGGGTTGCGCAACCGCATCAGCCTTTTCTTTTTCTTTTAGGTTGGAACTCCGCGGGCGAAGTCTTGGAGGCCGGGACGGCTGCGGCGAGATACGATCTGAGGCAATTAGAACAATGCCTCGTTCGGGTACTCCCACGGCAGATACCATCTGCACGGCGGCGCCGAAAATTTAGCAGGGCCTGCTCCGTGTTGTAGGCGTGCCTGTCCCGTCCTGTGGGAAGGGAAGCCAAGCCAAGCAAAGGACGCTGCCGGCACCTTTTGTTCCAACCACTATAGGCGGACGTGTATACGTGTAGCAACCAGTCCCCTCTAAGTTTTCTCCCAATTTATGATTCCTTTAACCGATGACTCCTTTCCCACGCTTTGCTTATTAATTCTACACCTGCACGTCACCCTGTCTATGCTTTGTCAACATTGCAATTTTTTTTATCATCAGTCTTCAGGCTGCTTTGATGCGGCACACCAAGAATCCCTTTAGTGTGCCAATCTCTGCATCTCAGAGTAGCACTTGCACCCTACATCCCAACATATTTGCTGGTTACATTCCAATCTGTCTACATGTCAGAGTAGCACTTGCACCCTACATCCCAACATATTTACTGGACACATTCCAATCTCTCTACATGTCAGAGTAGCACTTGCACCCTACATCCCAACATATTTACTGGACACATTCCAATCTCTCTACATGTCAGAGTAGCACTTGCACCCTACATCCCAACATATTTGCTGGTTACATTCCAATCTGTCTACATGTCAGAGTAGCACTTGCACCCTACATCCCAACATATTTACTGGACACATTCCAATCTCTCTACATGTCAGAGTAGCACTTGCACCCTACATCCCAACATATTTACTGGACACATTCCAATCTCTCTACATGTCAGAGTAGCACTTGCACCCTACATCCCAACATATTTGCTGGACACATTCCAATCGCTTTACTTGTCAGAGTAGCACTTGCACCCTACATCCCAACATATTTGCTGGACTCATTCCAATCTCTCTACATGTCAGAGTAGCACTTGCACCCCACATACATATTTGCTGCACACATTCCAATCTCCCTAAATGTCAGAGTAGCAATTGCACCCTATGTCCCCACATATTTGCTGGACACATTCCAATCTCTCTACATGTCAGAGTAACACTTGCACCCTGCATCCCTACACAGTTGCTGGACACATTCCAATCTCTCTACATGTCAGAGTAGCACTTGCACCCTACATACATAATTGCTGCACACATTCCAATCTCTCTGCATGTCAGAGTAGCACTTGCACCCTACATCCCAACTTATTTACTGGACACATTCCAATCTCTCTACATGTCAGAGTAGCACTTGCACCCTACATACATATTTGTTGCACACATTCCAATCTCTCTGCATCTCAGAGTAACACTTGCACCCTACATCCCAACATATTTGCTGGACACATTCCAATCTCTCTACATGTCAGAGTAGCACTTGCACCCTACATACATATTTGTTGCACACATTCCAATCTCTCTGCATCTCAGAGTAACACTTGCACCCTACATCCCAACATATTTGCTGGACACATTCCAATCGCTCTACTTGTCAGAGTAGCAATTGCACCCTACACCCCCACATATTTGCTGGTTGCATTCCAATCTGTCTACATGTCAGAGTAGCACTTGCAACCTACATCCCCACACATTTGCTGGACACATTCCAATCTCTCTACATGTCAGAGTAGCAATTGCACTCTGTGTCCCCACATATTTGCTGGACACATTCCAATCGCTCTACTTGTCAGAATAGCACTTGCACCCTACATCCCAACATATTTACTGGACACATTCCAATCTCTCTACATGTCAGAGTAACACTTGCACCCTGCATCCCTACACAGTTGCTGGACACATTCCAATTTCTCTACATGTCAGAGTAGCACTTGCACCCTATATACATAATTGCTGCACACATTCCAATCTCTCTGCATGTCAGAGTAGCACTTGCACCCTACATCCCAACTTATTTACTGGACACATTCCAATCCCTCTACATGTCAGAGTAGCACTTGCACCCTACATACATATTTGTTGCACACATTCCAATCTCTCTGCACCTCAGAGTAACACTTGCACCCTACATCCCAACATATTTGCTGGACACATTCCAATCTCTCTACATGTCAGAGTAGCACTTGCACCCTACATACATAATTGCTGCACACATTCCAATCTCCCTAAATGTCAGAGTAGCAATTGCACCCTATGTCCCCACATATTTGCTGGACACATTCCAATCTCTCTACATGTCAGAGTAGCACTTGCACCCTACATACATATTTGTTGCACACATTCCAATCTCTCTGCATCTCAGAGTAACACTTGCACCCTACATCCCAACATATTTGCTGGACACATTCCAATCTCTCTACATGTCAGAGTAGCACTTGCACCCTACATACATATTTGTTGCACACATTCCAATCTTTCTGCATCTCACTTGCACCCTACATCCCAACATATTTGCTGGACACATTCCAATCTCTCTACATGTCAGAGTAGCATTTGCAACTTATATCCCCACTTATTTACTGGAGATATTCCAGTCTCTCTCTTCTTATACAGTTTTTGCCTTCTACAGCTCCCTCCAGAACCATGTAAGTCATTTCCTGATGTCTCCACAGATGTCCTATCATTCTGTTCCTTCTCCTTGTCAATGTTTTCCACATATTCCTTTCCTCTCCGATTCAGCACAGAACCTCCTCATTCCTTACCTTATCAGTCCACCTAATTTTCCACATTCGTGTATAACACCACGTCTCAAATGCTTTGATTCTCTTCTGCTCCGGCTTTCCCACAGCCATGTTTCACTACCACACAACACTGTGCTCCAAACATACATTCCCAGAAAGTTCTTCCTCAAATTAATGCCTGTGTTTGATGCTAATACACTTCTCTTGGCTAGGAATGCCCTTTTTTCAGTGCTAGCCTTCTTTTGATGTCCTCCTTGCTCCATCCGCCGCCACTGGTTATTTTGCTGCCTACTTCCTCATCATGTATCCTGATATCAAGTTTCTCTCTGCTCTCATTTCTGCTATTTCTCATTACTTCACCTTTCTTCAATTTACTCGCAATCTATATTCTGTACTCATTAGACCGTTCATTCCATTCAGCAGATCCTGTAACACTTCTTCATTTTCATTCAGTATACCAGTGTCATCAGCCAATCATATCGTTGCTATCCTTTCACCTCGAATTTTAATCCCAGTGCTCAACCTTTCCGTTATTTTCTGTCATTGCTTCTTTGAGTTTACAGATTGAACAGTAGGGGCGAAACACTACAACCCTGTCTTACACCCTTCTTAATCCGACCACGTCGTTCTTGGTTGTCCACTCTTGCTATTCCCTCTAAATTCGCATAACTCAGTGTATTTTCGCCATTTTAGGGCCCGTATCGTCGCTAGAATGGCCCTTTGCCAGCACCATCACATCTTGTGTATGTGCTGGTGTGCAGTATTTAACTTGACGACATTTACTGCTGTATTTGTAGGGAGGGAGTTACGCACATCTCGTTATTCTGTGTGCCATCGGGTGTGCGTAGGAGGTATCAGGCCAGATGTACCACTCCTTGTGCCTTATACCCTACTGAGTGGGCGTCTGTCAAGGTATCGAGTGTTGTGGACTGACAAGACAGCCAATCCACAGTGACGGGTAGCCGAAAGGCACGCGTTAAAGCTCACGCAGACTGGCGTGAGGTCTGGAACAGTTAAGGGAAATTATAGTAGCAAATAAAGTACGTAGTTGATGTAATACTTAACTTTAATCCATAATTGGAGAACATCGCTCTTGTTGATACATTATATAATCTCAATATAAACTGGTAACAGCGCCTTACTAGGTCGTAGCAAATGACGTAGCTGAAGGCTACGCTAACTATCGTCTCGGCAAATGAGAGCGGATTGGTCAGTGTAGCTTCACTAGCAAAGTCGGCTGTACAACTGGGGCGAGTGCTAGGAAGTCTCTCTAGACCTGCCGTGTGGCGGCGCTCGGTCTGCAATCACTGACAGTGGCGACACGCGGGTCCGACGTATACTAGCGGACCGCGGCCGATTTAAAGGCTACCACCTAGCAAGTGTGGTGTCTGGCGGTGACACCACATCGAGGATCGCCTAAGTGGCGAATGAGTGAAATACCGGATCCAGATGTCAGTCTGTAGGAAGATTGGGCAGGTTTCCTAAATCGGTTGATAACCTCCAGTTCTCTCGTAATGGTAGCGAGGCAGATGAAAAATCCTCCATAGTGCCTTACTCTGGAGGGTCTACAGCTGGCTAAGGTTGGATTTCCCTGCAGGTTCTTGGAATAGCCTCTACCAGGCAAATCGAGCGTCAAGAATTGAGCCTAGGTGTTGGACTGACGTGGTCCACTGAATTGGTTCGCCAAGATGTTCTGGGATGTACAACCAATGTTTCTTCGATAATATCAGCTCCTGGCTTTTGGTAGCAGTACAACGC